>NC_074728.1:12694041-13894041 GCF_947242115.1 Biomphalaria glabrata
GTCGAAAGACGTGGAGGCGCCCCTGTTTGTCAAGTGCCAGTTCTGACACCAGAATGCGGATATCTATATAAACTGTGGCAATGAGTCAAAGTTCGCAAATATCGACAACAAAGGGCAACGACTCTCCTTGTCCTTGTCCTGTATTTGTTATGCTTTGGGTTGGCACAGTAACAGACGTGACAAATCACTGACCGGCCATTAGGATTAGAGAAACTCGGAGGTTCTCATCTTGTGATACATGCAAGAGCAAAGAGTGACAAAAAAAGTCTATCATTTTAAAAATACGATTCTCTCCGTACTAAAGGTTAAGACTAAGACTAAGACTGCTTTATTGATCCTTACGAAATTTGTTGTGATTACAAGGACTCGTGTCTCATATAAAGACAACACAACAGAAAAATACACATAAATACAACAGACAACATAAAGAGTTCATTCAGCGACTACACACAGGTATCTTGGTGCATTTCATGTTCCCTGATCAATGAGTGGCGGTGATAGAGTCTGACCGAGTGAGGTACGAACGAGTTTTTGTACCGCTCCGTTCTTGTGTTGATTGACAGAAGTCGCCCACTTCGCGACGACCTGGCGTAGTTCTGATGGAGCGGGTGGCCGTTGTCTTCCAAGATTTTTTCGATTTTTTTTAGGCACGTTTGTTCAAAAAGTTCCATTAAATGTGGTAATGTTTGAGTGTAATTTTTGATGCTTTTTTAATGATGTTTTCTAGACGTTGCAACAGTTTAGATGAGGCGTTGCCTTGACAACAACTTATTCCGTATGTTAGCAGATTTTGTACAGTCGCGCCGTAAAATGTCTCAAGGATCTTCTTGTTTAATTTAAAACTGTTGAGTTTGTATAGAAAAAAGAGTCGCTGGGCTGTTTTCTTTGTCAGAGTTCCAAGGTGGTCTTCCCATGAAAGCTTGTTGTTGATGATAACGCCTAGATATTTATATGCCTTTACTTGTTCTATAGATGTAGTGTTTATTTGCAGTTCACGTATAGCTGTGGCAGTGCATACATGGCAGTGCATACATGGCAGTGCATACACGGCAGTGCATACACGGCAGTGCATACATGGCAGTGCATACATGGCAGTGCATACATGGCAGTGCATATATGGCAGTGCGCGCTCTCTTTGTTTCATCCTAGACTTACTACAAATATGTACATTTAAACAAATCCATTCATCACATGGGCACCTCACAAATAGTGTAGGATTTTCTTTAATGTTCGTTCACGATAGCACATTACAGCTTACTAATTCTTTTAGGGCAATACTGGAACATATCTTGTAAACGGCTCTAACGATTATCCTAGACTTTTAACAGTGTATGTATATCTTTAAGGGGAAAAAAATTACTAGCTGATTGGCCACATAGGGAAAAGTTTGGTCTAACCGTTATAATTTTTCAAAATATGATAATCTTAAAATGTAATTTGGTCCTAAGATCCAGTATTCTAGATGATCCTTCCCTCAAGCAAACATCAGTGGAAATTACCGATTAGGGTAAATAAAAAAATAGACTTTCGGGAACATTTTGCGCACTGTCTTATGTAGACATCAGTCTAGAGTCTAGACTTTTGTCTTTTTATGTTTCAAAGTAACAATTCTAGATTACTGTCTTTTAATATTACCATATCTGGATCAATATCACTAAATTATAGTTTTATATACAGAATTTTTTTCCCAAAAGGGGAATAGGGAAATTAGTGCGGGGTTAAAAATGTTCCGTATTTACAAAGTTTGTATCAAGTTTGTACACGTTATTTCTCTCACATCAAACCTGGGATCAAGCAGACATTTTGCATAATTATTTCTATTACCTGACAACACAAGAATCAATTTTTAAAAATTAAACTACTAGTTAATTAACTATTGTTAATAATTTAGTGTGTTTCGTATCTCAAACAAGGGAAAGAGATTGTACTTGACGTTGCGGTGATATAAGTCAAATTAGTCCCCTTTATACTTTGTAGCGAGATTGCTTTAAAGTTTGAAACTAGCAATGGATAACTATGAAAACTTCTATTTTCTAAGCACTTCCGTGACACAGTAACTAGTGTGCCGGCCTGAGGCTATATTGTAGAAGCTCCTATAGACTATACCATATAGGCTCCTATAGACTATATCATAGAGGCTCCTATACTTATTGCGTAGAATAAACAGCAATAATAATGAAGCCTCTTTAGACGTTTCAGCCTGTATGCCATAAAAATGTAAAGATTTTTTGGCTAACCAGTAAATTTATTTCTAACATTCAGGAACTACCAAAAGGATTTCGTTTTTTGTGCACCATTTGAAAACCGCTATATTTTTGTTGATGTCTTGGAATAGTAAACTGATATTTAACTCGTTATCCATTGACTGTAGCTACAACCAATGGATAATCTAAATGGCCAGGAACAGCACACAAAAAGAAATGGGTATGGTGCAGGTTACAGGGGCCTAACTCCCCCAGCTTGCTGATGTTTGGGTGATGCTCGGGAACATTGGCTCTCTCGATTTTTTTGTTTACATTTGTCTTCTATTGTGTTTAATAAACAACGCAAACTGTCTGAACAATTGTGAACTTTTATCTGTTTATTTATTTAAATCTCAGGTAAAGTAGATAACTTAAAACTTTCTATCAGAGCGATTGAGCCCTCGGAAGTCAATTGGTTTTGGAGTCCACATAGTTATGTATAACAATGTTAATGCAACAAATAAAACTGATTTATTTATTTTTTTGCACATTTCAAAGTTTTACACACAAAAAAAAGAAGCCAGCATCAATGACAATCCCAAGCGATAACCATAAAGGAAAGAAAAACAAATTAAAAAAAAATACAATCAACAAGAAGCAATACAAAATTAACGTTAAAAAAAAACTTGAGAACCATTGTAACATCTCTTCCAAATCCTACATCTGGTTTGGACAGCAAGCCTCGCACACGTATCATCAGTTCTAATCGGCTGAGCGGTAAGGCGCTTGGCTTCCGTACCAGGGTGTCTCCCGGGTTCGAATCATGGTGAAGAATGGGATTTTTAATTTCGGGATCTCTAGGCGCCTCTGAGTCCACCCAGATGGGTACCTGACATAAGTTGGGTAAATGTTAAGTCGCTTGGTCGTTGTGCTGGCCACTTGACACCCTCGTTTATAATGGGCCACAGTGTTACGTGCGCATCTGAGTGTGAATGTGAAATGGTGCGATTGCGTGTTGAAAGGGAAAAAGGACCGCAATGGAGGACTATGAACAAGAAAGTGTTTTCAGTGTTAACAAAGATTAAAGTATTTATAAACTGTGATTTGTCGTTTTCATGTCTAAAGAGTCGCATCCAATATAAAGACGTAACAAGTGGCGCCCAACGCAAAGGTAAAACCTACGTAGTCCTTTATACACAGTTGATCTCCTGTCAACAGACAGTAGAGATATCATATTATATAGTCTAGATCTAGTGATAGGATACTATTCAATTTGATTAATATTAATAGAAAATGGCGGACAAGGCTGAGGTAGCAGCGTTGAAAGAAGAGGGAAGGTTGTTGGAGCTGGAAGGGGCAGAACTAAGAAAGTACGTACAAGAAAGGTTGATGGAGAGGGAGAGATTAGCAATGGAAAGAGAAAAAGAAAAGGAGAGATTAGCGATGGAAAGAGAAAAAGAAAAGGAGAGATTAGCGATGGAAAGAGAAAAAGAAAAGGAGAGATTAGACATGGAGGACAAAAGAGAAAGAGAAAAAGAAAAGGAAAGATTAGACAAGGAGGACAAAAGAGAAAGAGAAAAGATAGCCATTGAAAAGGAGAAGAAAAACGAATTAGTCGCCATTGAAAGAGAAAGATTAGCGTTTGAAAAAGAGACAGCAGAGAAAAAGTTAAAAACAGACCAAGGAAAAGAGAATGATAAAAGAAAGAGTGACTCTACAGGGAATAAACTGGCAAAATATAAAGGTTTGATATTCAACGAAGACAAAATGGACATAGACATTTTTTTGAAGAAGTTCGAGATAGAAATGAGAGAATTGGAATACCCTGAAGACAAATGGACATTCTTATTGTCGAGATCATTTACAGCGGAGGTGCCTTCAAAAATATGTATGAACCAGGGTAACTACAGCATTGTGAAAGAACAACTACTTCGAACTTTCGGGAAAACAGAAGCTTTCTATCGCCAACAGTTTGTTAATTGTGAGATAGAACCAGAGGATGACCCGCAGACCTTCTTGGACAAAATGAGCAGTCATTTCGATAACTGGATAGAAACTGCTGAGGTAGAAAAAACCTTTGACAGTCTTAAGACATTTCTCATGCTGGACAAAGTGATGTACGAGTGTCAGGAGGAATTAAAAATATTTCTGTTGGAGAGGAAACCGAAATCCATAGAAGACATAGTAAGACTGATAAGGGCTTATAAAGTGGCTCATCCCGAGAAGAAATTATCTAGAGGCAGTGATATAGAAGAAATAGTTGCCTTTAACAGAACATGTGAGACACAGAATAACTCTCACAGAACAAGGGAGACACAGGATAGACAGTATAGAAGTGGTACATATGAAAGACAAAATGATAGCCGCAACGGAAGATATCAAGGAAACAGACAGGAAAGAAAGGACTGGGAGAAAGGTAGAATAGAGCAAGGCTTATCATTGTCATCTGATACTGGAACATTGGAGATTTTTCAGACATTCGTAGGGAACAAGGCAGCCAAGACCATCAGGGATACAGGGAGCACTATTATTGGAGTGAATAAGGATTTAGTGGAAGACCATGAATATACAGGCGAATCTAGGAAGTGTGTTATGTTTAATGGGAATATTGTACAATTACCGATTGCTAAAGTTAGTATAGACACACCGTATTTTAAGGGGACAGTGGAAGCTTGTGTTGTAGATCAGGGTGAGATAGATTTAATTATTGGGAATATTCATGGGGTGAAAATATGTTCAGTAAGGGAGATTGAGAATTGGAAGAAATATTATAGGATAAAGTTTACGCGAGGTAGAAATGGGGATGTGGAAGAAGACATAAGATCTCATACATCAGATGACATGGGTAGCAGAGAGCACGAGAAGAAAGAATTAACAGATAAGGTAGAAAGCAATGCAATAGGAATGGGTCCAAATCAAAGTAAAGTAAGGCAATCAGTGGTACAGGGAAAGCGATTTAAACCCACATATAGACGTACAAGTCCATACATCTTATGCTTTAATTGTGGGAGAAGGGGGCATATTAGAAGACAGTGTCAACAGTTAATTAGAATTAAGGAATCAAGGTACAATAGTGGAGAGGCGTATACGAGAAAAGAGAGGGATATTAGCAGCCTAGAAAACAGTACAGCTAGATCATTCGGTAGTAGGATCACAATGGGACATCATTGCAAAGGAGGGAAGCGGAAAGGATGGCATGTCAATAATGTTAGAATTATATAGATATGATTAGAAAAGGTAGGACTGATGGACACTCATTATTGTTCTATTCTACAATGAATAAATATATGTGTAATGAAGTAAATATTGTTGTTACATATACATATAGGTTAAGGATACTACATTATAGAAGTTTGTAAAGGCTACATAGGAAATGTAAAAGAGTATAAATACTGGAAAGTAGATATGTAGATGTTGCACAATGTATTTAATTATGTGTGGTTCTGTTGGATTATAATTATTCTATTAAAATTACATTTGTAAGAAAATTAGTGAAATGATGTGGTAGAAATACATAAAAAGAAACGTCAAGACTGGAAGTATTATATAGGCCTGAGGATACTAAGACGTAAATAGCATTGGATTAAATCTATGGTAGCCTAGGAGGAGTGTTGTTAGTTATAAACCGGGTCATGTTGTTGAGGCTACAATATACATGGAGCAAGATAGACCTTGTTTGTTAACTATTTGATTGCGACTGGAATGATGGTGTTTGTACAGGCATAAAATTATGAGTGGGGAGTTGTATTAATAGAAATATGATTACTTAAAGATATATGTTAACAGAAGTGGTTTCAATTGCTCATAATAACAGTTATTATTGTGATGAATATAATTGTTATTCTATGTTGGAATTGTATTGGTATTAACATGACATTGTGTTTGAGTTTGTTTAGTTATTACATTATGGTTTTATATGTTACCGATTTTTTTTTAACTTGGAATAGTCTGATAATATATTCAGTGATTTGTATTTTGGACGTTCGATGTACATCGAACTTGTTAAACAGGGGGGGGGGGGTGTTACGTGCGCATCTTAGTGTGAATGTGAAATGGTGCGATTGCGTGTTGAAAGGAAAAAAGGACCGCAATGGAGGACTATGAACAAGAAAGTGTTTTCAGTGTTAACAAAGATTAAAGTATTTATAAACTGTGATTTGTCGTTTTCATGTCTAAAGAGTCTCATCCAATATAAAGACGTAACACACAGTAACAGATGATCTTTGCATCATCTGCCCCTTACATCACAAGGTTTGAAAGGGGAGCATTGCGTTTTTTTTTTTTGTCTTAATTTAATGGTCAAGTTGAAACCAATCCAGTCTAGATGATGTTTGAGAAAGAATTGTGATGGGTGGTTGAGGGGAAGAATGGTGATGGGTGATTGAGGGGAAGAATAGAGATGGGTGGTTGAGGGGAAGAATGGTGATGGGTGATTGAGGGGAAGAATAGAGATGGGTGGTTGAGGGGAAGAATGGTGATGGGTGATTGAGGGGAAGAATAGAGATGGGTGGTTGAGGGGAAGAATTGTGATGGATGGTTGAGGGGAAGAATTGTGATGGATGGTTGAGGGGAATTGTAATGGGTGGTTGAGGGGAATTGTGATGGGTGGTTGAGGGGGATTGTGATGGGTGGTTGAGGGGAATTGTGATGGGTGGTTGAGGGGAATTGTGATGGGTGGTTGAGGGGAAGAATAGAGATGGGTGGTTGAGGGGAAGAATTGTGATGGGTGATTGAGGGGAAGAATTGAGATGGGTGGTTTATGGGGAAAGAATTGTGATGGATGGATGAGGGGAAGAATTGAGATGGGTGGTCTAGGGGAAGAATTGTGGAGGATGGTTGAGTGGTAGAATTGAGATGGGTGGCTGAGGTGAAGAATTGAGATGGGTGGTTGAGGGGAAGAATTGTGATGGACGAACGGAGCCGAAGAAACCCAGAAATATTTCATTGTTTTGTTTCATCTGAAGCAAAAATGTCCTCTCAGTTCTATTCTCTATTTCTAATGACCCCTCAGACTAATTGTTTACTCTATGCATGCACTTCCTAATATGTAATATGATTTTTGTTTAAGAGTGAAGAGTGGTCATTTTAAGAAAGGTAGAAGCCGCTGTCAAGATTGTTTAAGGGAGACTAATCAATTCTTATGCCACAGTAAACTCCCCTTCATAATATAACAGCTTTTTAAATTATAGTTCAAGACCCATAACTCTCAGATCAATATTATCAGTGACAAATCGGCTTACGAGAGGCACGTTAAGAAACTGAAAATAATCGAAACATTTTTGTACAAAGCTTACATCAACTCTGTCTGTCTGTCTGGTAAAAAAGTGTGTACACGTTATTTCTCCCACATCCAATCTCGGATCAAGCTGAAAATTGGCATAATTATTTCATGTATCTGACCAACAAAGAATCAAAAAGAAATTTAACTACTTAGTAAAAATTTTATTGTAATTCCACCCACGCCATTGTATCAGACACGGGAAAGAAATTGTTCTTGACAGATATTGTGGTATAAGTTGAATTAGTCCCCTTTAGGAGGCCTGTGCCCTGAGTTAAAATTCATGTGTTGTTGTTTTTTGTTAAAGCATTATAAAGCGATCACGTGAACATTCGGTCAAATATCCCGTTCTCCCTCCACCCCTCCCTCTCCTATCCCAACTGGCCCAGAAAAGCGTGCTGTAATTTGCCCACTATAGATCTAATTAAAAATTTAATTACATGACTGATCCAAACTAATTGATACAATTTCAATGAATATAAGTTTTTTTAAAGTGTTTTTTATATTTTTTTCTTGCATTTTTTTTTACTTTGGTTCTACAGTACTGCCAACACCCCCTCTCACCCACACACGTGAACACAGCATACAGTAATACTGCTTTAGAATGACACTCAATTCTCGAGGTTCACAAAGCTCACATCAGATTGGTAAAAGCTGCAGTAGACCTCTAGTAGACCTACCTCTGAGTGACAGAACAACAAGGAAAGATAATCTAAGTGTCATACTAGCAAAAGTTACTGTTCTTGTTTCATCATTATTTCCTGCTGAACTGAGAAACAGACACAGCCGCTCTATCAAAAGTTCCATCTCTAGAAAGGTTTTCAAGGATTCTCAAAAAATATTTTTTTTAATAAAGTCAGTTCTACATCTGTGGCTATGGTCAATGTTTACAGAAATATCTATTGGGACTGTAGTAGTATTCCACAATAGATGGCCTGTGTGATCTGAATGGAAAGATACGCTAACCCAGTTCGGATCCCACTATTCGATCTCAATCCCCCAATTTGTTTTTTCAGGCCTGGACAATTTTAAGTTAAAATCTTTTCTCTCTCTCTCTCTCTCTCTTCCATTCTGTCTCTTCCTTTCTTTCAGAGACAAAAACAATATTGTTCGTGAAATAGAACAGAAAATGTTTTTAAAAAATATTTTAATATGTAATGCAAGACTAGAAGGATTAAATTCATTTCTTTTCATGACACGAATTAGAATAAAAGCTGGAATTAGAGAAACACATTTTATTCGTATTCAATGTGATCTATAAACTCTTCAAAACCCAAAACATTGCCAGTAACCTCAATGAGACACGTGTACGTCAGACTGTCACGTGATAAACACGCCAAGGTCACAAGGAAAGTGTAAACAGGAAGTTTATTTATACATTGCCTTCTTGAAGCTTTGAGTTTCTACACCGAAGAGTGAATTAATGCAAGGAAAATATTTTTTTTCCGGTAGAAATACATTCTTGCACTTTCGGTTTGAAAATCTGTACATAGAAGAGACCAGCTTAATTCAGGGTCTGAGATTGGTCTGTTCAGTCAATAAGTTGCAAGCTACATGTTAAGTCTTTTTTGTGAACTTATTATTCAATGGGAATTTTAAAGTGTATTATTGATTGAACTAGATTATATGTTCAATATTCCCCCGATTGCTACTTGAATGATTAAAAAGTTTTATGATTAAAAAGTTTTTATTACTAAGAAAAAAAATTTTTGGTTATTAATCAAAACTTGTTGTTATCTCTTGACCTCCACAAGTATCCAGGTCAGACATTGTGGACATTAGGTCATTAGATTTCACCTGGGAAAATAACAAGACGTATTCATCATTCAATTCCATTCATAAATCTATTGTAACACAGACAAATGTAACACAGACAAATGTAACACAGACAAATGTAACACAGACAAATATAACACAGACAAATATAACACAGACAAATGTAACACAGACAAATATAACACAGACAAATGTAACACAGACAAATATAACACAGACAAATGTAACACAGACAAATGTAACACAGATACATGTAAATAAGACACATGTAAATAAAACAAATGTGAATATGACAAATGCAAAAAAGACACATTTAAAGAAGAAACATTTAAATAAGACACATGTGAATAAGACACGTGTAAATAAGACATGTGTAAATGAGACATGCAAATAACACAATGTAAATGAGACACGTGTAAATAAAACAATGTAAATAGTTACAAATAAATAAGTTACACGTAAATAAGACACATGTAAATAAGAGACATGTAAATAAGACATACGTAAATAAGACACAAGTAAATAAGAGACATGTAAATAAGACATACGTAAATAAGACACAAGTAAATAAGACATATGTAAATAAGAGATGTGTTAATAAGACACAAGGAAATAAGACAAATGTAAATAAGACCCTATAACGACCTATCCTCACACCCTTCCCTCTCCTGTCCCCGCGGCCATATCACTTTAAATGTCAAGAGTAGTTGACCGTCGTCACAACAAACAAATGCCACATTACAGTTCATGACATCAAAATGACATTTACCACGGCCGAGACATTTGTCTGTATGTGTGTGAGTGCTGTTTTTTTATTAGAAATATACCACAACAGAGTATCCAAGAGATCGGACAATGATTCTAATGACACTATTTTAATGCTGCATTTCATTTAAAAAATTAAGAAATCGTGTTTTTTTTCCTCCAGCTAATTAATTGGATTCAAAATGTAGGTTACTTATAATTTTAACTAATTCTAACTTTGAAGTCACGAGGAGATAACTTTGAAGTCACGAGGAGATAACTTTAAAGTCACGAGGAGATAACTTTAAAAGTCACGAGGAGATAACTTTGAAGTCACGAGGAGATAACTTTAAAGTCACGAGGAGATAACTTTCAAGTCACGAGGAGATAACTTAAAAGTCACGAGGAGATAACTTTCAAGTCACGAGGAGATAACTTTGAAGTCATGAGGAGATAACTCTCAAGTCACTGGTGAAATAATGAATGTTTTACTACAATAAATGCTGCTCATCATTCAGTCTTTGAAAAAATACAAAAGTTTCAATCATGTATCTTTCAATAGGAATGGCGTAAAGAGGTCACCTGTCAGACACAACATTATAGTTTGTAGTTTTTCATTGTTTTTTTTTTATTTTATGAAAAAAAAACAATAAGGAAGAAAAAAGTTATTTTAAGCTATTCTCCTCCCTCGATGACAGTAGTTAGATCACTTGTGATTTAACCAAACAAAAAAAAAAAACAACAACAATAAAAAAAAAAATCAAGAAGGGGACTTAATTGCTACGTCAGCTGCAGACAAATGACATTGTAAGTTGTCGCCTTCGTTTGACTCTTTTTTTAAGTAAGAGCTTGTTTTGTTTGTTTGTTTGTCTTTTTCTCTCCCTAAAGTGTAGGTCAGTTGTCATGGTTACTAGCATTAATATTGAAATAGCTTCTGGAGCTTTCTTTACAAACATAAAAATGTTATTTTTTTATTATAAACTATGCTATACATACAGTCTTTCATCTGGATAGACAGGGCTTACCTATAGGGAGTGCATATGATGTAAGGAAACTACAGTCATGATATGTCAAATGTTTATATGGAATGGCTGTCAGGCTATTAATGTGGGGTTAATGTGCCGGCATACCGGCAGAGAATTATTGTCTTAAAACTTCAATAAGTGTGTCATTTGTCTATTTATGGATCATACAGCATAGGGCTTAATGAGCTTGGACCAATGCCTATCTGAACCTGAGTTTTTATCCATCAAGCACCGCGAGTCCAGGGGAGATGTGCCTTTGAAAAGAAATTCAAGTCTGGTTACGATTAAATAGAGACGCGCTTAATTTAAAATTCTAATGTTAATATAAGGAGCTAGTGTGACGTAACACAAACTCTAACCCTAACCCTACTCTCTGATTCCCATTGCACACAGCCTACGAAAAGAATATAACAGGACCTGTCGATTGAAACGGAGGGGTGATCAATCTTGTTTTTAAAATCTTGTTTTAAAACTAGGTGCATAATTGTTAATTGTTACAATGCATATTATTTCCTTTCAATAATGAAAAATAAGATTTTGGTGGGACTAATTTATAGTGAATAAAGTCGATAAACAATTTAACTTTTGATTTGGAACATCAGTAATTGTGCTACTCGCTTAAGCGTTTTATGATCGAAAACTTAAGGTTCTAGGCCACTTTTTTTATAGGAAGCCTCAGCATTTGTGCTAATCTTGGGCCCTAGGCCTCTTTTCATTTTCTTCCCTCTTTTTTTTTTTTTTGGGGGGGGGGGTGTTCTTTCACCTCTTTTTTGGACTCCATGCCTCTTTTTTTTTAAATATTTTATTTATATTATATTTATTTGATATTAATAATAATACAAAGGAAATTACATAAAGCAAAATCGTATGAAGAAAATAATTTTAAAAACACATATTCCAACACTTCCAGTATGACAGGGGTGTGAACTGCAGCCAAATTCCCATAAAACGATGACGACGTCATTTTGCAATAATCTTGAAAATTAACTTTTCATTTTAAAAAATTTAAATGCCTAAGTTATCTAAAGTCATTCCTCCTCAACTTTTATTTTTCTAATTTTTTAAGTTTAACGAAAGTGCACCGCTGTGCAGTAAATGTTTAGCTTTATAAATATATAAAATTAAAAATCTTGTTTTAAAATTGGTGTATTTATTCTAAAATAATTTGGTAATTAATTGAAAAAAAAAAAGAAAGCAGTCATACAAAACATGTTATTGTGAGTTTTAATAGCAATTCTAGAAGATAATAAATGTATATGTAGACTACTTCAGTCCATCTAAAGTAGCATCATTTAGCTACCCCCTCCCGGTCTAGTCTATCTCTAGTAGTATCATTTAGCTACCCCCTCCCGGTCTAGTCTATCTCTAGTAGTATCATTTAGCTACCCCCTCCCGGTCTATTCTATCTCTAGTAGTATCATTTAGCTACCCCCTCCCGGTCTAGTCTATCTCTAGTAGTATCATTTAGCTACCCCCTCCCGGTCTAGTCTATCTCTAGTAGTATCATTTAGCTACCCCCTCCCGGTCTAGTCTATCTCTAGTAGTCTCATTTAGCTATCCCCTACCGGTCTAGTCTATCTCTAGTAGTATCATTTAGCTACCCCTCCCGGTCTAGTCTATCTCTAGTAGTATCATTTAGCTACCCACTCCCGGTCAAGTCTATCTCTAGTAGTATCATTTAGCTACCCCCTCCCGGTCTAGTCTATCTCTAGTAGTATCATTTAGCTACCCTCTCCCGGTCTAGTCTATCTCTAGTAGTATCATTTAGCTATATACCCCCCTCCCCCACCCCAGTCTAGTCAACCTCTAGTAGTATCATTTAGCTACCCCCTCCCGGTCTAGTCTATCTCTAGTAGTATCATTTAGCTATATACCCCCCTCCCCCACCCCAGTCTAGTCAACCTCTAGTAGTATCATTTAGCTATATACCCCCCTCCCCCACCCCAGTCTAGTCAACCTCTAGTAGTATCATTTAGCTATATACCCCCCTCCCCCACCCCAGTCTAGTCAACCTCTAGTAGTATCATTTAGCTATATACCCCCCTCCCCCACCCCAGTCTAGTCAACCTCTAGTAGTATCATTTAGCTATATACCCCCCTCCCCCACCCCAGTCTAGTCAACCTCTAGTAGTATCATTTAGCTATATACCCCCCTCCCCCACCCCAGTCTAGTCAACCTCTAGTAGTATCATTTAGCTATATACCCCCCTCCCCCACCCCAGTCTAGTCAACCTCTAGTAGTATCATTTAGCTATATACCCCCCTCCCCCACCCCAGTCTAGTCAACCTCTAGTAGTATCATTTAGCTATATACCCCCCTCCCCCACCCCAGTCTAGTCAACCTCTAGTAGTATCATTTAGCTATATACCCCCCTCCCCCACCCCAGTCTAGTCAACCTCTAGTAGTGTCATTTAGCTATATACCCCCCTCCCCCACCCCAGTCTAGTCAACCTCTAGTAGTGTCATTTAGCTATATACCCCCCTCCCCAGTCTAGTCAACCTCTAGTAGTATCATTTAGCTATATACCCCCTCCCCCACCCCAGTCTAGTCAACCTCTAGTAGTGTCATTTAGCTATATACCCCCCTCCCCCACCCCAGTCTAGTCAACCTCTAGTAGTATCATTTAGCTATATACCCCCCTCCCCCACCCCAGTCTAGTCTATCTCTAGTAGTGTCATTTAGCTATATACCCCCCTCCCCCACCCCAGTCTAGTCAACCTCTAGTAGTGTCATTTAGCTATATACCCCCCTCCCCCACCCCAGTCTAGTCAACCTCTAGTAGTGTCATTTAGCTATATACCCTCCTCCCCCACCCCAGTCTAGTCAACCTCTAGTAGTATCATTTAGCTATATAACCCCCTCCCCCTCCCGGTCTAGTCTATCTCTAATAGTGTCATTTAGCGTTCCTCTCGCTCTATTGTTGTATTTGTTTCCCTTTTACTAAACCAAGCTTCTTATGAAGTCACATGTCTGGTACAATCATAAAGGACTTCTCGAAAACGCCTTTCTATTGGTCTATCACTATTTTATGTGAGTGTGTGTGTGTGCTCTAGTGATGTGTGTATTACTGAGTGTGTTCATCTGTGCGAGCGTGTGCCACAACGATGACGTCAATATGTGCATGATCAAATTATGTTGGCTGAAAAAGAAAGAAAGGGACTTAACTCTGATATCAATTCTTTAATGATCAAGAGAACGACAATTAATTCCCTTTTTTCCTAAACGTTCAAGAATCGACTTTGTTGTATTTTACAAATGAAAAAATAAATGTGTACATTATATTCCCTGAATCTTTCTTCGTGCACAGGTTTTATACTGGCCTAGTGTCCTGAAGGTGTTCAGTTACATTGGAGATTTAACTTTAACGATACTCCTGAATACTGGTTTCAAAAAAAAAAAGGAAGATTTTTACTGAAAATGTTACTTTCTAAGAGGATTAAGTTTCTGATTGGTTACTTTCTTAGAAGATCACGTTCTTTTTTTTTTTTTACTTTCTGAATTGGTTACTTTCTGAATTGATTACTTTCTGAATTGGTTACTTTCTGAATTGCTTACTTTCTGAATTGATTACTTTCTGAATTGATTACTTTCTGAATTGGTTACTTTCTGAATTGATTACTTTCTGAATTGATTACTTTCTGAATTGATTACTTTCTGAATTGCTTACTTTCTGAATTGATTACTTTCTGAATTGGTTACTTTCTGAATTGATTACTTTCTGAATTGATTACTTTCTGAATTGATTACTTTCAAAATTTTTCTTTATTTGTTTGGTCCGATCTCTTTTGTGGATATATATATATATATGTGTGTGTGTTTGTGGGGAGGGGGCGGAGCTATCTGGGAGAAGGTTTGCGTGCTGCCTTTAGGCGCTCAGAAAAACACAACTTAGCTCGAGTCGAGATTCAAATTCGAACCCCCTTGATAGAGAGCCTAGCAGTTTTCTACACTCAGACAAACATTCTACAATGACCACTAGATCTACGTCCGTTCGTCACAATAGTCAATATAGATGTAGAAGAGAATGCAGGTCGAGGTGTTTTAGACTTGGATCTACGCTCTCTTATAATGACACGCTTATTTGATTTTTTAATGAAACATTCATTTCGAGATGTTTAGCGTACTCTTTCTTAATATATGATCAATATCCCTATCATTTAGACAATACTCGTCTCAATGTGACAATATTGTTGTGCATATTAATTAGAGACTAAAACTCTGCTAGGTCATTGGTTTTCCTGGCTGATTCAGGCAACCAATTCCATGCTCTAATGGCACTAAAAAAGAAGAAGTGCTTGTAAGAATTTGTCCTAGCATATGGAATTGGCAGATTTTCAAGTCACTGATAAACATGCGCATGATTAGATTGACACATGGATTCTCGTACGACGAAATTATCTTTTGAAGTTACCTCAGTAATTTATAAGATAAGATCAGATGTGTCAGTCTTTTTCATAGTATTTTATTTGGTGTGTTTTTGTATGTTGAGTCATGGTTAAGTTTTTAATGTATTGGTGTTATTTTACTCTTTAGATTTAGTGATTTTGCTGAAGGTGTTACTCTAGCCATACTGCAATACGCTGTGTCTGTTCAGTTATTTGAGTTGAGGGGGTCCCAAACAGAGGAGGAACATTTTAATATTGGCCTAACCAAGGTTAAATGGCACTTTAGTTTTATTTTCCTGTTTGGTTTTAATAAACATTTAGATCTTTGCTTTCTTTGATTTATGGAAATAATTCATCAATATAGGTATCCCATGACAATGAAAGTGAAACTCATAACAGACAAGGTAAACCAATGAAACTTGTATTAGTTAAACACTTGGGTACAGATAACTATTTTTTAAATTTTTTTTTAGATATATTATCTATGTCAATGTTTATCACGCAAAACAGTTCACACACAAAAAAAAAAAAAGAAATATTCGATAACAACTTGACCAAAGAGGGGTAACTGTGATTAGACAGGACAATATTGTTTTCACATCGGTTACTTCCCTTAAAACTTTTTTCCCCCATGAAATTGGCAAGATTACTTTTAAGTTGTTGTTGTTTTTTTTTGTCTTACATATATATGTGTGTGTGTGTGTTGTGTGTACCGTCAAAGTACAAATAGATAGATAGATAGATAGATAGATAGATAGATAGATAGATAGATAGATAGATAGATAGATAGATAGATAGATAGATAGATAGATAGATAGATAGATAGATAGATAGATAGATAGATGGATAGATGCAAGGCTCACAAGCATAAGCCACTATAAGGTCCTGGGCTTAGCACAACTCAGAAGTCATCTCATTTTCCTCCATGTACCGCCACTACCAGGATAGGTTCACCAAGTGGTAAACGGTCCCCGGCGAGGAGCTGCGTGATTGATTTGGAATACCGGATGAGATTCTCCCCACCAAGGGCTGTGACCTCGGTTACATCATTCACCCAACAGGTCTCCCTTTGAGTTTATTTAAGCTTATTGTATAGATAAGTCTGCCTTGATACTTTTTGAGTTTATTTAAGCTTATTGTATAGATAAGTCTGCCTTGATACTTTGTTCATTCCAAAAGCAATGTTGGATGAACCGATCTAGAAAGAAATGTAGGCTACATGCCAAGTTGCCTAGCTAGCATATATTTTACTTATCACATATACATTTCAAATATATAATTGATATTTTATTTAGCCCCCCCCCTTTTTTTTTTATAATTAAGAAATGAGTTGTCTGCCTTCGAGAAATACAAAGTTATCTCCCATCCCCCCACCCCTTTTTTTTTGAGATACCAGGAGCAGATAATATTTAGGTTTCAATGTGTTCCGTTCCTATTTAGTTAATTGTTTCCCTTGGATTCATTTCCCACAGTAGCGTTGAAAGTGAACTCTCTCGAGGATAGTAAAATCAACAGTGGGACGGACATTGATTCGAGAAGATTTCTCATTATTTAATGCTGGGTCCTTTGTTTAAACATTTCAAGATAGCTATAGGATAAAATGGTGTGTGTGTGTGTCTAGTATGTCTCGTGACGATGGATAGGATTAATTAATTAACTTACGAGTACATATGGACGAGAGATGGAATGAGTCAGAAGGCCTACATGATAGGAGGGAAAAATAAACTGTTAAATGACAGTTGTTCTCAAAGAAATATAGCTGTGTAAATTTAAACAACTGGGGGGGGGGGCGTAGTGATACAGTGGTAAAGCGTTTGGCATCCATAGCTGGGTGTTTCGGGTTCGAATCTCGGCGAAGATTCCGATTTTTAACTTTGTCATTTTTTGGGACCCCCCCCCCCCAATACTCTACCCTTATTTGATGGGTTCTTGGCATTAGTTGGGGAAAGTAAAAGTAGTTGGTCAATTGGCTGGCCACTTGATACCCTTGTCCTAAACTGCAGTGTCCTAAATTTCCATGAGCGCCAAACTGTTATTGCCCCAATAGTGAGAAACTCTGCTGTTCGGTGTAGTGCCTTTATGCTCCAATACAGGTCAAGTGACTCTGCAGACAAACTATCCCGCAGCTCGCGGAGCTGCATACACTCTTGCAAGAGATGCGCCACTGTCTCCACCGACTCTCCACAGTGGCACTACCTGCTATTGTCCCAAACCACGGTGTTTTAAAGTCTTCAAACTCTGGCATGGAAGTGTCTTGTTGAAGACAGACAAGTAAATAAAAGGTAGTGTCTTGTTGAAGACAGACAAGTAAATAAAAGGTAGTGTCTGCATGTGAAGACAGACAAGTAAATAAAATGTAGTGTCTGCATGTGAAGACAGACAAGTAAATAAAAGGTAGTGTCTGCATGTGAAGACAGACAAGTAAATAAAAGGTAGTGTCTGCATGTGAAGACAAACAAGTAAATAAAAGGTAGTGTCTGCATGTGAAGACAGACAAGTAAATAAAAGGTAGTGTCTGCATGTGAAGACAGACAAGTAAATAAAAGGTAGTGTCTGCATGTGAAGACAGACAAGTAAATAAAAGGGAGTGTCTGCATGTGAAGACAGACAAGTAAATAAAAGGTAGTGTCTGCATGTGAAGACAGACAAGTAAATAAAAGGTAGTGTCTGCATGTGAAGACAGACAAGTAAATAAAAGGTAGGGTCTGCATGTGAAGACAGACAAGTAAAGAAAAGGTAGTGTCTGCATGTGAAGACAGACAAGGATATCTAAGGTAGAGTGTTTGATGAATGTTTGATTTAAAAACAATGGACGTGACACTGTTTGTGTGTTTGTGTGTGTGACATGACAGTGTGTGTGACTTAGTGGTGTGTGTGACAAGACAGTGTGTGTGACATGGGCGTCGCTAGGAAGATTTTTGGGGTTTAACCCCTAGTCCAGAAATGAAATCCCCCATGGGGGCTGTCGGAATTTAGTGAGAGTTTTTTCTTTATTATAAGTGATATTTGAATGTTAAACCATCACTTGGGGCACCAGCGCAGCCAAGTTGGGTTTGAGGTCAACAAAAATAACTCTTCTATAAATCAAAACATAAAGCGACCGACATGAACTCCATGAATTCACCGAATTCCATGAGAGTATTCAAGGGGGGTTTTGAATTCTCCCCCTTCTAGACTTCAAAACCTACTCTTCAATATGAAACTAAAGCAAACTACAGTCATCAACTTTTATGAGCGTAAGCCCCCCCCCCTTCCTCCCTAGGTTTTCGAGTTTTGAACCACCCCAACAGAGAGTTTTGAGATTGAAAACCCCTCTTCAATATTAAACTAAAGTGAAATAAAGTCACCAAATTCTACGAGAGTACAATGATTTTGAGTTTAAAACTTCCCAACAGATGGTTTTGACGACAAAACGTCCCTTCTCGATACAAAATCTAATTTCAAACTACAGTTACAAAATTCCATGAGTGTAGCCAAGGGGGGGGGGGTTGAGGCTAAACCCCCCCCCCTTTCCAAGAAAAGGAAATGCACAGCTACAAATACTAAATTTCATGAGTTTAGCCAAAAGGGTTTTTGTGGTTACCATCTCTTCTCCAATAAAAAACTACAGTAAAACCATAGTTATCAATTTCTAATAATAATTTTTAAAATGCAGTGAATAGCAGATTTAGTTTTTTTGACCTACAATTGTTTGTTAGGTGAGTAGCAGGATAGTGCGCTTGTAGATACCTCAGAATATGCATTTTTTAAATACCATAATTATCGCATGAGCCAAGAGAGTTTGGAAGTAAAAATCTCTCCAATAAAAAGACACCAATGTAGAAGAAAAAAATACAGTGAACAAATTCCATGAGCGAAGCCCCGGGGGGGGGGGGGATGTTAAAACCCATCTTTCAATACAAAGAAAAATAGCTACAGTCACTAAATTCCATGAGAGTGGCCAAAAGCGGTTTTGGTTTAGGTTTTGTGTTTAACACCCCCCCCCCTTTTTCCCAATAATAAACTAAAGCAAACCTATAGTTTCAACCATTCGCTGGACATCATTAATAAAGTGCTGTTAATGGAAGACTTGACCTTGACTTACAATGTTGAAATAGAAGAGTAGCAGTATAATGCACTAAATAGACCTCAGAATAGGCATTTTTTAAAGTTTCAAATACCGAAAATAATGCGCTGTGCCCCGGACTCCACTGGGGGAGATCACCCTCCACCAGACCCTTTAGCTGGCAAGGATGGGGTTTTAACACTAACTCCAGAAATAACCTATTCTAGAGTACATAAAACGTCCTAAAGAATGAAGGAACAGAATGTAATAAAATACGCGCACACACACACATACACTTGCACACACACACACACACACAAAAACACATATATATATATATATATATATATATATATATATATATATATATATATATATATATATATATATATATATATATATATTACGTAGGTGAGAGAAAAAAATCCCCCCAAACCCGCTCAGAAAAAATCCTTGCTACGCCCATAGTGTGTGACATCACTGTATGTGACATGGCAGTGTGTTACATGACAGTGTGTTTGTGTGTGTGTGACACGTCGGTGTGTAGTTCTATTTCCAAGTCTCTTGGGCCGTGTCACTAAGATCTAGAACTTTAATCTTTCAAATGTAAATAGTTGGGACTGCAAGAGGTTCTTGCTGAAAGCAAACTAGAAATCAATAGATCGGGACCAGACATACCAAACATAATTAATGAAAAAGATTCTATCCATGCGCATTAGGGAAATCTAGATGGAATCAAGTTGGTTAATGGTATTAATGATAAATGAAGTCTAGATTTCATGTCATTCCATGAATATTCCTTTGAGGTCAATGACCACAATTATTAAGGGTGTTGTGTGGTTTTACAACGACCAATGACCATCGGAGAGGACGTACGGATGTCATGGATTTGAACCCTCTCTCTTTGCATCAGTTTTACTTCCTGAGCCACAAGCGGAATAAATCAGAAAATATTTGAAATTGGATTGTAAATTGATGTGTGTTGGAGTATAAAATTATTTTATGAGTTACACTGTTAGAGAAGTATTGTTATAGTCAGGGAAGCAGAGTTACACTGTTAGAGAAGTATTGTTATAGTCAGGGAAGCAGAGTTACACTGTTAGAGAAGTATTGTTATAGTCAGGGAAGCAGAGTTACACTGTTAGAGAAGTATTGTTATAGTCAGGGAAGCAGAGTTACACTGTTAGAGAAGTATTGTTATAGTCAGGGAAGCAGAGTTACACTGTTAGAGAAGTATTGTTATAGTCAGGGAAGCAGAGTTACACTGTTAGAGAAGTATTGTTATAGTCAGGGAAGCAGAGTTACACTGTTAGAGAAGTATTGTTATAGTCAGGGAAGCAGAGTTACACTGTTAGAGAAGTATTGTTATAGTCAGGGAAGCAGAGTTACACTGTTAGAGAAGTATTGTTATAGTCAGGGAAGCAGAGTTACACTGTTAGAGAAGTATTGTTATAGTCAGGGAAGCAGAGTTACACTGTTAGAGAAGTATTGTTATAGTCAGGGAAGCAGAGTTACACTGTTAGAGAAGTATTGTTATAGTCAGGGAAGCAGAGTTACAATGTTAGAGAAGTATTGTTATACTGTTACGCAGGTATAAATACAATTAGAGACTTCTTAGTCTATTGATAGTTATGTCTTAATTTGTGTTTTGCAATTACAAGTGAGAATTAGATTAGAAAATGAGGTCTCAATTTTGATCAATTTACTTCAGTCCAAATTCGCTCACTGAACGTTAGGCTTGGACTTTTTTTAAACCGACAATTCTTTAGCTGAGTCATTTGACGCCTTTTATAGATTTGTCCTTCTGCTGCCTCTCTTAGATATGTACCGATGACGTCAGACATTGTCTCACACGTGAAAAGTCTCGCCATAGTGACGTCAGGGTTGGTCTCCTCGGTTGTTCTTTTCACATTTTTCGTTCACCTTTTATGCTTTTGAGTCCAAGAGATAGACAGACGTGGATAGTAGGCACAACTTATCATCTTATTCAAACAAAATGTCTGGGAGGACAATGGAATAGAAACTAAATTCTAATTAGAACCAACTGCGCATGAAGTCGATACAAAAGTAGTTATCTTCCCCTTGATTAAAGTTTACTTTTTCAACACAATATAAAGATTTGTAGCGCTAGTTTGAAAATAAATTAAAAAAAAACCCACATTACTTGTATCTCAAAGAAACTTTCCTTCTCTATCTCTCCCTCTTTCTCTCTCTCTTTCTATCTCTCTCCCTCTCTCTCTCTCTCTCTCTCTCTTACACTCACACAAAAAACACACTTATAATATGCAAACACATTCGTATCTACGTTTGAATTTAGACATCGATCTGCTAAGTAAGTAAAAAAAAAACTATCTACACAACAAATGTGTACATCTATCATCTTCATATTGATTTAAACGACGACAGTAGTGTGTGTGTGTGTGAAAGAGGGAATGTGAGAGAGTGTGTTTTTGCTTTTTCTAGCGTGTTTAATAAGTTGCCATGGAAACAAGACGATTCCTGTTCTATGAGACAACTCTAAGGGAGTTAATCATAGATGTTTATTTTTAAGCTTGTGAGAAACTAACGACAGTTATCTGCCCTTGTATGTATTGTAAAGTCTACAACGTTACAGAGTAGAAACAAAGCCAAATCCAAATGTCAGCATAAACAAGGGAGACAATATCATACTTTCAGAATTTACCAGCTCCTTCAGTTGCTAAACGTCCATGGATTCTCTGACGGAAATAAGATAAATGCCTGGGCAGAATGGTGTCCCCCACAGATCAGTTCCACCTCTCTCCACGCAGCTGATGTATTAATGGCAGAATGTAAATTATAAAATTTTTAGTATACTTGTACTTCCAACCTATTATGAAAGGCTGATCTCTCCATCTCAGTGGCACTTCAGCCCAGTCAGCGCTCTGGGCTGCTTCAGCACATCCTTCCATTCAGATCTCTCCTGAGCCTTTCGTCTCCAAGCCCAAACTCTAAATTTTTGTAGATCTGTCTCTAAGCAGTCAAGCCATCGTATTTGTGGTCTGCCTGCCTTTTGGTTTTTTAGTCATATCATTAGCTTGATATGCCTAGAGACATTTTCTGATCTCAAAACGAGATTTCAGAAAGTTGAGCATCAGCCAGAATACAAAACTGTAGATCCAACCAAAAAAGTGAATAATGTGTAGTAGGGAATCGTACTTTTAGACGTATTATAGTGTGTGTGTGTTTGTATTGACTGCTAAAGTGTTTGTGTGTTTGTATTGACTGTTAAAGTCTGATGTAACAGTTAAGATCACTTGATACAGACAACTGGATAAAAAAGTGTGAACAGCTAATGAAATTAAGTCACATTGAAGGCAATCGCGTGTTTTTTATTGTATGTCGAGGACAGAAGTAGACGTCGAAAAGAAAATCTAAATCGACCACCGGCGGACAATGGTTATGCCTGCGTTGAAAGTAGCAAAGTATGTTGGTCAGAGCTGGGACGGCGTAGTCACGGAAATACTCCATTCTTCATTAATCTTCGGGTTCGAAGACAAGCCTTATTATTATATGTCGATAGCAGAAATAGTTTAACATGCACGCACCGAATGTCGTTTGACATTGTATTTAATTTGTAATCTTACATCTACATTGAAAAGAAGGTGCACACATCAGTGAATAAAAGAAAAAGTTTATTTTGTTTTTCAAAAGAAGTTTTCAAGCTTAATTCATTTTTTGTGTAAAAGTAACGCACCTACAAGGGTTAGTTGGACTCGCTGTCTGGAGCTACAACCCAACGACAACCTAATCAACAAGAGAATTTAAAAACACAACAACTGATATGCTTCAACTAACGTGAAACAAGAAACAAGGTTACAAAGACAGTTTGTGTGGAAACACAAACTTAAAATCGGCACCACTGAGGCAGGTAAAAAGGCAGGTTTCAATATTTTCAGAAAGAACATCAGAATGAAATTCTATCAAAGACAAATGACAGAGAAGAATGGAGAAAGAAGGTTGACGGATCTTGTGTGGTACCCCAGCGGTCCAGCAGACCCAAGAATATGTGAAAGTGAATGTGAAGTTAGATGTGAACCTGGCCTAACTAATGTCTTATAATGAATATCTAATTGATCTAATTGTTTTGTAAAGGGACAAGGTCTTATTCCTCAAGAAAAAAACATTTCCGTAAATAAAAAAAATCTATTTCAGTGACATAGGGCAACGCTGCAGTTCACGCGATAATATGAAAAACTACTTATTAATTGTTGTTTTAAATTATGTCCAATTTATATGCATACTCAAAAGATTTTTAAACATTTTTTTTTTGTGTGTAAATGTAGTAATTAGTAGGACAGGACGAAATGTTGTACATCTCTAAGACTTTCTTTGATTGATGTATAGAATTTTCTTGATAAACTTTCTTATTCATTTTTGTTTCTTTCTAATTACTAAAACTTTCTTCCCTCTATCACATCTTTATCTAGTTCTTTTTTCTCTCTATCCCATCTTTATCTAGTTCTTTTTTCTCTCTATCCCATCTTTATCTAGTTCTTTTTTCTCTCTATCCCATCTTTATCTAGTTCTTTTTACTCTCTATCACATCTTTATCTAGTTCTTTTTTCTCTCTATCACATCTTTATCTAGTTCTTTTTTCTCTCTATCCCATCTTTATCTAGTTCTTTTTTCTCTCTATCCCATCTTTATCTAGTTCTTTTTACTCTCTATCACATCTTTATCTAGTTCTTTTTTCTCTCTATCACATCTTTATCTAGTTCTTTTTTCTCTCTATCCCATCTTTATCTAGTTCTTTTTTCTCTCTATCACATCTTTATCTAGTTCTTTTTTCTCTCTATCACATCTTTATCTAGTTCTTTTTTCTCTCTATCACATCTTTATCTAGTTCTTTTTACTCTCTATCACATCTTTATCTAGTTCTTTTTTCTCTCTATCCCATCTTTATCTAGTTCTTTTTTCTCTCTATCACATCTTTACCTAGTTCTTTTTTCTATCACATCTTTATCTAGTTCTTTTTTCTCTCTATCACATCTTTATCTAGTTCTTTTTTCTCTCTACCACATCTTTATCTAGTTCTTTTTTCTCTCTACCACATCTTTATCTAGTTCTTTTTTCTCTCTACCACATCTTTATCTAGTTCTTTTTTCTCTCTACCACATCTTTATCTAGTTCTTTTTTCTCTCTATCACATCTTTATCTAGTTCTTTTTTCTCTCTATCACATCTTTATCTAGTTCTTTTTTCTCTCTATCCCAACGTCGTGTAACAATTGTTTGACTTTCTCTTGCCAGATGAACAGACCTATACAAGTCAAACCAGCGGATAGTGAAAGCCGTGCTGGTAAGTCTTTTGTGTTTGTCTGTCAGTCTGTACGTCTTGAAACACAAAAATTAAATGTGCTAAATCTTTTCCGTTCTCTCTCTCTCTCTTTCTCTCTCTCTCTCACTGTGTGAGAGTGTCTCTCTATGTATGTCTCACTCTCTCTCACTCTCTCTCTCTCACACTCTCTCTCACTCTCTCTCTCTCTTTCTTACTCTCTCTCTCTCTCTCTCTGTCTCTCTCTCTCTCTGTCTCTCTCTGTCTCTCCCCTATTCTCACAGATTTTTAAAATTTTAATTTCATTTCAATTTTTTTTCCTCCTTTCAACAAAACCTCTCGGTGAAAGCAAGTGTCGGGGAGGAGAAAGGTTGAGGAGAAGGAAGAGAGGGAATGAAACACAAAATGTCTTATTGTCTGTCTGCCTCATTGTTTCAAACCCAAAACGTTGGCCATCAATGTATTCTATAAATGCAGGGGCGGGACATTAAGACTGTGCGCTTTAGAGGAAGTCACTTTAACTAACAAAAAAGGCGGGGTTGTGGTGGTGGTGTACACCTATGCAAGTAGTTACAGAATAAGTACAACATAAAATGATGTGATGCATTGTATTCAACTAGAGCAGTAGACATCTAGGTCTATAGAAAGGCTGTAGACATCTAGGTCTATAGAAAGGCTGTAGACATCTAGGTCTATAGAAATGGCTGGAAGAAGAGATTAAGAGCCAGCATGTTTCAAATGACTCACTTCCACGCCACTGTCTGTTGCTTTTAATTCGATACAGGAGTTCTGGTTTTTTTTTCTTGCATTAAATCTGTTTTTTTTTTTTGTTGAAGTTTTCATTCTATCAAAACTGTATTCTTTTATTTTTAAGTCTAGCTGCTTTAAGTTACTTGATGTTAATATATAATAGTTCAACATTCACGTGCGCACACTCGAACACTCACATACACACACAGACACACTCAAACACACACACACACACACACACTCAAACACACACACACACAGCTAAAACATTGAATTCTAACCTGTGCTGGTTCAAAGCTGTAGAGGCAAGAACTGTAGACTTTCTTTCTGGTGTAATATTTGTTTTGTTTTGTTCAATTTGGCTTGTCCAAGTTTTTGATGCTACTGCCTCTTTGTTAGTGTTCCAATAATTGACACGGTCTAAACAGTATTCAGTGTCAATGTTGGTTTAAGGCTAAAGGAGCATGAAATGCAAAGTAAATCCCCAACAGCATGAAGACAATAATAACAACAATAAATAAATGTGGGCCTCGATCAGTGTTTCCCAAACTGTGTTCCGCGAGACCCTAATGCTCCGCGAGACCTGAGTAGGTATTCCATGAACTAGTGCAATTATAAACTAGTAGGCAACCGAGTGAAGTAGTCTCCCTAAAAAAATGTGCGAAGTGTTCCGTTAAGAAAAAATTTTTGGGAACCACTGGTCAAGATGGAAAAAACGCATAGTTATAATGATTCGCTGTAAAAAAAAAAATTAAAAAAAAAAATAAAAAATGTAAAATTTGAGGATTCTAAAAAAGTTCTTGAGTTTGAATGTTAAACTAATTGTGACTTTCAACACTGCACGTTGTCAGTAGTAGATATATGTACATGTATATATGTTTCACTTCGTAATCTATATATTGGATAACTTAAACTAGATGTCGACTCAGGAAGACTATGTTTTTAGGTTCTTGAAGAAATAGATTTGTCTCTGTAGGTCCTACTTATCTTTAGATCCTATCTATTTGTAGGTTTAGTGTTCAAAGATAGTTGTTAGTCCTTACGGGAATTTTGGGGTTGGGGTTATATTTCTCATTTTTTAAGTGTTTCTCTTTTAAATCGCTAACTTTTATCATTATTTTGCTGGCCTATGATTGTCGTATAAAGTTGGGTAGAAAATAAAACAACAAACAAATATGTGCATGTGTTTTGAATGTCCGTTGTTTTGACTTCACGGCAATGAGAGATTTTAGAAACAATTTGTTTTTTCTATGCTACTTTTGTTGACGGGCGTCACTGTTTTGCGATGGCATTACGTAGACAGAACAAAGTTTA
Source organism: Biomphalaria glabrata (assembly GCF_947242115.1). Classification (NCBI taxonomy): domain Eukaryota; kingdom Metazoa; phylum Mollusca; class Gastropoda; family Planorbidae; genus Biomphalaria; species Biomphalaria glabrata. The sequence continues at coordinate 12,720,838 of NC_074728.1, forward strand.
GTGGGTTTACACACATACACACACATATACACTCACGCGAACGCGCGCACACGCACACACACACACATACACATACACACACATATATATATATATATATATATATATATTATCATGACAAGTTTCTGGTTTGGACTTTTAAAAATTTACATACACAGTTTATTGTTTAGGCATAGCCTGAAAATTCTAAAATCCTTATGGATCAAATTTTGCACTATCAATAGAGACAGTGTTTTGAAGTTTATGGACCTCAATCTGCAACAAATAGTTAGAATAAACAAATTAATAAATAAAATCTGATTCAATTGAATAGCATCTAATCTGATCGCCGACATTCGCATTAGTAGCATGACGCACTACAAACTTTTGTTTCCTATTTCCAAACTTCCAACTTTGGACCAGCTTTATTCCTTCTACATTTCACCCCTGAAGAAATAAGAGGCAATAAGAGCGTCAAAGGTCAGAGGTCGAAGTACGAATTGAAAAAAAAAATTGTTTATTAAATGGCAGATTTTGAAATGAACTTTAGGTTTTTAAAACTTGCTCTCTTGTTATATTTCTTCTATGAGGCACGGTGGCTGAGCGGTAAAGCGCTAGACCTCTGAACCAAGTTGCCGGTTTCGAATCCTGGTGGAGAATGGGATTCTCAATTCCGAGGTCTGGGGCGCCTAGTCCACCAAGTTCTAATGGCTACATAACATAAGATGGGGAAAAGTAAAGGCGTTTGGTCGTTGTGCTGGCCACGTGACACCCTAGTTGAACCGTGTACCACAGAAAGAGATGACCTTTACATCATCTGCCCTATAGATCGCCAGGTCTGAAATGGGAACTTATATTTCTTCTGATTATGTATAAACCTAGCCAACAATTGGATGTAAACTACCACAAACTTTACACAGAGCGTTGTTTCCCTTTGTTTAGCGTTTCATTTAGTCTTTCCTGGTGTCATCTTTCTTTGTCTTTTGTCTTGCCTAAAATCGATTCTCTTCTGGCTGGTCAGATTTCAACAAGTCCTGCCTGAATGACCGTTGATATGAGGAAGGCTAGGAGGCAGTCCTTTGTCTTCTCGAGCGTGGAGGATGCATTATTGAATGGATGGTGGTCAGTCAATCTCCAGGGACAGCATGCGCGGTCACTCTTAACTGTGACCTTGTTGATATGATGGTCTGGCATCTAGGGAGGGGATGGAAAAGGGGGGGGGGTGTATTTCGCAGTATTTAAGGTTGTCATGGTAACAGAAGAGAAACATTTTCTCTCACAAAGTGACAATGAATCACGACTATGTGACGTGGCGTTAAATAGATGGTATCATATATTACCTTTGCTAGAAATGTGTTGCTGGAGCTGGTTGAAATGCGTAACGTATTTCAATGCTAAGCGAAAAGTCCATTGTTCGAATCTTTGTTAGCCTATCGGTCGGTACCAGCAGGTCAGAAACTTTAAGTTCGCCAACAGATAGGTCGACAGACGAATTGCGAATGTTAAATTTAGCCTGGCCGTGTTGTATGCACTTGGAGCTCTGGTCAAGATGTCCGAGTCTCTCCCTCCTGTTGATATCCCCTGCTATCTTGTACGTTTGAGCTGAGACGCTTTGTTTTCTGTAATAAAAAAAAATCCTGAAACGTACAAATCTTGTCGAGATCGAATACGGTTCAGTCTTGGGTCAGAACATGCTGTCAACTGTCTCAAGCTAAAAAAAAAAACCTTTAGCCTAGAACGAACGTTCCAGTAAGCCTAAAACAATAAACGTAAATACTGTTTTTAAATGTCATGTGTCTCAGACCCTAAAACAGAAAGAGTCGATAAGCCGAAAGAGGTATTGATATAGAAGAGAGAGAGAGAAAGAGATCTGCAATAAGTTTTACTAACATAGCAAAACAAGTTGAAACCTTTTACCCGGAAAAAAAAATTATTGCTTGGCAAAGCACGTGACTAGACTGACTGTTAGTTTGGTCGGAAGCTGTTTATTTTTTTCTTCGTCTTTTGCGCCTGTCTTCGGCCATGGCTATTATTTAGGGCTCAAATGTGCATCACGCGACCTTTGTGATCTTTTGGTTCCTTCGGAGACCATTCTAGTGGAAAAAATGTAGGCTGCAACTTTGTTTGTTTAGTCATGTGAAACGCTGCACTTATCCTTAATCCTCGGATTAATTCAAAGTTTCGTCCTTCATTTGCAAACTTACGGGACACGGGTTTGGCTCAATGTAACTTCTTTCACTGCATTTATATATTGTAACTAAGTTACTGTAACATTGACTAGAACACTCGAACGATTTAACCTAACAGCTAATAGCATAATGTTTCTTAACACAGGTAGACTATGGTATTATTATTGACTATGGTACAAACACTGACTAACCGCTCCATATTTGATACTATTCTACCTTTTCTTTCAAGTAGTCATCATCTTATCGATCCGCATTTTGTTTTGACTTTACCTCGTTTTGAATGTAGCAGACGACATAACAGCTACTTCAAGAAGCGGCTAAGACATTTGGTAGAGCTTCCTTTCTCGCGGTTCTCACAGTAGGCCAAGAAACAATGATATAACTTTCATTTTGTCATGTTGGGGGATCTCACATTACACTAGTTGACTCTCGAGGAACAATGATGATATAACTTTCATTTTGTCATTTTGGGGGATCTCACATTACACTAGTAGACTCTCGAGGACCTTCTCATTAGCCTTTGGATTTAATTGAATTATAGATGTGACCTTTTTTTTTTTTTGGTTCTAATTGTGTTTCTTGTATCTAACATTCACTAGAGACACGACAAGAAAAGAAAGGACTAGTTCATTATTTATATTCAGGTGACCACACAAACCCAGTGGCGATCTGAATAGTTAGCCACATCGGATGCAGACCTTTGTCCGCCGGGAGGTCTATTTAAAATCTCTATTCTCTGTCTGTGCATGTTTTCGGCAGATATTTCTTTGGGTTTCAAATGTGACCTACGACCTCTGTACAAGTTCTCCAGCTCTTTCAGTGGCACCACTACCTAATACCACATTCCCCATCCTCAATTGAGGCGCGTTCCTTATGGTGAGAACCCTTCCAGTTCACGTTGCCAGATTGTACACAAAAGTACTTTGCCAGATAATAGCCCACACGGTCAAGTGGAACTTATTCTTAGACTCACAATTTTCTCAAGCCAACTTCCCCCTCCCCCCCCCCCCCATCTCCAGCCCACTACCTTCCCATCCCCCCTACCAATTTCCCTCCCGTTTGTGTCCACTTGAACCTCTCCTGATGTCCATGTGACTCTGGAAACGAAGAGACGAAGAAAGATACAGGAGGTAGTGCAGGTGGTTAGGAAGAGGTGGGGAGGGGGTGCCAGGGAGTAGACAGGTAAACTTCAGTCCAGGAAGCTGGAGGAGAATGTGTGTGTGTGTGTGTGTGGAGGGCTAGATGAATTGTTGAAAGTAAAGTGGATGGTTTGTGGAAATAAAATTGTGGAGATGAAATGGACTAACTGTCAGTGATTTATTTTCTCTCTTTTGAATGTACTCAACTGGGTTTGCATGGCCTTGTGTACTCATCTTTAACCTTTGTAGTGGAAGACATTGCCGTTATTATTTATGTATTCATCTCCATGTCTCTTTCTTTCTCTTTTTCTCTTATTCACTATCTTCTCTTTTATCTTTTTTCCTTCAGAGTCAAACTTTCACTATATCGTTTTTTTTCTTTTTATTTCTCCTTTTCAATTCGCCTATCTCTCTTTCGTCTCTCTCTCTCTCTCTCTCTTCACTCTCTCTCTCTCTCGTTTCTCTGTCTCTTGCTCGTTTCTCTCTCCCACTCCATTCAGAGATACGTTCTAAATTTTCATTCTGAGACACACAATGAGAACAACTCTGAGAAATATTTTAACTCACTCGTGAATACACTCTAAGACACACTCTAAGACACACTCTAAGACTTACTATGAGGCACACTATTAGAACCTCTCTAAGAAACAGTCTGAGACACACTATGACCAGCCATAAGAACCATTCTGAGACACATTTCGAGACACATTCTGAGACACATTATGAGACACTCTGAAAGACACTGAAACATACTTCTCATACACTTTTTGGCACCCTCAGAGACGCACACTCTAAGACCTCTTTCCTTTACCTTTTTTTAAGACCCTCAGTGAGACCACTCAGAGACGCTGACTAAGATTATAGGACACACTCTAAGAGTCACTGTGTCCGGAGAACTGAGCTCTTCAGATTTTCATTCATACGTTTTGTGTTTTCTGCCCCATAGCTCAGAGGAAATCTGGACACCGGAAGTAGTTTAAATGGAAGACTTAATGGCAGCCATGACAAGTCATCGACACCAACGATTACACGAACTCTCTTGTTAATGGAGGTGAGGAGAGGAGCAGGGTAAAATTTTGAGGAATACAATCCCCAGTTTAATCCCCAGCGCTATTCCCCGTTTTCAAAATGATGGATAAAATCGACATCATTTGTTACTTGATCTACGAAGAGATTCATTGGAATGTTCTGGATTCCATTCAAAGCTGAAACAAAAAAGAGAAAAAGTTTGTGAATTTTTGTTCAAGAAAACATTCAATCTTGAGAACAAATCTAGAAATGTTTTTGAATGTGTTCGATGCAAGAATAGCTTTAAGTTACAAGTGATCACGTGATCCTATTTGGCCAACAAATTAACAAATAGCAGCAAAAGTTTGTTAAAGTGGAAACACAAGATCTACATGTGTGCTATTTACTCAAGCGGTCCATCAACATTTCTTTCTCTTTTTCAATATATGACTCTTCTCTAAATCACCCACTTGGTCTCTTGAGCTCTTTTTGTTGTCTATTTTCATCTCTTTTATACATATATATATATGTCACAATCACCAATCAATAGTGCTGATGTCACAATCTAAGATGGTACTGTGATAGATGTCACGTTGAAGATTATCTTGATCTATATCGCACTATCAATGATCGTGGTTGCCGAGGATTTAGAAATCGTCAGTTGATAAGATGATTATTTAGAAGTTGCTAGTTGATAAGATGATCATCTAGAAGTTGCCAGTTGATAAGAGGATCATCTAGAAGTTACTAGTTAACAAGACGATCTAAGTATACTATTATATATTCAATGAAGAAACTTCTCTTCGTCTAAAACAAATAATTTAATTCAAAACTTGGAAAAGCTATTCACAAATAATTACAATGGTTAAATGTACTTGAATAGAATAAATGATCTACACGATAATATAATGATGTCTTCTTTCTTGAGTTCTAACACTAGACTTTAGTAAATGTTCTCTCTAACACGTTCCGCACAAGACTGGCGGTAATATCTCCCAGCTTACAAAGCTTTGGGCGTTTTGTCATGTGACTAAATATCTCTTTGCCGCCTGGTCAAAATCTGACCAATAAATGCAGCTCAATGTACAATAATTAATATTTCAAACCAATCACATTTATTTCAAAACATAATTTAGTTGCGTGATAGAAAATCCCGAGTTGGCTGAAGTTCTGGCTGGTAACCTTGAGCTAAACATAGATGCAGTGTACGTGACAATATATATATCTTCTGTCTCTTTTCCTTTCAATATTTCACTTCTTTCTTTCAGTTTCTCTTTTTCAATGTATTCACCAATCTCTGTCTCTTATTGTCTCTTTCTCGAGCTTTGTCCTTTTCTATCTCTCCTCTCTCTCTCTCTCTCTCTCTCTTTCAATAACTTCTCCTTTCTTTCTTTCTCGATCACTTTTTATTTCTTGTAGTTTTCTCTTTCTTAAGTATTTTTTTGGATAAATTCGATGATCTCAAACTCCATCTGTTTGCTTGTCTGTTTATGTGTCTTGTCAATATCCTCTTCTCTCTTGCTTCCTATGTTTTTCTCTCTTTCTGTCTCTTATCTCTCTCTCTCACTACATCTCTCTCTCTCTCTATTTCTCTTTGACTTGCCCTCATGTTGTCTACCCCAGGCATTCCCAGGTCGCTACAGCAAGCGCTGGAGTCTCTGCCTAAAACGGAAGTTGTCTACTTGCGCCAATAGTACAGGAATGGTCCAAACAAAAAAAAAAACATATTATATAAGGCACGGATTATAATTATTGTATAAGATATGATTGTTTTATACGTTTGTTTGATTCATTTCATAATATTGGAATTCGGAGTTACATGTCTACATGCCTTCAGCCTTAAGCATAGGCCAACTATTCAGCTGCCTGGGGCCTCCGATTGGTGGGGTGTGGGGCTTCCGATTTGTGGGGTGTGGGCAGGGCCGCCGCGAGGGTTGTGGCCGCCTGCGTGCGAAATTTTAAAATGCCCCCCCCTCCCTTTTTTTTTTCTAAATAAAAATTCATTAGACTGAGCTGGACACCGTACCAAAAACGCCCTTTGATTTAAATCCATTTTCATAGACAATTCTTTTCATATTCGCACCCTCATGCCCTCTAAGATGTTTTATTTCGAATTTTAACTTTGATTTTTTTCTTCCACGATGTCACAAAGTCCTTCTCCAGTTGTTTAAGTAAATGGACGAAACTCCAGATAATTTTCATGCATTTCAACATTCGTTTATAAGGACCATAACATGCAGAATAAATTCCTCGAACTATAAAAGTCATTGATAGTGAATCTTTTTCAACGTTCCGTCATTTTTATAATAATTATCGCGATTGTATTTTGGAGAGACGTGCATTGTCTCCACAATCATCTGACAGACGCGGATTCGGAAGTGCGTACAAATGTATCCACTACACCACCAGGACAAAATGAAGCAGCTCAGCGCTGAATATTTTTGTTGCGTTAATACAAAATAAATAATCCAACATTTTAAAAACAGCCATTTTAAAAAAAGAAGTGAAAATGTTTTAAACATTGACTTTTTAATTACTAGATCTACTTACAGGGCGGGCAATTCGACTAAAGAAAAATAGCTATAGATCTATGGAGTAAGTAGATACTAAGAAGAAAAAAAAAAGTGTCTTGACTGGTCTGCTGCTGTAAGTGTCATTCAAAACAAATATTACAAACCGCGAAAATTCAAGGCCAGAAATGAGTAGGAACGTATGGAAAATTCCGCCCTGCCGCGCCGCCCTATTTTTTTTTTCTTTGATAAATTTCCAAAATAACTTTTATGCACGAATATCGTTTTGTTTTTTGTTATTGTTGTTTGTTTTGTTTTTTAAAGTTATTAAAGAATAATAGAATAATTAGAACTAAAATAATATATTTAAATATTGAAGTATTTTTAAAAACTAAAAATTTAAAAAATAATAATTAATAATGATTTGGCCGCCCCTTAACTTCAGCACAATAGGTAGCGGCGGCCCTGGGTGTGGGGCCTCCTATTGGTGGGGTGAGGGGCCTCCTATAGGTGGGGTGTGGGGCCTCCTATTGGTGGTGTGAGGGGCCTCCTATAGGTGGGGTGTGGGGCCTCCGAATGGTGGGGTGTGGGGCCTCCTTTTGGTGGGGTGAGGGGCCTCCTATAGGTGGGTTGTGGAGCCTCCTATAGGTGGGGTGAGGGGCCTTCTATAGGTGGGGTGTGGGGCCTCCTATTGGTGGGGTGAGGGGCCTCCTATAGGTGGGGTGTGGGGCCTCCGATTGGTGGGGTGTGGGGCCTCCTATTGGTGGGGTGAGGGGCCTCCTATAGGTGGGGTGTGGGGCCTCCTATAGGTGGGTTGAGGGGCTTCCTATAGGTGGGGTGTGGGGCCTCCTATTGGTGGGGTGAGGGGCCTCCTATAGGTGGGGTGTGGGGACTGGCACAGGACTAAAAACATTGCGAAACTTTTATTTTACTTTTGCTTTTTTAATTTGGGGCCACCATAATCACTTTGCCTAGGGCATCTAGGGCATCTAATTACCTAAGGCCGGCCATGCTTCACGTTCATGTTGTGAATTGAGTTCAAATGCTGTGTGCTTTTTAAATTGTTTTTTTTTAATGACCCTCATTACACTCAAGTGTGGACAGATTAGTCACAAGATCTAGAATGACTTAAATCTTGATAGACTACCAACCTGTGGAACACACTTTATTCATATGCAAATTAAGAAACAGTGGCGGCTCCGCTGCCCTCACTTTGAGTTCCTTGTTTGAAGTACGCGCCTTTTTTTTTAACCGGTATGTCAAGCTGAATCAAGTTTACTTTCAAACTCAATGGCCATTTCATGGGAAATAACACATGTAGATAAAACCCAGCAACAGAGTGATCTAACTTGGGCAGCAAATACTATCTACTTGATTGTCAGAAAAATTAGAGCTACTTGTTCGGACACCTTTCATCCTTGGCAAACTACTGTCGAATAATGTAGCCATCAGAACAAACGCAAATTTTTTTTTTTAAATTTCCTCGCTAACTATAAACCAATTGGAAGACCTCGTCGGTGGGTATGTGAATGTGTGTGTGATGTGAGTGGGTCAAAGGTCTCCTACTTGTGAGTACATTGTAGGTGTAAAACCACTAATTGGACTTGCGCTCAATCAAACCGCTATCCTATATTGTAAAGGCCCTGCACTATTGTTTAGTTTCGCCCTGGTAAAGTCTGACCTAAATGATGCAATTAAAGGTCAGCTCTAAAAAGCTGGGCCTACAACGACAAAGTCAAATTTGGTAATTCCGCCTCCAATCGTTGAAAGATTTAGCCACTTTAAACTGACACGCTTCGCTGATCTTTGTTCGGGGTCTAAAATCGATCCGTCACTAGGCATGCTTTGGCCAACAGTGATAATAACAACCAGTCCACTACATTGACCGTGTCGTTATATAACTAATAACCGAGAGCATCTGTCACAATCTGTCTAATCATTTGATCTCAAGCGTGACCACCAGTTTGCATTCTCAATTCTATATTTTTTACAAAGCTTACATCAACTCTGTCTGTCTGTCTGTCTGTCTGTCTGTCTGTCGGACAGAAATTTTGAACACGTTATTTCTCCAACATCTATTCTCGGAACAAGTTGAAACTTTACAGAATTATTTATTGTACCTAACAAAACACAAATCAATGAAAAGAATTAATCAATTGGACAATTTAATTACTGTAATTATTTTTTTTCTTTGATACTAAAAAGGGAAATTAATCCATCAGTATTAAGAGATATTGCTAAATATGTGGCGTTTAATTGTCAGCTTAAGCCACACATGCAGACCAGGCCCTGGACTTGATTGTCAGATGCTAAGTGAGACCTTTGCCATTTAGGGGTATTTTTGTGGACAATAGAAGCTTATTTCTACTGAAACCGCTGGCTATGACAAGACTTGAACTCATATCGAGGAAGCCATGTGATATCTAGTCAGCATCTATTGCTGCGGGCTAATAACATAATTCCAGGCGTAACTGTTGGGTGTGTGCTAGTTGATGCATGGATTTAGTTAATTAAGGCACCACCTATCAACATGCAATGCCAGAATTTGAACCCCGTATCACGGGGAGCCACGCTTGCGCCCTTACATACCGACACTATTTAATTTTGTTCTCCATTTAAGGCGCCCTACCTCGCCCGACACTTCAGCATCATCGACAGCTTCCCTGTTGAATGTCATACTTTGCCATCGATCTTCTTATTCTCAGTTTCCGTTGCAAAAAAAAAAAAAAAAAAAGGGTTTCAAGCGTCACTGCTTGAGGTTCCATCGATGTCCTTAGTTTGGCTTCGTCAAATGACGGGGCTTAACAGAGGCTTTTACCAAGGCTCCGATAGGCTTAAACCTCTTTCGTTGTGGGTTATTATCTTTTGTTCCAGTAACCTTCAAATCCATTAGCTGCTTTTAAAGACAATGGAACAATGGAATACGGGGAAGGAGAGAGAGAGAGAAACAGAGAGAGAGAGAGAGAGAGAGGGAGAGAGAGAGGGAGAGAGAGAGAGGGGAGGGGAGGGAGAGAGAGAGGGAGGGAGGGAGAGAGAGAGAAAGAGAGAGAGAGAGAGAGAGGGAGAGAGAGAGGGAGAGAGAGAGGGGGGGGAGAGAGAGAGAGAGGGAGAGAGAGAGAGACAAACAGACAGACATCAGACTGACTGGGAAGAGGGAGAAAGAGAGAGAAAAAAAAACGGGGGAAGATAAATCATTGCTATAAAAAACGAACTAGATAAGTTTAACTTTGTCCAACCTTTCTGTTATTGTATCATATTTAACAGTGTAAAGTTAAATGAAAACAAAATAAAAACCAGATAGAAGAAGTCATGATTTCAAATGCTCAAACAGAAAGCATAGAAACTAGCTCCGGGGCCCGTTGAAATATTAGAATACGGAAATGAAAGTCAGAAAACAAAAATACATTTAAATTTTATTGGACGCAGACGTGTCTAGGGAATCCACAATTCTAGACATTAGGTACTTATATACACATCACGCAATACATATTCCGTTTGTACATTTCTGTTATAACATTTGCACAACTTTAGATTTTGTATCGATTCCCATTTCCTGTCTTTCTCAGACCTTCACATTGATACGTCCTTCTGCATTCCTTACATTCATATCTCCAGTCTCTGCGACGACAGACCCTAACATCTCCATTTGAGAAATTAGACCTAAACATCTTTTTTTTTAGTATTATGTTTTATAGCGCAATTTTCATGCGTATAGCATGCTCAGTGGGCTGTGGTCCAATACCTTTTGTGGACCAGAGGGGGGAGATGGTATCTTTTGGCGCTCGATAGACACAACTCGAGATTCGAACTCGAGGCCCCTCACCCCTTGATAGGTAGCAACTCAGCCACACAACAGACCAGTATATTACCATTCTGCATACCTACGGACTTGCATGGTTTGTTAAGTTTGCTTTACATGTTTCGAATGTTTCTTCAGAGTTTGAAGATAATCTACACCCTAGTCCAAACCTCCCGCAGGACGATGGGAGATGGCTGCGGCTAGGGTATGAACCCTAGACCATAAAGACCACCGAACGACAGTCTAGCTTGCATACCTCACGACCAGGCGGCCAGACATTTCGGCAGAGTAATGCACATTTATCAACGGCTCTTTAAAAAAAAGTACTAAATGCTTTCATTGTGGAGAAATGTGCGCTTAGATATTAGACAAGTACAAGGTCGACAACAATTAGATAATTCCCCACACAGCGCTGGCACATGAACTTCTGCCAGCAGGACTAGCCCTGGGCCACATGGCCACTCGATATTAAGAAAGGGTCAGTCAGAGCTTTTTGGAGCAAGTAATCCTCTCGCTTTGAAATCTTTTAATGTTAAAACCTAATATGTTTTGCAAGTGTCGGCTAGAAAATGAACAAAAAAGAACTTCTCACTGAAATGGTAATGGCAGCTACTCTAATGATCTCAACATGAAAAGCTCGCTGGTCTAAGAGTTATGTGCTAAGGGAACGCCACGTATTATTTTCAAGCCAGAGTTAAGTAAAAAAAAACAACCTAGGTAAAGTATACTCCTTACTAAAACAAGACAGTTAATACTTCTGACTGTGACAAGACAGTTAATACTTCTGACTGTGTGACAAGACAGTTAATACTTCTGACTGTGACAAGACAGTTAATACTTCTGACTGTGACAAGACAGTTAATACTTCTGACTGTGACAAGACAGTTAATACTTCTGACTGTGACAAGACAGTTAATACTTCTGACTGTGACAAGACAGTTAATACTTCTGACTGTGACCAGACAGTTAATACTTCTGACTGTGACAAGACAGTTAATACTTCTGACTGTGACAAGACAGTTAATACTTCTGACTGTGACAAGACAGTTAATACTTTTGACTGTGACAAGACAGTTAATACTTCTGACTGTGACAAGACAGTTAATACTTCTGACTGTGACAAGACAGTTAATACTTCTGAAAAACTTTATTCGAAGAAGTGATCATTGCTGTCATTGTTTATCAGAATTTTTACTTTAAAAACAAAATCCATTTGAAAGAAAAAAATATTTTGTACTAATTAGAAAACAATAAAACTTATGTGAACTTAAAATCAAATGTCTGGGCCAGAGTTTACCAAAATTTTGACCTATGTGTACCCCTTTTATAATTATTGTAATGTTGAGTACCCCTCCCCACCCACTTAAATGTATGAACAGAACATAATAACTGGAGATTTAAAAAAAACAAAATATTTAATAAGGTGCAACGCGTACCCCTCCAAAGACTTCCCGTACCCTTTAGGGTACGCGTATCCCAGTTTGGGAAACACTGATCTAGGCCAACAAAACATCAAATGTCCAGGCAATTAAAAAATCAAATGTCCAGGTGGTCAAGGCTAACATGGGCTTCTAAATAAGAAATGTTTAAATAGCTCAATGGAATATTAACTCTAATTAAATCTTATCTAGATAGTATAAAATTCAAAAGTAGTTTGTTTTTTATTTGTTAAATAGTAGATAATATAGCTTCATTAAACTGGAGATAGCTAGGGACATATTTAGCTGTACAACCACTGACATATCTAGCTGCCATGATTTCAATTGAATGTCTCTTCAATAAAACGAACTTTAGCGAGAAACGGAAAATTTAATTTGGTAATGCTTTGCTCGAGTCAACATAGAAAACGCATTCTACAGTCTCTTGTGATTCAAGTGTTAAATAAAGTCCCCCGAGGCGGAAACATACCAAACAAACTCCTAGTTCAAAGTTTAAGTCTCGATATTTCAGTCTAGGAATTTAGATTTATTTTTCAAAATTTATTGTTTGTTTTATCAATAATTTTTATAAGGACAAAGTTGTAGGGCAATGGATGTAACCGTCAACCTTTTGAAACAATTATGTAAAATATTTCCAATTTTGTTTGGGGTTGAAATAAAAAAACGTTTTAGAAATATTTAATAAAATTATATCTTAAATATTGTTTAAAAATATTACGTTACTAAATTTTGTAATTTACTTAATTAATTACTAGAAAATTTATTTCAATTTTGACATTACTAAGTCATTTATGTAACAATTATAACATAATAATATAATTGGTAATTTTTTAAATTAATATAACTCTAAACCAATGTGTTATGTTTAGCATTTGAAGAGAAAGTTACGGTAAATGTTAGGTGTACAATCATTGATAACCATCCGTATTAGAATCTCATCCAAACCTTGTGATCTGAAGTCTGAAAGGAGTACATTAAAACAGAAATATACTTTGCTGTTATAATCTTGGACATCTTCTATCTCTACATTCTATCAACACTTCCTTCTAATTATCCACCCGCCCCTCAGGAACACCATATCAATATGACACACACAGTTTTAAGACTCGGGCCGTACATTGTATTTTGACTGTAGCCTCACTGTGAAATAGTACTGAAACACTGCCCTAATGTTCTTGTACATAATTTTATTTGCATTACTTAAAAGTATAGACTTTTATAGTAAGTTTTGTAGAGGATAAAACTTTAGGCTGTAGCAGTAACTTTAGTTTTTATGAGACAGGATAAAGTCCTAAACTAAGTATTGTTTTCTAGGAGATAATAGGATAAACTGTACATGTAGTTTGTAAAAGTAGATAAAATGATAAGCTCTTACCGTTCTTATAGTTTTGTAGGAGATAATAGAATAGACTCTCAAAGTATTCGCCTTGTGTTTGTGATGTTTTGAAACTTCTACACCCACGTTTGGTGCTATTCTATTCTCTAACATTTTGCAAGGTATGCACGTTGGGCTGGAATTCGGTTGTCTCGGGTTCGTACCCTGCCCGCTGCCATCCACTGTCGTCGAGGATTGGACTATCAAGTAGATTCTCTCCAAGTCTGAAGGAACACCCGAAACATGTCAAACATTTTACAAACAAACATTTTTACAGATCTTATAGAACATTGAGTTAAAAAATAAAAAAGAGAAAACAAAAGAGAAATACGACAGACTCTGAATGATGCTATAAGACAGACTCTAAGACTCTTAATGATGCTAATGTGCCATAGTGAATGACAATGGACAGCCTACAATTCTTCACGCTATTATGCCTTGAGCATCAGCATTATTAGTTTCCGGTCATCGCCGATTTTATAAGTGCGTTTACGTCAAGAATAAAGAAAAATCTAGAAACAGATACAACAAGGAAGATGTTTGGCCGAATTCAGCATTTTATACCTTAATAATGAAATCCAAATATGGTAGGAACTGTGCATATATTGATTACGTCATATGTAAAAAGACGCAACTGCATAGAAGTTGTTTATTGCTATTGAATCTTAGAACAGTAAATAGCACCTCCTTCGTGATCAAAGATGAGCACATTTCTCATCCACTATGGACTCGGAGATGACTTAAAATAGTATATTATGCATGGCGGACTGTGCACATGGCCTCCACCTTAAAGGGAGCCACCACATTAAACAAATACAGTACATTTGTTTAACAAAATAAATATATTATTAATTTAAATGTAAAAAAAAACAGCAACTAAGCGAATGAGATTACAAGCACTTTAGTTCTTTCATCACCAATATGTTATGCTTTGAGATTTAGTTCTATAATGAATTTGTAACTTCTTTTTTGACAAGGTATTGATATTACACGTAGGCCTGGTCACCTGAATGTAAACGATGTGTTTGTTATCAATGTGTATAGTGTTGAAGAATGCTGGGTTCGTGCGTCCTGGAGTCACACTTAACACGTAACAAACATAATTAGTACAGATTGACTTGAGTCCAACTTTACCAGACAAAATATGTTTATTCAATAATACCATTTACTGCACTTCATGGTAGTTACACCAAAATATCCAATTTGAAATATAATTACATCCGCATAACAGCGGTATCAAATACAGAAGTCCTCTAGAATACAGCTTCACTAGTAAAATACGTCCGCATGACAGCGGGTAACAATAAAGTTCAATAATATGCTCTAAGTACAGAAAACAACTATTAGAAATACGTGTACTGTCTCTACTGACTTCAAGTGACTACCTTCTTCAAGTGACCCCTCTACTCATCTGACTGAATGACCAAAAGTTACTGCTGTACTCACTGGCCAAAATATACTACTGACTAAAAGTCAATATAGTCATTCTTACTTCCTCTTTCTATATCAGAGGTTTCACGTGTCTTTCACCTTCCTGACCCAAGGTGAACATAAAACAGGCAATGTCAAGTGAGACTGTGACAGAAGTGCATTTTTATTGAAGCTTGATGGGGTAAGGGTCTCTACAAAAGTCTTACACAGGGCCTCCACTAACTAGTAGCACTAAGTAAATGTATTCAGAATACTGGTGAGTCATTCTAAAAATGATTGTAATTAAGAATGTTCATATTGGGAAATTAAATCATAAATGTTTAACAATGTTTTCTTTTCATTATTACGTTGGAGGGCTAAGGTGACTAGACCAACATCTGAAATGAACTGTGTAGTGGTTTCCAAATCAGGCTGCTATCCATTGAGTTAATGTTTTGGGGCCTGTGTTCAGGCCTCATGATGAAGAATGCAGTTTTGCATGACATAGCATTCTCTGTTGACGCTTCACAAAGGCAAATTTCACTATGTCCACTGTTTGTTTTTTCAGGACCATATGTTGTGTCATTCTGTTGTGTCCAGTTCTGAGTGGAAAATTAGACGTTGGTCTTGTCGGAGAACTTAATTGTTGTCTTTCTTGTGATTCAGATGAGAGTTTACCCATTTCTCGTTTAGTTCTATCATTTCTTCAGGATTTAGTGCTATCGATTGTGTATTTGTTCTCCCACATTAAGTAAGTGTGTCTTCTCATTTCCTTCTATTTCAATGTGTGCTGGGATCCACTGCTGAAACGTTTTCTTGCTGTTGTTGTTGAGGCCTGTCCTGAATTGTTTGACATTTGAGGCATCAGAGTTTTTCAAAAAGCTTTGGAGGGCTGTTTTTGCATCGGTCAGGAAGAAAAGCTGCTAGTTCTAGTGCTTCCCTTGGCTGTCAGAGAGCTCTCCAGTTGGAGTTGAAGTGAATTTTTCGAGTTTTTCTCCATCGTACCATTCGATGTGTATGTGTATGTGTATGTGTATGTGAGTATGATTTTAGTGCCAGATTTGTGGATTTTGGTTTTGAGTGTGTGCTTCTCCTCTCTAAGTTTCTATTTTTGTGAATTGGGAAAGGATTGGTATTTCTCTTCTTTCATCCAGAGAGACCAGGGCAGCGGTTTCCTCCATAGCTTTTATGGGTGTTGTTTTGATTGCTCCTGTCATTATCCTTAGGACAATATTTTAAACCTTATCTATTTTCTTTAGGTTGGTTTCGGGCTGCTGAGCCTCAAGCTGTGTCACCATAAATTAGAGTATCATAACTGTCTAACAATGTCTGAGTAACATTTTTTTTTACAATGAATAGAACTCTGACCATTAAACGGCCAAACTATAAACAAGTTGGCAAACAAAAACGTTTACTCCATAATTTAAGCTTTTCGTTGTCCGCCGGAAGTCTTAAGACGACAAAGACTTGTAAAACAGTTCGTGTTTCGGAGAGGAATTCTAGCTCGCCTGCTTCACACGTGAAAGACTGGGTTGGGCTGAGACCAATAGACATAGAAGGCCTGAACACTGACCTACACCGTAGCAACCTGTGGGCACTGGAGACCAATAACTCGTTGCCACGTTACAGGTTTGTACGACGTGTGCACGAGCTATTGGTCTCCACTGACCACAGCTTGCCACGTTACAGGTCTGTACGACGTGTGCACGAGCTATTGGTCTCCACTGACCACAGCTTGCCACGTCACAGGTTTGTACGACGTGTGCACGAGCTATTGGTCTCCACTGACCACAGCTTGCCACGTTACAGGTCTGTACGACGTGTGCACGAGCTATTGGTCTCCACTGACCACAGCTTGCCACGTTACAGGTCTGTACGACGTGTGCACGAGCTA
Source organism: Biomphalaria glabrata (assembly GCF_947242115.1). Lineage (NCBI taxonomy): Eukaryota > Metazoa > Mollusca > Gastropoda > Planorbidae > Biomphalaria > Biomphalaria glabrata. Next base: position 12,737,580 of record NC_074728.1, read on the forward strand.
TTGGTCTCCACTGACCACAGCTTGCCACGTCGCAGTTCAGAGTTGAGGCCTTCTATGTCTATTGGTCTCCACTGACCACAGCTTGCGACGTCACAGTTCAGAGTTGAGGCCTTCTATGTCTATTGTTCTCCACTGACCACAGCTTGCGACGTCACAGTTCAGAGTTGAGGCCTTCTGTAACGATCAGTTTCGGTTGGAGTTGCCCCTCCCCCTTTTTTCTTCTGGCCAAACTTATTTTAAACAAAGTTACAAGACAGTTTGTGTAGAAACTCAAACTCAAAATCGGCCCCCGAAATGGTCCACCTATGCAGGTAAAAAGACAGGTTTCAATATTTTCAGAAAGAACAGAATGAAATTCTATCAAAGAAAAATGACATAGAAGAATGGAGAAAGAAAGGTGACAGATCTTGTGTGGTGCCCCAACGGTCCAGCAGACCAAGGGATAGTTGAAAGTGATCGTGAAGTTAGATGTGAACCTGGCCTAACTAATGTCTTATAATGGATATCTAATTGATCTAATTGTTTTGCAAAGGGTCAATCTCTTATTCAACCCCTCAAGAAAAAAATATTTCCGTAAAAAAAAAAAAACTTTAAAAAAAAAATCTTTCGCCACAATTAGCGCTACAGTTCACGCGATAGTATGAAAACCTACTTATTAATTGTTGTTTAAAATTATGTCCAACTTATATGCATACAAATAGATTTTTCATCTTAAAACAAAGTAAACATTTGTTTTGTAAATGTACTTACTTAACTTAGCAATACAAATGTAAAAAAATTTTTTTTTGGACAAAAAATCTAAAACCGTTTGCATAAATGTATTAAAAATATGATAGGTGTATAGGCCTATCTCCCATACTAAGGAGCCTCCCGTGTCTGTTACTATTAATAGTGAATAGTTGTAAAAGTGGTATTTTTTATAGAAAAACTGCTTGCATAAGTGATATTAAAAAATTAGATTTTTCGCTTTCAGAAAAGAAAAAAGTAGCCGTTGCATCAGAACTTTGAATGGTCTAAAATATTATGCTGTCAGATTTTCACTATCTTTTCTAGTTTACAAGATCTAAACGAGACGGACGGACGGACGGACGGACAGACATTACACACAAAAATAATAGCCCCTTTCGGGGCCGCTAAAAAGTCACAGCTGATATACATTGTCAACGTTTCTTAGGTATCATAGCTTTTATAAATTATGACATCTCTTTAATTGATAATAATAACAGTCACACCAGAGCCTCACTCAAACGATGTGACAGTCACACCAGAGCCTCATTCAAAAGATGTGACAGACACCAGAACCTCACTCAAAAGATGTGTCACGCCAAAGCCTCACTCAAACGATGTGACAGTCACGCCAAAGCCTCACTCAAACGATGTGACAGTCACGCCAAAGCCTCATTCAAAAGATGTAACAGTCACGCCAAAGCCTCATTAAAAAGATGTGACAGTCACACAAGAACCTCACTGAAAAGATGCGACAGTCACACCAGAGCCCCCACTTAAACGATGTGTCACACCAGCGACTCACTCAAACGATGTAACAGTCACACCAGCGACTCACTCAAACGATGTAACAGTCACACCAGAGCCTCACTCAAACGATGTAACAGTCACACCAGAGCCTCACTCAAACGATGTGACAGTCATTCCAGAGCCTCACTTAAACGATGTGACTGTCACACAAAAGCCCCACTCAAACTATGTGACTGTCACACTGCCATTTTCTACACGCCAATTTTAGTCTATATGTTATTAGTGTCTGCAGTCAATTGCTGTCACGACACACGTCAATGTAAATCCGCACATCACTATCGAGCTTCAAACCTGTAAGATCATCATATAGTCTGCATCTAACACTTGATGCCTTAGCGCCAGGCCTCGCCATAGTGTTCGTTGAGTGAACTCGAGAATCGATGCACCATGGAGTCTCCTGGAGTCCTGAAAGGGCCGCTCACTCCAATCAATAATTCTTTTTTATCGAGTTCTCTCTTCTTTCCGACTCGCCGTTCTGGAATCTCTCGCGCTGCCTCGCGAGATCTACAAAAACGATCGGGAATTCTTTTTTTCTTCTTTCTTGTTTATGGGGGGAACTGAACTCTAGTGAAACAATATTTTCCAAAATGGCGGCTGTTGTTCGAAGGGTAGTGGCCGTACGATCCAAGTCCCCAGTTAACGACAAAGGTAAGAAACTGGTGTAGAAATAGGAGCTTTGCATTCATCAACCGATTGCATGTGTTCCTATCCCGTCTCGTGTCTCGCGGTAGTTGGTCCTTGCCTTGGCTCAACGCGGTGATTGTGTGTTCGCTTCCACTTGTAGCTATTGCACACTAGCGTGAATATAACCTAGATCTAGATCTGTGACGGACACAACTTTTGGGAAACATTTAATCTACGGGATGGGCTTAAGCCAGAAGGGGCCATTGTCACAACATCTGGTTGTCACATCTGAGCACAATCACCTCCACCACCGGCAAATTTTGATGCACGTTTTATATGAGAATCTTTCTAGAATGTTACATTTGTTTTTATAACATTTTTACACTGTTATCTTTATTATCTTTACAGCAACTAATAATATAACTGTTTACTATAACTGTATTCATATATTCCAAAGACATATATATTCCCATAGCTAATCTCAATATCAGATTTCATTGTTTGTCAGTATTTCATTGTTTTTAAGTATTTCTTCTATTTACCTTTAATTTTTTTTTGTTTACATATTTGTGTAAAGTTATTTTTAAAACAATTGTTCTGTTTATTCTATTAAAAATACGTTCTTCTCTCATACAATAATTTTGTCTGTAGTTACGTGTCTGTTCTCTAGAAAATACTGCAGTCGAAGGTTAATGACTAAATCAACAATTCTTTATTCTGTATAATTTTGAGTCATAGTAATTTGGTTTAAACAAAATGCTAAGAAAGATTGAAGACAACAACATTACGTCACATCAACAAGTCCTTGCAACAGCACAACACCAGCGTATCATAACACTTAATACCATACCTAACCTTAACACATCAACACATATACCACACCTACTCCCAACACATTAACAAGACCTTGCAACAGCACAACACCAGCTTATCATAACACTTAATACCACACCTATCCACAACACATTAACAAGTCTATGCTACATCATAGCACCAGCATATCATAACACATAATACCAAACCTAAGCACAACACATCAAATCCTTGTTACATCACTACACCAGCATATCATAACACACAATATCACACCTAGCCACAACTGACCAGTACATAACATCTCACAAAGACACAACAATTAGGTAGAATTGTGATGTTGTTTCCTGGAGAGAGACAGGACAAAATAAAAGAATGTAAGACAGAGTTGGGGGGGGGGGGGAGATTGAGAGAAAGGGCGGGAAAAAGTTACATTGAAAATAAACTTAACAGTTGGATGTGTTGTAGATGTTGTTGTTTTTTTTTTTGTCTTTTGAAGGTGAAAAAAAAACTTTTTGATTTTCTACAGACTAAACATTGTCCAAACGTGAAATCCTATTTTTATATAATCACTTTTAAGTCTGACTTATTTATTACTTAACTTTGTGTCTATCACTTATAGAAGTGGAACACCCCCAGATTACATGAATCAATATATTAACATTTCAACATAGTTGTAAAGCGACTGAACCAAATGATTATGTTTGTGTTTGGTCGGAATATATTATAGACAAACTTCAAATTATTCCAATGTTTATAAAATTAACCGTTTTTCGTTTTTAAAAGAGTTTTTTTTTTAATCAAAAACATTGTGACCTCTTCTGAACATATTCTTCTAGTTCATGCTTTGATTTCGATTACTTCAGGGACGCTCGAAGTGTCACATTTCACAAATTTAATATTTGCTCGTTTCATGAATAAAGAAAACGAATCTCATGGATCATCCACCAGTTTTATATCAGAAACACACAAAATAAGATCGTTTTTATTGCGCTAACAAATTCAGAGATAAAGTCGTCGTGTAGTTCAATGGAATTTTAGGTAGACATCAGAGAGATCAGACACCAAGATGATCCTCTAAGGCTCTAACTACTGTCATAAAGCGCAAACATATATATTATATCACAAGGGCCTTAGGTCTTGCAAAAACCTTCCTACAGTGAACAGTACCTGGAAAACGAAGAAGAGGCAGATAAAGAAAGCGATTAAAGAACTTAAGCACCTTCAGCCTTGCTTAAGCCATAAATGGACGTTTACTTCATCCCGTCAATATTCTTCGTAAATAAATCATTTTTAACAATATCTCTATTCAAGTCAGAGCTTCGTGGAATGTGGGTGGGGAAAACGTGGACGATGATCTCCATATTTAACTGGTCCGCATGTATATCGCTGAGAGAAGAATCACTAGCTCGTTGGCCCCATTGGGAAAACCCTAGTTTGACCGTTATCATTTTTTCAAAGTAAAAAAATAAATAAATGTAAATTTGGCTTCAGAACTAAACTTAGATATAGAGCCAACATCGGTTTTGTAAGGGCTATCGCTTTCTTGAAAGTTACTATCACGTTCGGAAATTTCTGAATGTAATGCATTATTGATTCAAGATTTTAATTAATGAATGTTCAGGAAAACTGTGCACATCGTCTTCTAAGTCTAGATTTAAAAGCCTATCATTGGAAGTATTCTATTAAAAAAAACATGACGTAGTCAGCCGTAGTGTACCGATAACTGAGTTGTTTATTGAATGTAAAATTGCTTTAAGTTTATTGAAAGACTATCTAAGCTTTGCTACCATTTTTACATAAATCTAATGTGTACTACAGTTGTATTCTAGGTCTAGAAGTAGATTTAGATCTAGACTAGATCTTAAGAGTTCTAAATCAATTATTTTTAAAAGTTCATTATATTTGAAGTTATATAACGGAGGTATTGTTTTTTCTTTCAAAATGCATTTTTAAAATGTTTTACTTGTTTATTTTAAGTTTAGAGTCTTTCAGATGAGTCACAAGATATTACAGTCTAGTGATCTGTATGTTGATTTAGCTTTAATTGTTGAAATCATGGGTAAACAGCGTCAATAGCAGCGCTAACTAGCTGATAAACTATCAAACTTAAATGTGCCACACGTTTACAACGACCTATCCATACAAAAGTTGTGTCCATAGCCTGCAGTCTGGTGTAACTTACGTCACACTGAGACCTATTAGCACAATTGGTGTGTCTATTGTCTGCACTCCTGAGTAGCATATGCCAGTCATAGAGTATTAGACCTGTCATTAACAACTTCTACATCGAATACAAAATCAGAATTAATTCTTCCCCAATAACATTGGTAGCAGTCTGGTACCACAACGTAGATATCAACCGTTTAGTGGTTTTCTATACTCAAGTTTTCTGCTCTATGTTTAAATCAAATCCCTGGGTTTTTCTGCAATCATGTAATCTGGATTCTCTCTAATCAAATTTCCTAGGTTTTCTGTAATAAAATTGTAATCATTTTTTGTAATCAAAATTCCTTAGGTTTTCTGACGTCAGATTTTCTAGGTTATATTATATGATTTTTTTAAATTAAGTGATCTGCGTTACCTGTAATCACATTTTCTAGGTTTCATTTTTGCAAGTGTTTATTGGGCTCTGTAATCCAGTGATCTTGTTTTTCTGTAATCAAATAATCTTCATTTTCTTAATCTGAGCTTCTTAAATTAATTTACTAGTTTTTTTTTTTTTGTTGTTGTTGTTTTGTAATCGAGTGATGTGCTGTGCAATAGCGTTATAAACAAACAACAACAACATATAAAGAGATAATAATGTCAAGATAATACAAGAGCTGGTTTTTATCTGCAGACGTGGAGACTTTTGACTTTGTTCACTTCTTGTGCAGATTAATCGTGATACGGAACAGGTTTAGGTCCTCACTTTAAACAATCACTACCTTGATTTGGACAGATAGAAACAGAAGGACTGATAGAAACAGAAGGACTAGTAGAAACAGAAGGACAGATAAAAACAGAAGGACTGGTAGAAACATAAGGACTGGTAGAAACAGAAGGACAGATAAAAACAGAAGGACTGGTAGAAACATAAGGACAGATAGAAACAGAAGGACAGATAGAAACAGAAGGACTAATAGAAACAGAATGACTGGTAGAAACAGAAGGACTGATAGAAACAGAAGGACTGGTAGAAACAGAAGGATAGGTAGAAACAGAAGGAATGGTAGAAACAGAAGGACTGGTAGAAACAAAAGTGCAGATAGAAACAGAAGGACTGGTAGAAACAGAAGGACTGGTAGAAACAGAAGGACTGGTAGAAACAGAAGGACAGGTAGAAACAGAAGGACAGATAGAAACAGAAGGACTGACAGAAAAAGAATGACAGATTGAAACAGAAGGACTGGTAGAAACAGAAGGACTGATAGAAACAGAAGGACAGATAGAAACAGAAGGATTGATAGAAACAGAAGGACTGGTAGAAACAGAAGGACTGACAGAAACAGAATGACAGATTGAAACAGAAGGACTGGTAGAAACAGAAGGACTGATAGAAACAGACGGACAGATAGAAACAGAAGAATTGATAGAAACAGAAGGACTGATAGAAACAGAAGGATTGATAGAAACAGAAGGATTGATGGAAACAAAAGAATTGATAGAAACAAAAGTGCAGATAGAAACAGAAGGACTGGTAGAAACAGAAGGACTGACAGAAACAGAAGGACAGATTGAAACAGAAGGACTGATAGAAACAGAAGGACAGATAGAAACAGAAGGACTGACAGAAACAGAAAAACAGATTGTATTGATTTAAAACAGTGATGTCCAAACTGCGGCCCGCGGGGCCTATCCTACCCGTGACTGGCTGGCTCCTTGAAACTCTTATAATAAGTGCATGTTGATAGAAAAAGTTAAAGAGTTATTATGTTGTACAAGAATTTTTGACACCGGTACAACAGAATAAATTAACTCATAGCAATAATAATTAATAATAATAGTAACAAAAGCTAAGTTCTCTCTCATTTTGACTAATTTGTAAAACACATAAATAATGACATCGTTTCCGCTTTATATACGAATAAAAAACATTTTTTTTTAACAATAAAGTTTCGTTACATTTATTCATTTGGTCTAATACCTTTTCTAAATCAGGCAAATGTAACACCATATTTATCGGAATTTCTTAAATTAATGGCAACATCACTAAAATCAATTTATAATAGAGAAATTGCTATCTACCTTAAGGAAAAAAAATTAAATAAAGGGAATAAGATAAACATACATTAATGAAAAAATAATACTTTAAACCTGAAGCTCATCCATAGAACTTTTCTTTTCTTTTTTTTTGTTGAGTTTTATTTTACAAAATTGTTATCGCTTTTAAATTAAATTAAAGAAGTCGACTTCCGTTTTTAAGATGTCCGCACACTCATATCCGCTTTTAGACAGATCCTGAATGCTCTCTTCCAAAGCTTCCATTTCTTTCTTTTTCTTTATGCGAAACTTCAAAACTGTAAAGAAAAGGATTTGGAGAAGAAAGTTTCTATTTTTAGTAAGAGATACGGGCGGGGCAAAGGTGAAGGGTGAAAGGTCCAGACAAATCTTACATGTCATTTACACGAGGATGTCACTTACACAAAGATGTTATTGATACAAAAATGTCATTTATATGAAGAAGTCATCTATACGAATATGTCATTTACACGAAAATGTCATATGCACTAAGATGTCATATATACAAAGATGTCATATATACAAAGATGTCATCTCATGAAAGACACAATGATAACAAAGCGTCCTCTCTCTCTCTCTCTCTCTCTCTCTCTCTCTCTGTCTCGTTCAACCCTACGCACACACTATTTATTTTTTAATTAACATTAAATGATAGATTGGTAATATATTTTTTTATTAATTGATATACAAAATATTCAATGATTTAAAGTGACAGGCCACTGTGGAAGCGTATAAGCGCCTGTCTTCGAATCTGAAGGTAGCAGATTAATATTCATTTCAGAATTAATTGCCATTTAGATAGATAGGGGCCTACATTGATAGAGATATGAACTGATATAGTAACATGTCTTTTTTGGCGCAACATTAGCAATCGCTAGAGGCAGTTAGTAGGTCGCGACCTACAAAAATAAGGAAAAGGTGAACAGCTTTTCCCCTATCCTCTTTATTTTAAGTTTTCTAATGAATATGAACACAGCCTATAATCCACCATTCGCTACATATTTAAAATGCAGTAAAGATTGTATTTTAAAAAGATGAAAAAAAAACAAAACTTCTCCAGGCTTTTATTCCTCATTTGCCCTTGGACTTTTTTCCCCCTTTACTGTAGGTGCTCTCCCCTTTTAGCCCAAGAAAAATCAATATCATTTTCTCGGAGTTCATAACAACATTTAGTCCTGTATTCTAGCGACAAAGCGCTGCTCCGTCAGCTCCCCGGGGACTCTGGGCGTCACATAATATGGGGGAGGGGAGGTGGGGAAGTAGAGTGGGTTGCTGTGTGTGTGAGCCAGAAGTGACTCTAATTAACTCAACCAGCTACGTTAATTCTGTGTCCAGTGGACGTTGTCATTGGCAACGGTGTGGTTCCAGTTACACATACATATATATATGTCGAGCCTACATGGGATTCTGCCTTGAATTCAATTCCCCAGGCTGAAATATATGATCTTTTTTTTAATATCTTAAGTCATCTTCAGTCATGTTAAATAACTGTGAAAATAGTTTTTTGTTGTTTTTTTCAATTCCGGTATAAATTTATCTTACCTTTAAAAGACTGTTGCGGGAAGTTTTTTCAAATCGGTAATGTTTTATGTGAAACAGGGCATAACTGCTAACTATTTACCTCATCAAGAGTAAGGGCCTTGGTGTTTTCTAGTCTACTACTCCTGGTACAGTACCTTGTAGGAACGTCTATCCAATTGCTAATTGGTTTCCTGGCACAGTACCTTGTAGGAATAGCTATTACTATACCATTGCTTTGTGGTTTCGAGGTGGATGAGTGGTAAAGAGCTTGATTCGACCCAGAGGGTCCCGGGTTCCAATCCTAGTGAAAAATGGGATTTTTATTTTCGGGATCTTTTGTGCACCCAGCTCCAAAAGGTACCTGAAATTAGCTGGGGACAATTAAAGGCGATTGGTTTTATGCAGGCAACATGACACATTCTTTAAGCGTGGGCCGTAGAAACAGGTGACTTTGACATCATCTACCCTATAGACTGCATAGTCTTATGGCGGCTTACTTTGTACTTTTCCTCCGGTGCAGTAACTTGTAGGAATGTCTATACAATTTCGAAGTGTTTTTTTTTAGGGGGGTCGTTCAAATGAAAACTTTAAATTTTGGTTCTTACTTACGTCTAAAAATAACTATTTCCTACTTCGAACCATCAATAGGGCTCTTTAAAAAAAAATGTCATTTTTAGAAAGTTTAATCACACCGTAACAATTCTTAATAAACAGAGACAGCTATACCTCATTTAACATTAATTTCACGCTACATTTTACACACCTCTCTCCATTGTAAATGTCTACCATTCGCCTAGATTATTTAAGCAAACCAATGCTGTCACATAGAAAAAGAAGAGAAAGCGATTTGGTTCAACCTGTGTCACGGAAGCCTAAAGAAAAACGTAAAAAGAGAAAGATCTGGGGAAAGATTTGGGTCTTACCTTCAATATGTGTCACCTCCCTTATTAATAGCGGAATAATGTCAAAACAATTTCGTCACACGGGAGGCTATCACTAATGGACAGAACTCTATTCAAAGGATCTGTCACGACTGACGAGCATAGACATAATATTGGTGATGACATGAGAGGAAGTACTGGGACTAGGTTTTATCTGGGTTTAAGAGAATCCGAGAATCCAGAGTAAATTAGAATGGACATCTTGGTGTGATTAGACTAAACAGAAAGTTGACTACTCACTGTCACGCGCTGAAGAGAAACGTAAAAGATGTCGGGAGGGGTAGATAAGGAGAAATGTTGATACTGTATCTTAGGAGGTGGCTTGATTTGACCAGACTTGGGGTTAATGTTCAACCAACATCTCCTCAACATTTTGTATTCTTTAACTTTCATTTTATAGCTAAACAAGATAGTGATACTATTTTTTTAACTTGATTTTTCTCAATGATGATGGGTTGTCTAGTTTGTGCAGTATGTCTTGTTTGTGCAGTATGTCTTGTTTGTGCAGTATGTCTAGTTTGTGCAGTATGTCTAGTTTGTGCAGTACGTATAGTTTGTGCAGTACGTATAGTTTGTGCAGTATGTCTAGTTTGTGCAGTAGGTCTAGTTTGTGACGATAGTTTTACCTAAATTCTAGTCTTTACTTTTTACAAACTTGTGACGGTTTAAAAATGTCTGCTTTAACAGTTGTTTAAAAGTAAGTCTACAGACTAGATCTATCTTCACTTCTCTAGATACTAGATCTATCTGCACTTACCTAGATACTAGATCTATCTGCACTTACCTAGATACTAGATCTATCTGCACTTACCTAGATACTAGATCTATCTGCACTTACCTAGATACTAGATCTATCTGCACTTATTTGACTCTAAAATTTTTACACATTTTCTTGCTGGTCGAAACAAATTCTTTCAACGTAAACAAAATTAAAATGGGAAATGTGTTTCGTGTAAACAATTTAGTTAGAGCTGAAATATCTTGTTAGCAAGACCTTAACATTCAAACGGTTTATTTACAGGTCGTTAACACATTTCAGAAGGAAAGATAATTTCAGCTTTTCTGTTTCAGAAAATGTAAGTGTACAAGAAATTGTGTTTACTTTTGTATTAACGACCTGATCCCATGGCAGAAAGTGGCGAAAGTTTGGTTGTATATTTTTTGAATAGTGTTAGATAAGCCGAGGTTTGCGATGGTTTACGGATGTCACATAACCAAGAGAAATGAACTCTTCCTGTTTTGATGTCGAACTAAGAGTTACCTGAGCTTTGTTAAGAAAGCAATGATGAGCAATTAGAGGCACGAGGGCTGAAGTCAGAAGAGAGCGTTGCTATTACAGGTAGGGGCGGGGTGAGGCATTGAGGCATGTGAGGCATATTGATGTTTGCTTGTTTTGTCAGAATTTCGGTAGTTTGAAGAGTACTTCGTCACAACCATCTCAAGTTCGCTTTTGTGTCTAGTTTTTGTTTGTTTGTTGTTTTGTTGGAATCTTCCGGAACTCCGTGAGAACTAAATTGTTTGTCTATAACACGTGACCTACTCTCACCAAGAGTTGGTATTTGACGAGTGACGTCGTTTGACCGTTTGACGTCACTGGGAGTATGACTCCACGACGACCGACCTGGTAGTTGGAGTGGAGAAAGAGGCATGCTTGACTGTGTGACCTGACTAGACGACAATTGAGGTCACGTGGCACTACAACATCGCAAAGTTCCATTCCTAGACAGATTATTATACCAGGCTTACTTTACAGTAGCAGTGGGGTAGTGGTAGTGGGGTAGTGGTAATGTGGTAGATGTAGTGGGGTAGACGTAGTGGGGTAGTGGTAGTGGGGTAGTGGTAATGTGGTAGATGTAGTGGGGTAGACGTAGTGGGGTAGACGTAGTGGGGTAGTGGTAATGTGGTAGATGTAGTGGGGTAGACGTAGTGGGGTAGTGGTAGTGGGGTAGTGGTAGTGGGGTAGACGTAGTGGGGTAGTGGTAGTGGGGTAGACGTAGTGGGGTAGACGTAGTGGGGTAGTGGTAATGTGGTAGATGTAGTGTGGTAGACGTAATGGGGTAGTGGTAGTGTGGTAGACGTAGTGGGGTAGTGGTAATGTGGTAGACGTAGTGGGGTAGTGGTAATGTGGTAGATGTAGTGGGGTAGTGGTAATGTGGTAGACGTAGTGGGGTAGTGGTAATGTGGTAGACGTAGTGGGGTAGTGGTAATGTGGTAGATGTAGTGTGGTAGACGTAATGGGGTAGTGGTAGTGTGGTAGACGTAGTGAGGTAGTGGTAGTGGGGTACACGAAGTGTGGTAGATGAAGTGGGGTACACGTAGTGTGGTAGATGTAGTGGGGTAGTGGTAGTAGTAGTGTGGTTAACGTAATGGGGTAGTGGTAGTATGGTAGATGTAGTGTGGTAGACGTAGTGGGGTAGACGTAATGGGGTAGTGGTAGTGGGGTACACGTAGTGGGGTAGTGGTAGTGGGGTGGTGTGGTAGACGTATTGGGGTAGTGGTAGTGGGGTAGACGTAGTGGGGTAGTGGTGGTAGTAGTAGTATGGTAGACGTAGTGGGATAGTTGTAGTGTGGTAGACGTAGTGGGGTAGTGGTAGTGGGGTAGACGTATTGGGGTAGTGGTAGTGGGGTAGACGTAGTGGGGTAGTGGTAGTGGGGTAGACGTAGTGGGGTAGTGGTGGTAGTAGTAGTATGGTAGACGTAGTGGGATAGTTGTAGTGTGGTAGACGTAGTGGGGTAGTGGTAGTGTGGTAGTGGTAGTGTGGTAGTAGTAGTGGGGTAGACGTAGTGGGGTATACGTAGTGGGGTAGTGGTAGTGGGATTTCAGTTTTGGACAGTAATGTCGACATCATAAGGCACCAACCGCAGCAACCAGCAGCAAGACATATTACAAGCTACCACCTGTTAAACAGTGGTTCCCACACGACGTCCCGTGGGGCCTATTCGACCTGTGACATGGTATTATTCTGCTTGTTACGTGGTATTACCCGGCCTATGACATGGTATTTTCCGGCTTCTGACGTTCGACATATCCGGCTTGTGACGTAGTATTATCCGGTCTGTTACGTGGGACATATCCGCCTGTGACGTGGTATTATTCTGTCTGTGATGCGTACTATCCGACCGGTATTATCAGGCCTGTGACATGGAATTACCCGGCCTTTGACGTGGTATAATCCGGCTTTTAACTAGGTATTTTCCGGCCTGGGGCGAGGTATTATCCTGTCCTTCAAAAGGTCTGCGCGCATTCCGTTGATTATCTGTTACATTGGAGTTGACGATATTTAGCTGTAGGTTGGAAATGTATATACTTCTCTTGCCGAAAAAGGCGTTTTTTAAAATATTCTTTTTTGTTGCGTCACTGTGTTGAGGTCAAAGTTTACACAGACACCCATCTCCTCAGACACTTTCCTTCTCATTTATCTCTTCTTGCTTTTTCTTCTTTCTATTTGTCCTAAGAGTGGAGTCTAAGACTCTTGGAACTCTAACTCTAGACCTAGAGTGGAGTCTAAGACTCTTGGAACTCTAACTCTAGACCTAGAGTGGAGTCTAAGACTCTTGGAACTCTAGACCTAGAGTGGAGTCTAAGACTCTTGGAACTCTAACTCTAGACCTAGAGTGGAGTCTAAGACTCTTGGAACTCTAGACCTATGGAAACTTGCCTCCGTCTGCCTGTCTGAACAAACTTCTGTCAGGGAGAGATCTAAGCAGATGTCAATTATTACATCCCTACTGCCGCTGGCTCCCAAGGAACTTGGATTAGTAGTGAGACCAATTGTCGAGCACACTGTAGAATTTCACCCGTGTTCCTTCTTTGTACCACATCAGACGTGTCCGATATATAAACGGTCCTTTGAAGAACGGTGTGTGGATAGTGATATGTTTTTTTTTGTTTTTTTTTTGGGGGGGGGGGCGCTTTCTTCCATCCCCGCCAGTGCAATGAACACAGTCCTTAAGCACTCCAAATGTGGTTCTTTTTTTCTTTGCTTACCTATTGACCTAATCGTGTCTTCTAAAGACCGTTTCCACAAGAGTACCTCGGTGAGGCCGAGAAACAGTGCCCGGACATTTGCTATTCAAAATAAGTAATCGACCAAAAAATAGATGGACCCCATTGGAGAGCAAAACTCCAAATCGTTCAAGTCATGTTTTTTTTTCCTTCTTTCTAAACAATGAATGACTTTGTCAGATAATTAAATACTTAGTCACGCCAGCGTTCATCAAAGTTTTTTGTTTCACGCAAACTTGACAAAGACAACCAAATCGTTCAAGTACGTTGGACTTTAAAACTTGATTGGAAGTTTTCCTCCAGGTCAGCTCGTCCAAGTCTCTAACATTCAGATTTGTAGGGTTTTTTTTTAATTGCTATTCCTTTATTTGGCTTGTAGGCGCGGTGGCTAAGTGATAAAGCGCTTGCCTTCAGAACCGGGGGTTCCGGATTCGAATCCTGATGAAGACTGGGATATTTAATTTCGGGATCTTTGGTCGCCTATGAGTTCACCCAGCACCCTTTAGTTGGGGAAATGTAAAGTCGGTTGGTGGTTGTGCTGGCCACAAGACACCCTCGTTAGCCGTAGGCCATAGAAACAGATGACCTTTACATCATCTGCCCTATAGATCACAAGGTCTGAAAGGGGAACTTTACTTTACTATTCGGCTTGGGAAAAACCTGGACACAAATCTTGAAAAAAGTTTCTAAGGACTGTGAAAACGTTTGTTTGGCCGTTGTAAATTGTTGTAATATTATCTTCGAAAATTAAATTTGGTCTTGAAAATCTTTATCTACAAGTCTGTTTGTATTTCCGCATGTAGGCCCTAGTCACCAAAGTGTTTAATACATAACTAGACGTTTATAACTATTTAGCGCACACTCTTCTAAGTCTGGCTCTAAAGGTCTATCATTAGAAGTTGATCTAGGCCTACTCTAAGTGGATTTCTTTCGTGTGGAGGTGGGGATTGGAGGCGGGGTACACATGTTTAATTTTTTTTGTATCTATCCTTCATTCGTTATGAAGAACAAAATAATCGCTGTTACGAAAAGTTCTTCATAAAGGAGAAATAGTCTTTGAGGAGCGTTCCAGTTGAGAGCTACCCCATGATGTCTAATTGCATTTGAAGGTCATGCCCTTTTACACTTGACCCGTTTCTACACAAGGTCAGCCATTGATACTAATTAACATCCTTGCAATATATTCCTGGTGACAGTTAAATTTAAGTTTAATTAAATTGTTGATTGAAGTTATTAGAAACACTGGCAGGCATCAGAATGTGACTTTTTAAAAAAGTAAAGGACATCTTTCATGCTCAGTACGCAATGGTCAAACTCTTCTGGACATTTGGGCTGTCTGTTTTGTTTTCTTACATTGACAGTGGGGACATTTCGCCGCAGACAATTCTTAAATAAACATTGAAAGAATATGTTTCATTTATTTTTAAAATAAACTTATCAAAAAATATTTCTTATTTTTGTTAACGTATTTGTCCAAATGTGTATAAAAAAAAAAAAAACAACTTGGAATCTATGAAAATATTAACCCAGAAAATGCTTGACTCTTTACGTTTGATGGTATTCGAGTACGAGCCGTTACACCACTAAATGTTAAGGGAGGTTGCTGATACGGTTGGGAAAGGGCTGATTATCTGAGGGCGTATCTTGTCAATTGACTGGTTGCATTTGTCTGATTCGCAAGTTGTTGTTTTACTAAACATCTAATTATGTGTTTGAAAATGCGCTACACGCTAATAGGACCGAGAGAGTTGAGTGCGAGACTCACACAGAGGGAGAGAGAGGGAGAGAGACATTGTTTGCTGTGGGGTTCGCTATCGATCCCTTGAGAGATCGAAGATGCTTGATCTTTGTGTGGCTGCCGAGGACAACAAATAATTGTCAAATGAGGAGAGAGGGGGGGGGTATGAAGTAGTCAGTTAGTGAAACAAAACACCCTGAGAAACCTGTTCAGTGTTATTGTTTGAATATTTGTATCTTTTCTTCTACCCCACATGCTAATGTCCCCGTCTCCAGGTAGGTCAACCTGACAGATGGTTTGTTTATTATTATAGGGACGCAGGTAGTATCCCCTTTTTCCGAGGGCGGATCGTTCGGAGCTCGGTTTGGAGCCTGCATAAATAAAAAAATGTTATTTTTTTTTACTTTAAATGTTTTGAGTGTAATCTTAGAAAATATTCAGGAAAAAAAATGACTAAATCTAGTAAACATTTTAGTAAACATGTTACATTTTCATATTAAATGAAATATTCGAGGGAACATTTTTTTTTCTAAATAAGCGACTTCATTTTAAAATAATGTGTACATAACTGTCGGTTTTGATGACCTAGTCAGTGATAAGACGCCAGGAATGGGAAATCAAGCTCCCGAGTTCAAATAAGGGGGGAGAATTTGAAAATCCCCCCGGGGCCCCAGGGCCCAAAATGAGTGTTTTATTTTTTTTTATTAAATATTAAATGTTACGCAAAATGCAGGGGTCCCCCAAAGAGATCAAGCCCTCCGGGTCCCCAAATGATGGACTATTCCAGCTACGCTCCTGCTTCGAAACATAAGTGGACCAGCGACCGATGCATTGTAATCGTTGGAACAACCAATGAACCACTATTGATCCCTGGGCCAACCACCCCCGCACGTGGAGTCAATGTCTGGACTTCAGAATGAAGCTGACAATTTAGAGTCAACACAAAAATTGGATGAATCGTTCGGTTTATTTTTATTTACAATCATGTGACCATCAGAGCACTCTTATCTCCACTGACTTCTGTTTGACATCGTAGATACGAGGACATGCCCTGAAGGTCAATAATGGGACAATGGACTAGCAGCTAAACCTCTGGTCAGTACCTACGGCATCGGATTCTTCGATCAGTCAGGTGTAGAGTTAATTTCCTGCAATTAATCCACTCATGTTTTGTGTTGTTGCTGCACGCTTCATTGAACACAGATGCCATGGGAACGCCCCACCCCTTAATTTATTTTTTATTGTCTGTGTGGAGGGAAGGGTGTTTGTGAAGCATGTTTTTTTTGTCTTAAATACTCATCAATGGACCTCATTCACCAATCGTAAACATACAACATTTAGCCACGTGATTCTCTATATCTTCTATACAAATTATGTAATCCATAAAGGCTGTCACGTGATACGTATTTTTCATTGTTTTATCAATATTATGACGTGGCTAAATGTGTTTATTTACGATTGGTGAATCAGCTCCATTTTCTGGCAAAGTATGGCTAGTGGCAATGTTCTTTTATTGTGCCCAGCATTATTTGTAATTGAATTCAAATTACTGTTTTAGATCTTGCACTGAATATTTAAAGTGGATTTGATTTTCTTTTAACTTAGTTACAAATGAAACACTATTTGCCATCGTCCATTTACTCCGCTCATCTTGACACTGCTTTCATTCGGTAAAATCAACCCCATAAAATCAACTGGTCTTATAGAATACTTCTTAAATAAAAGTATTGGGTTAAAAGGCTTTTTTTTTTTGGAAGATATTGTAATGAATTATTTTAATTAGGAAATTTGAAACAGGATCACAATGGCGATTAGGCCTCACGATGACACAGGATCACAATGGCGATTAGGCCCCACGATGACACAGGATCACAATGGCGATTAGGCCCCACGATGACACAGGATCACAATGGCGATTAGGCCCCACGATGACACAGGATCACAATGGCGATTAGGCCCCACGATGACACAGGATAACAATGGCGATTAGGCCCCACGATGACACAGGATCACAATGGCGATTAGGCCCCACGATGACACAGGATAACAATGGCGATTAGGCCTCACGATGACACAGGATCACAATGGCGATTAGGCCCCACGATGACACAGGATAACAATGGCGATTAGGCCTCACGATGACACAGGATAACAATGGCGATTAGGCCTCACGATGACACAGGATCACAATGGCGATTAGGCCCCACGATGACACAGGATCACAATGGCGATTAGGCCTCACGATGACACAAGGTCACAATGGCGATTAGGCCCCACGATGACACAGGATAACAATGGCGATTAGGCCTCACGATGACACAGAATCACAATGGCCATTAGGCCTCACGATTACCAGCTGACCACAATTAGACAATTCAAACTGTACGGGTATAACAAAAGATCCTGACAGCTCCCAAAGACCTGCCTGTAGAAAACAGAACCAGGAAAAAGAAGAAGAGGCAGACAAAGAAATCAATGGGAAGACAACATTAAAGAATGAACGCGACCTGTCATTGAAAGAGACTCTTGTAAAGGTTAAAGACGGAGAAATGGAGAGAGACGGTCAACAAAGAGTTCCACGACAACCAACTTTGCCTAAAGAGTGCCACGACAACCAACTTTGCCTAAAGAGTGCCACGACAACCAACTTTGCCTAAAGAGTGCCATGACAACCAACTTTGCCTAAAGAGTGCGACAACAACCAACTTTGCCTAAAGAGTGCCACGACAACCAACTTTGCTTAAAGAGTGACACAACAACCAACTTTGCTTAAAGAGTGACACAACAACCAACTTTGCCTAAAGAGTGACACAACAACCAACTTTGCCTAAAGAGTTCCACGACAACCAACTTTGCCTAAAGAGTGCCACGACAACCAACTTTGCCTAAAGAGTGCCACGACAACCAACTTTGCCTAAAGAGTGCCATGACAACCAACTTTGCCTAAAGAGTGCGACAACAACCAACTTTGCCTAAAGAGTGACACAACAACCAACTTTGCCTAAAGAGTGCCACGACAACCAACTTTGTCTAAAGAGTGCCACGACAACCAACTTTGCTTAAAGAGTGCCACGACAACCAACTTTGCTTAAAGAGTGACACAACAACCAACTTTGCCTAAAGAGTGCAACAACAACCAACTTTGCCTAAAGAGTGACACAACAACCAACTTTGCCTAAAGAGTGCCACGACAACCAACTTTGCCTAAAGAGTGCCACGACAACCAACTTTGCCTAAAGAGTGCCATGACAACCAACTTTGCCTAAAGAGTGCCATGACAACCAACTTTGCCTAAAGAGTGCGACAACAACCAACTTTGCCTAAAGAGTGCCACGACAACCAACTTTGCTTAAAGAGTGACACAACAACCAACTTTGCCTAAAGAGTGACACAACAACCAACTTTGCCTAAAGAGTGCCACGACAACCAACTTTGCCTAAAGAGTGCCATGACAACCAACTTTGCCTAAAGAGTGCGACAACAACCAACTTTGCCTAAAGAGTGACACAACAACCAACTTTGCCTAAAGAGTGCCACGACAACCAACTTTGCCTAAAGAGTGCCACGACAACCAACTTTGCTTAAAGAGTGCCACGACAACCAACTTTGCTTAAAGAGTGACACAACAACCAACTTTGCCTAAAGAGTGCAACAACAACCAACTTTGCCTAAAGAGTGACACAACAACCAACTTTGCCTAAAGAGTGCCACGACAACCAACTTTGCCTAAAGAGTTCCACGACAACCAACTTTGCCTAAAGAGTGCCACGACAACCAACTTTGCCTAAAGAGTGCCACGACAACCAACTTTGCCTAAAGAGTGACACGACAACCAACTTTGCCTAAAGAGTGCCACGACAACCAACTTTGCCTAAAGAGTGCCACGACAACCAACTTTGTCTAAAGAGTGACACAACAACCAACTTTGCCTAAAGAGCGACAACAACCAACTTTGCCTAAAGAGTTCCACGACAACCAACTTTGCCTAAAGAGTGCCACGACAACCAACTTTGCCTAAAGAGTGCCACGACAACCAACTTTGCCTAAAGAGTGACACAACAACCAACTTTGCCTAAAGAGTGCCACGACAACCAACTTTGCCTAAAGAGTGCCACGACAACCAACTTTGCCTAAAGAGTGCCACGACAACCAACTTTGCCTAAAGAGTGCCACGACAACCAACTTTGCCTAAAGAGTGCCACGACAACCAACTTTGCGCTACTGGCTTGAGCTAGTTAATAATTACAATACACATTATTTAATTTTAAAGCACCTGAACCCTACGCTTGCTATTCTCAGCCCTCTCAAACACCCAGGTCTGCTTTCGTCATGTCAGAAAGAGAGAGTGAATAGATGTGCATGTGTGAGACTTGAGGGTGGAGGTCAACTTGGTCCAACTGGCACGCGTCACTGTCCTCGGTGGAGGGATGAACCTCAAACACGTTCTTCCCACGAGAACCTCTTGTGTCGCTCATTATTAATGTACAGCACTTCGCCACTTTCCGCCATGGCCACGATGGTGTGCGTGTGTGTGGTGTGAGTGTGTGTGTCTGTATGTGTGTCTGAGACTTGCGTAGCAAGTTTTCTGTGACAAAAGCTTGCACTCTTTGACGTCAAAACTTAAAGGCATCGCGCCATTTTAAAAGACTGAGGGTGACGTTTGGCTGGAACCGACCACGTGACTTCTCTTGTGTTCCATTGCCTTGATGGCGAGCTTTAATAAGGTCACATGTTTGCCCTGTGCAGAGCTATCACTCATTAAACTAGCAGGGCCTTGGCTCTTTAGAGATATATCTAGTCTACCATATATTACAAAATAAACATACCAAAGAAAGTTCTCACCAAAATTTAAGATTAATTTTCTAATCCATACGATTCCTTATGATTCCTTTTTCTAATCCATACGATTCCTTATGATTCCTTTTTCTAATCCATACGATTCCTTATGATTCCTTTTTCTAATCCATACGATTCCTTACGATTCCTTTTTCTAATCCATACGATTCCTTACGATTCCTTTTTCTAATCCATACGATTCCTTATGATTCCTTTTTCTAATCCATACGATTCCTTATGATTCCTTTTTCTAATCCATACGATTCCTTACGATTCCTTTTTCGAATCCATACGATTCCTTACGATTCCTTTTTCTAATCCATACGATTCCTTATGATTCCTTTTTCTAATCCATACGATTCCTTATGATTCCTTTTTCTAATCCATACGATTCCTTACGATTCCTTTTTCTAATCCATACGATTCCTTATGATTCCTTTTTCTAATCCATACGATTCCTTATGATTCCTTTTTCTAATCCATACGATTCCTTATGATTCCTTTTTCTAATCCATACGATTCCTTATGATTCCTTTTTCTAATTCATACGATTCCTTATGATTCCTTTTTCTAATCCATACGATTCCTTACGATTCCTTTTTCTAATCCATACGATTCCTTACGATTCCTTTTTCTAATCCATACGATTCCTTACGATTCCTTTTTCTAATCCATACGATTCCTTATGATTCCTTATTCTAATCCATACGATTCCTTACGATTCCTTATTCTAATCCATACGATTCCTTATGATTCCTTATTCTAATCCATACGATTCCTTATGATTCCTTATTCTAATCCATACGATTCCTTACGATTCCTTTTTCTAATCCATACGATTCCTTACGATTCCTTTTTCTAATCCATACGATTCCTTACGATTCCTTATTCGTTCGAATTTTGTGGGGGGTTAATATCTGTTCCCATTGAATACAAATTAAAATTGAGTGCAAAGGAAATTTACTTTAAAAATAACAGATTTTTAGCGGCCCCCGTAAGGGGAAAAAGCCGCTATTAGGTTTGTGCAAAATGTCCGTCTGTCCGTCTGTCCGTCTGTCCGTCTGTCACACTCAGATCTCGAAAACTAGAAGAGATATGAAAAATATTATTTCATCATTAAATCCGGCTTGAAAAGTTTAGGTGCAACGGCTACTTTTGGTTTTCTAAAAGCAAACCGTTTAATTTATAAAATTAATTATGCAAGCGTTTTTTTCATAAAAATACACCAATTCTAAAACAATTACGTAAATGTAAGGGAGGCAATGTTACAATATGCTAACAAAGATAGACAATTTTTGTGTATTTTCAGTATCACTAAGTCAAATATATTTTTAAAATGTACAGGAAATGTTTACAACAAATACAAATAATAGTTAAAGACGTTTTTTCTGGTCAACTAGCTGCTAAAATTAAAAGAAAACATTTCTGTTTGTTTATAAAGGCTAATAATGCACTTTGTATGTAAATATCACGCACATTTTTTTAAATGGACTTTTTATGCAGCGATTTTCGTGCAGTAGCGTAACGTCGCAACATGATCAGGTGCTAAACCAATTCCTTAAACTTTTTTTAAAAATCAGATTTTATTTATTTTTTGTTTAGTGCCCCCATCCGAATAAAAGAAGCTTATTTTTGTGCGTTTTGTCTGTTGGTCGGTCTGTCCGTCACGATTAGATTTAAAAAACTAGAACTCTAAAAGCTATTGAAAATCTGATTTACCCTTTAATGTTCCTCCCATAACATCTCAATAGTTTAAAGTATCTAAAATTGATTGTTCCTGATTTTTTTGTGCAAAACTAATCAACGCCAACAAATGTTTGTTTGCTCTTCTAACTTATATTACATTCAATTTCCATGCTTAAACGTTGCAAAAACACATTATCAATAATATGTTGTTCCGTTTTTTATGTAAATAGCATATTAATGCTAAATCAAAATCTCTATACTGACTTATATTTCATTAAGTGTAAAAATGTTCCGGATATTGTTTTATAAAACATGAATTATGCCTAATGATTGTTTGAAATCGCATAAGGCTTTTAAAAAAAGCAATTTACTAGAATTGATTACTGAAAATTACTTTTTAGACATTTAATTTTCTTGTAAAACATAACATAGAAGTTTTGTAATCGATAAAGAAAGTTCCGGATTTTGTTTCTTACAAATCGTCGCCAGAAATTTCCGAATTTATTTAAAAATCTACTAACGCCAAATAATTGTTTGAACTCCCTCTTCTAATTAATAAACAAATAATCTTCTCATTTACGAAATAATGTTTTTACGGATTTTTATGAAAAATATTTTAACTCACTACTCTGTTACAGTACATTTATCTTTCTACCTAAAACATTAAAAAATCTAATTATCGTTAATATTATGTTCCGATTTTTAAGGAAAACAGAATCCAAACACCAAAGTAAGGTATGAAAATCTCTCCACGTGGCTGTAGTACATCTAATTTTTATACGAGACCATCCAAAAAATTTAATTAACGGTATTACATTTATCTGAAATTCTCTTTTTCTTTTACTATTTATACAAACATCCGGAACAATTGTGTTCATACCTAAAAATTATTGCGATGTTTTGAAACGTAAAATAAAGGTTAATCAATTTTTAATAACTTTTAGTTGTTTTTTTTTATATCAAGATAACGGACAGACCGACTGACAGACAAAACGCAAAAACAATGTGGCTTTGATCCTTTTTAAATAATATCTATTAGAACTCAGTGCACCAATGTCTATGAACCCTCGTTAAATATCTCGTGTAAATAAAGACATTTTTTTTATGGTACCGGTACTAGCCTATTGTGAGGTAATGGAATTTTTTTTCTTTGACGTCATATGAATGGACTCTTTAAATGTAATGTTAAAAGAACGCACTCGGTGCACCAATGTCTATTAACCCTCGAAAAAATTGCTTGTATTAATGAAAACATATTTTAGTCTAACTAAGCCATGTGACGTAGTGTTTTTTTTTCCTTTGACGTCACATGGAATGAATTCTTTAAATGAAATGCTAAAAGAACGCACTCGGTGCACCAATGTCTATGAACACTCGAGAAATGGCTCGTGTTGATAAAGGTGATTTTTAGTCTAGCTAGGCCTTGTGACGTAGTGTTTTTTTTTCCTTTGACGTCATATGGAATGAATTCTTTAAATGAAATGCTAAAAGAACGCACTCGGTGCACCAAAGTCTATGAACACTCGATAAATGGCTCTTATAGATTAAGGCGATTTTTAGTCTACCTATGCCGTGTGACGTAGTGTTTTTTTTCCCTCTGACGTTATATGGAATTAATTCTTCAAATGAAATGAAAAAAGAACTCGGTATAGTAATGTTTATTAAGCCTCGTTATGTGACTCGCGTTTAAAAAAGGAATGATATCTTGATTTAGATCTAATCTAGATTTTTTAAACTAGATCTAGATTTTTATTACAGTATATCTAGATCTGGATTTATATTCTAATTAAAATTATTTTAGAGTCTAGATCTAGAATTTCTAGATCTAGTTTAGACTAAAATAGACTAGATTAAGATGTAGAATTTCAATTTCTAAACTTAAAGTGTAAAAAAAAGTGTAGATTTTCATTTCCAAAGGTTTTGATCAATATTGTAATGTTTTAATATACTAAAACTAATCTACTATTTTTTTATTAAATTTAAATTTAAATTTACGGCAAATGAATCTTTGAGACATTATTACTTTTGACCATCGGGTGGCTGCCTGGTCGTGCGGTTTGCGCACTGTCTGTCGTTCAGATTTATGGATGGCCCAGGGTTCAAACCCTGCCCGCTCCCATCCCCCGTCGTCCTGCGGGAGGTTTGGACTAGGAAGTAATTATCTTCAACTCTGAAGGAACATCCGAAACGTGTAAAACATTTTACATCAAAATTAAATCACCTCTTGAATATTATTTGCGAATATGCAGATCCGACAGGGATCCGACTTCGACGGGGGCCGCCTCTGAGTTTGTGTAACACAAACTCTCTTTGTAATCTTGTTTTTTTTCGATATGCTTTGTACACGAAACCAAAATGTTAATACTATTCATTGTGAACTCGATTTTCCGTATTCATAAGAACTAGCTATTCATTGTGAACTCGGTTTTCCATATTCATAAGAATTAGCTATTCATCGATCTTGTCATAATTTCAATGTTGTCTTGTTAGATTGGTCGGGTCAGGAGCTTTTCTATTTCTATTAGTTTGCAGATGTGTAAATGTTTATTAAAAACAATGAAATCTTAAGTACCATTTAAGCCTAACCTTACAGCATGTGATTTTCTGAATTATGTAATATGGTTAAATATCAGACTGAATCCAGATCTTATCAATTAATGAAGTTAATAAAGGTCAATGGAGCGATGAAAGTATTAAGAAAAAATGGGCCACGGGTTTGGTCACCCTATCTAACATTATCGCGGTCTACGCCCTGGGCAGTAGTAACCTACTTGCGTCTAGTCCTATTGGGAATCTAAATGTTGAACCCTAAGTCATTCTTAATCATCAATGCTGCTGAGAGTTCAATCAACAGATCAACTATTCTGTTCATACACATTCGCCCTCAGATAATGTTTTGCTGTGTGGCTCATTATTTCTCCTGGGAGTTGGGTGGTGGGGATGGGGGGCTTTGAAGTATTTTGTTTCATTTTTAAAATGTTTGTTTTCTTTTCTCTAATTTTGTATGTTTTCTACAAATACATTTCACGTGTTCCTCAAATTAATTTTGTCTGGCCGGGAACATAGAAACTTCCAACCCGAGGATGACGAGGGAGAATTTGAGTTTCTGAGACGAGTTTTGTGGATCAGCCAAACATGTTTCATTGGACTGGCACTTCTACACTGCAGCCTCCACTAATTATCTTACCTGGCCAATTAATGATTAATTATGCATGCAAAGTATACATAACAGTGTTATTATGGCCACGAGTTTCGTTTTGAGGTTCATGGAAATGATGATGCGCAGCTCATTTGCTACTATGGTCTACGGTTAACCAGAATGTCATGTGGCCAGGACAGTGATGCTCCCCACCTCCCCCCGTCCAAGATTATATGTGTGTAGAGATACACAATCAGTAGAGTTGGCAAGACTCAGGGGCATCTTAAAACTCCTGAAGCTCAAGGATCAAAAGTTTTTGTGGTCAAGCGTTAGAATGAAGGTCTGTGATCTAACTAGCAGTGTACATAGGTCTGTGATCTAACTAGCAAGTGTACATAGGTCTGTGATCTAACTAGCAAGTGTACATAGGTCTGTGATCTAACTAGCAAGTGTACATAGGTCTGTGATTCAACTAGCAGTGTACATAGGTCTGTGATCTAACTAGCAGTGTACATAGGTCTGTGATCTAACTAGCTGTGTACATAGGTCTGTAATCTAATTAGCAGTGTACATAGGTCTGTAATCTAACTAGCAGTGTACATAGGTCTGTGATCCAACTATGTACATAGGTCTGTCATCTAACTAGCTGATCTTTGGTCTGTGATGTGATTAGCTTGATCAGATATCTAGGCTATATTAATAATAAAACAGAAGTTTGTGTATTTGTTACACTCTGTGTACACATTGACCTTGGTGTGTATATCAAAAGCATGTACAACTTGTTTCCTATATAAATGTCATTACTATTTGAAACCAACTGAATCTAGTGTCTAGACTCTCCACCACCTGGTACGCCATGCTAGCTATTGAATATCATCGAACTGGAAGCAGAAGTGTCCATTAAGCCACAGATCTAAACATGCCGGCAATGACTGATTGGTCCGGATTTATACAATTTAGAATCTCCTTGTTGTGAATTTCGTGTGTAGTAGAGATGTCTCACTAACGACCATCGCCCCCGGGTGTCTATGAAATGAAACTCTAACTCAGTGTGCTATGAGTCTTTAGGCCTATCTACATGAGGACACATCTCCCCCTCAGGGTGAAGTCTAGAATACTCAATAAACGGAAATAAGATATTACTCTCCCCCCCCCCCTTTTCTCTCTCTCTTTCTCTCTCTGTTCCATTCTTTCTTTTTCTTCTACTTTCTCTCTCTCTCTCACTCTTTCTTCACCCAATATTCTCTGCGACAACTCTGCATCATACAACTATAAATATCTCTCTCTCTCTCTCTCTGCATCATATAACTATAGATCTAATTCGCTAGACAATCGACCGATTGCTATAAATCCGTGACAAAAGAGACATTAGTTGTCCCCGAGCAAATCTGTCAGTCTAGGAACATTTTCATTTCAAAAGCGACCACTACCCCCAGTTTTATTGTCTGCACTTTGAACA
This sequence comes from Biomphalaria glabrata, assembly GCF_947242115.1. Lineage (NCBI taxonomy): Eukaryota > Metazoa > Mollusca > Gastropoda > Planorbidae > Biomphalaria > Biomphalaria glabrata. The sequence continues at coordinate 12,764,103 of NC_074728.1, forward strand.
AGGGAAGTTATTCTACTTTTCCTTTTATTTACATGGTTAATGTTCCTTAATAGATAACCTAGACATATATTTTATATATGTCTATGTAGATAACTCCAATTTTATCGCAGTAATGAATGTGGGAAATGGGAGAGTCGGCATGGCGTATAAATAGTGTTATTTCCCTTTTATTTTGTATTCTTTGTCAATATGAGCCAATAAGATGAGCGGACTTTATTTACTGATTTATTTTTATTATTGAGAAACATAAAAACCCTAATTCTTCACTGTAGTCATTTCATTTCTTGAAGTCCAACAGGACTTTGACATTTCCATAGTTGGGAAAAGAAAACTTGTTCATGCTCCTCCGTAAATGAGGGCGTCTCTCTTTTCGTTGTAACCTCTCCCTTCACTTGAGCACAGTGCTAACTAATGAAGATTTTCACTTCTGCTCATGCGTCAGACTGAGGGATTAAACGTCTGAAGCTTCTGTGTGAAAGGATCGGGACTAAATCTTCCACTAATGATAATTTGTAACGCAGGTTTAAGACCACGCATGCCTGAGCTTGAAGGCTTGTAGAGATAGACCTGTGATCATTGTGTTGCTCGAACCAAACAGTATGATCTACAGGGATGTTCTGTATGGCTACAAGCATAGCTTGTATGCCTACAAGGATGTTCTGTGTGTCTACTTAGATGGTCTGTAAGTCTACAAGGATGTTCTGTATATGTCTACAAGGATGTTCTACAATTCAACAAGGATGTTGTCGCCTGAAAAATAAATAACTTCTTACAAACCTTCTCCAGTATAGTCAATCCATTTAAGAATCATTCTATGCTGAGTAGTAAATTTTTAAACTAAAATATTTTTGGCTAAAGTCTTTTTATATAGCTAAAGTCTTTCACTTTATGGCTAAAGTCTTTCTCTTTTTCTAGCTAAAGTTATCAGTGAAGTCAAAATTCTCTTTTTAAAAGATAGTTAATATCTCTGGAGACTTTGATGTCGGTCTATATGCTTGTCGCGTGGTTAAAGATAGTCTATTATTATATCACGACCACTTATACTCTCACTTCCTGTACCCAGAGGTCTACATTGATCTTGGAGACTTCCTCCAATATGAGCACTAACTAGTTGGCAATCTCTAATACTTTAAATACAACGTGGTCTCTCTGTTTTCTTCTGACCTTTGAACGCCTAGCACACAAGTTCTCTTTAGTCTGCTTGGTCGTGCGGTTAGTGCGCTGGACTGTCGTTCGGACTTATCGATGATCTCTGCTTCAAACCCTGCCCGCTTCCATCCCCCGTCGATCCGCGGGAGATTTGGACTAAGAAGGAACATCTGAGACATATAATATAGTTTACAAACATTTTACGAGTGGAGTCCTTCCTTAGCCTCCATATCTGCAAGTTTAGACTTTCCCTTGCGGGAAAACACGCTGACTCACTTACTTCCCTTGCGTAATCTCATAAGACTTTGATCTACGAACTAATAGGCTGAACAAAGACACTTGGGGGAAATTGTACAAGGGATTGTCGTCCCTTTGTCACTGATGAGATGTGTAACTGTACTTGACCCGACACGTTGGTCACTATGCACTGCTTCACCGGGAAGTCCTCTGGGAGCCATTAGGAACGCGAGAGTCCGCAGCATCCATTAACCCATTCTCATTCATTTTTAACTAGGCGTCAGCGTTGCCAACTCAAAATTATACAAAATGCTATCACAGTCTTTATATTATAACAGAGAATACACGACAGAAAAATACAAACCAGTGGAAATATTGATTAGACATGGTTGCCTAATACAAGTTAATTACCAACAAAGAGATGTACATTTTTCTTTTATTTTTGCTTCTTACATTAATGCAAGTTTTTAGCCTAATATTTGTCTTAATTTCAATGGCGATATACCTTTACTCCATTTCCTTATAGATACAGGTAATTTAAATTAATGTCAGCTATAAAACATTTTATTCTAAAAGAAATAACAATATAATATGGATGTATTGTGTAAAATATATTGTAGTTCATTCACAAAGTCACTTTAACATATATTTCTATGTCAACGTTAAGGATCATGACGTATTCTTATAATTAAAAAAAAACATAAAAAAACAAAGTTAAATAATAAAGATGACATATTGTAGAACAATACATCAACCAAAAAAAAAAAAGTTCCATCCTGTGTACCTAATGTCTACGTTAGACTTAATGACGTACGCTCTGCAATACAGAACTTATTTTATTAGAGGCCAACAAGACTGTACCTTTAACAATAACAAAAATTGACACAATGACCTTTAACAGTATAAGCTCGACATAATGATCTTGAGCATTAAAAACGAGACGAGACCTTGAAGATGACATTGATATGATGACACTGAACCATTCAGCGTGCACGCCAAGACTTTTGCATTTATTCTTGTTACCTGTAATGTCTTGTAAGATAATACAATATAAGATAATACAATATAAGATAATACAATATAAGCTGCGGTTCAGGTAAAGTTTTATGTGCGGGACAGTCATCACGGACTTCATCACCATAATGACATCTTTCTCTCCTAATTGACGATGCCAACGATGATTTGACCCCATTAAACTAAATTGATTTTTGGATTTATAAACTTTAATTTGTGGTGTGTAAAAAAAAAAAGAGCATGCCTTCCCCTATACAATTCGTTACCAAATATAACATTTTCTGATAACAAATACAAAAGTTTAATCCTAACAGGAGAGTGAAATACAAATGAGCAAAATGAAAATGATTCTACAGAGCGAGAAAAATACTTACGTAAAGAAAGATACAATGGCCCCTAAGGAAATGTTTTGCATTTATGCAACAGTGGCTGAAATATAACATGACATGGTCAATATTAAAATATGAACTAAAAAAAAAACATTCACATCCAAAGTTTGTCAATTTAAAAAAAAAAATTTTTTTAGGTTTATATTTATCTGAAATTGTGAGTTAAACAATTACAGCAAAAGTTTAGCTCGTGATCGTAGAAAAAAAAATGTTTAAAAAATATATTGATATATTTATGAAAATAAATCAATGCTCTGAGTTCATGCCCTCTAAATGCATTTGTTTTGTCTATCGGTGCTTGACAAAATCGAGCCATGCCAGTTCTAGCATGAAAATTTCTAAATTGGCAGCACTGCCTGGTGCTAGATCAGAACAAAGGGGAACTACTCCAACACGCAACCCTCTTTTCATCCCTACATTTACACAGTTGTCGTTAATGCATGAAAGTACCTGAACCGCCGTAATTATTACTATTATTATTATGATTTTAATTCTTTCAGTTCATTGATTTTTTTTATTTTTTTTTTCAAGTTTTCAAAGAGGTAGCGTAGGGGTGTAGCTCCGAGTTCGTGTCTTGGTTTGAAAAAGTTGTTTGTATTTTCGTTAGATATTTCTTAAAGTTTTATTTTATAATATTTTTCGTTACAAGTAGGTCTACAGTTAAGTGGTCAGAAAGTTTATAAAGGCTTTTGAGACCAACATAACTACATCTATAGGACTGATATGATTCCGAGAAGTCTCCATTTCATTGGCCGAAATATAAAAGTTTATAGCGATTATAGACAAAGGGAGCTGTTTGAGACACAAGACTCGTAGGTGGACCCTGCGGGTGGGTGGTACTAATGAATTTCGTTAAAAAAAAAAAGAGCTTACTAGTGGATAATTGCTCTTTGAGTGGTGTATAGATGTTATAGTTTATACATGTTCATACATGTCATGTCTTATACAAACTGTCAATTAGATCTAAATATTTTTAAAATTTGAATTCCTGAACATAAAATACACTTAGTTAGTTTTTAGTTAATCATGATTTCACACTTTAGAAAGACCAAAAATTAAAAGTCAGATTTTGAAACACATGTTTGACATTACAAACCTTTATTTTTTCTATTGAATTTGTTTGAGAAATATAAATAAAATAGTGTTACAAAAGAAAAATCACTTCTATTAATCCGCTTTTATAAGCACTGTAATAGATACTACAGATTAAATAAGACTTGAATTCTGTTGTACACTAGAATGGTGTCTGTACATGAACAAACATGTTTAATTTCATTTTAAGAAGACCTTAAATGTTTCTAGCACCATGGTGCAAGCTAATTTTCAATCACACTCTTAGTTTTTAAGATATAATCGTGACAGACTGACAGACCGACAATAACAATTGGTTTACAGGGACCGTTGAAAAAGTTGAGAGCGATAACTGAACAATGGAAATTTTGACATGGTGAGGACTCCATTGTCTAAGACGGACTTTTAACTCACGAGAAAACTCTGAAGTTGCCACTGGGGCCAGTTGCACTCAGTAAATGAGGGTCTGTAAAGCAATGTCCAGACCACCGCAAGGCAACGCGTGACAAGGCATGCTTCCTGTACATTTACCCTGTGCTTCCGTTGGGGCAAACAGCACAGATCGAGAGGGCGGAGACAATTGAACTTGCTCCCTGTGACGCCCTTTCAAACCACGATTAGGCGGTCCCTTGAGGTAATGTCAAATGTGCTTAATAAACGGTTCGGCAGGGTTGCATTCGTTATGTGGTCGCTGGTTCACTGTCGTAGCTAGGGTAGCTGCTGCAAACACAATACAGACATGCTTGAAACAAATGTTGAAGAAAATATGGTGGGAAGCGTGGTCGAGAGGCTAAGTGCGCTTGAACTTGGCTTGTCTTGGCTACCTAGAAGCGTGCTCGAGATTCGACACCCGACCCGGGCAGAGTTATGTTAACTGAGCGCCTAAAGGCAGCACGGAAAACCAACTCCTAGATACCCTTTTATCCCCACTGGTCCACAAATGAGATTGGACCAAAGCGCTCTGAGCATGCTATATGCATGAAAGTAGCGCTATATAAAAGCTATACTATATATATTCAGAAATAAAATACGTACTACTGATGCAGCCAAGAGAAATGTTGGACCACTAGGACTTAAACCAATATAGGAGAACACAAGAGCTCAGACTCGATACTTTCGGGTAAACAATCTAATAGTGGCAGTAAATTTCTTATTATTTAAGGCGATACTGTGATTATGAGAATATAAAACCATTCTGTCATTTTACTTGTGCAATAAGACTTAGAACTTTTCATCTTTTAATGTAGTTCAAATATTAATTGGTGTTTACCCCCTTTCAGACCTTGTGATCTATAGGGCAGATGATGTAAAGGTCACCTGTTTCTGTGGCCCACTGTTAACGAGGGGCCAGCACAACGACCATCCGCCTTTACGTTTCCTCAACTATAGTCAGGTAACCAGTAGAGCTGGGTGGACTCAAAGGCTCTCTAAATATCCCGAAATTCAAAATACCAATCTTCACCGAGATTCGAACCTAGGACCCCCGGTTCAGAAGCCAAGCGCTTTTCTACTCAGCCACCGCGCCTCCTAAATGTTAATAATAATCAATAATTATGCTACGACTGAGCTAAATGTCCAATACACACATATGATGCCTGACTAACTCAAAGAGATGTTAAATTTTTAGAGTTTAATCATATGAACCACTTACTCGTAATCCATAAATATTTAGGTCTTCTCTAGTTCCCAGCAATGCCGGATTTGACTACGTGGAGGCCATCACATGTCTGTGGGCTGTGGGCCATCACATGTCTGTGGGCTGTGGGCCATCACATGTCTGTGCTGTGGGCCATTACATGTCTGTGCTGTGCGCCTTATTAATTTCAGACATGTCTGTGCTGTGGGCCTTATTAATTTCAGACATGTCTGTGCTGTGGGCCTTATTAGTATCAGACATGTCTGTGCTGTGGGTCTTATTGATTTCAGACATGTCTCACTGGCCACATGACAGAATACCATTGTCGAATCCAAATTGTACCAATCCTCTACAGACGTTTCGAGGGGTCACCACCACGTTACGGGCCGAATATGACCCGCGGGTTGTAGATTAGGAATCCCTGTTGTAGACATATGCGCCCCCCCCCTCTCCTCTCAATCCTTTGGTTGCATTAAAACATCTTTTTTTTTCCTTTTGTTCTTTATTTCTGATAAACCAGCCCGCTCGCTTAGTTCAAAACAGCTCCAGCCTTTGTTCTAAAGTTCTAACGCAACGACAGTGGCCATCATTTTATGAACCTTGGTCCTTTCAACCCAGTTTTTCAAAAAGTCAAAACCTTCCTATGAAACAATAAAAAAAAATATGGAACAAAAAAAAAATTTACTCTTCATATCTTTGTGTGACGTCAGAACAGCGGGACGGCAGGTGACAGCGACGCACCGTCGCGAGTCGAAGGTCGGGCATGCGCGTACAAAGAGATTGGCGCGTGCCAGGCGCGTTCTACATGATTGAGGCTCCGTGAGAAAGAAAATAATGTCCTCACCCTTACCTCCCCGCTCCCCCCCCCCAATCCAGAATAATTTTGTCGATATAATGAGATGGGTGGAGCCAAGTCCAGGCTTAATATAGCACTGGCACGCGTGCTCCAGGCAACGTGGTGTTTTCTTTCTTTCATTTTCAAACACACACACTCGCGCCATCCTACACACGAGACACACCGGGGGGGGGGGGGGGGGGTTTCAGCTATAAGATGAGACTGCTGATCTAGAAAATCAAAGTTATTATTTAAAAAAAAAGGGGGGGGGTGGGTGGGAGTGGGGGGTTATGATATGGAGCGCTTCGGATCAATGGTTCTGCTTCCAGTGGTTCCAAATAAGTTTTACATCGAGCACATAGTTTATACAAGGTCTAGATCTAACCGCTGATTAGGTCTACATCACTCTATAGAGTTCTACTACAAGTGCAGTGCAACGATGACCAATAAAACGTTCACATTGATAAGTAATCTTACCCTTGTTGGTCATTTCTACATTTCTTTAAGGATTGTTTTGTAGGTAGAGGCCCAGAGTCTGTGACACGTGCCACTTTTAGCAGTAGTACTAATTACACTTTGTGGGTCACAGTTCGTCTCTTATACTCAGTCAACTAGACGCAGTGCAGTATAGAACAACCAGCGTGTGGCTCTGCTGTATGGGCCAGTACCAGTTGACATAGGGTATAGGGTTTCTTTCTCCTCCCCACCCCCCACCCCAATCCCTTTGTTTATTTTATTTTCTTTTTTAACAACTCAACGAATTAGACCTAGATCTCGATCTCTAATAAATTAATTGAAACTATAAACATACAAATACAACTCTAAATAAACTTCATTTCAAAGAAAAGTATTACCGAAAAAAAAAAAAAAAAGCGGCGAAGCTTTATTTTCGGTACAAACGATCAATCACAAGTCGGGATAGTCTCTGGGTAGAGGGTGGAGGGTGAAGGAAGGTGGCGTCAGTTACGCAACACTAGGAGAAGTCGCGGCCCTATTGTAGTCCTAAAGCCGGACGTGTTTCCGTGCGGGACACGCACACTGCGCCCTCCCCCCCCCTCCCACTACCTCTTAGAACACAGGTGTGAAATGATTGATTTTGATTGGATGATATGACTTGTGCCACAGGCAGGGCCCATGAACAATAAATAAAGTTCTTTTTTTGTTTTCTTAATATGAAATATTGCAGGCTATAAATATGTATTGACCAAATGACTTAGAAAACAAGTGACATTCTTTGTCTTTAACTATTAATACCGGTACCAATTCTATTAAATACAGGTAGTAATCTTCATTATGATATATGATTACATTTTTTGAAACAGTGATCTATCTGTCTGTCTGTCAATCTATCTATCTGTCAATCCTGTTTACTTCTTGCCTGTTTGTGCGACTGTCTATTCGTCTGACCACCCATGCACTATGTCTTATGTTTCTGTCATTACCTAGCTATCGGTGGCTATCTTTCGATGAAAATATGCTACTAAATATCTGCCGTTGGCGACCTATCACTGATTTTCTCTGGCTATCTGTCACTGACATATTGTAGTTGCTGTGAAGATCTGACATTCTCTTTCTATAGACATCTTATACCTTCACATTAACGTCTATCCATCCCTCCTCCCTGTCGCCCTGACCATCCTATGGCTATTATAATCAAAGGTCATAAAACTGCCCCCCTACGTAAGCTGCCTAATTACACGGCCAAACCTTTTCTTGCCTTAATGTCAAAGGACTGACACAAAATGTGACACCGCCATCACTGGGAGGAAAATGACACTAGAGCTCACATGACAAGATGCTATTGTTGTCAACGCATGGCCAGGGCATCGATTTTTGTTGGTTTGTTCCGTTCTACATTTGACTGTGTGTGTGTGTGTGTGTGTTTGAGAGTGAAAAAAATGAGAGAGAGAGAAAGAAAGAGAGAGAGAGAATTGCGGATTGAAGAGAAAGGGAGGTGGAGACTTGTTTTAAAAGTTTCGAAATTTTGACCACAGCTGTGAAGGTATTGCTATTTAACCACCTCGACCAACTCTTAAAAATAAGGGAAATGTATATCCAAAGTTTCCTCTCTGGTCTAGTCACATTTTAGTTCCTATATTCCGATGCTCGAGGACAAGAAAAAACATTTAAAATACTTTTGAAAAAACAAAACAAGACAAAACCTCATTTAACCCAGAGAGAGATTGTTTTTCTCTTAATAACCAATGTTAGATTAAAAAACAATGGAACAATGCCCCTATCCCCCCCCCACACACACACTTCCGAGAAAGAATCCTGGTTAAGCGAATGTATAGATTTACCAGACATTCTAAATATTCCTATGATAGGCCTTTAGGTCTAGACTTAGAAGACTTTGCGCCAGATTTTCCGGACCATTAATTGATTCAACTCTTCAAGGAATGCGGAAATACCCGAAGACGTCTTGTCAGTTCAAGATAAATAGTTTCTCGTCCTCTAGCCAAATTTAATTTTTTTTTTTTTTTTTATGTTTTGAAAAATTATAACGGTCAAACTAGAGATTTTCCAGTTTGGCCAACGATCTAGTAATTCTATTCCCAACGATATACAGCAACTATCAAATTTCTAAGAAAAGCGTAGCAGACGTGTTCACCCAGGTTTTTGGTTCCACGGATTTTACGAATTGACTAGAGGTATTGTAAAAAGTCTGTGCATCTAGATTTATATAAAGATATATGTCTTGGGTCTGCTGGCAAGTGAACACATTCAATATACACCGTAGCTAAAAGCTCCTAAAACAAAGAATGGCGACAGATTGTCTGTCGTTGTGTCTTTTTGAGAAGCTAGCCATTCGCGACTTTGTACTTCTAAATACAATTTTGTTGAGTTTCGATCATACTTCAGAGTAGGCTACATGTATGTGATGAAATCAATGTTGGTAGATTAGAGTCGATATGCTGAAATTTGTGTTTAAGTTGATATGTATTGGATTTACAGTAGTCTATGTTGATAAATTGATATTCATAGGTGATAATAACAGTTGATATATTGAAATAAATGTTTAAATGTTGTTATGTTGTAGGCGAAGAGACATTGAAAATAAAAAGATTTATTTTTTTTTTGGGGGGGGGGGGGGGGGGACCACAATCTATATCAAATTAGGCAGAAGCTTGAAATTACAGGGTTTTTTTTATTTGCATTTTTTTCCCTCTGGTAGAAGACAGGTGCCGGCGGGAGGATGGGGGTCAACATTTCACGGCAAATTGCTTTTTCCTTGCTTATAGAACAGTTACACTAATCTCTAATTCATTTGCGCCTACTTTTAATTAACTTTTCTCCATTCTGGCAAAAAACACTAGCTTCCCCCTGACCATCACTTGAGCCACTAGTTCGACATAATGTCCAGACTCTATATTAGCTTCCCCACTAAAGGCAATGACTGTAAATGACCATGTACTGGGCTGGTAATCTAAAAGGAAGTAATCTCGAGGGAAAGCATAACATCGATTTATGTGTCACTCAAAGTGTGTATATTAAAAAAAAAATAATGTTGAAATCAGGGAGGGAGGGGGGTATTTAGGATATTTTATTGTCATTAAAATAAAATAAAAAGGAGAGAGTCTCTTTTGTTTTTTTCTGGTGTCAGGTGTTGGGAGTCAAGTGTGAGAGACACTCACGATTAGCTTTTTGTTTGAGGCATGTGGTGTCAAGACATATGGTTCCACCAACACCCCTAAACACACACACATACACACACATTTTTTTAAAATTCTTTTTACTCCCTAATTTTCATAGTTTTATTTTCTCTTTCATAACTTGACTAGTAGCTGGGCCCGTTTAAATAAGGAGTCAAAAAAAGACTTTCAGTATTATATGGAAAATGCAGATATTGTAATTTCTGGTTTTATTGCTGTTGAATTGTCTGTCTTTTTATTCTGCTAACCCTCGTATTTAGTATTTATTTAGTAAACATAAACAAATTAATATTATTGCATTCATATTTTTTTCTTACACTGATAATAATAATAATTGAGAGCGTTTTAATTCGAATATTTGAGAATGGAAACTTGTTGTTTAGACGGTGCACCCATTCAGTCCTTGCGATCTATAGAGCAAAGGATGTAAAGCTCATCTGTTAACAAGGGTGTCATGTGGCCAGCACAAGGACCAACCGCCTTGACTTTTCCCCAACTAATGTCAAGTACCCATTAGAGTTGGTTGGACTCACAGGTGCCTTAAATCCTGAAATTCAAAACCCTTGTCTTCACCGAGATTCGAACCCGAGACTCCTCGGTTCAGAAGAGAAGCGCTATTCCACTCTGGCACCACGCACCCTGTAATGCAGACATTTATAAGAAGCTTTTTTTTTTTTTTTATCTAATCCAAATACTGTAAGTCTTACTTTTCAGAAAATCGATCTATTTCTGACTAGAGAATATATTGAACACAATTTTCTGTTTCCACCCTACCCCCCCTTCCTTCTTTTGTTTTCAATACATGTATTAGAAGTTGAACGTGAAAGCAATGTGTCATTTATTCATAAGTATCGGCTGTGGTAATGCAAGTGGAATAATTGTTTCGCTTTTTTCTTTGTTAATATTTTTTTTTATATATTCTATGTATGGTCTGGCAAGAGAAGACAACTCCGGCAGACTAAGTTAATCAGATTTTCTATTATCCTCCCTGACTAAATTATTGACACAGTTCCTGGAGTTATTAAAAAGTATTTTTAGACGACTTGTACTCACACACACACACACACACACACACACACACACAGTGGCACTCGCACGCACATTCAGAATTATTAAAGACAGGGCAAAGCAAAGGAGAGGCGATGGAGGAATATAGACAGAAAGAAGGAGACAGAGATTGAGAGAGAGAGAGAAGGAGATAGAGAGAGATGGAGAGAGAGACAGAGACAGAGATTGAGAGAAAAAGAGATGGAGAGAGAGACAGAGATTGAAAGAAAAAGAGATGGAGAGAGAGAGATTGAGAGAGAAAGAAATGGAGAGAGACAGAGATTGTGAGAGAGAGAGAGACAGACAGACAGACAGACAGACAGACAGACAGACAGACCTAGATTGAGAGAGAGAGAGAGATTGAGAGAGAGAGGGACAGAGATTGAGAGAGAGAGAGAGAGAGAAGGAGACAGAGATTGAGAGAGAGAGATAGACCGGAAATAGATGGTGAAAGAGAAAGAGAGGTGGAGAGAAAGAAAGAGTGAGATTGAGAGAGATGGAGGCGGGAAGAGAGAGAGATTGATTGAAAGGGGGGGGGGGAGAGAAAAAGAGATACAATAGTGTATAGATGAGTAAAGACGAATGGAGTGGCACTGTTTATAAAGTCTGTTCTAAAACTACAGTGCAAGGAATCGATCGTTGAGGGAAGGAGGGGAGGGGGTGTAGAGGGGTGGTAGCGTGTTCTCTTTGTCTTCATTCTGCTTGATAGGAAATTGTGAGGGCGTCGCCGGGGGGGGGGGCATGGGGGGTGTCTGCTTCATTTCATGCCTGAAGAAATTCTTGGGGACTGAAAGAACTAATGAAGTCAAGTTTGAGCTACAGACTTCAGAACCACAGCTTTCCGTTGACTATGGAAATGTTAGACACAGACAGAGAGTCCTTGATACAAGTCGATAAATGTCACCATTGTATAATGGCATGACATAACATTACATCTGTCAGCAATGTCACACTGTGAGAATCCTTGAAGCAAGTAGATGAATGTCACAATGGTATAATGACAATATATTACAGATTTGCCCGCCACACTTCAGTTCGAGGCTATTACGCAATTGTTTCGTTATCTATGTCAATATTTAAAACAACTTGCAAACTGTGTTGCAAAGACAATGAACTCCGGACACACTTTCACATCATTCGCTTTTTTTTTAAAAGCGGCCCCCGAAAGGAGAAAAGACGCTATTAGTTTGTGTGAAATGTCTGTCCGTCCGTCCGATATCGTAGACTAGAAAAGATAGTGAAAATCCGACATCATGATATTTTAGTTCATTCAAAGTTCTGATGCAACGTCTACTTTTTTCTTTTCTAAAAGCGAAAAATCGAATTTTTTAAATCAACTTTGCAAGCAGTTTTTTTCATAAAAGTACACCACTTTTACAATTATTCACTATTAATAGTAACAAACACGAGAGACTGTTTAGTAAGGGATACAACATCATACTATATTTTTAACACATTTATGCAAATGGGTTTAGATTTTTGTTAAAAAATTATTTTTTTTTACATTTGTATTGCTACGTTATGTAAGTTCTGTCCTATTAACTACTACATTTACCAAAAAATAATGTTTACTTTTTTAAGAGAAATAAATCTATTTAGTATGCATATAAGTTGGACATAATTTAAAACAACAATTAATAAGTAGGTTTTCATATTATCGCGTGAGCTGCAGTGCCACATCTCACCAATGGAACACTTTACTAAAGGAAATGTTTTTTTTTTCTTTTTTTGAGGATTTGAATAAGAGATTGACCCTTTTACAAAACTATTAGATCAATTAGATATTGATTAGAGGACACCAATTAGGCCAGGTTCGCATTTAACTACACAATCACTTTCACCTATCCATTGGTCTGATGGACCGCTGGGGCATCACACAAGATCTGTCAACCTTCTTTCTCCATTCTTCTCTGTCATTTGTCATTGATAGAATTTCATTCTGATGTTCTTTCTGAAAATATTGATACCTGCATTTTTTCATGCATGGGTGGACTAATTGGGGGCCGATTTTGAGTTTGTTTCCACTCAAACTGTCTTTGTAACCTTGTTTTTTTTTTGTTTGTAGCTATATATTTATTACTGCGCAATATTACAGTGGTGGTGGGATATTACTGCGCGACATTATAGTGGTGAGTGAGATATTACTGCGCGATATTACATTGATAAGTGGGATGTTACTGCGCGATATTACATTGATAAGTGGGATGTTACTGCGCGATATTACATTGATAAGTGGGATGTTACTGCGCGACACTAGCGGATCCAGAACTTTGGAGTGGGGGGGGGGCGATTTTTTTCCAAACCCTAACCCTAACGCCCAGTAAACCCTAACCCTACGCATAAACGTGAACACACACACACACACACACACACAGACAGATATATATGTATATATATATATATATATATATATATATATATATATATATATATATATATATATATATATATAAATATGAGAATAAAAAAAAGCAGCGCTTCTCAACCTTCGGAGAAAAACAAAACAACTGGGGCAGCGCTATTAGGTTCTCTGGTGAAGTTCGGGGCGAAGCCCCGACGCCATAAGCGTTTTCTTGCTTTTTTCACTGCAGATACGCATTCTCCTGAAAAATACAGCTCATTCTTCACAATGTAGTTCGGGGCGAAGCCCCGACGCCAAAAGCGTTTTCTTGCTTTTTTCACTGCAGAAACGCATTCTCCTGACAAGTACAGCTCATTATTCATCAATGGAGTACGGGGCAAAGCCCCGACGCCAAAAGCGTTCTTGCATTCTTCTCTGCAGAAACGCATTTTCCTGACATCTACAACTCATTACCAATAAATGAAGTTCGGGGCGAAGCCCCGACGCCAAAAGCGTTTTCTTGCATTCTTCTCTGCAGAAACGCATTCTCCTGACAAGTACAGCTCATTATTCATCAATGGAGTACGGGGCAAAGCCCCGACGCCAAAAGCGTTCTTGCATTCTTCTCTGCAGAAACGCATTTTCCTGACATCTACAACTCATTACCAATAAATGAAGTTCGGGGCGAAGCCCCGACGCCAAAAGCGTTTTCTTGCATTCTTCACCGCAGAAACGCATTCTCCTGACCTGAAGCTCATTATTCGTACTATTAAAAAACGACCTTTCGAATAATGTTGTACTTGAAAAATATTCTAATTTGAATTTATAGGCCCATAATACATTGCAAATAAAACCGATTTTTTCCTTGAAAAGATAGGATACACCACGTATTTAGATTTTTGCTTTGAGGATTGCCGCCGAAAAAAAAAAATTCGATAAATATTATTCAAGAAAACTCTAGCATAAATTGTGAGTTATAGTCCCAAATTTATTTAGCTAGAAAAATATCATATTGAAAAGGTTGGGAAAAGGTGACTATGAGAATGTTATTTGAGTTTATAACTCATCTCAATCATGACTCTTATACTGAAAAATTTCGTTTGAATTCTAACTTTTCCAATGCAAAGTCTTTCTTAAAATACTTATGATAACTTCATGTGAAATTACAAAAACTCTGTCTGGAAATGGGAATGGCGGTAGAGTAAAAACGATTAATCCTCGCTCCTTTACCAATTTCTGCTAAAGATTGCATTTGGCATTAAAGAATAGGTATGGGGCGACTCGATATAAGAATGTAATTTATAGTATATATAAATTATATTAGTGACAGATTTTTTTAATTTTGTAATTTCTTAACTATAATACAAAAAGAAAAAGTATTGATTTGTCCGATGGGGGAAATGCGATTGCATGGATCGCCCCTCCCACCTGGTACAACCCTTTTTCATTTAAATTTACTAATGATACAATTTGAGATTAGAGTGTGGTACGACATATTTACAATGGGTCACATATCAATACGTAGTTTATATTATATAGATATTCAACTAATTTTGTTCACAAATTATGATTCTCCACAAAAATAGGACCGCCCCCCAGCACTCAGAGGACTAGAGTGGGGAGGGCAGTACATGCAATCGCCCCCCCCCTCACCCCAACGAATCGGCAAAAATACCAGAAAGGGAGAAACATAATATAAAATTTTTATATTAATTCAACTAATTTTGTTCACAAACTATGATTTCTGCATAAAAACGGACCGCCCCCCCCCCACACTCAAAGGGTTTAGGTGGGAAGGGCAGAAGAGGTATTCGTCCCCCCCCCCCACCAATCGGCAAACAGGGAACGACATAATATAAAGATCGGTTAAAATATCAATAACAAGTTACAAGGAAATAGATATTTAATTGATTTGTTAGCAGGCTGTGATTTCTACCAATAAATTGGACCGCCCCCCCCCACTCGAAAGTGTAGGGGGGGCGGGATTGATACCATCGCCCCCTCCCGACCCCACCAAATCGGCCAACATACTAGAGGGGGGGGGGCGAAATAATCTAAAAATAAGTTGAAATATAAATAATTAGTATATATTTTTAACATAAGTAATAAATTCGTATACAAATTGTGTGAATCCTATACTAAAGTTCGTCCGCCCCTACCGCCCCCCCCCTGGATCCGCCAGTGCTGCGCGATATTACATTGATAAGTGGGATGTTACTGCGCGATATTACATTGATAAGTGGCATGTTACTGCGCGATATTACATTGATAGGTGGCATGTTACTGCGCGATATTACATTGATAAGTGGGATGTTACTGCGCGATATTACATTGATAAGTGGCATGTTACTGCGCGATATTACATTGATAGGTGGCATGTTACTGCGCGATATTACATTGATAAGTGGGATGTTACTGCGCGATATTACATTGATAAGTGGCATGTTACTGCGCGATATTACATTGATAGGTGGCATGTTACTGCGCGATATTACATTGATAGGTGGCATGTTACTGCGCGATATTACATTGATAGGTGGCATGTTACTGCGCGATATTACATTGATAAGTGGCATGTTACTGCGCGATATTACATTGATAGGTGGCATGTTACTGCGCGATATTACAGTGATAAGTGGCATGTTACTGCGCGATATTACATTGATAGGTGGCATGTTACTGCGCGATATTACATTGATAAGTGGGATGTTACTGCGCGATATTACATTGATAAGTGGGATGTTACTGCGCGATATTACATTGATAAGTGGGATGTTACTGCGCGATATTACATTGATAGGTGGCATGTTACTGCACGATATTACATTGATAGGTGGCATGTTACTGCACGATATTACATTGATAAGTGGCATGTTACTGCGCGATATTACATTGATAGGTGGCATGTTACTGCGCGATATTACATTGATAAGTGGGATGTTACTGCGCGATATTACATTGATAAGTGGAATGTTACTGCGCGATATTACATTGATAAGTGGGATGTTACTGCGCGATATTACATTGATAGGTGGCATGTTACTGCGCGATATTACATTGATAAGTGGCATGTTACTGCGCGATATTACATTGATAGGTGGCATGTTACTGCGCGATATTACATTGATAGGTGGCATGTTACTGCGCGATATTACATTGATAAGTGGCATGTTACTGCGCGATATTACATTGATAGGTGGCATGTTACTGCGCGATATTACATTGATAAGTGGCATGTTACTGCGCGATATTACATTGATAAGTGGGATGTTACTGCGCGATATTACATTGATAAGTGGGATGTTACTGCGCGATATTACATTGATAGGTGGCATGTTACTGCGCGATATTACATTGATAGGTGGGATACTACTGCGCAATATTACATTGATAAGTGGGATGTTACTGCGCGATATTACATTGATAGGTGGCATGTTACTGCGCGATATTACATTGATAAGTGAGATATTACTGCGCGATATTACATTGATAAGTGGGATATTACTGCGCGATATTACATTGATAGGTGGCATGTTACTGCGCGATATTACATTGATAAGTGAGATATTACTGCGCGATATTACATTGATAAGTGAGATATTACTACGCAATATTACATTGATAAGTGAGATATTACTGCGCGATATTACATTGATAGGTGGGATGTTACTGCGCGATATTACATTGATAAGTGAGATATTACTGCGCGATATTACATTGATAAGTGAGATATTACTGCGCAATATTACATTGATAAGTGAGATATTACTGCGCGATATTACATTGATAGGTGGCATGTTACTGCGCGATATTACATTGATAAGTGAGATATTACTGCGCGATATTACATTGATAAGTGAGATATTACTGCGCGATATTACATTGATAGGTGGCATGTTACTGCGCGATATTACATTGATAAGTGAGATATTACTGCGCGATATTACATTGATAAGTGGATACTACTGGCGATATTACAGTGATAAGTGGGATACTACTGCGCGATATTACATTGATAAGTGGGATGTTACTGAGCGATATTACATTGATAAGTGGGATGTTACTGCGCAATATTACATTGATAAGTGGGATGTTACTGTGCGATATTACATTGATAAGTGGGATGTTACTGCGCGATATTACATTGATAGGTGGCATGTTACTGCGCGATATTACATTGATAGGTGGCATGTTACTGCGCGATATTACATTGATAAGTGGATACTACTGGCGATATTACAGTGATAAGTGGGATACTACTGCGCGATATTACATTGATAAGTGGGATGTTACTGAGCGATATTACATTGATAAGTGGGATGTTACTGCGCGATATTACATTGATAAGTGGGATACTACTGCGCGATATTACAGTGATAAGTGGGATATTACTGAGCGATATTACATTGATAAGTGGGATATTACTGCGCGATATTACAGTGGTGGATGGATATTACTGCGCGATATTACAGTGGTGTTTGGATATTACTGCGCGATATTACAGTGGTGGTTGGATATTACTGCGCGATATTATTATATATCTTTGTGTGTGTGTGTTTGTGTGTGTGTTTGTGTAAGTTACTCGCCTTTGTAACTTCTTAACTGAAGTTTAAAAAAAAAAAGTTCATACTACGTGTAAGAAATGGAAATGCCAGGAAAATATTTTCGGAATTTGAGAGAAAAAAAACAACCTAACCCTAACCCTAATCCTAACCCTAATCCTTACCCTATCTGGGAATCTGTTGTCACTATCATGTTTTTGTAATGACTTAGATTTCACCTGTGATTTGCTGGCAATGTAACTTTCCAGGTCACAGCTGTAACAAATCTCGGCTGGTGTGTTATTGATCATTTAGTGATGTTGATATTGTCACCAGTCAATCGGTGACTTCAACACTTGATACTGAAGTGGTTTGACGGGCCATAAACTTTTCGATGTATGATCTTGTAATGACAGACATACAGATAGATAAGATAAACGTTTTTACATTACATTTGACAGTTATATGACTTAGCGAGCTACAGACTGAGGAGGTAACTGTCGTGAGGCAGACAGTGGGCTACATGCTGAGGAGGTAACTGTCGTGAGGCAGACAGTGGGCTACAGACTGAGGAGGTAAATGTCGTGAGGCAGACAGTGGGCTACAGACTGAGGAGGTAAATGTCGTGAGGCAGACAGTGGGCTACAGACTGAGGACGTAACTGTCTTGAGGCAGACAATGGACATCCAAGCAATGGATGTGATGGATGGATGTGAAGTTATATAGATGGAGAATGTTAGTTACTTCTGTTGTTTCTCTTATATTTCTTGTTTACTTCGCACTTTAATATCACCGAGAAAGCGAAATAACAAGGCGAGGGCTGGGGGGGGGGAATAACTTCTGTTATTAGCTCTAACCACTGGAACAACACACACACACACACACACACATACACACGCATTAGTGAAGACATGTTCTCATTAGCTAAGGATACGCCAATCACGACTGGAAAAAAACCCAGGGCGCTGACCTTCCCATATAGCCTTTAATCATGGCAGGGCTCGCGTGAACATGTCCGCCCCAGGCTTAGTCTTCACTAGGTGCGTTGTCTTGAAACAAGCCTCGCAAGTCTCCCACTGCCATTCCAGTCAGAGCAAAGACTTTCTCTTCTAGGCAGCCCACAAACATGTGTAGAATTGACTTGATCTCTATTCTTTCACATAGTCCTTCCTCTGCAATGAGATCTTTCATCCGGACTTGCTTAGCAACAGCCTTCTTTGGAGTTGTCCTGCTTAATAGTTTCTTGCTTTACATCTACCTCCTTCAAAACCTCTTACTTCACAATAGCCTCTTTCACAATGTCCTCTTTTACTATGTCCTCATTCCTAATGTCTTCATTCCTAATGTCCTCTTTCACAATGTCCTCTTTCACAATGTCCTCTTTCACAATGTCCTCTTTTACTATGTCCTCATTCCTAATGTCCTCTTGCATAACGTTCTTCAGTGACCTCCACCACATAGTCTTTCACATGAAAATGTTCCTCCGCCCTGCTGGAAAGATTGAACTTCTACTAAAAGTTTCTAATCGAACAAGAGAATCACACACAATAAAAAGGAAATAACATAGAAGGGTGTCAACACTCTGATACTGAGAAAATCCTTGACACAAGTAGATGAATGCCACATACCATTACAGTTGTCAGCAATGTGATACTGTGAGAATCGTTGACACAAGTAGATGAAATGCCACATACCATTACAGTTGTCAGCAATGTGATACTGTGAGAATCGTTGACACAAGTAGATGAATGTCACAATGGTAAAATGACAAGAAATGGCATAATTGCCCGCCACTCTAACGTCAGTACGAGGCTATTACGCAATAGTTTCGTTGTCTATGTCTATATTTAAAACAACTTGCCAACTTTATTCCAGAGACACACTTTCAAAGCGTTCGCTTTTTTTGTTTTGTTTTTTTGTTTTGTTTGTAGCAGAAGGAAGAGAGTGAAAAAGAAAAAGAGATAGAAAAAGACAAAAAAGAAAAAAAAATGAAGAGAAAACGTCAGAAAGAAAGAGACAAATAAAGAAATAGACAGAAAGTTTTTTAAAACAGACAAAAAAAGAGACAGAACTTACAAAAATAAACTAAAGAAAGAAAGAAAGAAAGAAAAGAAAGGGGGAAAAAGAAGAAAAAGGAAAAAAAGGAAGAAAAGAAAGAAGAGAACGAAAGAAAGAAAAAAAGAAAAGAAAGAAAGAAGAGAACGAAAGAAAGAAAAAAAGAAAAGAAAGAAAGAAAGAAACGAAAGAAAGAAGAGAACGAAAGAAAGAAAAGGATAGAAAGAAAGAAAAGGCAGAAAGAAACGAAAGTAACAAAGTGTGTAATCATTCCTGAACAAAGACATCCAACAGGGTGCATATTTGATGACAATGTCTTGTACCCTCCACACTCTGACACAAGCAGCCACTCCGTCCCCACACCATCCAGTAGTTCCTGTTCCCTCATCAACCTCACCCACCCCACGAGCCAACTCATCGGAGTGAGAGCAATCTCTAGTGTGAGGAGTCTGACCACCATAGTGTCCTCTTTCCATTGCCACGGACCACTTGATAGTCATCCCACAGAAGCCAGACTTTCTTTTTACTTCTAGAACTGACATTTCTTTCAAGGCATTCATCTAAGTGTGTGTGTGTGTGTGTGATAGTGTGATAGTGTGTGTGTTGTTACCACGTGTGTTTGTGTGGCTATGTGTATTATGTATTACCGTTCTCCTAGCTCACTATTTCTACTGACCAAGAATCACTTTTACTTGTTATGTTTTCTGGTTACAGATTTTTTCCTTTAAGATCAAGTCTGTATTTTTCCTGACTTTGCTATGCCAGTAGTTCAAAGTCATTAAATTCACAATGTCTACTTTTTTTTTGTCTCAGTAATTCACTTTTCTACTGACTTGTAGCAAATTAAATTCACTTTTTCTATTGCCTTGTAGCAGATTAAATTCACTTTTTGTACTTTCTTGTAGCAGATTAAATTCACTTTTTGTACTTTCTTGTAGCAGATTAAATTCACATTTTCTCCATAAATTTTTTGTCACTTTTTTTTCCTTTCCATTTTTTCTCTTCCATTTATTTTCCATTTAAATCAAAACCCTCTATAAAACATTTGTTTAAACAGATTCGTACTGAAATATTCAATCCAGAAATACATTTTTCCTTCACTAATTTCCCAAAAACATAATCTTTTCTTTTTTTTTTGGGGGGGGGGGGTGGAGTGGATACCTGGGGAGGGGGTGCTCTAAAACCTCCTCAGGTGGTTTCTGGCCTTTTCAGTTGTTTTTTAAACCATGAAGCTGTCGTTGTCGCTAATGTCATAGTGCTAGCAGAAGAAGAAAAAAAAGATGGTGAAAGCGTAACACGCTGACAGGCATTTAGAAATCTGGGAGTCATAAAGTCATGAAACAAACATAACGTAATGAGACAGACATAAAGACAGACATAAAGTAATGAGACAGACATAAAGAAATCAGACAGACATAAAGAAATCAGACAGACATAAAGAAATCAGACAGACATAAAGTAATCAGACAGACATAAAGTAATCAGACAGACATAAAGTAATGAGACAGCCTTGTAACGATGAGACACACAGTAATAAGACAGACTTGTGGTGGTGAGACAGACATTATGTAATCAGCAGACTTACAATGATGCGGTAAATATTTATCAATTAGACTTATTGAGATTTGCTAGGATCCTTCTCTCTAGCTCTGCAGTCAGCGTCCAAAACTCGCATGCATATAAGAAGTTTCAGGGGCAATATCTTTGTCTTTCCATATTATTTTGAGTTTTGAAAGTGCTGCTGTGGACTGTGCCGTTCAGGCCAGTAGTTCAGGTTTCGTTCCCTAATCTGAGATGATAGCTCCATGCTGATGCCCCTTTTAAAGCCCTGTTGGCTATTGGTCATAATTTTGTGTTGTTGTTTTTTTCGGCATTTACTTGCTGACCATATGCTGCGGAAGTCTTTTTTGTTGACATCACCAAGTCAGCAAGTTTTCTTCTGTCCCTGCTAGGCCATCAATGTCATCCGCGAAGCTTACCTCCAATGCTTACAGAACCTTCATAGTCCTTGTAGAGAAGGGAGATTGGGTGTGTCTTATCTTGTTTAAGTCCTTGTGTTGTCCTATCTTAGCTTATAAGTTACAGTCCTTGGTTTTCCTGATTAATTCATGTAGCCCATTCCACGATCTAATGGCACTAGCAAGAGCACTTACACAGTGACGTAGCTAGGGTGGGGGAGGATGGGGAGAATTTGAAAATCCCCCCGGGGGGAGGGGGCCTCCAAATGAGTATTATTTTTATATTAAATATTACGCGAATTGCAGGGGCCCCCAAAGAGATCAACACCCGGACACCCAAATGATGAAAATTTCTAGCTACGCCCCTGCACTTACAAGCATTTGTCCCAGCCCAAGAGATGAGAATTGTGACCTTATCTTTTTAGTTTCTGCATATTTTATTGGTTTATGTTTCAATTGATTATGTATATGATTAAATATGAGTTATTGCCACTTCATTTTTTTAGTCCTCTGTCCTGAAGTGTCTCTAAATTTGTCGATTTCTTTAAAGATGCAACTTAAAGTGAATATATTTTTTTTTTAAATCTCGGCTCTATTTGGCGTTTTTCTTCTTCTAGTTTCTGTATGTTTTCCTCGGGTCTGGTCTCAATGTATACAAATATTTATCTAGCTCAAGTTACATAGCAGTTCAGTTTCATGGGCAGTTCAGTTTCATGAGCAGTTCAGTTTCATGGGCAGTTCAGTTTCATGAGCAGTTCAGTTTCATGAGCAGTTCAGTTTCATGAGCAGTTCAGTTTCATGGGCAGTTCAGTTTCATGGGCAGTTCAGTTTCATGTCCTTCTTTGATTTGTAACTTAGTGCTCTAATGCGAGCTTAAAATGTGATTTTTGTTTACATACACACACACAAAATTGAGATATGGCTGTTTAGATGGTATCGTGACATTTTGTGACTCCGAGATGCAGTCGGGGGATATCTGGGTGGATTTTACCGCAATGGACCTCATTCACCAAACGTAAACAAACAAGATTTAGCCTCGTGATTCTCTATATCTTCTATACAAAATATTAAATCCATAAAGGCTGTCACGTGATACGTTTTTTTTTTCATTGTTTCATCAATATTATCACGTGGCTAAATGTTGTTTGTTTACGATTGGTGAATGAGGTCCATTATTTTCTTTTTTTAATTATTTAAAACAAAATGACTTCGAGCTTTTGGCGCACGTCTCCTCGGACCGACGTGCTAGCCACTCTGCTAGCGAGCTACTTATGACTTGATTGTATAGTTATGAATTGTTTATTACAATTTTGAGCGGCGACGTATAAATGGGACTCAGCTAATACCACCACTTCAGTCAAGTACAATTTCTTTCCCTTGTTTGAGATACCAATCAAAATAATTAATTATCAATACCTAATTAGCTAATTATTTTTTTTTATTGATTCTTGTGTTGTCAGGTAAAAGAAATAGTTGTACAAAATTTCAGCTTGATCCGAGATTGGGTGTGGGAGAAATAACGAGTACACACTTTTGACCAGACAGACAGACAGACTTAGTGATATAAGCTTTGTAATTAGAGAGTCAATATAAGTCTAATGTCATCGTGCGAACAAACTTACAAAGTGTTTGTATTTATTTACTCCGTCTATCAAAACATTGCACTGAACTTCTTTCTGTATCATCATCATCATCATCATCATCATCATCATCATCATCATCATCATCATCATCATCATCATTCTTTTCGGTTCCTCACGGAACATAGGGCCTCGACAATAACATGCCACTTTCCACGGTCTCTTGCTAGTTTTTTTGATGGTTTCTCAGCTCTTCCTGGTCCTCTCGGCTTCTTCTAGTACACTGCATCGCCATGTTCTTTTTGGTCTTCCTCTGCGTCTTGTTCCCTGGGGGTTCCACTCTAAGGCCTGCCTAGCTCTGTTGCTGGTATCTTTTCTAAGGGTGTGACCAATCCATCTCCACTTCCTCTCTAAGATCTGTATAGGATTGATTTACTGCTGTGGTGGAAATTCAATGCTCTGGATCTTTTCTTATCTTATTAAATACAGACGTTAATTTAGAAGATAAAAGTATCATATCTTATATAATACAGACGTTACTTCAAAAAAGAAGATGATTACGTCCTATGCGTCATGCATTTAGTCATGCATAAGTATAAGAGGATTGCGTCCTACGCGTGTCCTTAGGTCAATGTAGTCATGCATGTTAATCAATGACTTAAACTTGCCGACTCATAGTTTTCCTTGCTGAATCAGGCAACCCTATCCTTGCTCTAATAGACTAGGGAAGAAGGAGTCTTTGTACAAACATATGGAACAAGAAATGGGGATTTATCTTTTTGTCTTTCTGAGTATTATGTTACGTTCTACTTTAGTATTTGAAGTTTATGGTTCAGCGTTTATATAAAATTGCAACATTAGATGAACTCCTTCTATCTCTAATGATCTTTAAATGTAATTATTTTACTAATGCTGTTACTCTGATCAGGTGTGAATATTCTCTTCTTTGAATATCCATTCAAACAGCATTTTTATTTTAATGCTTATCTTAACTTTCAATAGTTTACGAGAAACGTACTTTTCTTTTTTTTTTTTTTCCATAGTAGATCTACTAAGAACTAACAGACGACACGCCGGAACTGTGTGGGGTGGGTAAAAAAAACTATTCATAAATATTAATGAGCTATGGTTCAAAGGGCAGGTGGCGCGCGCGGCTGGCCTCCGTTTTTCTCAGTGAAGTAGCGAGGGAAAAGAAGAAAGGCGTCTGATTTTGACGTCTGCTACTGTCTTTGTTGCTTCCAAAAGCTTATTATTTAGATCAAAATGGTGAGAAAATCTAATCTAGTGACCTACATTAAAAGCTTATGGAACATTAAAGCCAGGCCTGCAATGCTGTAACAACTATTTGATTGATTCGATCAAAACCAATGATTGTTTCTTGTTGTCCCAATGGTTGTGAAATCAAATAGTACGAGCGAGATGTTTCTTTATCGCAACGTAGAAGTGGGGGGGGGGGGGGGGGAGAGGAGGGGGCACTACTACGGAGAGTGAGCGATGGATTCGAGAAAGAGGGATATGGCAGAATGATTGAAAGAAAGAGAGAGGGAGCAAGAGAGATCAGGAAATGAGGGGTGGAGGGGTCGATAAGGGGGAAGAAAGAAAGCGAAGAAAAATTTATTTAAAAATAAAAATAAAAAAATTCTCTCCCTCGGCCCGCGTAGCGTTGAATGTACGGCACGCAGCCCCTCTCCCACACACACACATCCCCTCCCCCCACACATCGCCTCCCTCTCTAGTGTTATTGATGTTGGCAGAAGCAAACCCCTTACTCGTCTGCTGGTCCAACAGTCTTGCCGTTGTCCGTTGTCTGGATGTTACCTTTTTTTTTTGTTTTATTTCTCTTCAGTTGGTTCTCTTATTAGCACCACTGTCTTTAGTTCTGCTCTAAGATCGTGTCGTCGTTGTTGTGGCTTTAGTTTTTTTTCAATTCTATTTGCGTTGTGTGCTGCTTTTTTTTTTTTTTTTAATATTCACTTTCGGGTGGCTTCGCATATTTCCGTTGATTCCCGTAGTCTTCAAACTCGTCCTGTTCAAGACACCTGCAGATACAAGTCAACATTTGCTGGTTTGTGAACATTTCCTTTTTCTGAACAAATTGTACACACTTAGTTTGAGTTGTAAGAAGTCAGTAAGTTACTAATTAGCCTGTAGACAGGAGAACACATATATGACTACATTTTATTCAGTCAAACCTCACCATATCAAAGTAGATTAAATTAACTTTAAATTCCTACTATGTCTTCGTTTATTTTACACACGTGGGACATAAAGATCAAACATTTTACTTCGGAGGGTTCTTTTTGTTTTAATTATTTTTACGTACTTTGGAGTTGGCATTGTTAGTTTTCTATTAAATATAACTCTGGAACCTAGATATATGTGGGCTGTACCTTTTGCAACCGTCTTGTAAGATTCAGACGTTGCTTCAGGGTCAAGTTATTAAGTCTAAAACTCGTGGTGGACGCTGGACGACCTGGCGCTGATGTCGTCATGAGTTCGAACCCAAGACCAACATGACGACAGTACACAGACCACCATATGCTAAAACGTTAACTTACTAATTGACCCTTTAGTAGCAAGGTTCATCTTGCATAGATCTTGTACCGTAGCCCTTAGAGCTTCAGACCACATTTAGCATAAATAGAGGAGGTTTGACTGTTAGATTTATAGTCGCGATAGAGATAAAGAGTTAACTTATTTCTCCTACAGTCCTTTATCTATCGACATCTGATAGTAGAATAGAAACAGATCACAATATACATCACGGTTACAACACACTATTTCTTGAGTTGTTATGTGTGTCACTACAAGTCATAGTATTGAGTGGGCCCATTTCCTTACAGTGGACCTAAAGTAGTTCTTAGAAACACCATAGCTTAAAAATTACTTTAAAAAGGTCAGTATAATCAGCTGGATTTGTGGTCAGAATAGCTCCCAGTTTTGAAAGTCTAAATCGGACGAAACTTTTCAAAGCTAATTCTATAGGATATTTGTTTGGTTTCGTTTCTGTTTTAGGCTCCGTAATTTACATTTACTTCATTGTACTTTTATAACACATTATCGACGGTGAAACAGAAGGCACCTAGCTTTGTGGTCAGAGGAAGTCAGAAGACAGTGGTCAGTCACTACGAAAGTACACGAGACACTAAAATCATATCGTAACGATATTTTGTCACGTGATCACAGACGAGCTCAAGAAGGAAAATAAACGTCTGCTAAATTTTACAAACTTCTAAAACTATTATTCATATTTACACCCAAAGTTTGTTGACCTTGACCCAAGATTTAAATATCAACATGACCATCGGTGGAGGTAAGAATATTTTCATATAATACACAAAATAGAATATAATTTATCTAATCTAATTTATTCAAATACCTTAAACCAGAAATATGGTTTATTTATGTTTAAATAATTGCTCATTTCGGGCCAAAGTACGGTAGGCAGCACAGAGGACTCCAGGGCAGCTCCTTCCAAGGGGGCATCTTGCCCCGATTGTCTGCAAAGGATTGAGAATCTACCTCGTCTATAAGGATCCTTCGGAGGCTATGTATCATTTCTACCATGTGTCTACGGAAATTATCAAATTTTTACAATGTGTCTACGGAAGTTATCAACATGAGATAGTGCATTTACGCTTTCGGTGGACCGTCATCATTTAAATAGAATGTGTTCTTATTAAAGTTTTCATATGCGGTCAAGAATCATTTCTAATAAAGCCTTTGTTTAGGGTAGGCCATAGACTTAAAAAGGATATTTGTATTTCTTTATTCGAAGCCAAGATGGAAAGGCCTTTTCTTTCCCCATGCTACAAAATATAAATAGTGTTGAACTTGGATTATCCGAAGGAGAAGTTTTGGATTACTGGATTATGTAGTGAGGTATCTTTGAGTGTTAAGCTCTCGTTCACCTCAGCATCCACGAATGGGCTCTAGGTAACGTTGAATTTTGTCCACCTGTGTAATGATTGTCGTAAAATATTATACATGGAACATGGACCGATGTAGTAACCTATTGACAAAACAATTCTCTGTAACGATGTTGTGCACTGGATGGTGTCAGCAGAACTAATACTTTTGTTGTACTTTGTTCATTAATTGTGTTTGGTCATTGGTGATTTATTAACTTGTACATCTCGTTAGTGTTTTTTTAAATACTATTTACAATTTGTTGTTTTGTGTTGTTTTTTTTTTGTGTGTGTGATATTACTAACAAGGATCGTATTTTGCTCTTTTGTTAATATTAATCTGAATTTTGTAGATCTTTGTGTGTGTGTATGTGTTTACATTACTCTTTTTTTTTCTGGCCAGAGACATGTAGCTATTTCTTTTAAACTTAGTTTGCCACTTAGAACGCATCTTTTTACTTCACGTAGATACAAATAAAGAATTTTTTTTCTGGGGTGTTTAAGTAATTTTCATCCATTTTTCTGGGGTGTTTAAGTAATGTTCATCCATTTCTCTGGGGTGTTTAAGTAATGTTCATCCATTTTTCTGGGGTGTTTAAGTAATGTTCATCCATTTTTCTGGGGTGTTTACGTAATGTTCATCCATTTTTACCGGGACAAAAGTTTTCCGGAATGTTATATCTCCATGATAATGCCCTCGGATATTTTGACTTTGTTTTCCACTGATGTTAAGTAGCCTACAAACCTGGATGACCTCACACCTTGACATCTAGGTAAAAACACTTTTGTTCACGAGGAAGGCAAGCGTAAGGGCCTTTTGTTTTTAGAGGCTAAACAAAGTTGAGTCTTGGCATATTAATTCTTGTCATTTTAGTTTCTGAAGGTGTCATTTTATGTCCTGCAGAAGGATATAGTCTCTGTGATACTATTGGTAGAGCTGCAGTAGAGCAATGGGCTAAACTTTGGTGCGCCATGAGTTCGTAGAAGCTCTCTGAACTAAACGGTCCATTGAGATGTGTGCGTAATAGCCTCGAACATGTTTCTAATACTAACATATTGCATTTTTCTCTCTCTCTCTCTCTCTGGTTTTCTATCGCAAAGTGACTCTATGCAATTACACCAGATATCAGCACATCCATCAATGATTGTCCGTGTGTGTGTGTGTGTGTGTGTGACGTCACACTAGAACTAATGTGAGCAGAAGATTATCCAATCCATTGACTAGAGGGGAAGGGGTGGGGTAATTTAGCCAAAAATAACACTTTGGCATTGACATGTATATAATCTTATATAGAACACTGACCTATATAACAATAATAATAATAATCTTTATTGTCCGTATGGAAATTTGTCTTACAATTGTGCATTACACCAAACAAAAAACTATAACGCTTCAAAGACCAGCTTAGGCGTCAACTTTCCTTGACTGACATAGAAGAGAGCACCTGGTTGCATGCGGCCTCAGAACGAGACAACTGAAGGTCACTCACGAAGGCCGCGGGATACTCATTTGAGACCAAAAGAAAATCCGCTGCCGAGGACAAACGCAGACGGCGAAAATAAAATCTAAATCGACCACCTGCGGACAATGGTTATGCGTGCCTTGGGTGTGACAAAATATGTAGGTCACAGCTGGGGCTGCACAGCCACGGGAAATACTGCACTCTTGACTAATCTTCGGACTCGAAGACAAGCCTTAGTATATATATGTATATATGTAGACTTACTGGTGCCTTTGAAAACATCAAATTATGGCCGGGGGTGGAGGAATATAGTATATCACATCTTATACTGTGTTCTTTGGTTTTGTGGGTAAGTTTTGTAAGAAGGAGTTGCCACTGAAATTGTCATTTTGAGTCTATTAAAAATGTTCCTCAGGGCATGAAGTCAGCGGTAGTGGAGCCCAACATTTTTTCACCTGGGGTCATTTTAATTTACCAAACTCGTGTGTCAGCCACTGCAGGACCTCAAAAAAAATGGTAGGAGAGTACTATGGAATCCTATATGCAGTGTCTATGGGCCGGATATGACCCGCGTGTCGTAGTTTGGACGTCACTATATAAAAACAACATTGCAGAGGACATGAAATGTTTCCTCCTTCTAAAAAACAAAAGCAAATCGTCGAAGTTGTAGCGGACATTAGGCTGAGATTCACTGACCTATTAAAGGCAATGATCCACGAACAGTCTAAACACAAAGGCTGTTAATAAACATTTTCTTTACCAACGCTCTGACATCTTGGGAGGTTGCAATCGATCGCTATGTTTCAGTGTGTTAATGATTGTTTCCCCTGAAGCCATTTATTGTTAGACATCAAAAGTTTTTGTTACCGCCTATTAATAGACACAAGTTTGGTGGTGGTCAGAGTAGCTGCATTTAGTGGCCAATCATGTGTTGACATTTACAACACGCTTTTGTTGTTTACACCCACTTCCAGGTGACTTTGGGGTCTGTAAACACATTGAATATTGGCTCATGTAACCATGCGTAAATAATCAATTATCTCTTTTCAAATGTTCCCTAAATAAACAAAACAATTATCAAGTTTTGTCTTCGACGACTATCAAACTTTGAGACGATTTCAATATTTTCTAGAGACATTATGAGTGCTTCTCTTGCACTTGACTCCCACATAAACATGCAATATTTATTTACCCCAGGGAAATTATCATCTTTAGTGGTGCACACTATTACTAGTAAACTGCCTAGTAGACTATAGAAAGTTTAGCTTAAAGTTCTGGTCTAACTTCTGGGAACTTAAAGGTCAAGCAGTGCAAAGTTTTGAAAGATCGCAAGGTCAAGGTCACATTAATTTTGACCTCGGATGGAACCAGAACGATAGTGTAACTCCCATTCGAAATTCAGGTTTTCAACCTAACTTAAACCCAGGTGAAATCAAACTTAAGTTCTTGATAAAAATGTACACTTGGGACTTCATCACTGACAGTTTGTATGTTAAAAAACACTCGAAAGATGTACAGACATAGAGAGAACTGGGAATATAATGGTGTCGCGGTATAAATTGCGAAAAAAATAAATGATGTGTCCTGACCTCACGTGAATGTGTTCTAGAGTTGAAAAGAAGATGTACTGTTGAACAATGCAGGCTACAAAGTGACCAGTACACTAGGTATTGACCACTCTCACCTGTAGGCCTTAGATTAGAATGCAGATATACAGCTAGACAGTGTGGCTTCTGTAATGAACTATGAACAGATGGGGGGGGGGGGGGGGGAAATGACAAAGACTTTGATATCCATCCATATTTATGACATTTCACCTACATTGTGTAGTTCTGTGTGAATACGATTATGCTAATACATGCATATGTATAATACACACACACTCAACACATAGGACTACTTTGAAATAGGTCACAGTCATGAAGGCCTTCCCTCTTTGTTCTATTGGTACCTTGTTCAATGTGTCACACCTGGGAGATTTATTCCGATTTGTGCAATGATCTGACCTCCAATTTGACTTCTTTCCAGCCTCAGAGAAAGTTTGTACATGTCGTGGGGGACATTTTTTCCTGGTTTACATTTTTTTTTTTCAAAACGTCACATTTTTGTCCCCAATTCTGAATCACATAAAACTGTGTGTCCCCACTCTCAGACTTTAACAATAAGATGTCTTAAGATTGAAGATAGTGATGATTGCAGGAGACTGGGAACCTGTATCGTACAGTGATGATTGCAGGAGACTGGGAACCTGTATCGTACAGTGATGATTGCAGGAGACTGGGAACCTGTATCGTACAGTGATGATTGCAGGAGACTGGGAACCTGTATCGTACAGTGATGATTGCAGGAGACTGGGAACCTGTATCGTACTAAGAATAGCAATTTCCGACAGACATTTGTCTTTTAAACAGAAGGGGCCTTTCGGAGGGTTGGCATGTGGCTCAAACGCTCTAGGTCCAGCGCCTTAGGGCAGCCCTGAAGAACGGAGATTCTTTTGTCACCATAAACCCGTTAAGACAATACGTCACCTTCGCATGTCACAATCACCCAGAGCCCAGGGAACTGATAAGGCCTCTCTGTTTTAAAGATAGTGTAGATTTATTCAAAATCTGTTTGAGATGGTCATACATCCAATTTATTCAAAACTTTAACGACCTATCTTCCTGATTTACTTTTTAAAAAACTGTTTGATTGAGAAACTTGATTAACATACAACATCGGTAAAATGATCCAAATTCAAGGATATTTTTTTTTTTTTTGCATCTGGAATGTTGAGCTCCACATTTTAAACACCCGAGTTCTACTATAGCACACACACACAGTCTGAGACTTGACAAAGACTCTTTCTTTCTTTCGCATACACACACACACACACGTTCGACCCCTTCTTTTTTCTTTTTTTAAACTCTTTAATTTTCTTTCTTTCTGATGGCTGTCCAGAGTTTTAAAGGGGTAACGCTCCAAAGGTGTGTGCTGGGGCGGGGGGTTGGGTGAATGGCATAAGAGAAAAAGAGAGAGGCAAGTGATGGGGAGGGGGGCTGGAGATAAGGAGGGGAGTTCTTCTGTGTAGTGTGCTCGGCCAGACAGACACTGCAGGCTGTTATGTTTATAAATAGTACTTTAGCTTGGCGTTCTTGCTTGACTCCCTCCTCCCCCCCCCCCCATCAGCTCTGGTTGTTTTTTTTTTTTTGTGCTTTTTTTTTTATTCTCTTCCACACACACACACCTCTTCATTCATTTCCTTTCTTTCATCCGTCTAGTTATCCCCCCCCCCCCCCCCACTATTTCTCTGTTCTTACATTCTTTCAATACTTCCTAAGCGCTGTGCCTGTACTAGTCCAACAAAGGGAAACAAACTATAACTTCAAAAATTACGAACTTAACTCCCTTAAGCAACTATTTCCTTTGTCAACTATTTTCGATAGTCTCATTTCCATTGACGGGACAGAACAGGAACTCAATGTCGAGCTTTCTGCTGGATTCTAAAAAAAAAAAAAAAAAAAGCAAAAAAACTGTCGTCCCCCGAAGTCTCTAGAGTAAATACATGATTGATATGTAACATGTATGTTAATGAGCCCATACATGAATCTGATTTGATTGGCTTCTCAAACATAAACGTCCCTACACCCGAAGCAGGACGTTTTGGCGCCGCCGTTTTGGCGACGCCGTTTTGGCCCCGCCGTTTTGGCGCGAAGGTCGTTTTGGCGCGAGCCGTTTTGGCGACGGGACGTTTTGGCGCGAAATACGTTATGTACATTTATTGTATTATTTCTTTTAAAAGAATTATTCATATCTATGTTTTGCATGAGTGTTTGTGTTAAGACATATTTTTCACGTACTAAATGTAAATGTGTGTTTGTTTTTCACATCATTTTCTTAAACATTTTGGCTTGTGTATGTGTGTTTATTAAGCGTAATAGAGCTTTAGATGTTAACATGGTTTTTGTTATATTAAAGTGTGACACTTAGCTAGTTCGTATATTACACTAATGTCAAATAAAAAAAAATCTTTTGGAAAGAAATCCAAAAATGTCATCCAGTGCGATTAGCAGAACTCACATATAGCATGTCATTACCATTCAGGAATCTCACTTATTATAGGCCTATATTCATGAAATAGGCAAAACCTTTATAATTAAAAAAAAAAACAATTCGCTGAACGGTGTTAGAATTCATACTATACATACAATATTATGATAGAGTGAAATAAACATTGATATAAAAGCTACGTGATTATTAAATTATCCTCAAATGATATCTCGCGCCAAAACGTCCCGTCGCCAAAACGGCTCGCGCCAAAACGTCCCGTCGCCAAAACGGCGGGGCCAAAACGGCGTCGCCAAAACGGCGGCGCCAAAACGTCACGTACCGCCCTACACCTAGTTGTATTATCTACCGGTAACATGTGTGATAACTCAATCTTGTTTGATCGCTCAAGTTTTAGCAACGCTCCTGACAAATGCCTTTAATTCCTATGTTGTAGAAACTAGGGGTAAACTTTGCAGAGACTTCAAACGGCTGCGGGTTGCGTGTGTTTTACGCAGGTCCCCTAACGTTCACTAAAACTTGTTTCATTGAATGAGGAAGATAAAAGCAAAACAAGTGACACACATTTGAAAGTTCCTATTCTCTCTCGAGTCTCAAATACAATCAGAGCTTGGGTTACAACGGATAAATATAAACATCAAAAGTTCATCACAAAATGTATGTCCAGTAAAACAGATTCATTTTATTTGTTAATTTAATTTGTCGTCATGCAAGCAGCTTTGCTTTTCCACCCGCCATTGATGTTCTAGCTCTATCAGTTTGATTAGTACACTCTACAACGAATTATAGTGTCCATAATGATGTTTATAATTTAACTCTAGTATTGAATGTTTGGCATTGTTAGGTCACTAGAAAGAAAAGTACGCCTGTCGTACCTTGCGACCTATAGGGCCAAACATCTTTACTTTATCATGTATTTGACTAGTTTTATCTCTAGACCAAACTGTGTTCCGCGAGGCCTTATTATGCGTTCCTCGAACTACTGAAATAATGAACTAGTTGGCCTCCATGTGAATTAAGCTCTGTAAAAATTAGTTGTGCCGCTAAATACTCAGAATGTGCGAAGTGTGCCGTTAAGGAAAAGGTATGGGAGACACTGCTCTAGAAAGTTGGAGAAACTGTATTCAAGAAACTAGAGGTGGGTGCACTAAGAGGCGTCTTTAAAATCCGAGTCTTTACCGAGATTACAACCCTGGATCGTTCTGTTCGGAAGCTAAGAGCTCTACCACTTAGGCACCAAGCAGGATCACTTTAGTTTTAGAACCACTGAATTATTTTATTTGACATAGACGTGAGTCGTGGAGTCCAGTCAGTTGATAGAAAGCCCACATTTGTGGCCTTCGTAAATTGATATACGTGGATATAAATCAAGATCTCTAGTCAGACCGCCCGCACATTAGTCTATATGGCGGTATCAAAACAGAAGCACCGAACTAGAAATAATAAAGTAGCGCCACCTTGTGACGACATCCATCCGTCTCTTTCTTAGTTCTGCCTATACTCACGTGACAAACACGTGACGCCCAAGAGAAAGAGATAGAAAGAAAAAGAGAAAGATAAAATAATGTCCCAAGGCCGATGTCACTCAAACGAATTACTCCTAGGCTTCCTGTGATTCAGAAGAACAGAATGTTTACTGTGACCTCTCCATTCATTCAATCGATTATCTGATCTATTGAATACTATAGATTCTATCTCACCTGCCCTGGATGGACAGAGTTAAAATGTTTCAAAGTTGTGAATGCTGACAGTAAAAGACCTAGAAGAGCTAACCAGTCAGCCACTGCAATGTCCTCACGTCTCTATCCACTCATCCACTCTCATGTCACCTCGCCCATGTTGAAACCAAAGCTTTGCTATGGAAACAATAACTTTGTAGTTTTGACAAAGCTTCTATTAAGTCACTCCGTCCGTCTGTCTGTCTGGGAGGATTCTTTTATACGTTTCTTTCTCCCACTTTCCAGTCGTTGGCAACACATGATTCAATTTTTAAAAACCCACTAATTTAGTTTTATATTGAAAGAAAAGAAGTTAAGCATTGTATTAATAATAATATTGAGAGACGCGACAGTGATTGTGCGGTTCTCACTCTTAGATAATCTTTAATTTAAAAGTCTTTTTTTTTTCTTATATCTTGCTTGATCTATATATGTCCCTAACAAAAAGTCTAGGTCTGTGGTTGCTGAAGAAATCTTATACTTTCCCTTGTTCTCCTGCTGCGTCCCTTTCTCCCAGGTATTAAAGTGGCCTAGCCCAGAAGTTATTCATCACCTTCTTCGACATTCTTTTGGCCTTTCGTTCGATCTCATCCTGAACGCACCCAGGGATAGTCTAGGTTGACAAGTAGTTTCAGCATGCAGGTCAAGGACGCGACAAACAAAAAAAAAAAAAAAAAAAGTGTGGAGTTTCAATTTGGTCAGAAACAACTAGAAAGTCTCAGTCTCTATGCTGTTAGGGTCTTGGCAAGGGAGGACAGTAAGGCAGAATAACTGACTTATTTCCCTTTATTTTTTTTTACATTATTCTCTTCTTGCAGGCCGGGCTTACAAATTACGGGACCCAATTTAATGAATGCTTGCAGGACCCCTCTTCTATTTTTTACAATAACAGCTATTACTACTGATTAGATCATTATACCAATATTTATTATACAGCATGCATAGGAAGCAACTCAAATACAATAGGCGCCAGTTGCGTCAATCGTATGATACACTAAATATGTTGACCCTTTAAGTTACTACACCGTACATAAAGCCTATGACAATAGCCATGACTGATATGCCCAATGTAAATTGCGGGGCCCCTTCCAGGCGTACCTATCGATCAAATCGGCCTAAGACCGGCCTTGTCTTCTTGACAAGTTTTCCCTTATTTTATTTTATTGATTATTTTGTAAACTAGTATGATTACTTAATTATCGATGATTATGAAGTTTGACCTTGGACAAGCCTGATGGTCGGAAAGTTACTTTTGTTACAACGTTATGGACTTGTTAGTATGACCTAGCATAAGAGTGGGGGTCACCCAGTTAGTATGACCTAGCATAAGAGTGGGGGTCACCCAGTTAGTATGACCTAGCATAAGAGTGGGGGTCACCCAGTTAGTATGACCTAGCATAAGAGTGGGGGTCACCCAGTTAGTATGACCTAGCATAAGTGTGGGGGTCACTCAGTTAGTATGACCTAGCATAAGAGTGGGGTTCACCCAGTTAGTATGACCTAGCATAAAAGTGGGGGTCACCCAGTTAGTATGACCTAGCATAAGAGTGGGGTTCACCCAGTTAGTATGACCTAGCATAAAAGTGGGGGTCACCCCGTGCGATACACTGTTACGTAACTACTCACTTCAACCCCGTCCCAAAATTAACTTTCTCAGTAAAATCTGCCGTTGGTTTAAACGTCTAGTAATTAGGATACAAAGAGTTAACGCCCTACAGTCATTGAATGTTATGCGGTTATAAAATGTGTGTAGATTTACATATTATAAAAAAAAACATTTTGTCAAGTGATGTCACTTCCGGGTTTCCTCTTCCAAGCACAATGGTTGTCGCCAGGACTGGTCCAAACCATTTAGCTGAGCCACTGCTTAGCATTCCTGGTCTAAGCGTTGGAAGTAATAGTTCTAATTCCGATGTCCGCACACTGCTGTGATTATCTCTGTTGTTATGCCGCACTTTGAAGCAGAGGAAAACATAAGGGTGGGGGCGGGAAGGGTGAACATAAGATAGCGATTATTTGAACATTTCTGGCACCACCGGGTAAGATAATCCAAACCTCTGCCAGCCTTTTTATGTGTTCAAAAGTACGCCTGTCCTTAAGTCTGTTGGTGTACCACACGTGATCTGACAAAGGTCTATCTCCATTCCTGCCTTTGTGTCAGGGTTAGAATCTGTTCCATAGACAAGTCCCCGCCCACTCCTTAATGTTGTCCTCCCATCGCTAGCCCTGTCTCTCTTTTACCTTTCCAATCAAATAATTAGTGTCGTTTCTGCACCGTGACCTGGCTGTTGGACACTCAGCGAAACCCTGGCGACATGCTTTCATATGAACCTACTTCTAGCCCTGGCGACATGCTTTCATATGAACCTACTTCCAGCCCTAACGATATTCTTTCATTTGAACCTCCACAACAAATAAATCAAATAAAACTCATCAAGAGTCGACGTAACGAGGTTACACTTCTTTGGCCCACTTCCTGTAACCATTTGCCGTAACCGTTCTTGCCACGAAAGATCTTAAAGCGCCCCCCCCCCCCCAACTCTCCTATGTTTGTTTGGGCTTGGTGTTGCTTCGGAAGGGTCAATATTGGTGAAACAACTAAGGCGACGGTCCTGGGCGTTCGGGGCGCTGGGGTTAAAACAAAAGTTTATTCGCGTTTACGTCTGCAGAATGTGCAATTTAATCCTCCCCATAACGAGGCTGAGTATTGAATAGGCCTACAACAAGAAACCTAAGATTCGAACGTACAGCTGAAACGCGGAACTCTCTAAGTTTAGCGACCTAGCCACATCCTATGCTAAAAGTGTTTTCAGAGTCTTTTGTTTGCCTGTGTATTTCTCTTTCATGGTTATTTTTAGCTCTCTGGTCAAGCAGGCAACAACTGTGTCCAGACCTTTTGTCCGCCAGAAACAGTGGACTGAGAAAGGTGGACACAGTGAGAGGAAGTGACCTAGTAAACATAAAAAAGCAGTACAGTGGGGGCGGGGGGGGGGGGGGGCAGTGGAGTGTCCTAACTAAAGTAGCGCCCTGGCGCCCCAAAGCTTGGCAACAAAGACACTTTCCCACGTTCGGCCTCCTCCAGATTTTTCAACAATTTTATGTTATAAGTTCCCGCCCCCCCTTTTTGTTTTCTTCTCTAAAAGCTGGAGTCAGCATTGCTTTATTATTGATGAATTATTTGCCTAGTATTACCATGTAAGACATGGGACGTGGTGGCTGAGTGATAAAGCTTCGGAACCAAGATGCCTCGGGTTCAAATCTCGAACACCAATTTTTTTTTTAATTTTTGGGATTTTTAGGACGCCCCTGATGGGTCCATGACATTAGTTAGGTAAAGTTGATCGTTGTGCTAGTCGCATGATACCCTTGTTAACCCCCCAAAAAGACAACATGTGTCCTTTACAACATCTGCCCTGTAGATTATATTCTCTGAAGGCGGTACCTTAATTACTATGACATCTAATGTCAGTCCTGCATATTCTTAACTATCCCCATACAATTAGATCTATATCTATTGAAGGGTGTTTTTTGTATGTTTAACGCCCCAATCAATCTGTGCATTCGATTTCCAAGCAAGTCAAAACTAATGTTTTGATTGAACCTTATACATTTGACTAAAAACAAACTAGAAATTTAATTAGACAGGAAACCATTTTTCTTTAAAAGAAAGTACTACAACTATAATATAAATTTTTAAAAATAATATAAAAAAACATAACAAATGAAAAAGTGAAATTATCATCAAGATAAACCAGAAAGGCCGCACAAATGAAGAAGTCAGAATATCCTCATTTAGAAATGCTATCGACTTTTCTTATTTGTTAAAGACGATTACGCTGACAACAGAAAATCGATACTCCCATCGCGCTTCATTAACTTCCGATACTGTCATACATACCTTAGCCTTCATCGAATGAACGCACGATTTTCTAGGATCGATATCATTTGGTATTGTTCCGACTACATGGGTCTTGATTGAACTTTTAGGCTTGATTGTAGACTGTAGAACAATAAAGTTGAAACGTAGATTTGTTGTCAACATTGAAACAAGAGAACTTAACATGAGTCAACGCGTTTCTAGACTTTCCAAACGTTCATGGGTAGAACATCTCCAGTTTTTAGCTCACCAGAGTTCTTGCAGAGATGTCCAGACATGGCGGCTAATCCTTACATAGAAAACGTTTTGGTGTCTCTGGTATACAGAATACAATAAGCCAAAACTTTTAATTGCCAACTATTTTTGTGTCATTTTCTGCACCGTAGAATCAGGTTTCTGAATTATTTCATTTGTAGCACATAGTCATTTTTAGTTAGTAGTTGTTTTTTGTTGTTGTTTTTTTTACTCTGGGATGCAGCGTCCTTGACCTTGTCTATTTTGTTTATTTTATAATAGCTCCGCATGTCTTCCTCCGTACATGTTCTCCTTTTGTTTTTCTTTTTTTTTAAATTTCCAATACATCGCTGCCGTATTCTCTTTTACTAAATGTTATTTTGCTTGAATAACGAGACGAGCTCTTACAAATTAAAGCGTAAACAAAGAGTTCATTACTGTGATGAACTTTTGAACTTCGCGAAATTTATCGCTTTCTGGAAAATCATGACTATGCGAATGAAAATATTTGGGACGACTGGCCTATTTTAAAATATTTATTGTTACATAACAAGTTCTAAGGTGTTTACATAAAAACATGCGCGTATAAAACCGTCGGCGCACTTTTTTTTCATTCGTATTCTTTTGTTCTCATTTTTTATGCTGAGGGCTCAGATCAGTAGCTAATCCTGTGTCTGAGATGAACCGCGCAGTGATTTCCACATCAGGCAGTTCTCCATATATTTTTGTCTTCTATATGACGGTTTCGGAGGGCCAGTGTCTTGTGTGCACATCAAATCATTTTAGGGGAAGAGAACCAAAGAGTCCATTCATTTGTGAACATGGTAAGATCCAAACGATATCCAGACTATTAAAGACATCGGCATTGAGTCTAGCCAGTAATAAGACGATTTGAGTTCAATGCTGCCTGGTAGAGTTGGATGGACATCTCGCTGTCTTCACGACAGTCCCGTGTTCGAGCCCTCCCCGCCCTTAGGAAGTATGGCCAGGTCAATGGCGTAACAAAATTCAGTTCTGAAAGAACATCTTAACTTAACAAGTCGATTCATTAATGAAAAACTTTGTGTATAATCTGACCCTTTGAATTTAGGAAATTTAGGCACCGGATATTTAGGCACCGCGTTTTTACGGATATTTAGGCACCGGATATTTAGGCACCCGGAAATTTAGGCACCCGGATAATTAGGCACCCGGAAATTTAGGCACCGGATAATTAGGCACTTTTTGACAAGGCGGAAAATTAGGCACCGGATAATTAGGCACTCTTTAATTAGCGACCTTAATTTTGAAAGTAGTTTTAAAATGTTAACGTATATGTTATCCTTAGGCTATGGGCTATCGGTGACGTTATAAAAAAATAGCAACTATAACGATTCTAGCTAAAGAAAAGTTGAAACAAAATGGGAAAAAATGACAATCATGAGAATGTGTGGAAACAAAAGATATAGACATCACAGGATTCAGGGGAGGGGAGATAGAGATGATTCTCCGCTCATTGCTTCCGTCCATCACCAACCACTAAGGTTGACTGGTGAGTCTTTTTAAATTGATGATTATGCAAATTGTGTAAATATTTAGTTACTAATGTAAATACTTAGGATTAAAAAGTATTATAAAATATTGTTATTATGTCGGGGAGTGTTGGTGATAAATATAATCGCAATCGCCCTCTGCTTGTGGAAAAGGGAGGGGTCGTACTCTTAAAATTGGATGGGCGGGGCGAGGGGGGGCGCACACACTCTCACTTAAATGAGTGGATTTCTCGCAGGTAGATGTAAACTTAGTCGTAAAAGTTACGTAGTGAATCTGAAGGCTACACACTGGACTAAAGGGTGTGGAAACACAAAGGTGT
Source organism: Biomphalaria glabrata (assembly GCF_947242115.1). Lineage (NCBI taxonomy): Eukaryota > Metazoa > Mollusca > Gastropoda > Planorbidae > Biomphalaria > Biomphalaria glabrata. Next base: position 12,804,708 of record NC_074728.1, read on the forward strand.
TCAAATGGAAGTCTGGGGATTATATTTTAGAGGCCTTCCAAAAACTTTGGTAGACACATTTCTGATAAAAACAATCTTAATAATAAGAACAGTAATAAAAATAATAATATATATAAGGGAAATGAAGATAGTTAAATTTCATTGGCAGTTTTGAAAGTTAGGGAAACGAGTGTTTTTTTTTTTGTTTTTTTTAATATGTGTGTGTGTGTGTGTTTAATAATGAGTGTATGAAACCTTTTTTGTCGTTGTTTTTTTTTTTTTTTTTCATTCTGAAGAAAAAAAGAATTGTATAAGGTAAGCCTACTGAACACAAAAGGAATGGAGGAATCATACCTTCTCGACAATTGTAGTAAATATATTTGGTTTATGATAGAGAAGGCGGGGTTAAATTGGAACATCAACAATCTTCTATAAGCAGAATAAGTATTAATAAGAGACCAATATTCCAAAAAAAAATTATATTTAAATTTTTTTAACTCATCTGTCTTTTCTATAAACTTTTTTTAAATTTTCAAAACATTATATTTTATCGTAATTTCTAGCCGTTTTGCGATTTCCATTGCTATTTATATAAATATTATATTACATAAATTTACATATATGCCTATATTCAATAAAAGTTAATTACCACATTTGAAGGACGTAACACACCTATACACTCACACAATAGATCTTCCTAAAGGGGTTGCCCATTAACAATATAAAAGAAGGAGTGTTGATAATAGATATTAATGGTATTATAAAAAATGTATACTACTTTAGTTTATCAACATATTTAATTCCTATAAGTAACGCGCGCAAATCCACCCTGCTCATTTCAATTCCCACTATAAGAAGACAATTTTCTCCAGACTTCCATTTTAGCAGTTATGTTCAATGCTGTACCCTGCCCTGTACTCCAGTGTGTAGCCTTGAGACTCATTGCGTCATTTTCACGACCTAGTTCAACATCTACCCGCCACAAATCCTCTCCTTTAGTGGGAGTGCGTAAAGGGGGAAGGGCTAAGGTCAGGAAGCAATGAGAAGAGAATCAACTCTACCTCCCCTTCCCTGAATACTGTGAGGTCTATATTTTATAATGACTATTAATCCGGAGTCATTTTTTCCACACATTCTCACGATTGTCATTTTTTTCCTCGTTTTGTCAGTTTTTCTTTTATATCATGAAAATTCAGTTAGAATCGTTATAAATGCTATTTTTTTGATAACGTCACCAATAGCCCATAGCCTAAGGATAACATATACGTTAACATTTTAAAACTACTTTCAAAATTAAGGTCGCTAATTAAAGAGTGCCTAATTATCCGGTGCCTAATTTTCCGCCTTGTCAAAAAGTGCCTAATTATCCGGTGCCTAAATTTCCGGGTGCCTAATTATCCGGGTGCCTAAATTTCCGGGTGCCTAAATATCCGGGTGCCTAAATTTCCGGGTGCCTAAATATCCGGTGCCTAAATATCCGGTGCCTAATTATCCGGTGCCTAAATTTCCAGATACCGCAACGGTCGTAGTCTGTGGAGATCGAGTCTGTGACAATAAACTCTGTTTTTAATAAAGTCTGTGACAATATAGATCTAGTGATATATTTTTCAACGAGTTTGAGTTTGCTCGGGACAAGCCCCGTTTTTTGCTTAGTCACAAGCGTTATACACAAAGGCACTGGTAGTAGTTAATGGACTTATCTTGTGGTCAAACGAGAATGTGTAACACTAAGCCGTGACCCCGTCAGTCCAGACCCTGATCTCAGTTCTCTTTGTGTCTTCTCAACCCTCTTATCAAATTGCCGGAAACCTGGCCATCTGCTAGCGACACCCTGTCTTTCAATCCCCATCTTTATTCTGTTCTTTCCTCTTCAGCACCCTCCCATTTTACCCCATACACACATGTACACACCCACACACACACAAGTTCACACACACACACACACACGTTATATGAGCACATGTGTTACGTAGGAATAGGTGATTATAAATTGGGGATTTGGAACAGATGACTGTTACGCATGATTGCTCTTGACCCGAACTTTGCCCTTGTGTCCGTGGTGTGAGGAGTACATGGAGATTATAACACCTCATTGTTGTGATTATGTTTTGTGTCTGTTTACAGTTTGCTCTTTAGTCAAATCATTATTGTATTTTCGGGGCCACGGCACTAAAAGGACTTGTGCTACTCATTTCTTTTGAAAACAATAAAATCAGGTTAGGCCGAGGCGAACAAAAAATATTAGAACTGGTCTTCAGTGGATGAAATTATGTCATAGTCCTCTCAATTGATCTAGGTAAAAAGTTATTTTGGTGGTTACATTCATTCTAGTAAATCCTTGATCAACGATATTTTTTTTTAAAGCTAATGTCTATTCAGCTCTATAGATTTAACAAATAAATCCACAAATAGTTTACTTGAAATGTGTTACTATCAATTCTAACGCATTTAGTTGAAATTATATTATACAAATAAACCCATATCATTTTTTTTACCTTATTAACCCATTCTAGCCTCGCCTGTTTTTTGACAAACTTTGTGTTAACTGTTAAAGCAATAATGAGTTATGTTTAAGATTTCTTTTGCATTGGGCCCTTTTTTTTGTTTGTTTATATTTTTACTTGTATTATTTAACATTAATATTTAAATAATTAGATTCTAGAGATCTGGTCCATTGTAGCTGCTTCTGAGAAGTCACGATGACCTGGAGCTAAGGGCCTGTACTCTGGTCTGAAAATAAATCTCTTTACTTCCTGCTCTGCGATAAGGGGACTACTGGTTTGTTTACAAACATGACGGAGACATGGGTCTGCCTCTTTGTGTTCGGTACATACCTCTGACAGCCTTGTTTTTGTTTGGATTCTTAGCAGTTCCAACACTTATCAAGACTTAAGAGACGGGAGGCTTTAATAATGTCTACACAGAAAGAGGTCGAAATTGTTTTTGTCCGCTTTTAGACGGTGCTTCTGAACGAACGGTCCTCGGAATTGTTCATGTCCGCTTTTAAACGGTCGGAATTGTTCATGTCCGCTTTTAGATGGTGCTTCTGAACGAACGGTCTTGGGGCTTCAGTGGTTTTCTGCATTATCTTTCTTTTACAGAGACAGTGAGGATCATCATGCTTAATGCTCTTGTAAGCTTTTCGTCATAACAATTAGCCATAAGTAGCTCCGACATGTGAAAGCACTTGAAGCTTAGTATTAATAAGTGAATCACACTGTATCTTTTTCTGCATTTTCTTTTTACTCATTGTAAACTAATATATAAAGTAGAATGTAAGGAGTGTGTATGTATGTTTCGCATAGAAATCAAAACCTTTTGACCAATTTCGATAAAACTTGACATAAATGTTCCTTAGATCATGGCGGAGACCGTAGTCTATGCTTGTTGTTCCTCACACAACCGGAAGGCACTAAAAAAAATAAATTATCTCTATTAAAGAACAAAAATTTTTGAGAATTCGGTTTCACTATCTACTTTCTTTTTCGTGACAAAATAAATAAAAAAAAAATGTTAAAAAACGAAAATTCGCCATGATTGACATACATCTAAATCCAATCCAATAGAACATGAATACCCCAAACTAACAAAACTAACTACCGCAGGCCGCGGGTCATATCTGACTAGTACTTTATATAAAATGTTCAAATTGATAATGGGACTTGATCAAGTATATTGTTATAACGCTATTTGGTAGGTTTATATAGCTCAGCAATCTTCATCGTCAATGCTTGAAATATTAGTAGGCCTAAATCCCCACTATTTAAACTTGGATTACAATCTCTTGAAATATTAATGATCGGTCACAAACGTCTGCAACGCCGTGCAAAAAAAAAAATAATTGCATTCGTGTCGTCTATGTACCCAGAATCCTCTCTCCAGCTTCGTGAAGTCTAATCTACACGCTCAAGAAAGTTTTCTCCTCACGTCTGCTAATGAATTTTGTATCCGCAACATGACGGAAGCAACTCTCGCCCAAACTCTTTACCAAGGAGTACACACTAATCGATACTCCATAGACCAGCATACGACCACGACAGCTGGGCTACGTATGGACATCGATGACACTTATCTACAGTTTATTAACTATCACGTGACATAATAAATTAGGCCCCAAGAAAGGGGAGAAGTCAATAAAAAAGAATAGGAGAAAGGGGCGGGGGTCGTGATTGGCAGTGGCAAAAGAACTTTCCTGCTGTCGTTAAGACATTTTTTAATATTTCATTAAAGGTAGTGGAGATGGTCAGATAGTCAGTGGTAGATAGTTGGTCAGATAGTTGGTGGTAGATAGTTCAGTTCCAGGACTGTCCTATTTCTCTGATGATGCGCGTGCTTCAACTGTAAGACCAGAAAATACGTTTCTTGACACACGTGGCTGAGGACGTCTGCTTTTAGAACCCTCTCCCCTGCGTGGTCTCCTACAAAGCTGATCATTGGCCCCAGTCTTGAGTTAGCATCGTGATGCCTTGAACAAACTACACATCGACACCAGAAGTAATCGATAAACGGCAAGGCTGGGATTGGTGTTCATATATCTGTGTGTGGGGGGGGAGGGGGGAGGGTGATGTCCGGATGAAGGGGAGGCGGGGAGGATAGCTTTGAAGGGGGAGTCTAGGCAAACGTAAATCAATAGTTCCAGAGCATTGCGATGTTGCCCACTGGTTCGTTGAAACAAGAGGGTGGGGGGGGGGGTAGTTGTAAATGTCGGGATTGAATTTGACTCTTGAATAATTCAATGAGTTGTTTGTTTGGGTTTGTAATTGAACAACGCTGAACACAACCTTTAATTACTGCACACACATCGATACAGTTATAAAGTAATCATTAGAAGTTGGCCAAAAAAACAAAATCAGATCTAGAGTTCATAGATCTCAACATTCTTGGAATAGGTGTCTTAAAGTGAGGCTGGGTTGAATGTTGTGTTTAAGCGACACATAGTTGAATGTAGTAATTAAAGCGAGGCTTGGCTGAATGTAGTGTTTAAAGCGAGGCTTGGTTGAATGTAGTGTTTAAAGCGAGGCTTGGTTGAATGTAGTGTTTAAAGCGAGGCTTGGTTGAATGTAGTGTTTAAAATGAGGCTTGGTTGAATGTAGTATTTAAAATGAGGCTTGGCTGAATGTAGTGTTTAAAGCGAGGCTTGGCTGAATGTAGTGTTTAAAGCGAGGCTTGGTTGAATGTAGTCTTCAAAGTTAGATTTGCTTGAATGTAAAGTCTAAGACTTAGTACAATGTTGTGTCTGAAGTAATAGAATGCAGTATACTAAAACCACTTGACAAATGTTCGAGGTAACTAAGACCTCTAACATTTAAGGAAATACAATGCGTTCAATGTTCAATGGCGTATAAGGTCGGACATGGATTTGTCACTTAAATAAAGTATGGAAGCTGGGTCTATCACATTGAAGAAATAGTGTGACTATCACATTGAAGAAATTGTGTGACTTGCTTAGTGTGGTCTAATTCCATGCTTGGAGTGACCAGGATCTTACCTGTGAAAATGAAAGTAGACCAGTGGACTATATTGTATATCATTTACGTTTAGGACTTGATCCAAATGGCGTGTCGATCACCAAAAAGTGGCATGCAATACGATTGAGGGACCTTTGACCTATGAAGCTTTGATAATAAAGGCCTAACTGACAAAATTGTGATTTTACACCTTGGCAAAAATAAATACTTCTCATAAATCCATTACATTGTTGTTGTTTAAGTTTCACGTCGGCTCTAATCTCAAGTAAAACGAAGCAAGATGGGTTTAGAAGAAATCTCTACTCGTGACTGATGTTGCTGAATTAGTTATGATATAAGGCTTACAACTTGTGTGGACAAGGGCTACCCTGTATTTCCTGGTCATTGACCCCACGTGACCAGTGGAAACAATGCCGGGTCACAGGGTCGGTTTGTGTGTGGGACAGATGGCCTTCACCGCATTGATTAAGGATGCTAAGACTGCCTGATGCTCGCTCGCGACGTCTGGGAAGAAAGATTCTGCTGTGTGCCAGTGTCGGGGGGGGGGGGGTCATTGTATGCAGCGAAAAATACATTTAAGCTCTTTTTTTCTTTTTTCGCGTTTATCTTTCACATTTTCTTTATCTTCATCTTCTTTGACTCTTAATCTATCACCCTCTATCATCTAATTACATTTTTGAGTCTTTTTTTTTCCTTATAAATAGTAGAAGGACAGTATCATTTGCTATTTATTATATAATGAACTACTTTATCTGATCATTTTAGGTCTAAAAGAAGGTAGTAAACCAACTGAATAAAAAAATGCTCCTCAACTCTTCTTCTTCACAACGCGAACATATTCCTCTTCCAATTTTGTAATCTGAAAATCACTTACTAGAATTCTGGTAAAATTGCTTCCAAAATCTTGATGAATATTTGCAAAGATAATGTTCTTAGCGTGTAGTTCCTCATCCAAAAGTGTGTGGAGTCTTTAATTGACTGACTTTTTCAACGTTACTCAAGCAAACATCTAGAACTATGAAATAAGTTTTCTTATCACACAAAGTAATCTTTTGTCCAATCAAAAACTAGAATTCATCAAACTTGATCAAATCTATAGAGTTTTTGAATAATGATACACGACATTTACACCACAAGCTGTACAGGTGCCTATGAATGAAACTATAGGCCCAGTTTTGATAAGTTTCCGCTCGGTATTATTTCCCCCTTGAAACAATACGCCGTAATCATGTGGAATACATTCCCCCCCCCCCCTCAATTCCACACGACTCCCTTCCCAGACGTCCTGCGGACCACTTTCTTCTATCCGGGAATTCCCTGGTAATGAACACCGGTAGCGTCATTTCCGGTTGTGTTGACGATGTGGAGATGCCTTGTTGGGAACGTTTATTTTTGGCTTACAAAGAGAATACATATGCCACGAGTGTGACCTCACCAGAGAGAACTAGACTTTCAGTGAACTCATCATACAGAACTAGACTTTCAGTGAACTCATCATACAGAACTAGACTTTCAATGAACTCATCATACAGAACTAGGCTTTCAGAGAGTGAACTTATCATACAGAACTGTAAATTATGTGTTTGTATCTAGCCCCATGCCCTTTTTCTTTATTTCCAGCATTAGAGAGTTCCAGAAGAAGAAATATGACATCTGGAGTATTAGTTTGTACATTTGTTTCAAGAAACGAGACCAACTAGAGATTAAGAGGGATAATGGTTCTTCCGGGAGTATTCAGAGCCGAATTGACGACAAAACCATCTTTGTGGGTTAATATTTTTGCATCCTACGACGTGTGCATAAATTAAAAATATATGCATACAAAACGTAACATAAAAAAGGTCAATATGGTTTTACATTTATAAATACAGTATGCATCATTATCCTTGCAACCATTTCTTAAATATTCGTTTGCTAAACAAAATTACCAATTCAATAGAACAAAGCGTATTAATTGACCGATGGGCCAAAATATTTATGCAAACTTTGATTTAGTGCCATTATAATACTGCGATATAATGGGTTAAGGCTAGACTACAGAACTTTGAGTTAGAGATTCTGTGGCATTTTACGTCTCGAGAGACGATCTTTTCCCTTTGCAACTTCTTGTGTGACTAAAGAAGCCAATCCTTGATACACAGCTGCGATCGCAGGTTGGGCATATGTAATCACCAGGCGCCGTTGCATTTTCACCCTTCTTTCTGCTTCTGTTGTGTATGACATCTGCAATCTGTGACCCTTCCTTTATGCTTTCTCTCCATGTGGATCTATCCAGAGTTATAGATTAGGGTGGTATATATAACAGATTGATAGCTGTTGTTCTTCATTGAGTGCCTATCAAGCAGTCTGGTTTCACTATACCATGCTACACCACAAATAAAAAAAAGGTGTGTCAACTCCATTGTATGAAGTACTAAGATATACGTTGGCAGTTATGTAGGTGTTAGTGATCGAGTCAAATCAGTTTGCACATTAAGTTAATGACACGAGCTTCCAAGGTTCGAGTTCAGATGCTATCAATTTCACTTAACTTACAAGACTTTTTTTTTTTCCCTTTTTTTTTTTTCGCCTGTAACTTATTGAACTGACTATATAGTGAACATCGGTCTAGCAGTGCACTTGACCTACAGATATACCTTTGTTTGAAATACCCTCAGGGTACTCTCAAGACTGACACTTACATTGAAAATAGAAAGGTCACAATTGCTATTGATTTTAATTCTAAAAGTTTGACGCTAATAACAAACTAAATTCTAACAGAATGACGAACTCCCGATAGCCACTTAGACCACTGTTCCTGATAGCCACTTAGACCACTACTAGTTCGTCTTCCTGGCGTCATACTCGGAATTTTAATTACACAAAAGGGAGAGTTCGCAATGTCAGTTTTCTGGAATGAATTCTCAAAAGCGACTGTGAGTTATTTTTCGTAAGTATCCCCAGCAACGCCAATTAAAAGTGATTTAAAATTTTAAAGATAGCAACGTGTATAAATATAAGCTTCTAACACACACACAAATATATATATAGAAACAAAACTCTGCATCTCAAACGATATTTTAAAAATCATTGAAACTCTTCGTCCCCCCCCCCCCCCCATTATTGAAGGTAGTGAGCCTGTTGTTTTCTAACACAATGTCACAAATACATCTTCGGCATTCTTTCAGGTTATTTTCGTCTTAGGATGAGGCTATTTTTAGAACACATGGTGCCAGAAAAAAAAAGTGCAAGAAAAAAAAATACACACACACACACACACACACAACACTTAGATCTATGAAAAAGAAAAAAAACAACTCACACACACACACACAACACTTAGATCTATGAGAAAGAAAAAAAAAACTGCCACCAGGAGTGGGTAGAAGCAAAGGTTGCGGTAAATAGACCCCCCCCCCCACCCCCAGACCTTACCAGCGTCTTCATTCTCTTCTCCCCAAAAGACCGGAACTTTGTCTGTTACCATTTTGATGGCGCGATTATTTCTCCAACTTTTTCTGTAGAGAAAAAAAAATTACACAATGACTTGTGGGTTAGAGAGTACCTACTACTAGATAGATGCAGTCTTTTTTTCTTTGGACAGAAACTTAGCCCAGGTTTGAACTGGGACTCACCAAATGTACTGTCATCACTTCGTCTTCTTGTCAAATGTTTTTTTCGAAAATGTGCTGAAATTTGTTTTTTTTTTTTGAGACTACAAGACACGAGACATAAATCTTTAGTTTTATCTTCAATCTATTTTCTATTTTAGTTTCTATTTTATTTCAATATCCCAGGGTTGTTGTTTTTTTATTTATAGAAACTTGTCAAGAATTTTTTTTTTAATTTTCCTGGACACTAGATTACACTTTTCTGTGTCCGTTGTAATGAGTTTGTAAGCATGGGCGTTAAATATATATATATATATCTGTCTCTCTCGCTCTCTTTCTCTCTCTCTCTCTCTCTGTGGTCTTTCTCTTTGGCACTTTTTTTTTCTAATGGATTGGAAATTGTTTAAATTGTATAATATTGTTAAAATGCAAGTAAATGTCCATTGTATTCTACCTTATCTGAGTTGGGCGATGTAGCTCTCGGCAGTGGTCTCTTGTTTTAACATATTCATTGTCACTTCGTTATGAAGATATGTCAAGTCAATCTACTATAGTCAGCACGTAAACAGCAATAGCTAGATCTAGATCTATGTCCGACTCACTTAGTCACCCTACTTATATTGCTTTCTTTGACCCCCGCCCCTTTTATTATGGCCGCAATGGACCTCATCCACTAATCGTAAATAAACACATTTAGTCACGTCATAATAGTGATAAAACAATGAAAAATACGTATCACGTGACAGCCACTATGGGTTACCTAATTTGTATAGAGGATATATAGAATCACGTGGCTAAATGTTGTTTGTTTACGATTGGTGGATGAGGTCCATTCTCTTATATCTTTGTTAAAACATAACTTTTTTTTCTCCTTCTTACTGGGCTTTTCAAAGTATTTCTCTTATTTACTGGCACACGGTCCACGTCTTATCCCTGGACTTGTGTAATGAGGAGATACATTCTCCAATGAAATCTCTGTCAATCGGCCCAGTGGAGCTGACGCGAGGTCCAGATGCAACACAAGTAAATCACCATGGCAGGCATTATGGGATGTTTCAAGGTACCGGGTAATTACAAGAAAACTTTCACGAGCCAGACTGTGAGATGCGCGAGCCTGTGTGTGTGTGTGGGTGGGTGGGTTGGGAGAGGCTCTATACTCATATCTGCTGCAACCTTGACCCCTTCCACTCGACCTTGTGACCTCATCTCTTAAAAAAGTAAATTTCTGGTGCGAGGAAAGGGGGGAATAGAAATAGCGATATGCTACAGGAGAGGGAGGGAGAGAGAGAGAGAGAGGGCGAAAGAGAGGGAGAGGTTAGTTTGATAAAGTTTTATGGAGAGAAAGAAGGTGTTGATGCAGCGGGCAGAAGGTAACATCCTAAGTTCCCGCGTGATCAAACAATACACAGAGCGCTGTACAGCGCATGGAATTGTGGATGTGTGTTTACCTGGACTTATAGACTAGTCAATAAAATCTTGACTCCAAGACCCTCGCCCTAGGGTCTTAAATAGATCGATCTTAAAGTAACAAAAAAAAAAAGGGGGGGGGCGGATTAAAAAGCGTCTCTATGTCTATATAAATAATAAATTGCGAAATAGGCTTGTATTACAAACAGAACATTTATTAGTATTTTTTTAAAAATAATTAATAAAATAATTATCAAAAGTATTCACTGTTTTCCGAAGAACAATCCCGTAGGTGTGAGAACTGATATTTTCCATTCAGCTACAGCGCTCCATATTCATGTGCTGCAATAGTAGGTGTCTTCCTTCACCTAGGTCCTAGACAACTGGAACATACCGCTATCTCACATCTGCACAAATCAAGCAGTTTTCAGATCTTTTGTTTTGTCAGTTTCAAACTGATGTCAAAGAAAAGGAAGAAGTGGCTGTGGAAACTCCACTACGGGGTCAGGCAGTGATTAACATTAGTGACCAATACTGCCTTGGTAACTGTTATTGTTTGAACTTCTTCCACAGTGTATTTAGTTCCTGTTTGTTGAACTTGGCCTTGCCAGGACTGAAGCTAGACAACCTGGAGTCACTCTAGGAGTTTGGTCAGAGCTGCAGCCAAAAGACGTATTAGGAAGAAGATAATCAAGGCATGATTTGGCTGCTAAGTGTATTGCGTGGTCCACCCACCGCTGTCCACTAAAGTCTGGTCAAAATGTCAGCGTATCATTTTCTCAGACTGTGACTTAAACACGAAGATTTTGAACGGTTATAACTATTTATAACTACATAGATCATGGCCAGACCACGACCTTCGTGACCCCTACAACCAGACTCTATGACGGCAATTATGACGTCACATTAGCGGCTCCCAGTGTCTTGTTATAAATTATCTTGGTCAAAAACAGAGTTGTCCGTAAAACTTTTAATAGATAAGTATTGGTGTAACTTTCATGGAATAAGAAGAATTAGACAAGTTGTTATTTTAAACTTGTAAACAAAACAAAAAAAAAAGGCGATCCAAATGTCTGCACATTGTCCCCTCCCCCTTTCCATTTCGCCCATTGTCCAGTCAAATATGTCCCGTAGAAATGTTATGTGCGATTCTCTTTTATTTTGGTAGTCACGATACGTTGAAGTTTTTGATATAGCGAAGTGTGGGCCCTATGGTGTATACCTTATAACAATGTTAGGACTCTATTGACTATTGACCTAGGGACAAGCGTAGGATGTAATCACCTTCGTATCTGAAGTAGCGTCTGTATTTTATAAGATACGATAGCCATGTTAAAGGTGTATACCTAGGTAAAGGATATTTAAGTGCCATAGTTCATTCTTGAACAAAACATTGTCCTTATATTGTTTTTACGTCCAAATGAACAAAATGTGTTCAAATGTTGTCAGCTTGTTCACATCATAAGTTGCTGTGGCTGAGTAGTAAAGCGTTTGGCTTCCGAACAGAGGGGTCCCGGGTTCCAAACCAGGATGCGAACTGGGAATTTTAATTTCGAAATGTTTGAGTCTCTCGGTCCAGCCAACTCTAATGGACCTCATCCACCAATCGTAAACAAACATTTAGCCACGTGATCATATTGATAAAGCAATGAAAATTACGTATCACGTGACAGCCTTTATGGATTGCCTAATTTGTATAGAAGATATAGAGAACCACGTGGCAAAATGTTGTTTGTTTACGATTGGTGAATGAGGTCCATTGGTACCTGACATTAGGTTCTATATTTATATGACACGTTCCATTGTACACTAAATCAAGAGCGAATCTGTACGTGTACATAGACACAAAACAAAAAAAGGTGTAGACTTTGGAGGTAGAAACTAAATTGACTTTTCATCTTTATCAAATTTCAAGGAAAGAAACTGCATCGTTTGAAAATAGCTGACCCCATGCTGACTTGGAAATATTTGGCTCGAGATAAAAATGTCCCAGCGTTTACCTGTTCGCTACAGGACCGTGGCTCTTATGTCTTGGAAACACTCCGAGATCTAACTCGAATCAACGTTCAGCGTCCTATAGAGTGCATGACTCTACACACACAAACACTCTTCATGGAATGCATGGAATTAGTATTAAAATAGGGCATCATTGCAACTTTGGTAAAAGGAATGTTCATCTTTGTTTCTTAAGACGTCTTATTGAATCCTACCAAATCTGAAGCAAACGAAACACAATGGGTTCTTGTTTATAAGTTACTGTCAGGGTTCATCTGTGTATCCAGTGTTCGTCTCGTCGTATATACCAAGAGGACACTTAAGCAATACTACGAGTTATTTATATATTATGAAGAGACTTCAACAATACTACGAGTTATTTATATATTATGAAGAGACTTCAACAATACTACAAGTTATTTATATATTATGAAGAGACTTCAACAATACTACGAGTTATTTATATATTATGAAGAGACTTCAACAATACTACGAGTTATTTATATATTATGAAGAGACTTCAACAATACTACAAGTTATTTATATATTATGAAGAGACTTCAACAATACTACAAGTTATTTATATATTATGAAGAGACTTCAACAATACTACGAGTTATTTATATATTATGAAGAGACTTAACCAATACTACGAGTTATTTTCTCAATTTGTTTAAGCATCCCGTTTCATGATCTAAGAAGACTGGAAGTAGGCCTCTATGTGTCTGTTATATGAAGGCCGCCCCAGTCTGACATTCACTTCCCACGAGACTATGTTCCCCGCGTGACTATATTGAACACTTTTAAGTTTTGGACTTTCCTTCAGATATGTAAATGATTTCGTTCCGAACTTTCAGCAGTGGATGCCAACGACCAGAGTTTGAATTATTCGGGACTAGGACAGGACCATGCATTCTTTGCTTGAAATAAACTCTCCTCCTGTGGGCTATATTGGCCTGGCCTGCACTTTATATGGCATTCTGTTTTTTTCTTTTCATTCCACACTGCCCCTCCCCCGAGGCAACAGAGCCAGGAGGACACAGTTTTCACCTTGTCAAGTCAGTGTTGCTACGCCGCAGCGTTACTATTCCTACAGGCCACTGGTTTGGTCGGGCCCTTCAGTCTGGACAGGTCAGACGTGCCACTTCATGGGTCAATGAATATTTCCCTACCACCTGGGATAAGAGTACAAATCTGGGCTATCTACAAATCTCAAACATATCTGTTCAATGCTTACACCAAACAGAAACTCAACAGCGTCTAAGATAGAATCGTATTTATTAAATAAAACACATTTTTACAAGTACATGAATACGTCAAAATGACATTTTAAACTTTATTAAAAAGTGATATTGAGAAAAAAAAAAGTAAAACAGACATCGACGCAATATATAGTCGGCAGCTTTGGGGATTAGAGATATTGATTGTTAGAAAAAGCCAAAACCATTGGAAATGAAATGATCAGAATTGTTTCAATTGTTGTTGTTTTGTTGTCCCTACCAGTTCAGAATGGATAGTGAAATAATGCTAAACTAAACAAAGTCTTGGACTTGAACTCCTGCCAATAAAACAACGAAATAAATGAACTTGAAACCGAAGAGTTAAGAAAATGTCAATCTGCTCAGCTCAAAAGTCTAACCCAAAATAATATCTACCGGTATATTTAGCAACACAGGCTAGCTATTTATAGTGTTAGAGGCTTCCGCGCTGTCTTTTATGCAGATAAATCAAACGGAGGTAGCACTCAAATAACGAAATCCAATCACACAGGCGAAAGTCCAACAACATAAGTTAGTCGACGCTGGTAGCGAATGTCGAACAAGACGTTTAATAACAACGAAGGGAACTGTCGAATGTGGTCAAGCTACATCTCTACGTCTATAAAAAGCTGCCTCTCTACGTCTATAAAAAGCTGCCTCTCTACGTCTATAAAAAGCTGCCTCTCTACGTCTATAAAAAGCTGCCTCTCTACGTCTATAAAAAGCTGCCTCTCTACGTCTATAAAAAGCTGCCTCTCTACGTCTATAAAAAGCTGCCTCTCTACGTCTATAAAAAGCTGCCTCTCTACGTCTATAAAAAGCTGCCTCTCTACGTCTATAAAAAGCTACATCTCTACGTCTATAAAAAGCTGCCTCTCTACGTCTATAAAAAGCTGCCTCTCTACGTCTATAAAAAGCTACATCTCTACGTCTATAAAAAGCTGCCTCTCTACGTCTATAAAAAGCTGCCTCTCTACGTCTATAAAAAGCTGCCTCTCTCTAAAGCCTCGGAAGCCGTCTGTTTACATTTCGCTTTTCTTCCTTAAATCTTGTTCTTGTTTTTTACTAGTCGCCTCATTGTCAAAACTTTTCTTTATAAGACGCAACTAATTCCTAATCACGCCATAACAACAGTTTATCCACCACAGGTGACAGTCTATAAATATATCAAGTTAGGACGGAGGCTAGTTATACATTGGTGTTGTAGTTAATGTTCTTAGAAGTCAATAATAAATTGAACAGACCTCTTAAAGTTTTGTGTTGTATTAATTGGATGTATTATTAGAACTCACAAAATTATGTCTTGATATCCATCGCCCACAAGTTTTAGCCGGCTCTAGATACAATGTACACATGACATATAACGATTTGTACATTTCGGTTTTGTCTCAAATAGCAGCTGCTTTTGTTTTGGTGGACAGGATTTTGTTTAAGTTTTAAAACGAACTCACTTCCTTGACCACAAAGTCAACAATAAGGTACTACGATGTGCTGTAGGTCCAATGTTTCCACCAAATCTAAATCTAGTCTCTGCTTCTATCTTATCAAATATGGTTTCATTCAACTTGCCCAACTTTTGTGCCCAAGTTTTGTTTGCCCATGTGAGCGACTACACCAGGTAACTATCTGACCTTGAGGAGCTGACCACACTACATCGGCGAAAGGCGCTGACCCAATACAATACTGTGCCCTTTTCCCGAGGCTCTCCTCCGCCCCCCCCCCCTCCGAAATGGTCAGTATGGAACAAATAACTAAAACCCACGTGATCTGGTCAGTACAGAGCCGTGCTGTGGTTGTGGTTCCGTAGTGTTGAATGGGCGAGGGTCATTCTGTGTGTTTATGGCCAAAGTGTGTTACATCTCAGCATGTGTCTGTGTGTGTGCTCGTAATCCTTCCTTAACGCCGCCCCCCCCCTGTTTCTTCTATTCCTGGGTATCGCGGAGTTCGGACAGCACGGCATTAGGTGTTTTAAGGTAGTTTCAGACACCGGACCCGGTGCACGAGTTCTCTGTGGATTATTGAAACAGTTCAGGGACTCACCTGCTGATTTGTTGTATGTTTGGGTTTGTGTACATTTGAATGCCATGTACTACGACCCAACCTACGCCATGTTGAACACAGCCAGATATTTGCCAGTTTTGACAGAGGATGAACTGCACGGGAAATCTATTGAACACTATTCTAACGGCCATCAACAGTTAGGTGAGTTGTAGTCACTAACACCTCCACCCGGTTTCATTTTAATATCGTTCACTAGTGATCTGCAGACTGGGAAACTAACTTAGATCTCATTAACTCTGCAAAGGTCTGGTCAAGCATGCTGAATAAGAAAGCGTGATTCTGTAATTAATTTCTATCAAAACATAATCAAGTCATTCATACTATCACCGTGTTTCTAAAATGAAATGTGAACTCTTTTTTTATATTAGCTGCGCGAGTTCGATTCTAGATCTAGATGTTTTTCTGTAGCCTAACCATGCCTAATAAACTAAGTTAAAATCTGTAGCATAGCCATGCCTAATGAACTAAGTTAAAATCTGTAGCTTAGCCATGCCTAATGAACTAAGTTAAAATCTGTAGCTTAGCCATGCCTAATGAACTAAGTTAAAAACTGTAGCTTAGCCATGCCTAATGAACTAAGTTAAAAACTGTAGCATAGCCTACTATAGACCATGGGCTAACTGTGCGAGATATTGTAAGACCTCGTCAAAGATGTAACATTAAAATTTGTGATTAGTTTTGGGTCTAAAAAAAAGTACTGTTTTAAAGTACTTTGAGCAGACCTTCCTTGACCTGGAACACGATCTAGTATATCTTATATATTACAGACGTGTCTTCAAATAAAGAAGATAATTACGTCCTATGCATTTCAAATGACAATCTAGTCATGCACGATAATCAATGACTAAAAATTGTGCTAAGTTGTTGGTTTTCCTGGCTAATTCAGGCAACCCATTAAATTCTCTAATGGCACTTGTGAAGAAGGAGCACTTGTACGAATTTGTTCTAGCGTACAGAATAAGAAATGTGCCTCTATATTTGTGTCTTTCTGAGTATTTCATTTTTCTATTTGTAAAATATGCTTCAGTGTTTTATGTATTATATCTACTTTACTTTTTATTCTACTGTCCTGAAGTGTCTCTAAGTTTAGTGATTTTACAAATGGAGTTGCTCTTATCAAATGTGAATATTTGTTTGCTGTAAATCTCACAGATGTATTTAAAAAGAGCACTTGCTACGATGAAGCGTCCATTAAAATATCGACTATAGCATTACTAAGGTCATAGGATTTATTTTTAGGATCTTCCTGCCTACACTGCCTACAGGTTTATTGTGTTAAACTCACCGACATAGACATAGTCGTCATAGTTAACATAGCTAAATAAGTCTTTCAGCGACTCGAATACTGACACATTTTTTTTCGGTTTGACTTCACTGTCTTAAAACCCAAAAATACTTTTTTTTTAACCGCCAGTTTGTTAACACAGAAAACTTATTGAAGACCTGGATTCACCTCTAGACCCCCACCTCCCATCCGTTATGTTTTCGCAAGTTCAAAAAGGACGCCACATCTGGAGCATGCGCACAGACTGCTTACACCGCAGTTACCAATGTAGATCTACTGACAATGTAGAACAGGAAGTCTTGTGTTTTTTTTTAACTTATGTTCTAATTGAAGACGCGAGCAACCGTAAATTATCTCTGAGATCTGGAACTTTTTTTGTTGTGAGTGTGAATGGTGTAAAGTGATTGAGAAAGACTGACACACAGATGACAAGAACATCAAACGCTAGAACCGAGTTTTAATTATGTAAGACAAGGTGTTCTGAAAATAGAACTCTTACCGATTTCTCTGGCTGTGACGGAGATGTTACAGATACCAAGAAATGTTTAGTGCCAATATCATCCTACCAGACACAAGACTATTCTTCTAATACTGTAGGTCTGTGACTAAAGTGTCTACAAATACATTGCACGTTCAGCTCTTATTTATGTGCATGCTCTCAAAGTGCCTCATGTATTCATTATGCTCACAGAGCTAGACAATAGAAATACAAGAACTATTAGTACTATTATAATATAGTCTTTTATTGGTTTGATTTTATTTGCATACACATACATACAAACACCTTATATTTTTATCACTTGTGCAAATAACTAATTATAGGTTCTAGGATATAATTAAACTCCACTCTTGGTTCTAGGATATAATTGAACTCCACTCTTGGTTCTAGGATATAATTGAACTCCACTCTTGTTTCTAGGATATAACAGAACTCCACTCTTGGTTCTAGGACATAATTAAACTCCACTCTTGGTTCTAGGACATAATTAAACTCCACTCTTGGTGCTAGGATATAACACAACTCCACTCTTGGTTCTAGGATATAACATAACTCTATTTCTGGTTCTAGGATATAATTGAACACCTCTCTTGGATCTAGGATATATTTAAACTCCTCTCATGTTTCAAGGATATAATTAAACTCCACTCTTGGTTTCACCGTATTGTCGGAATTGAAAGCCTGCGAAACACACAATAGACAAAGTAGTACAGTTCAACTTTAAACTTTAAAAAAGTCAACACTGTTTTGTTCAACGCTAAGATAGACTGTTAAAGATACAGTTAACCCCCTTTTGATGTCAAATGACGTCTTTCATTGCCTATAGTTTGAAAAGTTTGTAAAATGACACAATTCAACGATTATACTCAACCTACTACTTTTGGCTCACATATTGGCTCCCATGGCTCGTGTTGGGTCTGGGGGCTTAGTGGTTCTATGATTTCGATCTGATACATGGTAGATATTTGGTTATGACCTCTGGATTTTAAGGTTACTCACATTCGGGCCACACAATATCCTAGTTTACAGCGGGGTTGGGGAAATGACTTGTTTCTAGGAAGTTAAGATGAACCGGTTGATTGTGTGATGATTAAGTGTCGTGATGAGCCGGTTGATTATGTGATGATTAAGTGTCGTGATGAGCCGGTTGATTATGTGATGATTAAGTGTCGTGATGAGCCGGTTGATTATGTGATGATTAAGTGTCGTGATGAACCGGTTGATTATGTGATGATTAAGTGTCGTGATGAGCCGGTTGATTATGTGATGATTAAGTGTCGTGATGAACCGGTTGATTATGTGATGTCATTATGTGTCATAAAGTATCAATGATTGAGATGTATCACATATAGCTATGTTGCTGATTTTTTATTATACGCTAATTGTTTACGGTTTTTAGGCTGCTAAAGCAATGTCCAGAGGCGTAGTAGCCATGGAGAGAAGAGGTTCATTAGCCCATGACCCTCAACTTTCCAGTTACTAAAAATATGATGGGACACCACCCTACATGTATTCTTGTACCCTGGCCAGCGAGTAACCTACTATGCCAATGGCATATTCGCGAATTTTTTTTCAGTTATAATCAATATTTGATTGTAAATACGAAGTTTTTTGTCTGGAATCTGTTCGAAGAGCCAGCGGAGCTTGGTGTGGCCGCCCCATTTATCACCAGCCCATCCCGCTTCTGTTTCTGTACCCTATTTTTGAAAACTTTGTAAACTGGTGCTACTCACCGCGTTTCTTAGAAACACAAACAACAAGCTAGAAAAAAAAACGCGTCCCTTCTATCAAATAAAAAAATGTGTAAGCCAGGTGCACGCAGCCCACTTGAACTCACACATTAAGTCCGGCACTGTACAGACCTGGCCACTCAGCCCGCTCTTGCGTCAAGATACAGTTTTTTTAAGGGCACTTAACGTCATTCCCTTCAACTAGTGAAATCTACCATAATCTGGGCGGGGGAGCTCAAAGGGAGGGAGGTGGACGCGAGAGGGCGCTGATACCCCCCCTCCTTTCTAATGTTTATCAGTATATTAATGAGTCTGTAATGGAGTTGCAGGCTTTTGGCTGGAATGGATTCTGTCTTCAGGTCGTCTGGGATGGTGTGTGTGCTATGTACCTGTTATACAAAGATGAATTAGTTTTGGATGCAGACGACGGAGGCCAACAGCCGTCTGTAGAGTTCAGAAAACTGAAGAGTTTGACTGTATTTTAGTTCCTCCCCCCCCCCCCCCCCCCAATCTAATATTTTGTTCTTAAAATATTTTAAAAAAGAATTCTCTTTATTCAACTCCAACGTCGTACTCTCCTCATCTCTATATCTTTATTCCTCTCTCCTGCTCTCTCTGCCTCCTCTCTCTCTCCCTTTCCACCTCTCTCTATCTCTTTACATCTCTCGCTGTCTCTCTCCATCTCTCCCTCCATGTCGTTCCACATATCTCTCTCTCCCTGCTCTATCCACCCCCCTCTCTCTCTTTCTCTTTCCACTCTCTCTCCATCTCTTTCCATACCTATCTTTCCCCCTCCATGCCTTCCCAGCCCTCTCCTTCACCACTTCATGTAATCACGTTAAAATCTAGAACCTATTCACAAGATGTTTTTTTTAAAAAGCTCGGCTAATAAGTGCGTTATTTTAACAAAGTTATTTTTTTTTTCTTTTACCGAAACTCTTAAAATCTATGAAATTATCTTTCTGTCTTTGACATCCTTTCAAAAACTGTGGGGGCGGAGCTTTTCGACTCATTTATTTAAGAGAACAAAATCTTTCATGGAAAAAACAACAACACATTTTATTAGTCTAATTAGTGGTAGGTTATTTAACTGTAGAACACTAAAAGTGTATTGACTTAAGGATCGGTGTTCAACGTTCTCAACATCTGGGTTTTATTTCGTTGTTACGCTAGGTTTTGAAAACTATTTGTTGAGTTTTGGCTTCCTGTAAAAAAAAAATGAAGTCTGGCTTCTGTTGCCTGCAGGTAGACTTATCAGCTGGTCACGATAGGAATGTGTTGCTCTCTAGTAGACAACACACTGGCCTCGATAAACGCTCTTCACACACGCACGCGCTCTTAGTGCACGAGATTGGAGTGTGTTTCAAGATAGCGTGTTAAAATATGAGTTGTTGTTTTTTTTTAACGCCACCTATTACTCCATAAACGCACAGCGACTAGATCTACCATCTGCTTCAACATACACCTACTTATTCTACCATTTTCTACCATCATACACAAAATCTACCTTCTTCCCCATCATACATGACTAGATGTATCAATCCTTACTCCCGACATACATCTACCAGCATACATGACTAGATGTATCAATCATTACTCCCGACATACATCTACCATCATACATGACTAGATGTATCAATCATTACTCCCGACATACATCTACCATCATACATGACTAGATGTATCAATCATTACTCCCGACATACATCTACCATCATACATGACTAGATGTATCAATCATTACTCCCGACATACATCTACCATCATACATGACTAGATGTATCAATCATTACTCCCGACATACATCTACCATCATACATGACTAGATGTATCAATCCTTACTCCCGACATACATCTACCATCATACATGACTAGATGTATCAATCCTTACTCCCGACATACATCTACCATCATACATGACTAGATGTATCAATCCTTACTCCCGACATACATCTACCATCATACATGACTAGATGTATCAATCCTTACTCCCGACATACATCTACCATCTCTTTCAACCAGTGACGTAGCTAGGGATTTGGGGGCCCGTGGGGCTTGACATCTTTGGTGGCAACTTTATTTTGACATTTGACATCAGGACATGAGATAATGGCGTAATATTTAATGTAAAAACGAATTTTGGACACTCATTAGCCCCCCCCCCCCCTCAAGTAGAGGGCCTGGGGGATTTTCAAATTTGTACCCCCTCCCCCCCCCCACCTTAGCTAAGCCACTGCTTTCAACCTAAAAATCAACATATAAAATGAAGATCTACCATCCTTTTGGACATAAACTACTAGATCTAGTATCATTAATCTTTCAACGGAGGCCAGACAAACGTCACTAAACTGGGGCTACGTCCAAATGTCACTAACACAAACATTCAGACATGTCATTGAGGCCACCAACAGAAGTCGTTTAGCATCTTGGCTCCTTGTAACTTCGTAGTCAACAGCCCAACTGACAGTATGACATTCAACAGCCCAACTGACAGTATGACATTCAACAGCCCAACTGACAGTATGACTGTTAACAGCCCAACCGACAGTATGACATTCAACAGCCCAACTGACAGTATGACAGTCAAGAGCCCAACTGACAGTATGACAGTCAACAGCCCAACTGACAGTATGACAGTCAACTGGCAGTCTGACAGCCAACGTTGCTCGAGTTACTTTTCATAGTCATCTCTACAATTCTAAGCGTCAACTAGATCGCAGTTAACACGCACAGTGCCAACAGTCTTTATCCTGTACACTGTATAATAGATCAAGAAATCTGAGACTTCCCAAGCCGAGAATAATCTGTTCCGTTGTCCCACCCTCGTGTACTGTAAATAGATGGACACTCCCTGCTACTGTATGTCATAGTCCAGCAACATAACATTATCACTCGTCATGTTTCTTCAAGTCAAGTTTTTCAATATTTTGTTTTATGTTTCCTCACTTTTCTCTTGTTATTTATGTTCCTTATTTATTTTCTCTTATTTGCCCCGTCGTCATAAGCTTCTGTTTTTCTCTTGTCCAATGTCTCTTTCTTTTCAATATCTGTCAGTTTGTTTGTTTGTTTTTTCCACACAGAACTTCGTGCATTAAAAGAAAAGTAACTCTCAAACTTCACCCAAATCTGCACTACTCCCCCCCCCCCTCCATTTAAAACCCAACACAGTCATATTATTAACAGAATTGTGCAAAAGCTCAAACTTCAAGTAGAAACAATCTCTAACTAGCACCAAGGTTTTGGGTCTTTTTGAATGATTAAAACATTAGAAGTAGAAACAGTTTTCAAAGTTTGTACCAGACGTTTCATCAGAAATACAAATACTCACCATCTAGTCAAACCTCCTACTGCAAGCAGGGGATCGAAACAGGCAGGGTTTGAAGTAGAAACAGTTTTCAAAGTTTGTACCAGACGTTTCTGCAGAAATACAAATACTTACCATCTAGTCAAACCTCCTACTGTAAGCAGTGGATCGAAACAGGCAGGGTTTGAAGTTGTTTGAACTCTGGGCCGTTGTGACGACATTGCGAAGCCAATACCACACGACCAGGCAGCCTTTCAGTATGGATAAGGGGCGAGCTCAACATTTAAGTCATTTATGAAACGTGCACTATTGCCTTTTTTAAAAATCCCATTGGCTTCCTGCCCCACATGCCCCTTTAGTAGCATCCATTACTAATTCACTTGAATGCCGTCCTCGGTTGGTTTACTATCTTGTGTGTGTGTGTGTGTGTGGGGGTAACTCAGAAGCTCCTACTGCCCAGTGTCCAAGTGTAACCTTCGTGATTGCATTGCGGTTTAGATGTAGACAATGTCAATGAATCTTGCTGCCACCTCAGTCTCCCCCCCCCCCAACCCCTCACTGCTGCCACACTTCCGTTAATTTCTTCAAATCATTTCCACCCCACCCACCCCCAACCACAAACAAAGAAATGCTCCCTCCCCCCGGGTCTTATTTTTCAACCCATTTGCACCACGTCTATCTCGGTATTTACAGGTTTGACCCCAGGATGACCTAATTTCAACCAAAGACTTTACACTCGATTGTAAAGGAGCAGACGTTAACATCCGGTCTGTGTTTGTCTTACAAATTTGAAGCGGGAAAAAAGTTTTTTTTTCTTATCTACTTTATATTTTTACACTCTGGGGCTTATCTTGCATGTACTTCTAATTGCTGTACTTCTAATTGCTACCCAGGCGTCTGTTCTAATTGCTAGATAAGGGCTACGTTAATGTACTCAGTTGGCTGCTTTGCAATTTAGATCTATAGTTCTAAAAGACGTGCCAACTTTCGTTCTAATTAGCGCTACTCAGATCTGCTACCAATCAAGTACTCCACTAGTTCGGCTTTTATTTCAATACGAAATATTTACAGGTTGAAAAATGTGATTAAAATATGTTACTGAGTAATAGATCTGGGTATGGCGAGTCTTTAGTCCATTTTTACAAAGCAAAGCTTATATCAACTCACTCTGAATATCTGTTTGGTAAAAAGTTTTGTACACGTTATTTCTCCGACACCCAATCTCGGATCATGCTGAAATTTACCCGACAGCACATGAATCAATAAAATATTAACCAATTAGTTAATTAACTAATAGTAAATAATTATTTTTTTTGGTATCTCAAACATGGGTAAGAACTTGGACATGACTGAAGTTGTGATATAAGCTGACTTAGTCCCCTTTATTGGTAGTCGTCTGAGTCTTAGTGAACACATGAAAAATAGGACTAGACTGTAGAAACAATAGATACCTATACAATCATGTTCATAGGCTCTCCACTAGCAGAGTGGTTAGCGTGTTGGTTTGAGAAGGCTTGAGCCATGAGTTCCACTAGCAGAGTGGTTAGCGTGTTGGTTTGAGAAGGCTTGAGCCATGAGTTCCACTAGCAGAGTGGTTAGCGTGTTGGTTTGAGAAGGCTTGAGCCATGAGTTCCACTAGCAGAGTGGTTAGCGTGTTGGTTTGAGAAGGCTTGAGCCATGAGTTCCACTAGCAGAGTGGTTAGCGTGTTGGTTTGAGAAGGCTTGAGCCATGAGTTCCACTAGCAGAGTGGTTAGCGTGTTGGTTTGAGAAGGCTTGAGCCATGAGTTCCACTAGCAGAGTGGTTAGCGTGTTGGTTTGAGAAGGCTTGAGCCATGAGTTCAAACTCAGGTCGTTCCACCTATTCTATGTTCATAAATGATTTTTTATTGTTAGTCTAGATTTAGTACAAATGTAATACCAAGACTGCTCCAAACTAAATGATACAATTATGCTTAATAAAAATGTATTTTTTTAAAGTATTTTTTCCTTGTTTTAAAATATAGTCTGTATGCCCGGCATTGTGAATATTGGTATTAATTCCAAATCTAGATGTGATGTGACATGACTGTTACAGAATTCGTATCATTAGCATGGTGGCGTATGATATAGTCCAGTAATCTATACACAGACGCAAAAATAGTTGCTGCTTAAACTCCTTTACATTTGTTAGCATCTCAAGATTTCTTTGTCTGGAACTATTGGATGGCGAATATCAAGTTACTGTTAGTTCTGACCCTGAGGATGCTGGGATTTTAAAATCAACAGATTTTTTTTCCATTCAAGTTCATCCATCTAGAATGATGGATTGACTCTTGTTGAGGAAAAAGTTTTTTTTTTTTTTTTTTGGGGGGGTGAGTAAATTTGATTCGTCATTGTGCTGTTCACACGATACACTCGTATACCTTTAGGTAAATAGACATTGAATTCAAATCTACCTGCCCGTTAGAGCCTACGTTTTGTACAATGTCATTTACGTGGCTTTGGTTGGCAACATCGATCTAGATCTAGCTTTGGAGCATTTCACACATGTCAGAGGCTACATGAAAGTGTCCAGAGACCAGCTACCTAGCTTCAGTTACATTGTTTAAGAGACCAGCTACCTAGCTTCAGTTACACTGCCTAAGAGACCAGCTACCTAGCTTCGGTTACACTGTTTAAGAGACCAGCTACCTTGCTTCAGTTACACTGTTTAAAAGAGACCAGCTACCTAGCTTCGGTTACACTGTTTAAGAGACCAGCTACCTAGCTTCAGTTACACTGGTTAAGAGACCAGCTACCTAGCTTCAGTTACGCTGCTCAAGTGCTACTTCATTAAGAAGATTACAGAGTCTCTGCCTTGCTGCCCGTTACATTTGTGCTATCATTCATCTGAGGAGGTCGAAGGGAGTTGACTTTAAAGGTTAAAGGTCGCAGCGATGTACCAGTGTTAGGATCAGCTAGTCATTCGTTGTGAGTACACTCTGCTCATCTCGGGATCCAGTGTTTACAGTAGTCTGACCTTTAGCTGACCTCTCGATCATTGGTTTTTAGTTTGCTGGGTGAGTGTAGCTACATAATAGAATTAATGTCGCTACACTAAAATACAACATAGGGTTTCATTTACCTCTAATAGAGACTAGCCCTATCTATAAATGATATATACAAACCACTAGAGACTAGCCCCATTTATAAATGATATATACAAACCACTAGAGACTAGCCCCATCTATCAATGATATAAACAAACAACTAGGAACTAGCCCCATCTATCAATGATATATACAAACCACTAGAGACTAGCCCCATCTATAAATGATGATATACAAACCACTAGAGACTAGCCCCATCTATAAATGATGATATACAAACCACTAGAGACTAGACCCATCTATCAATGATATTTACAAACCTCTAGAGACTAGCCCTATCTATAAATGATGATATACAAACCACTAGAGACTAGCCCCATCTATCAATGATATATACAAACCACTAGAGACTAGCCCCATCTATAAATGATGATATACAAACCACTAGAGACTAGACCCATCTATAAATGATGATATACAAACCACTAGAGACTAGACCCATCTATCAATGATATATACAAACCACTAGAGACTAGCCCTATCTATAAATGATATATACAAACAACTAGGGACTAGCCCCATCTATCAATGATATTTACAAACCTCTAGAGACTAGCCCATATTACCAAAAACAAAACCATACCACTACGAGTCCTTGATGTACTTTTGTTTCACACTTACAGTTGGACGTTTGACGAAACTATCAATTGTTTGGCCACATGCAAAAGGTTCGAACATTGGTAAACTGTACAATCTATCTTTGCTGAGCGCTAGCGTGCCTGTACTGTCCACACAACACGCTGGTGAACTCTCAATCCTTTATACTTCTGATATTTTCTTAGTTCTAAATACACTTCTTAACCGGTGGATCTAGGGCTACAGTTTGAGAGCTGCTTGATCAGTGCTATATTACAACTCGAGTTTACACTAATTTGTATTCTATTTATAGACAGCCATTTCCAAGCCTACCAGAGGATGTTTGTCGATACTCTTACAAACACAAACACACACACACAAATCCATGTTGTCTATGTAAACTAATTATTGTAATCGAGGATGGCTGCATTGAACAGCCTCCGCCATCTTGTATTTATCAGAGCGCGACCACGAATACGCGTGAGTACTAAGCGGGAGGAAGGCGGTGGGTAATGGTGGGGTGCCGGTGGGGAGCATGTGGCGGAAGGAAGGAACTGGTGGCTGAGGGGGCGCTCATTTATCAGTTGTACTTCAACATTTGCTGTCAGTTCAAGACAGGGAACTACATGCACGTGAAGCCTCTTGCCCAACCGTGCCCTGGTGAGGTTAAGGGCGGGAGGTGGGGGAGTGTCGACCTGGCTAATGTAGGGTGGGGGGTGTTGGTTGTGTCAGACCGATGAATGACCCGTCACATGACTTGGCTGATGCCTGTTGGTTGTGTCAGACCGATGAATGACCCGTCACATGGCTGATGCCTGTTGGTTGTGTCAGACCGATGAATGACCCGTCACATGACCTGGAATCTAAACGTCATAGACACCAAAGAGGGAATGGGAAACGTTGATATCCATATGTCAGTGATGTCACTGACATCAAAGCAATGACTGTTCAGCGTTTAATTATTACATTATATTAGACGTGATACCCTATGTCAAGGATACAGAGTTGAAAGATCATAGTTGCCAACTTAATAATACAACATTAACGTAGCAACGGAAGAGCTTTGAAACTCGAATCTACAGAGCTAAAAGTCGACACAAGAATTATGAAATACTTTTTAGATTAAAAACAACAACACTTTATCAGCTCCTCCCTTATTCTGTACACCAGATGACTCGATGTCTCTAGTCGAAATACAACACTTTCACCCATATCGTAATTCTTTTGATCTTGCAAGAACATGAGCAAAATGTTGACTACTTTCATCGCACTACAACCATAAGTCTAAGAGCGTGTCTAAGAACGTGTCTAGGTTATATTGAGCTAACATTTTGAACTTTTCCACTTCTGGTGACCAGTCTGTGTCTACATATTTCAGTTGTTTGAGCTCTGAGTCAACCTTGCTTTTTAGTAGCTTATGTAACTAGGTGGTTATTCCTCTGTCATGATGCAATTTGTGTCGTTGTGATTGCTAGGCCACGAAACTACTGCGGATCACATGCTGGCCAGTGTTCGGTGTTGTTAACACATGCGGCCAGTGTTCAGTGTTGTTAACACATGCTGGCCAGTGTTCGGTGTTGTTAACACATGCTGGCCAGTGTTCAGTGTTGTTAACACATGCTGGCCAGTGTTCAGTGTTGTTAACACATGCTGGCCAGTGTTCGGTGTTGTTAACACATGCGGCCAGTGTTCAGTGTTGTTAACACATGCTGGCCAGTGTTCGGTGTTGTTAACACATGCGGCCAGTGTTCAGTGTTGTTAACACATGCTGGCCAGTGTTCGGTGTTGTTAACACATGCGGTCAGTGTTCGGTGTTGTTAACACATGCGGCCAGTGTTCGGTGTTGTTAACACATGCGGCCAGTGTTCGGTGTTGTTAACACATGCGGTCAGTGTTCGGTGTTGTTAACACATGCGGCCAGTGTTCGGTGTTGTTAACACATGCGGCCAGTGTTCGGTGTTGTTAGCACATGAGGCAGAAAGCAACACTAGGAGAGAAAGAGCCTTTCCTCAGCCCAGCAGTTGTCCTACTTCTTGTCATTCCAAGAGAACACACACATACACAAAGAGACCTGTCAACTCTTGTCGGGCTGAAGCGCTAATGCGGAATGGGGAATTCCCACTGTCTCTTTGTTTTCGCCATTTCGTTCTCGTTTATTTCGACGAGAGCCTTATCAAAGCGAAACACAGTCATGTGGCGCGTTCTATTTTCGCCAAGAATCACGCAGTTTCCACTCTTATTAGAATTGACCTCATGGATGTAGACTTCGTCGCTACTGGTCAAACCATCATACATTCAAAGCACGCTTCAATGCCGTGAAGAGATAAACAAGCCAGAAATGTATTTAACATGCTATAAACCAATGACACCTGGTGTATGAATGAAGCCGACACACACAAGTTACTAACAGAACTGCTTTAATTACTTTCGAAGAGACATAAAAACGTTATATGCACTAAGCCGCCACCCTTTATATGACAATAATTTATCAAATCTATACTTTTTTGATATAACTCAAGATTAGCTGAAACATTGTAATCTCTCCACTTTACATGTATATAGATCTATAGAGTTTTTTTAGATCAATGGAGTAAAAATCAGTAACATTTTCTTCCACTTATAACTTTCCCAAAGCACACCCTCCCTCCATTTCACACACGCCCCTCAATTTTACTCCATTTCTCTCCTTATGGAGGCCATGTTTACAAAAAGAACCAAGCCTTAAGCACCAAGGCTCCATCCTGAAGACTTGGTTAAGGAGGGAGTAGTTATCGATTTTTGCTGAGACGTCTCCGTGTCCAGGAATACAAAGATAGTTGGAAGACTCCAAGTGAAAAAAATCTGGGGATTAAATTTAAGGAAAAGTGAACTCTGTCGCTCACTTTGGTTTGAATTAATGAACTTTGCGATGACTAATTTAGAGTAGGCTCTGTTGTACGGTATTTCCTAGGACCTACAGCGTGGTTGAGACGAAAAACATCAACTGCCACAGGGCATTTCAAATTGTGTTGAATGTTGATGTAGGAAGCTTATAATTGGTCTATTCTGATGTAGATCTAGATCTAAATGTTTGACAATCATGTTGGCTGATGTAGACGTAGTGTGTATAGGAATGTTTTCAAGAGAGAGAGGGAACGAGAGAGGCTGAGAAAGAAAGACAGACAGAAAGAGGATAAGAGAGACAGAAAGAGGATAAGAGAGACAGAAAGAAAGAGGCTGAGAGGTAGAGACTTAGACAGAGGCTTAAAAGGAGAGAAAGAAAAGCTGAGAGAGAGAGAGAGAAGATAATCAACTTCCATGTTTTGTAAACTTGTGTTTTTGCTTTCTTCCCCACTTTACAAAAAACACCTATTTAGGTATTTCGATTTATTGTACAGGATTACTGACTTAATAACATTAAATTTAGGTATAAAATATATATATAACATGTCGAAAATTGCAGTTTGTATTCTTGGACACTGGCGACTAGTATAGTACAGGCTACCAGTTGTTTAATGAATGTCTTTCTCACCAATAAGTGTCCTAACAAGCGCGAGACCTACTGTACCACACATGAAACACGAGGGGGGGGGGAGGAACTCTGTACATTGTTGTTTTGTTTGGTGTCAGATGGTGGTCGATACGGAGTTATCTTTCCTACCTGTGGCCTCCACTAAAGAGTTTGTTTATTACATCTCGACACTGTGTTGGCCAATAGCGCTCTCAGGGCTGGCACACGGCTCCCCCCCCCCCTTACAGGCTATAATTACCTCCACGTGATTTTCTTTCAAAACGCTGGGCGCAGTTGCCATGGCAACTCAGCGTTTATTTAGGGTCTTCGAATGTGAAATTTGATTTCAACTGATGCCATCGCCTCTCCTCGTCCTCCTCCAGATACTTCTCTTTCTCTCTTTGTTGACTTCTCTTTGTTGACTTCTCTTTGTTGACTTCTCTTTTCTCTCTTTGACTCGGCCTAGTTCCTCTCCTTATCAGCTCATTCTTTTATTCTATCTTGTACATTTTTATGTCCTTGCAATCATTCTCTTTTTCTTGCTCATTTTTTTTCTCTATATGTGTGTGTGTGTGTGTTTGTATCTATATCTCTCTCTAGATCAATTTTTCTAATCTCATTTCTTTTTACCGTTCTCTCCATATCTCTAACAACCAAGGGGTGACAATATTTCAGCTACGTTACAATTTTAAAAAAATGTCCACCCCTTCTGAAACTACAGAGCAGGATCCTTTGCTCACCCTACCACGTTCTCTCCACCCATCCATCCATCCCCTCCACCCATCTCCTCCACCCATCTCTCCATCCATCCCCTCCACCCATCTCCTACACCCATCTCTACACCCATCTCCTACACCCATCTCTACACCCATCTCTCCATCCATCCCCTCCACCCATCCCCTCCACCCATCTCTACACCCATCCCCTCCATCCACCCCCTCCATCCATCTCCTACACCCATCTCTACACCCATCCATCCCTCCATCCATCCCCTCCACCCATCCCCTCCACCCATCTCTCCACCCATCCCCTCCACCCATCTCTACACCCATCCCCTCCACCCATCTCTACACCAACCCCCTCCACCCATCTCTCCACCCATCTCTACACCCACCCCCTCCACCCATCTCTACACCCATCCCCTCCACCCATCCCTCCACCCAACTCTCCACCCATCCCCTCCACCCATCTCTCCACCCATCCCCTCCACCCATCTCTACACCCACCCCCTCCACCCATCTCTCCACCCATCCCCTCCACCCATCCCCTCCACCCATCTCTCCACCCATCCCCTCCACCCATCTCTACACCCACCCCCTCCACCCATCTCTACACCCATCCCCTCCACCCATCTCTACACCCACCCCCTCCACCCATCTCTACACCCATCCCCTCCACCCATCTCTCCACCCATCCCCTCCACCCATCTCTCCACCCATCCCCTCCACCCATCTCTCCACCCATCCCCTCCACCCATCTCTCCACCCATCTCTACACCCATCCTCTCCACCCATCTCTACACCCACCCCCTCCACCCATCTCTACACCCATCCCCTCCATCCCCTCCACCCATCTCTACACCCACCCCCTCCACCCATCTCTCCACCCATCCCCTCCACCCATCTCTACACCCATCCCCTCCACCCATCTCAACACCCACCCCCTCCACCCATCTCTACACCCACCCCCTCCACCCATCTCTACACCCATCCCCTCCACCCATCTCTACACCCACCCCCTCCACCCATCTCTACACCCACCCCTCTACCCATCTCTCCACCCATCCCCTCCACCCATCCCCTCCACCCATCTCTCCACTCATCCCCTCCACCCATCTCTCCACCCACCCCCTCCACCCATCTCTCCACCCATCCCCTCCACCCATCTCTCCACCCATCCCCTCCACCCATCTCTACACCCACCCCCTCCACCCATCCCCTCCACCCATCTCTACACCCACCCCCTCCACCCATCTCTACACCCACCCCCTCCACCCATCCCCTCCACCCATCTCTCCACCCATCCCCTCCACCCATCTCTCCACCATCCCCTCCACCCACCCCTCCACCCATCTTTCCACCCATCCCCTAAACCCATCTCTCCACCCATCCTCTCCGAGTCTCCACCCATCCTCTCCGAGTCTCCACCCATCCTCTCCGAGTCTCCACCCATCCTCTCCGAGTCTCCACCCATCCTCAAGTCCAATTTCACAATGGTTGACTATAACTACAGCCACGGCAAATGACGTACTAAACCAGAAGATGCTCTAGCTCTGGGACTGTGCTCCGAAAACAAATGAAACAATAAGGACAGAAGTCTGCAAACGACCGCTGATTACAGATCAATATTATTAGTCAATAGTTCTTGTGTGTGTGTGTTGTGTGTGTGTGTGTGTGAGACGTTACAGTTTACTTGCTTCTTGCAATTAGATGCGGACTCCATAACAGGCAGTTTTCTGCCTTCCGGGGAAAGGGGGAGAGAAGTTATTTTGTGGCACTTTCAGTCCAATAAAAGCATGTGTTACTTCAGTTCTCCAGGATAGTCTCTTAAACAATGGTCTGTGTGTAGTACAGTATGGAATGCATATGCTGCCCGTGCGTGTGTTTGTGGGGGCGATGTGCTGCCATGGCCATCAATTATCATTAGCCGAACAGCGCAGCTTCCTTTCATACCAAGATAATTATCTCCCTTTCTTTACCTTTTCATCTTAGGCAAATAAAACCACACACCTGTTCCACGTGCAGGGCTCAGCACCATTGTACTTTACGAACTTTATGGCATATGCCACTCTCATCCATCGCCTATGTGCGGCCTAAGATTGTAAAATGTAGATCCTACCACCTTCTGGTGCCATACTTTTAAATATTTCCTTAGAACCGTTAACAGATAGCCCTATTCCTCTTGGCGCCCTTTATTCGTAGCGTCATGGCGTCTTGCTCCGCCTCATCACAAACACATTCTTGTATCCCTCCGCCACTATCGCCAGTTTCTCTGTTTTCCTCTGGGAACTACATGATCTTCAGTTATTCCACAGCGCTGCGTTATTTACATTTCAAGAATAATTAGGCATGCCATTTCCGGGAGAGTGCAGATGTGCCGAATAACTTTATATTCTTAATATATATAGGTCTGTGCTCCAGACATGGCCACACTGTTGTGTACATAATCAATGTTTATAAGCATGATTGGACATTTACACGTTTAGCGGATAACTCTTAACTAGCTAATTTTTTGTTTCTGCGAAGTAATTTACAATTTTTTATTTATATTAATGCATTTTTAGCATTACAAAATAAAATGTCTAAGCTCTTCACGTATAGTACAAATAGTTGTTAATATTTAGTTGACAAAGTGATCTGGTAATCTATACGTGATTAGTTCATAGTTCAGTGACAAAATGATCTTGTAATATTTATGTTTTTTTTCATAGTTCAGTGCCTCCCAATATTCCGCCTTTTAGGCACTGCCGTTCTGTTCATAGGTTACATTATATCATCCACACATTTTCAATTATCGCTTTACGTTCTTTTTTATTTCTGTGTGACTTTATGGTATTGCTTTAATAGTGTAAACCGAATCCTAATAATTGAAAACTAAAGAAAGACTAGGTTGCTGGGTTTAAAAGGTATCGTGAAAATCCACTTAAATACATAAATACAATTTTACCTGAAACAATGTTTCTGGACAAAGTGATAGCTGGCAAAATTAAAACCATGATAGATCATTTTTAAAAATCAAAGGATTTCAAAATTTTGAAGTTGGTTGTAAGTAGACCAGGTGACTTGCATGTACACTTAATGTCTCACGTGATCTCGCGTGACACAACAACTGACTTGACATTTTGTCTACCTTTTTTTTTTACCTCGTCAACTTCCTTGTTGAGAACACAAACACTCACTCACTCACTCACTCTTGTTCCTTGGACACCTGATGACGTGGTCAAGCAGGAACCAACCCGAAATGTGCTGAATTAAAAGCTGTGAGAGGGGAGGCTCCTTTTAAAATCATTTGGAGGAAAAAAGAATGTCCGAGGGAGGGAGGGGGGTGGTAGTGAGTCCCATACTTTATGGCTCTGACTGTACGCCCACTCACTGAGATGGCGCCCTTTGTTCATGCAGCTTTACGGTCTAAAGTTGATGCCATGTATGGTCGATATACTCCGCTTGGGCAGCCCTGCCAGACGTGAATAGATGAGCTTTAAATCTCTCGGAAGTCACCTGGTGGCGCTTTCATTCAGTCCTGACATTTTTTGGCTTTATGAAATTTTGAAGTTATACCGTTATTGAAGTTATACGATTGTTATTGAAGTTATGTTATTGCTATTGAAATTAACCATTGCTGGGGTGATAAAGTTGTAATTTAAGTTATATAATTGTTATTGAAGTTATACTGCTCTTATTAAATTCATACTAATCTTATTGAAGTTATACTATTGAAGTATTGTTATTAAAGTTATATCATTGTTATCGAAGCTATACTGTTGTAAATTAATGTTATATCTTTGTAATTGAAATTGTATCATTGTTATAGAAGCTACATTATTGTTATTGAATTAATACTATTGGAATTGAAGTTGCATTATTGTTATTGAGAATAAATGATTGAGAGAAGTTAATCCACCATCCCGAAGTTATAGGCTGAGCCACCTACCTTGAATACATATTGTTTCCACACTATATATATATGTCTAGAAGTTTTATACCTGTAATGTCTCTACTTGTTTAACTTTTACTCTTCACCATCCCTGTCTCTCTTTCTTTACCTCTTACTCAGTTCTTTACTCATCCTCAACATGGCCCCTCCATTCTCCCTCCCTCTGGAATTATAATGATCCAGTAGTGAGCTAGAAATTACTTTGGTCACACAAATTACGACTTTTTCCCTCGCAAATAAAAAAATTAATATCTCCCCTTCCATTTGTCATACAAACTAGATCTTTGAGTTTGAGTTGTGAGTTTTTGGCACATCTGCACAATTGAAGCCATGTCGTGCCCATAGTCCTTCAAGGATTACTCTCCCTTCATATCGCCAGAGCTAAATTCCGTACAGTTAAGTCATTAAATGCAAGGTCTATTCACAGTTAAAATAGTAAAGGTAGTAATAAATTTAATAATTTAGTAAAAATCTTTTTGTAAATATTATATGTTCACAATTTCACAAATCAAATCTACGTAGAATAGAATTAGAATCTTGATATAGAATCTAGATCTAGACTAGGATTCGTATGACTTTAAACATTCTCCCTCCCTCTCTCGATTTATAATGATCCAGTCCAACCCACTAGGTTGCAAAGGGAATTAGTCGTGCCCCTAAGCGACCTATTGCCCTGAAGCCCATCTGTCCACTGACCTACATAAAAGGGCGACCCCTGAATCCCTCCTGGCACCTTTCTGTCTGACACTCACCCACACGATACGTTCTACTGTTGCAGACGTTGAGGGTACTCACGGTGCAAGGCTTGTCACTCATTTTGACTGATCGTTGACTTTGTTGTGAAACGGATCCTACCTCACAGGTAGAGCTCCTTCTCCCATGTCATCACGACATCAACCGAAGTAGAATGAAAATAAAAACTGTATGACTTTGAGCTGAGCGGTTAAAGGGACGATATTCATGAATATTTTTTTATTGTATTGTCTATATCTTGGTTATTTCCCCTAATAGCAGACAATCCTTTTTTTTTCTTTTTTTGGAAACATTTTATTTTGGCACTTTTAATTATTTTTTTTTACTTATTTTTTTTACTTTTATTCTGAAAGTATATTAAATATTATATTTATTTTACGATTTAAATGTTTAGACAATAACAAAAGTGAAAAATATCAAATTATTTTGATTGCATTTTTTTATTAGTGCTATATCACTGGGTTTTTTTTAATAGTCTTTCTTTTTTTTTCTTAATTTTTTTTTTTTTTTAAATATATTACTATTTTATTTGAATAAACTATTTTTTTTTCTAGAACTATCTGAAGTAACCTACATAACAAAAGTTTAAACATTAATAGAATTCATCTTTAAACAGTTTAGTAGGTAATGACATAATCTACACGGAATTTAGCTCTCGGTTTTAAAAGTCTCTGATGAAAGTTGTCTTTGAACTGACTCGCTACAGTCTTAAAGTTTTTATTTTATTTAGTTTATAAATGGCAATAACACGCTATCTTATCTCTCTATATAATTATCACGCAGCGTTAATGACGCAATGCTATCGTGCACTAAGTGAATTGTTCACTGCATATGTCCCCCAAGAATTACATGCGCTCCAATTTCTTCTAGTTGTGCCGCATTTACCCTTGAAAAACAAAATTGCCCGATGGGGTTTTGAGTGCATGGACCAAAGTGATTGGAACTCTTCAGTGAGCTGAGTTTAGAGCACATGTTCCACAACGTCCTAGGAAAAAAAACACACTTAGGCAGAGCTTGTTGAATACATTTTAGATTTCTTTGTCTTATATACTTTTATATTCGCAGAGCGTCTTTACTTACAAGTATTTTAAATTTCATTGCTGTCAAACCAAGATATAGAATAAAATGGCCACGACTGAGCTTAACATATTTAGATCTAGTTCTATACTGTTTACAACTAAAAGTTTAACAATTTTGTTGACTAGTTCATTTTTCATTCCACTAAAAAGAAGTCGTTGCTAATGGAATAAATGTCCGGTTTACTTCGATAAAAAAATATTATTTTTGACTATCATTACTGTTCAATGGGAATACAAAATAAAAATGCGAAACATAATTAAACAAGAACTATTTAGAATCAATAAAGATTAGGCCACAGAGCAGATCCAAGGGAGGCAAAAATCGATGACAGGAAGACTTGAGACCTTGTTATAATTACCTCCCATTGCTAAGCCCAGCGAGGAAAGGCTAGGAGTTTTGCCCCCTAGTTATTAATTAAATCGTCAGTTTCTTTCTTTATCAGAGATTTAATGTGAAGAGGAAAGTCGATATTGTGTCCGGGCCTAGTAGCCCCATCGACCTCATTCAACCCTTTTTTTTTTTGTCTGGTGTTCTAAATGATTATTTTCTGGAGACACTTCATTCGTGTCAATGGAAACGTTTTATTCACACAAAAATTGTTTAAACTATGATTTGAATATATCAAGTAAAAATACACTGAAGCTGTGCATCGTATTTCGATTTCAATTGATTTAAAGCAAAGCCTTTCGCTGGACACCAAGAGGTATACACGCAGTGCCAGGAGGTTAAAAATTAAAACCAACGCATGAAACTTGAATTTGTCGAAATGCGAAACAAACTCTAATTAGCCTCTTGCTTATATTGTATGGATTCTCTGTTCATAGTAATGTGCCCCACCCCCTCCCAAAACGAGATTGCACCTACTTCCAATGATCTGAGTTTTTAGTTTTGTTAAAGTGCGAGGCAATCTGCCCATTAATTGCAGTGCAACAAAAAGGATTTGTACCTACTTATTTGTTTGTCAGCTTTACTCTTTCTCTCCTAACTGACGATACCAACGTTGATTCCATCAGAACGTGTTAAATAATAACGGAATGAAAAAGTTCAAATGTCGAAGAGAAGTATAGCAGACGACATCTTATCCAACTTTTTTTTCTGGATGTTCTTTGCACTGAGTCATGGCTGGAGCTACACGTCTGTCGTTATCACAGCATCACAGCCATCTTCACCGTCATGTGTACATCTATTGTGTGCATCCATTGTGATGGTGAACTAGAATAAAATTTCGTTCACTGTAATGACGTAATCAAATCATGCGCTAAAAAATAGATCCTTCATCTTGTGCTCGAGCTGTCTGAACGTGTTAACAGAAACTGTTGCTTTAAATTTGATTGTCTTCACCTCTCACAAGATTGTTCTTCCTTTCTTTCTATTTCGAGTCAGTGTTCTTTAAAAAACCGCCATTTTCTCCAAATTAAAGCAAGGGGGGGGGGGAAGAGGCTAGAGAAAGAAAGACAACTGCTATTCAGTTTTCTTCCAACGGGAGACAACTCACTTGTCCGGAATATTGGCAATTTCTTGAGCTGTTTCCCCTGCACCGGGAATGTGGCCTCACTTTCACGAGTTAGTTCCCTTGAACACGCCGAATAGACTGATCGATTTGTCAGCGGCGATTGCTTCTTTCTCCTTTAAGCCCGCCATTTTTTTTTTTGTGGGCCGTTAAAGATTGACTCCAAATGTTTAAACAACCATTAATTTCAGCCAATCTTTATTCAAATTCAACTTGTCTAAACTTAACAAGAGAAACATTTCATTGGTACATTCAATAGATGTGATTGAAAATGAAAAGAGGTGTACACAGTAGATCTAGGCTAATGACACTAAATGAGGTCAAGGTCGTCTTGCAATTGGACCGGAGAAATTCCTCATTAGTTTCACTCAGTAACGACGTTTCTCTGTCCTGCAGGCGTCTACATCCTTAGGCTGTTCTGGAACTCCCTCCGGCTTTAAAATTTTAATTGAACACCCCCCCCCCCCCCAATCACTTTTTGATATTTCTGCTCACCAAGAAAATACTCGTTGCGTGCAGTGGCATGTGAGCGTGACATGTATGGGACATGTGAGCGTGACATGTGAGCGTGACATGTATGTGACATGTATGTGACATGTATGTGACATGTGAGCGTGACATGTATGTGACATGAGTGTGAGTTGAGCACTTAAGACGAGTGTAGAAAAAAAGTTCATTTCAAGAGATTTGAACATCCACTGTTTCCACTTTCTTTCATTTAAATGTTCAGTCTTGCCCCCCCCCCTTTTCACTCTTCCTCTTGCCCTCGCTCTGTCACTCCCTGACTTTATCTCTCTGTCACTCTCATACTCTAGCTCTTTCAATCTCTCTCTCTCTCTCTCTTACCCTCTCCTACTCGCTACTTCTTCGTATCCTCTCTCTCTCTCTTTCTTACTCTTATCTTCTCTCTCACTCTTTAACTTTCTCTCTCTATCTCCCTAACTCTCTCTCTCTCTAAATCCTATTCTCTAACTCTCTCTTATTCTCTCGCCCTTTCTATTTCTCACTCTTTCCCTCTATTTACCGTTTCACTCTCAGCCTCTTGTCGAACTCTCACTACACCCCTCTTTTTGATTTACAACGCGGCCTTGATTTACAACGTGGCCTTGATTTACAAATTTACAACGTGGCCTTGATTTACAAATTTACAACACGGCCTTGATTTACAACGTGGCCTTGATTTACAAATTTACAACGTGACCTTGATTTACAAATTTACAACGTGGCCTTGATTTACAAATTTACAACGTGGCCTTGATTTACAAATTTACAACGTGGCCTTGATTTACAAATTTACAACGTGGCCTTGATTTACAAATTTACAACGTGGCCTTGATTTACAACGCCACTACATTTTATAAAGAATTTCTCCATTCAATTATCAAAATCGTACAAGTTATTGAGTATAGTCCACTCTGTGTACTTATTAAATCAGCACTGAGATGCTGTCTATTAAAATATATTGAACACATTCCACTTATTGTAAGGCTTTGACCACTGACCAACAAAACTTTATCTCCTCAACAGAAGATCGCAAATTGTTTGTTGGCATGCTGAACAAGTCTCAGACAGAAGATGACGTCAGGCAGTTGTTTCACTCGTACGGGACAATCGAAGAGTGCACCATCCTCCGAGACCAAAGTGGCAACAGTAAAGGTGAGTCTTGTTTTGTCCAGGATTTTACGCATTTTTATGCCAGAATTGAGTTTATCGATTCAGCTTTGCCGATGCGCTGTTTTCATAAATAGTCCTTGTTATTGTCTAGATGTAATTGTCGGGAACACCAAACGCAGTAAATAATTCACAGTAACGCGTGCACTTGGATATGGGTCACTGTGTATTGAATCATTTGTGTTGTTTTAGGAAGCATCAAAGCACTCAGAAATACAATGGAACAGCCAACAGAAATACATGATTGTCCCCCCCCCCCTTTTTTTTTTCGCTTCCAACAAAACACCCACACTTGTCCTAACTCTATCTGAAACATGCACTAGTTCTGCAGAACAAATTTCATTTTAAAAAATTGAGAAACATTACTTTCTTAATAATTTTTTAAAATAATTAATAAAAAATTAGATCCAAGTGTTCAAACAATTGGACTCAAGGGAAGTAACTGTCATATTGTATTTTTTTTATAAAGTTTATATCAATTCACTCAGTCTGTACGACACAAATTTTGAACACAACCATTCTCGGATCGAGTTGAAACTTTGCACAATTATTTTTTATACCTAGCAAAACATGAATCAGTAATATAAGAAAACAAACAATTAGTGAATTAATGCTAATTAATTATTTTGTTTGGAATCGAAAAAACTAAATAAATTCTACATTATTGATATCTATAATATTAAAATGTTGAGTTATTCCTCTTGCATAAGCTTTGTTTTTTGTTGTTGTTTTTTTCAAAGTATTTTTATACTTTGCTTGTTCTTATTACTATCAGTAATATAAGCAACCATATCCATGCAAAGGAAAGACACGCTGTTTCTATTAGTTAGATTTGTTACACAATTAATGGAAAATGGAAGATGATTTTGTTTATTCTTGACATTGTTTCACTATAAAGTAGGAATTGTCTGTTTTTTTTTTAAAACATTTTACTATTACTTATATTTAGTCTATTATATCATTTTGTCCAGTGGCGTAGCAAGGTACAGGGTTTAAGAATCTCTTGGTGGGACCCACTCCCCCTCAATAAGAGAAACTT
Organism: Biomphalaria glabrata; assembly: GCF_947242115.1. Lineage (NCBI taxonomy): Eukaryota > Metazoa > Mollusca > Gastropoda > Planorbidae > Biomphalaria > Biomphalaria glabrata. The sequence goes on from NC_074728.1 coordinate 12,845,186, forward strand.
AGTGTGCAACAAAAAAAAAATCAAGAAGTCTGGTACATGACAGACAGATATACAAGTCTGGTATCGGTACATGACAGACAGATATACAAGTCAGGTATCGGTACATTTACCAAAAGACAATGTAAATATGGTACCTTTTGAGATTCTATTGTTTACATTGGCAGAAAAGCAATTAATATTTTCCCAGTGCCCAATTCGGGCACGAATGATGAGCCCATGCTCAATGAACACCTTTGCGCAATGGTTAGTACGCCCCAGGCTGTGGGCCCCTAATGGTCGTGGGCCCGAGTTTATTGAACCCTTTCGCGCCAAGAATGCTACGACACCGATTCTGTCCATATTCTTAGTAAAAGTGTGATCACTAGGAAATATACTAAATTTTGTTATTGACGATTGCTATCACAAAATTTATCTTCACCACCCAGGGCGGTGATTTAATGTCACTGAACAAAAGTAAAAATGTTCTTTTACATATAATTATTATTTGACACATTTTGGGAACCTTTGTCTTTGCTACAAACTAACATAAAAAGCTGTGAAGTCAAGCAGTACAAAGACACTGACAAACCGGCTACAAGCAGAGGCCCATTCTAAGTCCAAATACAGCAGTGCGCGTGTGTGTGTGTGTGTGCGTGTGTGTGTGTGTGTGTGTGTGCGTGCGTGTGTGTGTGTGCCCTGTCTCGACATGATGGAGGGCAAGGAGCCAGGAGTGAGTTCTGACGTTAAGAGCCAATCTGGCCTGCGCTGCTCGCGACAGTTGAAATAGTACACGCTTGGAGAATGGGCCCACCGGAAACTGGTTGGGTCAACTTGTCTGACATACAACCGGAAGCTGATTTAGTCGATCGTTAGGGTAACATAGAAGGTTTTTGTTTTTGTTTTTAGAGTTCTAAATATTTTAACAATTTTTCTACATTTTATTCTCTGCTGTATTGCTTACTCCCTAGTCAGAGATCACACAAGTGCAACCCCCCCCCCACTTCAGGACAGGATATAATCGACAAAGACATTTACATTTTACATCAACTGTCTTCTCTAGCCTATGTAAATAATAATAACAATAACAATATCAGTATCAACCCTGTACACGAAGAACCTTTGTGAGCTGCAAAATAATAATAATAATTTTATTTATAAAGCGCTGTTAACAAACAAAATGTAGGCTCAAGGCGCTGTAATAACATTACAAACATAAACACAATAATAGTAATCAAAACTAATCTAAAAAAGTTGTACAGAAGTAGGTCTTAATGTTCTTCTTAAAAGTGGTATTAGCAATCATTAGAATCACTGGTTACGTTTTAATAAAAAAAGGCGAAATTCTCTAAGGCTACAGAGACCCAACTGTGACCTACATATTTTATCACCAATTAGGCAGACAAAGTCGTTTTCGCAATTTATTTTACACCATAGCATTACATCGATTGAGCTTTGAAAATGAGGGATTAAAGCCCTTTTATAACTTGCTATTACGCATACATACTCCGCATTTACTTCGTATATTTTAACTGATGAGCTTTGAGGGATGCGATGACGAATGTCTGGACTTAATTATATGGAAAGTCACGAGACGCTTCTTCTCACTCTTTATCCGAAGTCCTACTGCTAATAGGGCGCAACCATGTCAATCTTTTAAGATCTCAACATCCTTGATCTTCTGCTTTCCTCCAATGAGGTGAGGCTGTAGGTAGAGCAGGAACTCTTCATATTCCTCCAATGAGGTGAGGCTGTAGGTAGAGCAGGAACTCTTCATATTCCTATGATGTACCACCCCCATCTATGTAAGGCCGGAACAACCAAAACATAGGCCAGAAATGGTTCCCGGGAACAGTGGTGAAATTAAAAGTCTTGCAGAAGTAAACAGTTAGTGCTGTAACCATTTACTGAGGACTATGCAACATTTTTTAAACTATTGTTAAATACCGCTATAGACCACAAGGTCTGAAAGGGGAACTTTACTTTTTTTTACTTTTTAAATACCGCTACTCCATATCCATTTGAGCATTTTACTCCAATGTAACACGTTTGGGGGGGAGGGGTATGATAAAGTTGGCAACAAGATTCTAAATTTGTTTTTATGGCCAATTTGGCATTATGATATGAATGTCCTAATGAGTTTATATTCCAACCAAAAACCCAGAACCGCACGCCGTGTAAACATTTCTGTTTGACTTTCTGCTCAATGTTGTTTGTGTTAGTTTTTAATCTCTCCCCCCCCCCCCAGCCATTTCCCTCTTTCTATTTGATATTTTCCCATTTGCTTCTGAGACTTGACAAAAAATATTTGAAAGCCAGATTGTTATTTTCACCTGATAACTCTTGGATACATACATGCACCGACACGTTCCTGTATGCATGGATAGTCTCTCTCTTTCTCTCTCTCTCTTTCTCCATACATACACAGCCACAAACACAAACCTATGACGTACATACAAACACACACGCAGGCTGCCTTCTTGAATCGCTAAGCAGACACTTGAATCCTATGTGGTGTACACCCTGGCATGCATTATTTGTCCGCTGTTGTCCTCGCTGACTGGCCAGTCTGTCCGGCACCCTTTATCAATCTGATGCTCTCACAGGGAACATCGCCGTCTGCCCTCGTCTCCCAGCTCACCCTTCACTTCCTCTCCCCCCTCTTCTTTTTACCCCCACCTCAAAATTCATCAGGCGCCCTATCTCCTCCCTGACACCCCGTGTTCCAAATGCAGTTATCGCTATCTCTCCATCCTTCCCAGAAGTCTGTGCGCGCGCGTTTTGTATCATGTCAACAACTTCTAAAGTATCCACACAAACAATGTGAGGAGGTAAGCTTCGGCCCCATCCACCCCACCCCCCCCCCAAGGGCTGACAAAACGCCCCTCAAAAAATACGAAATTCAATATTGACATTATGCAAAGGTTGGTGAAGAATCAATATTTGTGGACGCTTTTTTTTTGATATTATTTGTGACTCATTGTGAAATTTCTTGAATAGCTGAATACAAAATGATGCTAACATCTCAAACTAATGATCGTTACAAAACATTCCTGATGATAATATTATATAATTAATGGAAATATGAAACGAAAATGTATTTGATGAAAACATCACTTTCCTAATGATGATAACATAACATTCCTTATGGAAACATGACTTCTTTTTATGATGAAGTCACTAGATTGTAGACTGTCAGTGATTTGAACATCATATTCCTAATAAAAATATCACATTCACAATGATGATAACATCACATTCACAATGATGATAACATCACATTCACTATGATGATAACATCACATTCACTATGATAACATCACATTATAGCGTTGAAAGCGTCACCTGGTAATCTTCAACGTTTTTAGATATGTTGTGAGACACATGAATAATACATTCTTGATGTCTTGACATCACTAGTTCCTGCAAGACGTTCAGTTGTCAAATGGCTCGAATTCCAATTAGAAAGAGAATCTTTTTTTACTGTACTCTTCCTAATTGTTTTCCAAAGTAAAAGTTTTTGTGGGCACTCCTCGCACGGCCCGGCCCTCCACTGACTCACATTACACATTACTTATTGCACATTACATAGTACACATGGCACATGACACAGTACACAGTACACATGGCAGATGACACAGTACACATGGCACATGTCACATTACACAGTACACTTGGCAGATGACACAGTACACATGGCACATGACACAGTACACATGGCAGATGACAGAGTACACATGGCAGATGACACAGTACACATGACGCATGACACAGTACAAATGACACAGTACACAAGGCACATGACACAGTACACAAGGCACATGACACAGTACACATGGCACATACACAGTCCTCCCTTTTTAATACAGTACATTCTTTATTGTCCATGACCTTATTTCCCCCCCTCCCAAGTCAAACATCCTAGCGCGTGGCGTCCAGTGGACAACTCTTTATGTTTAGTACTAGCTGTTCAGACTGGAAACTTCATAGTATATTTTGATTCTTGATTATTAGACTTACATTCCTTAGCACCGCGATACTCTCCTCCCTAGCTACTCAATACTCAATATAGGCTTACTCCCTAGCTCCTCACTACTCAATTATTAGCTACTCACTACATATATTCATTAGCTCCTCAATACTTGATCTATATTCATTAACTCTTCAATACTTGATATATATTCATTAGCTCCTCAATACTTGATCTATATTCATTAACTCTTCAATACTTGATATATATTCATTAGCTCCTCACTACTTGATATATATTCATTAGCTCCTCACTACTTGATATATTCATTAGCTCCTCGTTACTTGATATATTCATTATCTCGTCAATACTTGATATATATTCATTAGCTCCTCAATACTTGATATATTCATTAGCTCCTCACTACTTGATATATTCATTAGCTCCTCACTACTTGATATATTCATTAGCTCCTCAATACTTGATATATATTCCTTAGCTCCTCACTACCCGAGTTACTCCTCAATTCCTCAATGTACTCTGTTTTTGTTCTTATTATTTGTTTCTTGTGTTTCTGTCTTCTTGATTTCTTCCTTGGAATCAGTGAACTCTTTCGTCTGTCCCCTCCTCCCTTTCCCCACAAACACACGCCCATTCTTTCTCCGTTTCTTGAACATGAAGCAGTTGACCGAGCAAGCCATGTCCTCCCAGAGACATTTAGTTCTGACTAAGCCAAAGCAAGGAACCTAACTCTAGCCGACAGAATGTGGGACGTTGTTATCGATCTTGGATGTGTGTCTCTCCAGGACGCAGATTCGTCTTAGATTTGTGCGCAGCGTCCCGAAGGCTATCGTATCAAACCCCCGGATGGTGGAATGGGGGTTGGGGGGGGGGTTGTTCGCCTGGGTCGATGGAAGGGAAAAGAGGGGGTCGTGATGATAAATGTGGTCTGGCAAGAAGTGGAGAGGGTCTGAAATGGGATGTCCGTGTATTTATCTAACTGTCATATTATAATGCCATTGGAAGGCTAGAGCCACGTACATAGGGCTATACAAATAACTAGACATGTTGGACTGTGTTTTAGATGTCGAATTGAAATGTTACTGCCGCCTGGGAGAGAGACGGCCTCCTAGGTTTCAGTGGATTCAACTTCCAGGGTAGCACATTGATTTGGTTTAGTGTCGGGTGTGCTGTGTGTGGGTCAGCCTTTGACCTCGTATACCCCCCCCCCCATCCCTTTTTTACTGCGTGTTTTAAATCTCAACTAGAGTCCATCACTGTTGTCAGCCACTTTTTTTCTTGTCTCTTCCGATCGTGTAGCTCTTTCTCCCCTTTCATTCTCTCCCCTTTTTTAAATACATTTATATGTAACTTGACAACCTCTCATAATATGAATAATATGAGTTTAAAATGACTTTCGTCTCGCATGTGGAACTGACGATATATGTACACTTAGTCTACATGTCTCCGTAGTCTCACACGTTATATTCTAATGACTCTATTGACTCTCACAAGATATCTGAATGACTCTTATTGACTCTCACAAGATATCTCAATGACTCTCAGAGGATACTCCTACAGTTCTCAAAACTCAGATGTATGATGATTTATAGATCCTATTATAGATCTAGATCTAATTAATTTGACCACTAACATCTAGCTAGTTGAGTTTAAAATCCAAACTGATAGCACTTTATATAAATACCATACATGTAGATTATCTACTTCCGCTCTGATCTACTGTTACGTCATCACGTTCATGAACGCATTCGCATCGCGAACATCGTGTGCAACTTAAGGGTGAATCTGACGTCACCATAAGTCGTAGATCTACGCACCGTCAACTTTTACAAAACAAATAGTTGTCTGCAGATTAGACACTAGTCCAGCTTTACTTGTGTCACTAGTCAGTCTCGTAGTTAGACCAGAGTCAGCCTCGTAGTTAGACCAGAGTCAGCCTCGTAGTTAGACCAGAGTCAGCCTCGTAGTTAGACCAGAGTCAGCCTCGTAGTTAGACCAGAGTCAGCCTCGTAGTTAGTCCAGAGTCAGCCTCGTAGTTAGACCAGAGTCAGCCTCGTAGTTAGTCCAGAGTCAGCCTCGTAGTTAGACCAGAGTCAGCCTCGTAGTTAGACCAGAGTCAGTCTCGTAGTTAGACCAGAGTCAGCCTCGTAGTTAGACCAGAGTCAGCCTCGTAGTTAGTCCAGAGTCAGCCTCGTAGTTAGACCAGAGTCAGCCTCGTAGTTAAACCAGAGAGTCAGACTCACGTCACTAATCACTCAGCTGTTGTTAGCTGTTTTATTTTCTTTTATGTCTTTTATGTTTTGGTGGAAGGGGCCGTATCGATTTAATTTCCATAAAACTTAGATTATGTTTTCTAAACAGAACTAGTTGCATCTAGTTTTCGTTTTTAAATAGGTCATACGAAAAAAAAAACAGTTTTATTGAAGATGAAATTTAAATTTTGAAAGTTGTTTGTTACAAGAAGACTTCTGCTTAAACTCTTGATTTTATTAGCAGTTGCGTTGCTAGGGTTGGTGCCACGTGGTACTGTTTGCTCATGTTGTGACATGTACCATCCATTTTACCCATTTCCCAGAATAAACTCAGTCTTTGGTTTATTCTCTTAAGAATAAACGTAATATAAATAGCTAATTGACTCCCTTCATTGATTGGTGCACAACTATAATAAGTGCGCTAGTTAATTCCTGATATATTATCACCCCCCCACACACACACACACACAAACCAGGGTGCCAGTCGGTAAAACAATTTACAACTTAAACTACATATACTTTCGCAGTTAAACTACTTTCAAGTACTTAGACGGACAAAGGATGTTGGTAACAACTGTAGTGATTTATGTCAATGTAGTGGTCTAAATTTTTGTAGTCAATACGATATTTAAAAGCTTTATATGCCATTGGCTTTACAGTTATTAGAAAAAGACAACGTGTCATGGCGATGTCATAGGCACCTAAATGTCAACGTTTTACACCGTTTCAGTGGATGTATGCCAGTCTCCGGCGTGAACAGTTCTTAAAATTGAGATTCACGTGATATGTAATCAATGCTGAGTCTATTACACTACGAAGAATCGACCAACACATTTTCGCGGGAAAGAATCGATACAAATCCAGACTCAGAATCGCACTAATCTTGAATTAGCGCACTCTCCCTTTCTGTGCCTCAGTTTCCCACAAAAGTAATCTTTGTAAAAATTCTAGGCATTGATTGGCTGGCTTAGTCCATTAATCAGGGCCTACGTGGGGGTGGAAGCTGTATGAGTAACGCACGTCTGCAGTTCGAGGACGCTTCCAGAATGTTAATAGTATTGATTTCCCCTCCCTGCTTTGAAAGTATTTCTTTTTTATGTGATATTATTTTATGTTGGTCTTTTTTTTTTCCCCCATTCGCACACTAATACTTGTCGCACTCATTTCTGGGTCATCCCGCCATTGACACAAATGAGTTCGCCCTAACTTGTATACAGGCAGCCAGGGAAAGACGCGTATTTAAAAAAAATAAAGAAAGAAACGGATCAAATTCTTGATGTCTCAGAGATGTCTTTGACTAGACCCACATTATAGTGCATCAGACAAAATATCATGGTTCTCTTTCTCTCTCTCTCTCTCTCTCTTTTTCTCTCGCTCGCTCTCTCTCTCTCTGTCTGCCTATAAATAAAATATATTAAGATGTAAAAAAAAAACATACAACTAACCAATATCAGAACATAGCCTATTGCAGGACATTGTACATGTAAAAAAAAAAAACTAAAGAAAAAAAAAAAAATAGCCAATTTCAGGACATAAACAAAAAGCTTAAAAAGTTCAGGACATTTGTAGACGTCACCTCATTTCAAGGTGTAAAACATAAGCTCATATCCAGACATTTCAGGACGTTAGCAAAAGTCAATATCAGGACATTTCAGGACGTAAGAAAAAGTCAATATCAGGACATTTTAATGTGTAAAAAAAAAAAAAAGCCAATATCAAGACATTTCAGGACTTAACAAAAAAAAAAAAAACAAGTGGCCAATCTGAGACTCTCTCACTATGGAAATGTTGGTCTGAAGGACGTCAATGCAAACATCTTTCTCTTTACATCAACAAGACTTGGAGTCCTAATGTGTTCCTTCATATGTAGAGCTATTGATTGGCTTTCTCCTTCTATGGTGATCCGTGTGGGCCATTGTTTTCTTTTCTGGACAATCTCCTTTATAACTCAGCTTTAGAGAAAAAAAAAATGAAATAATATCCATATGGCTAAAGTAGATCCCACTGTAGATATATCCCTTCCCATGCAAATAGTTACCACGTGAGCTGTGTAAAAAAATCATTGATAGGAACTTCGAAAATGGTAAATTTGTGACGTAATCAGTACACGGCTATTTATGCGTTATTGTTTGTTTTTTTAAATTTCTGCTAGCGATTCGTCTAAGATTAGTGCGCAGCGCCCTGTTAAAATTTTAGATTTTTTCGGTTACGGAGAGATATTCTTCAACAGGCTTTTTAAATTTTTTCCTTGATAAAGTCCAGTAAGTACTGTATTTATGCCATATCATGGTATCTATTTCTTAATCACTGAATTTGTCAAAAATGAAATTGTTGCCCTTTGTTGACAACCGGTGTTTAATGCTGACAACTGTGAGACTTTCTTCAGTACCCCCCCCCCCCCCGAAAAAAAAATGTTTCCTATCACTTCAGCTTGAGTACTCATTCTTTCTTGGAGACTTTCATACATGGAGACTAATCCAAAAATATCAAGCCTTTTCCTTCATACCACTGCTAAAAACAGTATTTTCTTTCATACCACTGCTAAAAACAGTATTTTCCATCATACCACTGCTAAAAACAATATTTTCTTTCATACCACTGCTAAAAACAGTATTTTCTTTCATACCACTACTAAAAACAGTATTTTCTTTCATACCACTGCTAAAAACAGTATTTTCCTTCATACCATTGACATGGTTATTACAAGTCTGTTCCCTTCTAGTGAGCTTGCCGGATGAAGTGATCAATTTGTTACTGTAGGTGGTGGGGGAGGTGGGGCCGAATCATCAGGGGAGCTAAATGTGATGCTTGACTCTTATTACAAGCCAATCTACCAGTTGGCCTTGATCATAATACAGTACAATAGGTGCTTTAATCTGCTAAACGTAATGGCGCCCCCAGACCGCCCTACACCCTTTTGGGGCAGATCAGATCGCATCATTAATATGATTCCTGTACGCCAGACACTCTCGCCCCCCCCCCTCCTTCCAATTCACTCTCTCTGGCCCCTTCTCCAGCTTGTTGTCGATATCAATAATAAATGAAGTTCAGAGGTCAGAAGTGTGTTGTATGTCACTAAAATGTCATTAGCCGATGTGACACAAGCCATGTCAGTTGATCAGTGCGAGAAATGCACCCAGGAGTTCACCATGCGTAATGCAATGATATCAAAACCTAGATAGATAGATCATACAGTTACGGCATTTTGTAATCGAAAGTATTAATATCGGCCGGAGGCCCAGTGCAGGAATTTTGTGAAGACTCTTTTGAAAGCTTCACTATAAGAACACTTACTATGAATAAATCAAAAGCCAGGTCATATATAAGAAGATACCAATAGAATACGCGTGAAATGTATCTATTTCCATTTGTTTTTAAAATTTAACTTGCCTATATTGGTAAACTTGTAACATTCTTGAGTTAAAGATGAGACCATGGGAGACTTCACAACCTGCAGGGTGACGGCCCTTGGTAGTATCATAGAACAGCATCTCAGCCGCTAGACGTAGAAACCATGATTTGATTGATATTATTATAAGCTAAAAAGATAATAGTTGAATGATAAGTCTGTGATTTTTTTCAAATTATAATTAAAAAAATGGATTAAATCTTAATTCAACTACAATACTCTTTAAATGATTAATTATTATAAAATAAAATGAATCTATTGAATAGTAGTTGTTTTATCTATATCAAATAGTATCCATGAAAAGATCTTCTACAGTCTGCATCATCAAACTTATTCAAACGGATGTTTCATCATACATTATACAAAAGTTACTTCCATGGACGGATGTTTCATCATACATTATACAAAAGTTATTTCCATGAACGGATGTTTCATCATACATTATACAAAAGTTACTTCCATGGACAGATGTTTCATCATACAGTATACAAAAGTTACTTCCATGGACGGATGTTTCATTTATACAAATACCACATCCATAGAAGGATATATTTTATCCATATAAAAAAAAAATTCTCCATAGACTGAACTTGTATATCTCTACCCAAAGCGGGGTCCGGGGGGTGGGGTAGTTAGATAAGATTCCGTTGCTGCCACGTACGCCCATCCATACCCTTTCCCCAAGATATGGCCTGATCCGTTCGATATCAGCCTGGCTATCCATTGGACTGCTCACACACACACACCCACAGCAATACTCACGTCCTATGACCCAGTCATTGCCAGAGAGAGATGGAATGGGGGAGAGTGGGGGGTGCCCTATTTATGCCGTTGTTGCGCCGGTTCGTCTGTTGATTGTTTGTTGGAATGATGATTGTGTCGTCGCAGTGATTGTGATTGGAACGTTAACGGTATGTTATCTCTCTTCATCTCGTTCTCTCTTTTTTTTTTCTGCTTATCTTCCTTTATCCTCTGTCTTATCCTCTCTCTTTGTCCCTCTCTGTCTCTCTCTATCTCTCTTTCTCTGTCTCTCTCTCTATCTCTCTTTCTCTGTCTCTCTCTCTATCTCTCTTTCTCTGTCTCTCTCTCTTCCTTATTTTAATGATATAAGATGACTGACTACTGCCATAACTGTCACTTGTAGAAATTGGCCTGACAGTTAGCTGTCATCTCTACTTGTCTAGAACACGTCGGGTTCAGATATTCCCTGTTCTCTTGATCGATATTTTAAATCGTCTTAATCATTCATCCTCAAACCCCAGAGCTTTCGTGACGAGCTTTACGTGCTTACTTAGAGCCATGTAGTCAGAATGTTTAGGATTGGACTTGAAAGACTTTTGTAAGACATTGTGACTTAATGCAAGTGTTGCAATGGGGGATGTCTCAAGTTGTCTCAGCAATGGGGGATGTCTCAAGTTGTCTCAACAATAGGGGATGTCTCAAGTTGTCACAGCAATGGGGGATGTCTCGAGTTCTCACAGCAATGGGGGATGTCTCGAGTTCTCACAGCAATGGTGGATGTCTCAGTTTGTCACAGCAATGGGGGATGTCTCGAGTTCTCACAGCAATGGGGGATGTCTCAAGTTGTCTCAGCAATGGGGGATGTCTCAAGTTGTTACAGCAATGTCTCATTATCCACTTATCTGCCCCCCACTTGAATACAATGTAGATTCCTAATTAAACAATTGCGCTGGAAATCCGGCCATGAAACAAAAACTCGAGACCATAAAGGTTTTCCGTCTTTTCCGACGCCATTTATATCAAAGTTTTTCATTTGCGGAGATTTCTCCAAAGCTGGCGTAGGCCTACATTCTCAACGGCTTCAGTTTAGAATTAGGAAATTCCCGTTCTATTGCAGTAGGATGTTGGCGTCTTTAGAAATTCCCGTTCTATTGCAGTAGGATGTTGGCGTCTTTAGAAATTCCCGTTCTATTGCAGTAGGATGTTGGCGTCTTTAGAAATTCCCGTTCTATTGCAGTAGGATGTTGGCGTCTTTAGAAATTCCCAATGTACAAGAAGGGTTAACGGTTTGAACAGCAATGACCATCGTTGGTTTGATACACTGCCAGAGAATTTAGGTTTGTACCCTGTCAAATTGAACAGTTGGCAAAGACATTTTTTAATAAAACAAAACCAGAACAATTAAACACACATTTCAAGTAATGATGTGACCTCCTTCAGGATCGTTTAGTTCATTTCTATTGAATTTATTCGATAATTATTACTCTTTAGCTTTTATAATCATTCTCTGGCACTGCTAGGATCGAGTTAGATTAATTAATTAATTAATTAGTTTCACCTTAGTCTCCCTAGCTTTATCAAGTGATTGTCAACTTAAAGTCTATATTGGGCCCCGAAGATATCTGTAAGTACTCTCGGACCTCTCACTGGATATTCATCCTCCACAGTCGCATAGTTAAGTTTTCAATGTCATTTGATTTTAATGTATTTACCATTTGAGTTTAGTGATAAAGAGCAGGGTTGTGCAATCTGCTTCCTTGTACGTTTATACCGGCATTTATCATTAAGAGCAGCTGTAGCCATGAGATGAATCTTGAAGTCACGTGATCTATTATTAAACCTTTGTGTGCTACCCCCTCCCCCCGCCAAGGATCTTTCCGAATCCTTAAAACTTGCTCCCGCACTGCCCAGTTAAAAAGGTCCGACTACTATATATTATACTCTCTTGATGATTATGGCACAAGTGAAGACTGTATGATGTATTTAGCCAGCGAGCACTTACTGGAAAGACATACCTCAATAATTCAGTCGTGTGTATCGGATGACGTAGACAACAGATGGGCAAGACCCCTCCCCCCCCCCCCCTTTCTCAGGCCACTACTTCCTCCCTTCGATATTTGCACTGTCTATTTTTTTTTTCTAATTGGTAAAATGCTAGAGGCGAAAATAATGGTCAGTCCGGAAATGGACTTTTGCCAAGACGCAGAGTAGCGTGGACATAATAGGACGGGAGATTTATTTCGTAGTTGACCTTTTCCGACTTTCTCAATGTCTTTGCACAAAACACACGCACATGACCTCATGGACAGACACACGCACATGACCTCATGGACAGACACACGCACATTATACACGCAAAACTCGCACATCCCTCTACTGCTAGACAATAATACGCAGGCATTAGACATTGTAGACTGCCCGTTGGGAGAGCTTATAGCTGTATAGTGTAGACTAATAACGTTTGAAGCATTTCCATATAGATCGAACCCATTTAAGACGCCCATGTTAAGAGGCATATAATGACCTGAACAACTCCACCAAAAAGCCCGTACGCCCATGTCAAGAGGCATATAATGACCTGAACAACTCCACCAAAAAGCCCGTACGCCCATGTCAAGAGGCATATAATGACCTGAACAACTCCCCCAAAAATCCCGTACGCCCATGTCAAGAGGCATATAATGACCTGAACAACTCCAATAAAAAGCCCGTACGCCCATGTCAAGAGGCATATAATGACCTGATCAACTCCACCAAAAAGATCGTACGCCCATGTCAAGAGGCATATAATGACCTGAACAACTCCACCAAAAAGATCGTACGCCCATGTCAAGAGGCATATAATGACCTGAACAACTCTGTGGCTCGCACTTTTCGTATACACCACCAAACGTTGGCGATTCATGGCTTTCATAGTCCTGCTTTTTTCATTACATTCATAATACAGAGACTCTCTATGTTTCTCTAAGATATTGGGTGAGAACAGTCTTTCAAGTGACTAAGCAGATCCATATGCGACCTGTATACAAATCCGTCGTGGGTCTTTTAAATTTTTCGTTTCACAGTCTACGCCTGTGTTTGGCAAGGACTTTTCTTTGGGTCTTCAATGTGTGTCTCGCGACCTTTCTTTGGGTCTTAAATGTGTGTCTCGCGAACTTTCTAAGAGTTTCCATGTGTCTCTTTCAGAAGCCGTTTTCTGCCAACCAATTGTTGGATTGTATTGAGGCTCGAATAAAAAGGAAGTAACTGTAACGCTGTTCTTATTCTTATAACTCTTGTGTGTATGGCTCAAAGACCTGGGTCCTGTGTAGGAAGCACCTAAGGCTACTCGAAGGCTTCTTCCCAATGTGCCTGCGCTCCCCCTAATGGGTATATGGCAATACGTCACAAAGAGATTAAATACCCGAAATCAACCTATGACTATAAGAGTTTCTGACCAGTGTCATTCCATGTTTTAAGGTTTGTTCATAAGTTATAAGCCTTCTAGCTTCGCTAAAGACGAGGGAGAGGTCAGTAGGGCTTCTAGGTCACCGCTAGCCGTACATCTCAGTCCGCAACGACACGAGGGGCGCAGCGCGATAGTGTCTTGTCATGCAATGTTAATTAGACCGACTTGGATTACTCTGGTCCCCAGCGATACAGTCTGGACCTTAATGGCATCTTGACCCGGTGGTTTCAGAACGGTGTGCGAATGGTCAGTTCCTCTGTGTAGCTCAGTGATTTTAAGTCGGTTGTGAACTCCACCAGCTGAGACCCCTAACCCCTAACCAAACCGACACTACACACATGTCAACACATGAGTGTTCAATGATTTCTGTCTGTTTTAAATGGTCTCCCTTAACCTTTTGTTCCTCGTCTTTTTCTGGACTATACACATTTTCCCCAAAAAGTGGCAACTCTCTAATGTTACCTTATGGTTGATTTAAAGTAACACTTGAATGGACAACTTTTTCAGTCCGCCACTGGCTCGCTTGCTACATCATCTCTTCTGAGTCTCTCCTAAGTCTCTCTACGTTTACATCGGGGCCACAGAAATGGTGCACCGGAAACCGAGGTCCGTCGTCTGTAACAATGCGTTGATGACTCTGTCTGACGATTGAATCACTGGCTAGAGGTTACAGACCTACACTAGTGGCACACTCCGGCCTTCTCTGGGATCGATACTCTTTGTCTTTCTACTCACCGTGGATCTTAGTAGCACGTGACATTACTCAGCCAATCAGTTACTCAAGAAAAAAAAAGGTTTGTTTGGGTTTAAACAAAAAAAAAGTAGCTGTTATCGATTGCACTGTTGCCCTGGGTACCACCTGCTATATACATCATTTATGACTTTCGAATTTTTTTTTCAATCAATAATGTTTTGGTGTTTTGTTGTTATGTTTTTTTTTTAAATGTAACATTTCAGTTTGAACGTTAAACAAAAAAATATCAAGATTTCTATTTTCCAATTTTATCTTTTTAATGAATGAAATGTGTTCTTAAAGTTCACAAGCAATCATTCTGGTTTCATCTGCTTTTTAAAGAAAACTGGTCACTTTTTTTTTAATTAATGAAACTTGATTGATTTCTTAAAATCGGATTTGTCGGTTATATTAAGGCGTCTTCTGCTTTTTTTCCCCGATTAGACCTTGACATTGGCAAAAATATTTGCCAGACAAAATATTTGTGCTTTTAGTTTTCAGAGAGAAATAAAAGAGAACGAAAAGAGTCTGTGTTAGTTTCAACTTTAGGGAAGGGCGCTATTTTCTTTTGGGTACTATATTCTCGGATTCTTAATTTAAAAAAAAAAAGGATCAATTTTTAAATTAGCTTAACAGTTGCGCCTCTGCAATTCGACTTCTAAAGTTAAACCTAGATTGAGGCATTGAACTAGGTCCTTACGCCGATTGCACACATTTTTCAGTCACCGTTGACCATAGAAAATAGGTCATTAAGAATGTCTTATGTCTTAATGACAACTTCTAGATCATTCTTGATGTCAACATCTAGGTTTAGATTACAATATATAGTTCTTAATGACAACATATGTCTTAATGACAACATATAGGTCTTAATGACAACATATAGGTCTTAATGACAACATATAGGTCTTAATGACAACATTTAGGTCTTAATGACAACATATAGGTCTTAATGACAACATATAGGTCTTAATGACAACATATAGGTCTTAATGACAACATATAGGTCTTAATGACAACATATAGGTCTTAACAACATATAGGTCTTAATGACAACATATAGGTCATAATGACAACATATAGGTCTTAATGACAACATATAGGTCTTAACAACATATAGGTCTTAATGACAACATATAGGTCATAATGACAACATATAGGTCTTAATGACAACATATAGGTCTTAATGACAACATATATTCATATATCGTAAATTTCCGTAGTTGAGACAGAGCTAGACCCGTGAGTCATAGTGCTGAGATCGGATCCAAATGTCACACATTTTACTCTCTCTATTGTTGTTGTTGTTAGTTCTGTGTGAACCTCAAAATTTGGAGGTGGCTGCCTAGTAAGCCTATGCCTAAGGCCGGCCCTGTAAGTGCGTTATTCGATTCCCCACTATGCCAAATGGATTACGATTAATAACAAATACAATTGGCTAAACTCTGTTGTTGCTCTGGAGATGGTTGAAACAATACGGCTGTGCTCTTCCAGCCATGCGCAGAAAGAGATTTTCGCTCACCACCTGTTCCATTTTGTCTCATTTCAATAACCTGAAGCCAATAAAACACCTGGTGAACGCAATACTTTGTGATCCTGGTTTTTTTTCGCATTTACACCTGTAAAGTGTCAGTTACCTTCAAGTGTCTCTTTTATATTCCTTCTATTGCCACTTTCTCTTCAGTCTTCAAAAAGTATACGGCTTTGTTTCCTTGATGCCCCCCCCCCCCTTCCCGGCCTCTCTCTACGTAGTCTGTATAAGGATAAAGTCTGTAGAGTGTGTTAGGAATAGTCTAAGGCCTGAGTTGTTTTGTTTTGTTTTTTGTGTGTTGTTTTTTTCCTCAAGAGACTTATTCAATGAACTCTATCTCCTAGACACACGCTCTATAACGAGGGAAGAAGAATTAGGCATCCTGTTAGGAAAGATGGTTTCAACTAAAAGGTTTGCACACACAAACATGTTTAAATGTAAAGGGATGTTACTGGACAGTCAAACAAAACATATATACAGTGACATCATGT
The DNA here is from genome assembly GCF_947242115.1 of Biomphalaria glabrata. Taxonomy (NCBI): domain Eukaryota; kingdom Metazoa; phylum Mollusca; class Gastropoda; family Planorbidae; genus Biomphalaria; species Biomphalaria glabrata. Next base: position 12,861,758 of record NC_074728.1, read on the forward strand.
CGACAGACTCAACTCGTCCCATCAGCCCACCTGGGCTCACTACCCCAGCTATGTCTAGAGTCCCGGCTAGGCCCGTCACCCCAGCTATGTCTAGAGTCCCGGCTAGGCCCGTCACCCCAGCTATGTCTACTTGACATCTTACTTCCCCAGACGACAAAAAAAAAATTAACTTTGGATTATCTTTCCTTTACTTATTGCTTTGAAGTTTGCATTTATAATCAGTGTGGCTTACCAGGAGCCATGTGAATAGCGCAACGATAGCGCCGTCCCTCTCAAACAGTTGGGAAGGGGATTAAACCGAAAAATGGCGCCCCGATCCCAAACTCCCTTTCCGTTGATCAAGAAGATTGTAATATGTGCTCACTAAGATACACACTCACACTATTATATACTGTATATATATATATATATATATATATATCTAAATATATCTATATTGTATTATAATACAGTTAGTGAGCACATATTGCAAACGTTTGCGCGGCATCAATGTGTGTGTGTGTCTGTGTGTCAGCACGTGCCTTAGTGCCATAATGACTGGCTCTCTGACGTCATCACAGAGACAAAGAAATTGGCGGGGGAAAAAAGTATTGCAGAGGAGGTGGGGGGTGCCAAAAGAGGGGGAGGACGAATCAGGGAGGAAGAGGAGGAGGATATCGCTTTAACCTATTCACACGTGATGCTCCGTTAGATCGATGCAGGAACCTGGGACTCGCTGCCATTGATTGACAGAAGCAATGAATGTTTGTGATCAGTCAAGCGTGCGAAGAAAGAAAGAGAGGAGGAAAAAAAGTGTTTCCCCCTCCTTAACCTTTCCGATTATCTGCGCCGCCGCCGCCGCCCTCCCTCCTAACGTGTTCGCTCTCCTTGTTCAAACCCTGGGTTCTAATGATATAATTATATATCACTGAGTTTTGTTTTTTTTTTTCTTTGTCACCGGCACATGTAGACCCATTGCACTGACATTTACAGCAAGTTTCTGACTCATGGTGTCAGTCAATGTAGACTTCACGTCTCTTTCTCCCCTTTCATCTTCCACTTTCTTCATTCAATCGTCTTTTTTGTTTGTTTGTTTGTTTGTTTGCTTTTTGTCGTTTAAAAATGTAAACCCTTTAGTCAATAAACTTTTTGAAAAATCTAACTTTTTTTACTGGAGCAGTTTCCAATATTTTGATCGCTGGCCATCAATTAGCGTTAAGAGGTTTATCCTAGCAGACTTTGGTGGTAGATGTAATTGTGTTTCTTTGACTAGTCTTTGTTCGTTTAGTAGCCGAACCTCTGTTTCTGAAGCTGAACCTCCATTTCTTTCGCTGGACCTCTGTTTCTTCAGCCATACCTCTGTTTCTTGCCATACCTCTGTTTCTTAAGCCATACCTCTGTTTCTTAAGCCATACCTCTGTTTCTTAAGCCATACCTCTGTTTCAATATCTGGGCATGTTGGTTTCGTTGGCTGAGACTTCTTATTGAATCTTTTGTCTGTATTCCAGCCTTACGTTCACTGGGGAGTCTGGTTTTGTTGATAGTTGAGTCTCTTGTTTAGTGAAAGCAGGCCTCTTATCTTTTAAATTACATCGTACTTAAGGATCCTCTTGTTTGTTTGTTTTTTGTCAATGTTTGAACCTCCCTTTTTTTTTATGTTTAAAAACAAACAATGCGCACGTGTAGGCTTAAAAATTTAGAATTTTAATGATCGAGTCTAATTACTCACTAATGAATGAACATTTTAGACTTAAACGTCAACGAAAATTACAAGAGCTAAAAAGAAATAAGAGTGAAACTACGCGCTTATAAATTTAGCGGGAAAATTACATGCGCTTGAAGAATAGGAGGCTCAGTTTTAGGTCCATATTTGTCAATATCGATAGACGTAGATCAGGCTAGCCAACTAAACAGATACATTTATAGACAGATCTATTATATATTCCTGGTCCGCTAGAGATAGAGTTCTAGACGAATAAAGCTATTGCTGTTCACAGCCTCAAACCATTTTTGTAGTGTGACCTTTGACAGTTAGCTCCCCATTAAGTTCAGAGCACAGCCTTGAAGACTTTACGAAGAACATGAAGACGTACCTGCCCTTAAACTAGGTCTTTAGAATCTCTTTTTTTTTATGTCTGTTATGTGCTCATGGCGTTTTTAGCCTACATTATGATTGTTAACAGCGTTATGTTAATTAAATTATTATTTGTTATCAAAAGTTTGAGTATTTTGAATATTTGAATGCGGATTTACAATCAGGCCCTTTAGCTCTATCTGGTCGTCACTTCCTCCTTGCATGATTGGTCCCCTTTGATCTTCTGTGACGTCTTCGGGGTGACGTCAACGATGGTGGAGCGGTGCGCTGGAACGTCTTAACGTTTCTCCAGGCTGACGCTGCGACTCAGTGTGCCACGGAGAGGGGGTGGGGTGGAAGCATGGCTGACGCCTAGGGCGCTTGTCACTGTTGACAACTTGTCTTGGACACACTTCTGTCAGTTCTGCAATAGGGAAGGGGGTTTTTTTGGCAGGGGGGGGGGATTTTTGTTCCACATCCTAATAAAGCCCACCTCCCCCCATCACCCAACTATATTTGCGCCCCATCTTTCCTCTCTTTAAAACGTGTTCTTACCCTCTTCGTTGTTGTTCTAATAGATCCCCCCCCCCCATCTCTTTGTGCTCTCTTTTCACACAGTTGGTTTTAAGCCTCCCCCCCCTCCCCCCCCCCCCCTGCCCCAACCCTGAAGTCTGGCACCGACAACAACCACCGACTTTGACTCATTTTCTAATACCTAGCGTTCGATTGAACTACCCCCCCTCCCCCACCTCTGTTTGCTTTCCCCCCCCCCCCCCAATCAATGTCTCTTCCTTTACTGGGTGACACAGTAACATGTATGCACAAACACACCTTCCAAATTCATCCCTGAGTTTCTTTCTTTGACTCTCCTGTCCCACCCGCCTGGCATCATTTGTTTAAAAATAGTTTCATAGTTAAAAAAAAACAACGCTTTATCTGAATCCATAACGGCCTCTCTCCCCCCCCCCTCATTTCTCCTCATACTCCCCCCCCCCCCCCCAATGTCCCAACTCTCTCCCTCTTTCCATCCATCTCCTTCCGTGTCATCGATTTTTGTCCGCAACCGTCATACGATTCCAGAAGCAAACTCGCGCCATGTTGATGCTGAATGCGTCTGTGGGGAGGGATGGTTAAGGGCGGTGGTTGGAAGTGGGGGGGGGGGGAAGCAAGGAGGGGGACAGACTTTTAGCCCGTGGCATTTTTCTAGCTTCGTGTCAAGTCAGTGGCTAGGAGTTCTCTCCCGCTTGTTGCTGTAAACCAGTGGAGTGGGGACCGTTCTGTGGGGACATTGGTGCCAGGGTTCCAACTGGTCATTCTCTAGTGGTACTGGTGTTTTTGTGCTTCTTCCTAGACCTAGACTAAAATAGAAGCGTCCCGCCTGTGTTTCGCTGTTAATTTTAGTTGCACGAATTTAATTTGGAAAACTTTGTATTTCGACGCTTAATTTGTTTTTCGCTTGTGTGTGGCCAGATTCTGTACCTAGCGAGTTTCATTTTAGACCCAGACAACACTGTGCTTGCCATATTGGCATGTGTGAAATTGCGTTGCAGTTTTATTTCGCTTTGTTATTCAAATTTGTTTTTCTTTCATCTCAGTTTGGCCAAAAAAATAAAATAAAATGTGGAGTAAACTTAAATATATATATTTATAGAATAGGCATGCTGTCTGGATAAGCATGGTATCTGGATAAAGATAACTTGAATTTTGTTAGATTTTTTTTTTTTTAGTTTTTCATAAAATCTGTGTGGAAGCGTTATTTAATTTTGCATTGCCGCTTTGGTTTTGTCTTGTCTTGCATTACCGTTTTGTTTTACGCCAGTAGAAATTAAGACATTTTGTGAAGAGAATGATACTGTGCTTTAATTTGTCCCATTCAATTTTCTCTGTTAAAAATTCAACTTTTTTTTTCAATTGTGTTTCTTTACATCATTTTAACGCTTTGATTTTTTAAAGTGAATACATTACAACTCTTTTCTTAATCAACCTCGAGTTCATTCATTCGCCTAATTTTAGATATTTTCTGTTGAAAAGTTAAAGAAATAAACATCGGGTAGACTCGCAAGGCCAATTGACATTAAGTTCTCAACTTGACTGCAAACATCAACAAGTTCCTGGCATAAGAAACAGTAGTAAGAAAAAAAAATTATTTTAGGAAAATAGAACTTTTGCTAAATCTTTGTTGAAAATTGTCTTTCCTGTGATCCCGATCTTGGACTTCATTCAGGTGAGTAATGTCGTCTACAAGTTTAGTTTGTAGGTTTGCCCATCTTGTTTACTAGTAGACTAGAGCTCTTGTACTCTACTTGATTTGTCTGTTTATGTAGATGAACAAAGAGGACAATTACTTCCTGGAGTGTAGAGAGAGCTCTGTCATCACGATTATTTAATAACGTATGCATCTATCTTTGGATGTCCTATTGTTAAACATTTTATCTGCCGACGGGATTGTGACAACTGACATAGCAGACACTATGGCCGATGGTTAACGAGGGTGTCATGTAGCCAACACAACGGTCGGTCGCCTTTACTGCCCCCAATTAATTTTAGGTACTCATCAGAATTGTGTGGACACAGGGGTATATCCGAAATCCTGGGACACCTCGGTTCCGAACCCAAGCAATGTACCCCCCAGCTCCCACGCCAGACTGTTTCTCCCTAAGTATTTCATTGTGTTTCCTCCTAACGAACCAACTGACTTTCTCCTACAGAAGTGACCTTCGCCTTCTTCGTAATCATGTTCTGAATTTATTTCTAGATTGAAAGAAACGTTACATTCTAAACTTGGTGAGGAGAACGAGCTTAAAGTTGGGGTGAAATCCATTCTTGAAATAGAATACCATCAAGACATTCACATTGAGTTTGAAAACCAGTACACCTTATCTGTCTAGTAGATCTTTGGGGTGGATATGTATCTGTCTAGTAGATCTTTGGAGTGGATATGTGTCTGTTTAGTAGATCTTTGGAGTGGATATGTGTCTGTTTAGTAGATCTTTGGGGTGGATATGTGTCTGTTTAGTAGATCTTTGGAGTGGATATGTGTCTGTTTAGTAGATCTTTGGAGTGGATATGTGTCTGTTTAGTAGATCTTTGGAGTGGATATGTGTCTGTTTAGTAGATCTTTGGAGTGGATATGTGTCTGTTTAGTAGATCTTTGGGGTGGATATGTGTCTGTCTAGTAGATCTTTGGGGTGGATATGTGTCTGTCTAGTAGATCTTTGGTGTGGATATGTGTCTGTCTAGTAGATCTTTGGAGTGGATATGTGTCTGTCTAGTAGATCTTTGGAGTGGATATGTGTCTGTCTAGTAGATCTTTGGGGTGGATCTGTGTCTGTCTAGTAGATCTTTGGAGTGGATATGTGTCTGTTTAGTAGATCTTTGGAGTGGATATGTGTCTGTTTAGTAGATATTTGGGGTGGATATGTGTCTGTTTAGTAGATCTTTGGAGTGGATATGTGTCTGTTTAGTAGATCTTTGGAGTGGATATGTGTCTGTTTAGTAGATCTTTGGAGTGGATATGTGTCTGTTTAGTAGATCTTTGGAGTGGATATGTGTCTGTTTAGTAGATCTTTGGAGTGGATATGTGTCTGTTTAGTAGATCTTTGGGGTGGATATGTGTCTGTCTAGTAGATCTTTGGGGTGGATATGTGTCTGTCTAGTAGATCTTTGGTGTGGATGTGTCTGTCTAGTAGATCTTTGGAGTGGATATGTGTCTGTCTAGTAGATCTTTGGAGTGGATATGTGTCTGTCTAGTAGATCTTTGTAGTGGATATGTGTCTGTCTAGTAGATATTTGGAGTGGATATGTGTCATACTAGTAGATATTTGGAGTGGATATGTGTCTGTCTAGTAGATCTTTGGAGTGGATATGTGTCTGTTTAGTAGATCTTTGGAGTGGATATGTGTCTGTCTAGTAGATCTTTGGAGTGGATATGTGTTTGTCTAGTAGATCTTTGTAGTAGATATGTGTCTGTCTACTCGATATGTAACTGTCTAGTAGATATCTATCTGTCCAGCGGTTTGGTGATCTCATAGCTAGTCTAGTAGATATGTATGTATCCAGCCTTTGGAAAACACTGTCCCCCCAAGTAGAAGTGTATCTGACAGACAGATCTGTATCTGACATGCTATTGAGTGCTGAGAGTTGCTGAACATTTCAATCTAAGAAATCGAACGTTCGAACGTTCCGTCCGAAAAACAAAACAAATTGAGTATCGAACACGAACAGAGAACTTAACAAAGGAAATTACGTGGGGAATGTGTTGGCTTCTTTTAAGAAAACAACATACAAGCACGCATCAAACAAAAGGCCATTAATACGCTGGACCTTGTCAATGAAGATCAAGTTGAATTACTGCATTTATCTATACTCCTAATCTAGCACAAACACACATGCTCACAAAAACTCCAACGCAAAAACACACAAACGTTAGCGCATTGTACAGGTACTATAATTGAGAAATCAAATTTGATTGGTTCAAAACTAGTCATGGTGAGACAACTGATGGAGACAGAGACTGGAGCAGACGTGAGACCAGACGGTAGACTTCCCTTCATTAATTATGTAGGTCTACACCTAGTAAATATTAATGTACCCAAGTGACCCTCAGTAATGTACCCAAGTGACCCTCAGAAATCAAAGTTTTGCTGCATAATATGTGTATCAACAGGAATACTGGTTAACTGTATATACTGTCTGCTTCATGCATTCATAGTAGTTTAGATCTGAATGGGGTTAATCTGTGATATGGGTCACTAAATTGACCTGCTAATGTTTGTAGTTCTTTAGAAAACCAGCGTTTTCTCGTGCTCGTTTTCTCGTGCTCGTTTTCTCGTGCTCGTTTTCTCGTGCTCGTTTTCTCGTGCTACCTTACTTGCTCAAAGTCTTCAAAAGGGTTTTTTTTTTTGATCGGCGAATGAGTTAATCAATATCTATCTTAATACGCAATGATCTAATCGATGCATGATTGGCCTTGTTTGGCCTCAACATCCATTCGATAAAATGATTTTACAACATAGAGGCTGAAAATCTATTTTTAGGATTGGGCCGTATTTGTTTCCAAAATCAGTCGTATTGATTATAAAGGAGCGTTGCTAGGGACTATCACTCTGTGTTAGGGGAGGTAATTATTAGGTCATTGTTTTAAACTCAACTGGGGATCATAAAATGGAGGGTAATCCATATATGACATGGTGTCTGGTGTATCCTGTTTTGTTTTAGACTTGTAGAATCAAAATTTAAAAACAGAAAACCAATACCCAAATGGAAATACCACATCAGTGCTGGGGCGTACAATGAGATTTTAAATTGAGATAGACTTATTCAATTCGAACCTACGTTGGTATCCAATCGTTAAGGTATCGCTTTGATCCTGAGTGTGAAAAAAAAAAAAGAAACGAAGCCTTTGTAAAAAATGATCATTTTCAAATTGACCATTTGCATTGTATACCTCGAAAGTGCCTTAATGTCAATGCTTTCTCTTATCATTGTATACCTCGACGACAGTGCCTTAATGTCAATGCTTTCTCTTATCATTGTATACCTCGACGACAGTGCCTTAATGTCAATGCTTTCTCTTATCATTGTATACCTCGACGACAGTGCCTTAATGTCAATGCTTTCTCTTATCATTGTATCATTAGGCAACATAGTTATGTGCACAAAGCTTATCTTTCTATATATAAATATAATGTTATATCTCAGTGATTATCCTTGCTTTGTGCCCTTATAGCGTTCTGTTCTGTCAGCCCCCAGCCTGTTATTTCGACCATTTTAAAAATTCCATCTTATTTCCCATGTATTGAAAGAGCTTTGTTGATGGAAGTTGTACGTGACGTAAAGTCCTTCAATTTCTAACCTTCCAACTTTTTCTATTGAATGAAGGGAAAAAAAACATAACAACAACAACACAAGCAAGCAAATAGACAATTTTCTGTTACGTTTTAATCAAGACATAACAATTGACTATGTGACTGACTCGACAATAGCCCAGGGAAAATCAATTTGCTACAGTATTATCGGACGTTGACAAGGTTCCTCCCCTTGGCGTGCGTCTTCTATTTTTAGATAGCTCTCTCTCTCTCTCTCTCTCTCTCTCTCTCTCTCTCTCTCTCTCTCAATGTTTAAAACTTTCATTGAAAACTGTTGAAGCAAGAGGCTAAGAAACCATTGTTGGGCTAGGATTCGAACAGAAAATATTTTAAGCTGTGATTTATATATTGACATTGCGATTATTTTCAAGACTGTCTTTTTCTGGAACGTGGTTAAATGGGAAATAACTTATTAAACTGCAACAATTTTTCACAAGTTAACAACTATTTGCGCACCTTCCCACATACGCAACACAGTTTGTTGTTGGAAAGTGAACTTAGCCATGCCCTCTGACGTGGTAAAAAAACAAAACCTGATTGCAGGCGCACATTAGAAACAATAACAAATATATAAACCCTATACTTCATAGCAATAGCAATAGTACCACCTAGATTGAGTTACTTACTATCGTATAGACTACTCAACACATCTTTCCACCAAAATTCTAAACACTGTACTCGAAGAGCTCAACATGGATGTGTTCGTTGCTCGCTAGATAAAAGATCACGTGACCAGTTCTGGGTCTGCTAAAGCTGCATCTCGAGCCCAAGGTCTGTTGAGAATCTGAAATTCTCTATAAATGAAGAAGTCAAGTAAGAAAATAAATCTAATCGATTTTAAACTTGGACCAATGACGTCCTAATCTCAAGAAGCTCTTGAAGACATTCGCACCAGGGATGTCGCCATCATGTCGGCATGTACGTCTTGTTGTTTGTCATGGATGCAACATAAAAAAGTGACCGGCTAATGTCAGACATCACTTGCACGCGAGTTGGATTGCGCATGACCGATTTTTTTTATTATGTGTGCTAGCGTGTCCCCACCCCCGCACGCCATGACGTTTTATTTTTATCATTAGAATTATACCCCCCCCCATTTCTCCCCCCCCCCTCCCTATTAGTTGTGTAATGACGCCATGTTGTATTTAGTCCACAGTGAGCTTTATAGGGCTTAGGGATTTAGTTCGTTAGCAGTCCACCTCACCACTAGTGCCCCCCCCCCCCCAACCTCGCTATCCAGAATGATGGCATGAGATGAGTGTTATCATGAGTTGGGGCTCCAGTATCTAAAACATGAGTAATGAGAGACTTGAGATAGGAGCGGTTGGAGGGGGGGGGGGGGATCGGTGACCCACATAAAAAATCAATCTGCTTTGTGTTAATGGTTTATTGACACAAGATCGTTCTCGTCTCCATCCCTTCTCTCTCTCTCTCTCTCTCTCTCTCTCTCTCTCTCTCTCCGCTTTCTCCCCTCTTTTCACACAGTTCAGTTAATGATCTCCAAATTAACCCTGGCCCCCGTGGCGATATTTTTTTTTTTATTTTCGAGGTGTATTGGGAACAAAATATCACAATTGTCAGCTTGGCCATCAACTCTACATGGCCGAATGAAATCCGAATTCTCTCTCTGTCTGTATCAGACGACAAAACTAGTTTCACATGCCTACCAGATGACGTCCAGTACAGTGTTATGTCACTCTGGAAGCTGACTGACTCCGTACGACAGTTAAAACAAAACTCACTACCCCAGCTGGAGATACGTTCCTGCTCCTTACTTATATTTTGAAAAGATGCCTGAAACCTTACTTATATTTTGAAAAGATCCCTAAAACCTTACTTATAGTTTGAAAAGATCCCTAAAACCTTACTTATAACATGTTCCTGATCCCTTCTTTATAAAAGTTTCCTGATCCTTGACTTGTGAAATGAAAAGGTTCTTATTCTTTCTTATAACAGATTCCCAATCCCTTACTTAAAACAGGTTTTTGATCCATTGCTTATATTGCACCTGCTCATTATCAAAATGGTTTATGGCCGCCCCCCTTCCCCGAGTGACACGCGCTCATTCATAAACACACAGGCACATTCTTAAATTTTTTATAGTTTTTTTTTTCCTCTTGACTTAACAATCAATCATTCAGGCTGCTAGTATTGATTCTTCCCACTTTTTTTTTTGTCTTGGTCGTCCCGACCTGACAGGTAAACTCACCTGGCCCAGGGCTGCGCGTTTATGGCTCACCAATTAGTTCGATCCCAGCCTACAAGACTTGTACACACAGCGTCACGACTTCTTTGTCAGGCGCCATCTTGAACTACTTTCACCGGTTCTTTTGAATTGACATGTAGTTCTCACCTTCCAAGCGACATTTTGAATTGTAATACATGTAGTTCTCACCTTCCAAGCGACATTTTGAATTGTAATAGATGCAGTTCTCACCTTCCAAGCGACATTTTGAATTGTAATACATGCAGTTCTCACCTTCCAAGCGACATTTTGAATTGTAATACATGCAGTTCTCACCTTCCAAGCGACATTTTGAATTGTAATACATGTAGTTCTCACCTTCCAAGCGACATTTTGAATTGTAATACATGTAGTTCTCACCTTCCAAGCGAAATTTTGAATTGTAATACATGTAGTTCTCACCTTCCAAGCGACATTTTGAATTGTAATACATGTAGTTCTCACCTTCCAAGCGACATTTTGAATTGTAATACATGTAGTTCTCACCTTCCAAGCGACATTTTGAATTGTAATACATGTAGTTCTCACCTTCCAAGCGACATTTTGAATTGTAATACATGTAGTTCTCACCTTCCAAGCGACATTTTGAATTGTAATACATGTAGTTCTCACCTTCCAAGCGACATTTTGAATTGTAATACATGTAGTTCTCACCTTCCAAGCGACATTTTGAATTGTAATACATGTAGTTCTCACCTTCCAAGCGACATTTTGAATTGTAATACATGTAGTTCTCACCTTCCAAGCGACATTTTGAATTGTAATACATGTAGTTCTAACCTTCCAAGCGACATTTTGAATTGTAATACATGTAGTTCTCACCTTCCAAGCCATATTTAGAAGTCCGTTTTAGTTAGAAACCGTCAACTCTATGAGCCCACTGGTCGTTGAATTTAGTCTGGTTTTACGCTATTCGTCGCTGGCATGTAAATGGGCCGAGAACTTATTTTTGTGCTTTTTTTTTTTGGCCATCTCTTATTATGTATCCCAGTGTCTTGTGTAGTATACCTTTAGGGCTGGTTGACCAGTGTCTTGTGTAGTATACCTTTAGGGCTGGTTGACCAGTGTCTTGTGTAGTATACCTTTAGGGCTGGTTGACCAGTGTCATGTGTAGTATACCTTTAGGGCTGGTTGACAGTGTCTTGTGTAGTATACCTTTAGGGCTGGTTGACCAGTGTCTTGTGTAGTATACCTTTAGGGCTGGTTGACCAGTGTCTTGTGTAGTATACCTTTAGGGCTGGTTGACCAGTGTCTTGTGTAGTATACCTTTAGGGCTGGTTGACCAGTGTCTTGTGTAGTATACCTTTAGGGCTGGTTGACCATGTCTTGTGTAGTATACCTTTAGGGCTGGTTGACCAGTGTCTTGTGTAGTATACCTTTAGGGCTGGTTGACAGTGTCTTGTGTAGTATACCTTTAGGGCTGGTTGACCAGTGTCTTGTGTAGTATAACTTTAGGGCTGGTTGACCAGTGTCTTGTGTAGTATACCTTTAGGGCTGGTTGACCAGTGTCTTGTGTAGTATACCTTTAGGGCTGGTTGACCAGTGTCTTGTGTAGTATATTTTTAAGGCTGGTTGACCAGTTTTTCAATGCGTGTTTTATGTGCTCCTGTGTCATAGAGCTTCTAGAAACTGAAGATTTAAAAATGTAGGTTTGACATAATTCAAAAGTGCACAATATTTTTTTGTTGTTATATTCTATACATTCTAAAATGCTTATGTTATCAACACTTCCTATATTATGTACATCAAAAAAAAAAAAGATCGAATCCGTCATATATGATATTTATGAGTGCTGACAAACATTCTCCATACGTCATTGTTCCTAATGAACTTATGCTGGGAAACATCTCACTGGACATGGGGGTGTTGTTTTTTTTTTGTTCGTTATGAAATGGTTTCTTCAATTATTAAAAAAGATACCTACATTAAAAACTTGTGTAATGCTTTGACCTCAGCAAAAAAGTGTCTAAATATCCATTCGTTTCCAAACAAGTGCTCCATAGTCTCCTACAATTATCGAATAATGAATAGAGAAGACCAACTGTCTCTAGTAATTTCCACAGGAAGACCAACTGTCTCTAGTAACTTCCACAGGAAGACCAACTGTCTCAAGTAATTTCCACAGGAAGACCAACTGTCTCAAGTAATTTCCACAGGAAGACCAACTGTCTCAAGTAACTTCCACAGGAAGACCAACTGTCTCTAGTAACTTCCACAGACGTTCCCCTTTCAGACCTTGCGATCTATAGGGCAGATGGAGTAAAGGTCATCTGTATCTGTGGCCCATTGCTAACGAGGGTGTCATGTGGCCAGAGCAACGACCAACCGCCTTTACTTTTCCCCTACTAATGTCTGGCCCCCACTGGAGTTGGGTAGACGCTGGGACGCCCTAGAAATCCCGAAATTCAAAATCCAAGCATTTGAACCCGAAACCCATCTGTTCGAAGCCACGCATGCGCTTTACCACTCAGCCACAGTGCCCCCATCAGTCTTCGGCCTTTAACAAAAAATCGAAAGGAACGCAGCCTCGTACAACTTAATTACGTCATGTGATCAGAAGTGTCGAAGGATCGGATAGCAATGCGACATGGGCCAATAAGGCCCGCCGGACTTAGGTGGACGTTACTGGCTCAGAGATAATGTCAACTTGAGATGGTCGGCTTTTCAGTTAACAACTGACATCGTTCCGTAGCACGCAAAATGAAACCAAAAAAAAACGAAAAACAACTTACTTTTACACAAAGTGATCAACATTATTTGAATCTGGTTCCGATGACAAGTGGCAGTTGGTAGTTCCCTTTGTGGAGCTCTTCTTTCTAGTCACCAGAGGCCCCTCCCCCCCTTCCTATGACGGCCCCGTCTCTCGAGTCCGAAGCTAAATGTACAGGATCATGCGATAATCCCATATCCAGACACGCTGACGTGGCGTGAAGTCATTAGAGACAATGGTCCCGGGAGACAGACGAGATATATGTAGAGATGAGTGAGCCTGGAATCAAGATTCGCTTTCTAATTAAGTGCTCATCGGAGACCTCGCACCAGACATCGGAGAAATCTGTGACCAGAATAACGTTATTTCCTAAACAAGCAACTCGGGCAACTCGGACATCTCGTAGACTCAGCTAGAAGAAATAAGAGAAAAACTGATACATTTGGTGTAAGACAGCTTTGAAATACGAATTTTTCAACATTGTGATACGAATTTTACGGCATTAAAATACGATTTTTAAAAAAGTAAAACTTACAAAACAAAGTATTTAATTAGTAAAATCACCAATGTAACAAACACGCACACACGCACAATCAAAATGACCCTTTTTCTTTGATCTATTCATCATTACCGTCATCTGTCTCTAAGGGGTAAAAACAAAAACAAAAAAAAAGCCATACTTTCCCCAAAACTCCCATCTGCTATCTTACTGACCAATCGATGAGTTCCAATCTCCATTTCAAATCTCACTTTCCCAATCGCCCGGAAACACCCGAGCGCTGAAAGATCATCACATTACATGAACAAAAAGAAAAGAGCATTCCACAGAAGTTCCAAGATCATTACATACGCTCAAAGACGAGTTTCTCCGAGTGGCTGACGAAATTATTCTATGCATACCAAGCAGCCAACTAATACACAATTCTGGAGTTCCCTTTTTTTTTTCCAGTGCGTATATAGTTCAGGCTGCGTGTTTTAACATCTAAACATAGACAATGGACACAAGGTTAGATCTAGGAAGTTCGACTGACACATTGCTCCAACTTGCTGACCAACGGGGAGGAAGGGAGATCGATGTCATTTAGCCCCGAATTCTCGTGAATGGAGGGAGGCCATTGATAGTAATTTTGTGGAGACTCCTTCAATCTTCATGCTTTAATATAAATGAACTAAATAAAATTTAGGTGAGAGTATTTGTAAAAAAAAAAAATTCTCATTTCCCTATTTTTTGTATAATTAATATTCATATTTTGTTAACAAACTATTTAAATGCATTTTTTTTTTATGTTGAGCGCCCCCCTCCACGCGAGAGGCACTGGGCTACTTTTTAGTCTTACACTGTCCTAAATACAGACCTGTGATGTACTAAACAAAATTGACATCCGATCTATCTTCTTTGAGACGTGAACTTATGTGTTTGCTGTAGCATTGCCAGATAGAACTGTTGGTAAATTTAATGTAAATTTAATTGGTGAGATAGATATTGATTGGCATCTCTTGTTTCCGATGGCCACAGTCATACTATCCTGTAAGTAGCAGCAGTCGGACCGTTTTTCAATGGCGCTGTGTGAGTCTAGTCGAGCTAGAGAATGATCAATCTGTATAAATGGACCTACACATTTCTCTAACAATGTCTGACTCCAGGAGTGTAAATTTAGGGAAAGCACTGAAGGAGGGGTTATAGCTGGGTGCGGGGTGGCGGCAGCAGAGGGAGTACTGGCCCGAGCGATGTTATCAACTGTCAATAGTACTACATATCCTCGCCTGGCCCAGAGCCATACATCAACATTGTCGCCTCGATCCGCGGCCATATTTTTTGGAGTGTATTTGCCATTCTGTCGTATCCCCCCACGTTGGCCAGATTTCTGATTGTAACAAAGCCGAAGCAAAAAAAAAAAAAAGAAATTTTTCTTTCCTCTACGTTACCCTCTCCGCCTCACTCACTCTTTCACACACACACACACACTTTTGTTTTCTGTTGTGTTTTTTTTTTTTTGTGTTTTTGTTTTTTTCATCCTTGATTTTTTTTGGTATGTCTTATCAGTACTATTTGACTTGATTTCTAATTACTTTTGAATATGGAGATATTGAATCGCCCCCCCCCCTTTTCCCATCTCATTACTTTCTAAATATATCCCTCCCCCCTCCCGAATTATTACTTTTTAAAAATGTATTTTTATGAGGAAAAAAAACGCCTTGCATATTTAATTTAAAATACCGGAAGGGTTTGCCGTTGCACCTAAATCTAGCAAGCCACGAAATAGTGTGTCATCAGATTTTAAAAATTAGGTCTAGTTTATGAGATCTAAATATGACAGTAGGACATTTTAATACAATCCTGATGGCGGATTTTCCGCTTTCGGGGGGCCGCTAAAAAACAAAGTCAACATCGACTTAGAAACAGCGATTGAATAAATTAGGCAAAATGATCAACTAGAACCGCATGCCAGACATATCGACCAAAAAAAAAATGGAACAAAATAACAAAGAAGCCTCTGTTTGTAAAAATCAGTTTTGGTAATTGTGAAATTTTATTGTAGGTAAAATATACTGCTGCTAAAAGCTGCCGTCGCTTAAAGCTACGCCTACTGTACAGATGTCTTCCCTTCATTCGTATACTATTATAGCTCAATCAGAGGATTGACAGAGAACAATTAGCACCCCCCCTTTTTTTTTCACCAAACAAAATATTGACGTTCATTAACGTTTAATTTTTATAAAGACATTCAACAAACTGTCTTTGATTGTCACATCAATCCAACAAACTGTCTTTGATTGTCACATCAATCCAACAAACTGTCTTTGATTGTCACATCAATCCAACAAACTGTCATGATTGTCACATCAATCCAACAAACTGTCTTTGATTGTCACATCAATCCAACAAACTGTCTTTGATTGTCACATCAATCCAACAAACTGTCTTTGATTGTCACATCAATCCAACAAACTGTCATGATTGTCCCATCAATCCAACAAACTGTCATGATTGTCACATCAATCCAACGAACTGTCATGATTGTCACATCAATCCAACAAACTGTCTGTGATTGTCACATCAATCCAACAAACTGTCTTTGATTGTCAGGAGTCTGAATGAACATTTCAAACAAAACAATTGTGTACGAGGCTGGCTAGAAAACTATTTTTAGATGTTTCTTAGTAACAAAAGAACATTCGTTCTCTCGCTTCTGTTGTGCGTGTGTGTGTGTGTGTGTGTGAGAGAGAGAGAGAGAGACATAACGATTAGACCAATAGAAGAAATGTCATGCAAAATTTAAAAAAAAAAAACGTTCTTTTTAAACAAACCTTATATGAGGGAAACAACACATTTCTAACCATCTCTCAATGCTGTATGATTTGTTTCCGCATTTCAATATCAATTCAAATAATTAATTACCACTAATTAATTGACAATATTTTTTCACATTTTTATATTGGTTTATGCTTTTTTAGGTACAATAAATAATTGTGTAAAGTTTCAGCCTGAGCCGAAAACGGGAAGTGGAAGAAATAACGTGAACACAATTTGTGACAGACAGACAGACAGACAGACAGACGGAGTGAGCTGAAGCTTTGTTTATAAACTAAACAACATATAATACTTTAGTAATACAACAATGATCTGGCGTTCAGAAAGTTCTCTACTGCTCTAAGCTCGGACCAACAGTCGAGAGCTGTACCGCGCACTTTTTATTTAAAACCAAATGAGAACCATAGAAAAAACAACTTACTCTGAATAAAATAGATATCCTGATAGATATACTGTAGCCATATACTTTCCCTATATTTCTCGACATGGATTCTATCTTTAGAATTGCAACTCATCTAACCAAATCAATAATAGTTGGCAATGGAACGTCCTGGTCTAATAGGGCGTTCATTCTTTTTTTTTCTAGACACACTTATTCCCCCTGATCGCACGCCATAATATAAAATAACTCAAATGGTTGGTTGACACTAATAACAGGGGGCGCCAAGTGACTGTATAGAGTGGTCATGTGTTTAGAAAGTCTTTAGTGATCTTTTAATGCTGAAATCAAAGGGGACCACAAACACAGGCTGCAGAAGTTTAAGGGTTAAAGTACTGTTATCAATGGAGTCAGGATGGAGGTAGCAATTTCAGAACGTGAATAAAAAAAAAAGTGACCGTGTTTAGTGATAAAAAGGTTTCGATCCGTCGCGATGCCAGGCACTTCAGCGTGCACAGAGCAGTGGATGTCTTTTGGGCTCCAATGACCCACTTTTGGAAAGCGCGCACCTCCCTACGACCATCCCGCAATATGACATTGACTTTTTATGTGGGACAAACGTTCTGGAATATACAGATCCATAATTAGTTTCCCATTTGACTTTTAGCGATGTGGTTAACCCTCCATACCCTTTCTTAACCAGCGTTCCTTTTCTTTCCCCTCGCTGTAATTTGAATCGTCCTATATCTTTGAGCAATCCCAGACATCCTTTAGTACGGCTGTAACGTGTGCATCCATAGGGCCATTGGACTAATGGCCGCCTATGTACGAATAGCTATCACCACTAGGTTTCATGATCATATATTCTGCAATTTTCAAGCTTTTATTGAGCCGTTTCTTAAATGAATCGGTCTCTAGTACATTCGTGTCTCAACAATGACTAGTAGACTGACAGGAAATATATTCACATAATTTGGTCCTCACACCAAAACACAAATTTGTGTAGGTCATAAGCAATTTACCTAGAAGAGTCAGAAATATTTATATCAATATTTTATAGTCTTTCAGATAGATTAGATTAGATTACATTTTACCAAATTATATTAGTTATTCTGGATAGTTTTTTGAAAAGGATTTCTTTGTAGCATGATAATACAGTAACTTCCAATTCGTAGACACCGATTCGAAGTCGTAGTACTTCTGGCAAGTGACAAATAGATCCAGTAATGAATTGCTTCAGGTCAATGAGAAATGATGTGATGATCACATGACGTGACAATGATTTTGTTTAAGGCCATATCGTGATTTCTTGGAAGGCAAAATGTCACCGCTGTAGTGCGGGTGCAGTGGTAGATGTGATTGCTGTCTGATGCAATGATGTGAAAGTAATGAGGTAAACCAATCATTCAAATCCATTATTTGGAGAGTAGTTCTTGGAACTGAGTCACAAAGTTTGGAGAGTAGTTTTTGGAATTGAGTCACAAATTTTGGAGAGTAGATCTTGAAATTGAGTCAAAAAGTTTGGAGAGTAGTTCTTGGAACTGAGTCACAAAGTTTGGAGAGTAGTTTTTGGAATTGAGTCACAAAGTTTGGAGAGTAGATCTTGAAATTGAGTCAAAAAGTTTGGAGAGTAGTTCTTGGAACTGAGTCACAAAGTTTGGAGACTGGTTTTTGAAATTGATTCAAAAAGTTTGGAGAGTAGTTTTTGGAATTGAGACGTAAAGTTGGCAAAAGTAGTTAGTAGAATTGAATGTCAAGTTGAAAGACTGGATACGTCGACATCTGTTAAAAAGGCTTATAAAATATTTATGAAAAAGCATATTGTTTTTTTTTGTTGTTTTTTTAACTCAGCGTCTTGTTTCATCAAGTATTTTAAAAACTCTGACAAACAAAATAATGAAATGAATTTCCCTTTTGATTTTAATATTTCCATAATTTTTGTGAAATTAACGGGGCTCCAGTGAAACTGTCCGCAGGTTGACCGTTGTAAATGTACCAGTATATTTTCCCCCTCATCTTACATCAGAAATCTTTTCTTAAAACTGTTCACCATGACCAGAGCGACTTTTCTAAGCTCAATGTTTGTTATTACTGGTTCTCGACCACGTGACGTTCAGTGCTCATCTTCTATTAGATGTCTGGCCTGACAATACAACAAAATCAGTACTTCATTTGGTGAACACCTCGGCGTGGCGAAGAAGTAGGCTCAAGTACAGTACTCTCCCCCCTTCTGCCCCATTTCTTCCTGTTTCCCTCCTTCCATTTTTCTGAACCCCCCACTCCCCCTCTCTCCCCAGTCCATTGACTCTGTGGCCCTCTGGTCGGTTTCGATTTCGTCATAAGCATTTTGACTGATTAGATTGTACAGTGAGGACGAATGTCGAAAGCTGTATCGAATGTAGTCTCAATGTGGATCACTTTGGCCGAGTGCCAGTTGAATCTTTAACAAGGATTTTCTCCACATAAGCTGTCTGTCTTGACGATCTGTGTGCCGAGAGGTCTCTCTGTGTCTGTCTTGGCGATCTGTGTGTCTGGATGTCTATGTGTGTCTGTCTTGACTTTCTGTTTGTCTTGAAGTCTATGTGTCTGTCTTGACGAATCTATTGGTCTTGGTGCGTGTCTACTAATAGTGCCTGCTCAGCAATAAGTGTAAATGTTTGTTCAACTTTCTTGCGACTTTTTCTCACTGTTTATACTTGAAAACAAACAAACAAAAAGATTGTCATCATCGTTTATGTTGGTTGATGTCAACTTGATGATAAGCATGGCACTAAAGATGTCAACATTTTTAAACAATTTTAAATATATCTTTCATCGTTTATCTCAAAACATCTATAATTTTTTTTTACTTTGTTAAAGAATCTTTGAAAAAAAAAAGTTAGATGCCATAAAAAGGTTATTGTCTTTAGATTCTCTCTCTCTCCTCTATTTTCCCTCATCCAAAACTCTCTGTTTTTTTTTAATCTTTTTTTAACTTCTTTCCTACTCACATACAAACTCTTTCTTTCACACACACACAATCTCGTTCTCTCTCTCTCTCTCTCTCTCTTTTGTTCTCCTTCCAAGTGTCCACACAACCAGGCGCAGCCCTTATTTCCTGTGGTCTTCTTTGTAAGACTCTCCTTGATTTATTGCAGCATCCGTTCGATTCCCAGTCGAGGCGCTCTAATCTCTCTCTCTCCTCGTTCACTCAATCACACCATAAAGCTAGCTATACAGAGCTAAATATACATACAGCCAGCCATACAAATTTAAATATACATACAGCCATATAAACCTTAATATACATATAGCCATACAAAACTAAATATACATACAGCCATACAAACCTTAATATACACCCTAAGCTGTACAGCCATTTATTTAGCTAGTTTGCTGTAAATATTGTACGTACCCTCAAATCGTCAGATTTAGCCTTTCTCGTCTGCTGACCATTCCAATAGATTGTACATAATGTTTGATCCGGGTTTCCCTTCCAAGCCTCCCCAACATTTCCTCCTTTAAAAAAGAAGAGCTTGAATTTACATAACTGTTTCCCATACTCATGGTTCGAAAATTGTAAGGGCAGATAATTAGCCCCTGTAATCCCCTGTGTGAATAAAGTTCTTTCTCCCTCCATTTTGTCAGACTAAGGGGGGTAACAAAATAGATGCTGCTTGTAGGGAAACACGAGTCTAAACCGTTTGATTTCCCAGCAATCACATAGCTACCACTTCTGCTACCACTTCTGTATTCTACATCCATAATGAGACGGGATCAGCGATTCCATTCTTTATGCAAATATATGACCCTTCATTCTCCCTGCGGATAGCCAAAAAAAAAAAAAAAACTTGATATATTTTAAAGCCAAAATTTGAGGTTTTTTTTTTATTTATGTAGATCTAGGCCGGGAAAAAAAAAAGGGGGGGGGGGCTATGGGCTATGTACTAGAAGTAACATATTCAAATCTTGAAATAAAAGGGACATGATTCCTGTCTGTTCCGTGCGTTTACGTCTTAGGTTCGCCTGTATAAATTATCTCCCATATCATCCCTCAGATATTTGTGTGTTGACCTTTGTTATACAAACACCAGTGTGCCATCATGTCTCAATTATTCTTCGATGTATATAAATCTTACAATATGTTTTTTTCTTCTTCAGTTTTTCTTCATGCTAAAAATTCTTGCCGTATATTACTCTATGTTGTCTATTTGTCAAATGAACTTTTCCTGTAGGCCAGAGACATTGTTCTAAATTTCCTTTTCTTTAAACTCCAGTAGTAGCGGTTATGCACTGTCCTTTCTTAAAATGGACTCTTCCAGTAGGTCATACATTGTTCTATGCTGTCTTTTCTTCAAATGGACTCTTCCAGTAGGTCATACATTGTTCTATGCTGTCTTTTCTTCAAATGGACTCTTCCAGTAGGTCATACATTGTTCTATGCTGTCTTTTCTTCAAATGGACTCTTCCAGTAGGTCATACATTGTTCTTTGCTGTCTTTTCGTTAAATGGACACTTCCAGTAGGTCACACATTGTTCTATACTGCTCATTTTTTTCAAATGAACTCCTCCATTTCATTGTTGTTGTTGTTTTTTTTTTACCATTTTTCTTCATATATCTTTTGCCATCAAGTTAGTTTCAACCATATATTTAAGTCATGGAGTCATAAAGACAATTATTATAAACAAACAAATATTAAACTCGTACAGTCAAAACCTACTAACAAATAGCCACAATCCCCCCCCCCCACCTCCAATACGCTCTTAGTAAGCCTACCCAAAGTGTTTCAAAAAGAAAGAAATTGTTTGAAAGATGTAGACTATTTATTGGAAGAAAAAGTTACCATTGTAGAAATTACGCAATCGACTTAATAATTTCTCCACTATGGACAGACACTTTTGGAGCCAACACGTCCTAAGACTTTTGTAGTCATTTCAATCTCGGTTTGCATGTAGAAATACATTTGGTCTAGTGCGGTTCAACATACTCAACGAATCACTCAATGAATCATGATGATTTGTTTGTTTCATTCTGTGTCGCTTTGTTCCATTTGCCATTTGGGCCTTTAGGGGAAAAGTACGAAAAAATGTGTGTGTGTGTGTGTGTGTGATCCAGAAAGGGGAGAGTAGGAAATGAGAGAACTGTTGAGGCCAAAAAAATCAATTAGGTTAATGAAGAGGGTTAGCTTTTAGATAGGGCGTGAGTCTGTGTGTGTGTGTGTGTTGATAAAAGGCTGCAAGAGTCCAGTATTGACATTCAAACAAGCACAGGGAGATAACTCTCATGGGTAAAAGGAACAGGAGAGAAAAAAAAGTTGTGAAAATAGTTCATGCGCTTGCATTTTTCCCCCCTTTGCAATATTCATGCATTTTGATTGCTGCTTGGTGTCCAGGCCGTGCCTGTGTAGTGAGGGCAGGGGAGAGGCCTACCCAGAACGAAACGTGCATTGCCAAAAACTCCATCCCAGAGACATTTCCAAAGGGTGCATAGATATCATTGGGACATTGATCCTCATTTTTAATTGATAAGAAATTAATATCATCATCACTCATTTTCCAAGCTGGTGAACATGTTGATTGACTGGACCACAAAGTGATTGACTAGACCAAACAAAATTGACTAGAACACGTGATTAATCATTGTCACACACGTTTGATAAATTTTAAAAAATCCAAATTTTTTTTTCTTGCTATCTACTTGTTAACTATTTTGTTCTTATTATTGTAAGTTGTAGTCTTTCACATATTTGTTTACACAAAAAGAATAGAAGTGTAAAAAGTACTTGATATAACATGGCTAAATGATGGGGCAAAATAAATGTAAAAATGAAATAGAAGTTATTATGCAAAAAAAGTCATCACATCATCTCATGTCTGCTTGTGGTTCCCTCTGGGGTATGGGCCACCAACTACCAAGTTACATTTGTTAACGAATGCAGATTATAAAATGAAAGCTTTTTCACAGATGGTAGGCAAATATTAAACTGGGATTGGGTGAAACCTGTTTGTTTTCAGTTGCCTAGACGTACCTTTGGCTAGATGTTTGTTTACTATCATTCTACTCTCTTCTTTTAGATGCAACAAAAAAAAAAAACAATTTGACACATGCAAAAGTTTGTAACTAATGTAACTAATTATTTCATCTGCAGGTTGTGCATTTGTGAAGTTCTCCAATCATCAAGACGCGGTCGCCGCGATCAACGCTTTACACGGGAGCCAGACGATGTCGGTGAGTTTGAATCATGACCTAATCACCATAAAGCTAGGGGTCATGGCGGCAGTGATAAATGCTTATCATTTGAACTGAGGGGTTTAGAGTTCAAATCCTTTTGATAGCTGGGTTTTTGAACTTTGAGCTGGGTTTTCGAACTTTGAATTTTTTAGGAGTCTACACAACTCTAATGGATACCTGACATTACTTGGATAAAGTAAAAGCAGTGGGTTGTTATGCTAATCATATGACATCATTGTTAACTGTCAGCCAGGCTTTACATTACCTGCATTATGTATCATTACGTCTGAAAAGGGGATCTCTTTTATCATTATAACATTTGTGTGTGTGTGACATTTGTGGTGTACAGTCAGAGTTTTAAATCTAGCACATGATTGTTATATATATTTATATTTCAATTCAAATAGTAGGAGGTTACTGTTGTTTTATTTTATATGAAATATAGCAGTATGAGGTAACTACATTATCATTGGTAAGGGGACAGCCTTATTTTTGAGACAAGGTTCACAATATTATTTTTTGAAACAAGGTGCACAACCTTATTTTTTGGTATGAAATTTAGCTATGTGAGACTACATTATCTTACATTTAATATTAGATTGAGCAACAGGAATAACTATTTTACAATTAGAAACAACGCTAGTAGCCATTCTTCTTTTTTTTTTTATTTTGTGTCCTTTCATCTCAGTTATCTCACAATCAGGGTAATCATCAGCATCATCATCAAATTCCATGAGTTAGGGCTTGTATCTCAGTCATTTCACCATCAGAAACATCATCATTTTAAGATTTACCTCATGTTTTAGGACTTTTTTCTCTTCTTTTTGTTTGTAACATTTCAATGCATATGTATAGTTTGTCCATCGTGGTTTGATGATGACCACTTTTGTCATCCAGGGGGCTGAGGGCTTTGCACTGGGGTTTTGTGCCTCCTCATTTGGCTTGTGCGACTTATGCTGGAATGTTCGACTGCACACTGGGCAGGTTTTTCCAGCTGGAGCTAGTGTCATTGGCCTTGCTTTTCTTCATTTTATACATTTCAATGTAGTCATTTGTTGAATTTTTTTTTTTTTGTGCATCACAAACATATTCTTTAGTTTGGGCTCGATTAGAATTAATTTAGGTGTGTTAATACTTAAAATGTAAAAAGCATTGGATAATCTAAACTACAACATGTTAAATGTATTTGTAATCTTCAGGGCGCCTCCTCAAGTCTTGTAGTCAAGTTCGCTGATACAGAAAAAGAAAGACAACTACGCCGAATGCAACAAATGGCTGGACCACTTGGACTGTTAAATCCGTTTGCTCTCAGTGGCTACAGCGCTGCATATGCTCCGGTAAATATAAATATGCATAAAAAAACTTTTGTTTTTACATCATTTAATTGTCCATTTGGTTTTAGAATGTTTCTTTTTAAACTTAATAGGTCCTGACATAACTAGTGAATAATAAGACATCATATTTCTGAGTAGAAGAAAAAAAAGGGCATAAAGCCCATAATTAAACTATTCTGGCAAAAATTAACTTATATAACTATTCTTATATTATTTACAAATCAGTTATCATAAAAACAAAAAAACAATCAATTTTTGTTTCTTTTGTTTTAAAAATGAATATTATTTTTAGATAAAAGAAAGTGTACTTTTCTGACAATATTATTTTTGTTCATTAGTTATGTCAGCTATAGTTTTTTAAAACATGATATTATTGCTAAATATACATTTAAAATTTGCACATTTTTTTTTTTTTTTTTACTTCTAAAACTTCATTTTCTATTTGTTCAAGATCTTTTAGAAACTATATAATAAGGACAAACAAACATTGATAAGTTGAATGTATTAGATATATGGCTTTTCAATTTAAGTAAACAATTTCCTATAGAATTTATATTTCTCTAAACTGCTGTTTGTCCTTATAATATTTATAATTCTACTCGGAAAAGTTTCTTAGGTGTTGATAAACATTTAATTTTTACTTTATTTAGTTGATGTTTAGTTATTAGCAAAACCTTTTTTTTTTTTTTTTTGTCTTTTCATTATAACAATTTTGTTTTTTAAACATTACTTTTTTGTATTTGATCTTTTTAAAAATACATTTTGATAGTGGGAATCAGTTTAATGCTCTCTAACATCCATCTAAAAACCACATAAAATGTATTTATATAGGCTTTCCAAAACATCTTGCTGTAAAATTCACTATTTAAGCATCAAAAGCTCTCTAGACTTTTAAGTCATAAATGCATTTATTGATTTTTTGTAAGATAATATTGACATTATTTTTGGTGTTTTACAAATTACCACCAATTAAGTTTTAATTAATAAATTCTATTGGATACATTTAGTTTAACTATAAAGACTACTGACATTTGAAATTATTTGTTTCATCTCGTTAACTTGTTTTTATTGATCATTTAAAAGTCAGAGAGACACCAGAGCTATTGATTGCTTCTATTAATAATAGCTATAGACTCTTTTTTTTATGTATTATCTGAAGCAGTTTTAAGTTGACTTTTTTTTTCTTTTTCTGTCTTCCAATCATTGTACTTTATGCAAACAAAAAAATATCAGCATATGAACTTTTTCAGAATATGGCACTGGTTTCCTAAAATAGGGTTGAGAAATAAAAAAAAATGAATTATAGAAAGAGCTAAAAAATATCTTTAGTTCCTTCAATCATTAAACAGGAGTTATGCAAAAATAAAATAACATCTTAATCTATTGAATTCTTTCATCATAATCTAATGCACTGTTGATAGTTTCTATATTAAGTAACTAATCAAAACATTTCCATTTACTTTGTCTGAGTAGTTAAAAATGTTTTTTGAGTAACAAGTATATACTAAAAATTGCTTTTTTTGTGAAACCTTTTGTCTGCAATTAGGTCTATGTGCTTATTGTATGTTGTTGTTTTTTTCTTTCTTTTAAGCATTTTTTATCCATCTATCTTTTGTTTGATCAAAATATTATTTATTTGCTTATTGCTAGCTTCAAATATAAATGACTAGCTTTTTAATCTCTTTGATTTGTTAAGCAGACATTTTATTTTAATTCATACCACTATAAGCTTTTGATGGCACCATGAATTTTTGTGTGTGGATTTAAGTTAATTCTATGTTTTTTTATTACCTCCTTTTTTATTATGTTTCAGCAATCTCATTTTCTAATGTCATCCACTATTTCCTGACTAAAATAGGTCTACTGTCAGTTCTTTTATCATTGTCTCTTTCTCTAACATATCAGATAGTTTGACCGTCTTGGCTGAAGTGTTATGGTTAATTGTCGTTTTTTAAATTCACTTATGCTGACATACTTTCTACAAAAAAAAATGAATAAAGTAAAAAAAAAATCGGCTTGAAATGAATTAACAAATTTTGCATGTATTCACTAACTTTAACAATGTTTTATGAAAAAAAACAACTGAAAAGAAACCCAACCCCATTGTTGATTATTTTCCCTTGTTCATAGGTGGAGTCACCATACGAACTGGCTCGAGTAGGCTCTTTCGAGACTTTGGCACCACAGGTGAATATTTTACTCCCTGGTTTTTTTTCTCCACCCAGCTTGACATTAAGTTTGCAAAACTTCCAGTAGATGCCCCCCTTTAGCTGTAGATTTGTTATCTTAGACAAACAATACCATAAAGATATTTAATGCTTTTATTTCTCAGTTTACACTAGTAAGATTAAATATTGTTCTAAATGCAAAATTTGTTTTCATATTTCATTAATGCTTTAGATTATATTTTCTGTTAAAATCTAGATCTGTAAAAGAAACTATTCATGTTTGAATTCTTTCTTTTCTAAGTTACTACAACCATTCAGTTGGGATATTTACCATGTTGTCCTAACCTATTTTTTAAAAATACTTGCCAATCTACATGAGTTCAATGTTTTTGGTGCAACGAGATACACAGATATAATTCGTTAGCATTATGTAAAGTAATACATATATTTAAAATGGCATAAAATAAAATGAATTGAAATGCTTTTTTTTTCAAATATATATAAATGCAAATGTATTTCAATGTACACATTTAACTGTGTATGTATATATATTAAGATTTTACATTTCTATAAATAATTTAATGATTATTATACAAAAATATAGGCTTTTGTTTCAATATTTCAAAGTGCTAGTAAAAAATGTTCCCAAACCTAAAATGATTTTTTTCTTTGTTTTCTTTTGATTCCAGCCAGTATATACCAAACAGTCTGCTGCACTTCAGTCCCAGCAACTCATGCAGCAACAGGCTGCCATTATGGCAGCAGCTCAAACCCCATACCTAACCAATCCTGTCAGCATGCTGTCAACTCAGGTACAACAGTTAACAAGTTTACCTGCAGCTCCAAATGGTCTAGTCTCCACTGCCATCACACCCACCACAGCTACCCTAGGAAGTGGTAAGTTTGATTTAGCTTCTTTCCTTTGTCCACAATATAAACCTTTTTTTTTTAATTTTAAATGTCTGTATATCAAGAGCTTATCACAATGCTATATTTTCTATTTAAACAAAAATGAGCAAACAATATCATATAGTTGAATGAATAGCTCTTTATTAATTTAAGTATAATTATTTTAAATTCCATTTCATTCCTAGATTTTTTTTTCTCTAAAATATATTTGTGAAGGACTGTTATTTATTTTAAATATATAACAGATAACTGAATTTTAAAAAGTCCTAAAACTGATAACGAAATGTTGCATATTGAAGATAAGTTCTTCATATACATATTGTTGGATCTTACAATACTTGTATGTGTTGTTTTATTTTAGTATTACAGAGAAACTCTGCAATATGTTGTGTTCCTCATAAGATCATTTGTTTATTTGTTGTGATGACATATTTGTAAATGTCATAAAACTAGAAAGAGTTAAAAAAACAAAGATAATGATTACTTTAACAATAACCATCATTGTTGTGAAATGAAAACAAATGACAACAATTAAAGTAAAATGTAATTTATTTTCTCTTATTATATCCTTCTAAAATAAAATCTGAATTCTCATCAAATTTTGTAAAGCTGATTATTTGTAAATTGTTTGCTTTGTCCTAGCTCTAGATGTTATGTCTTTAGAAAGCATTTTCAGTCTATGTTTGTGTTTATGTGTTTCGTTTCATTGACAAAATACGTCTATAACAAATAATTGAATCCATCTTGTCATGAGGAGATAACATGATATTTTTTAGAACTCCTTAATTTAAAAAAAGGATACAACGCTTCTAGGTCCTTTTATTAAATTACTGAACATAAGTAGAATTTAAGACACTCCCTTTTAACACCTAAATTTAAAAAAAATAGAAAGCTTCCTTCCTTCAAAAGATAATTTTTTTTTTTACTTTTTATTTTAGTTAATTGCAAAACTAATTGTCATCAAAAACAAGCCCCTCTATTTTAGAACTAGCCCATATCTACATCTGGCAAATAAAAGCAGATCAGCATTTGTTAATTGAATGTACTATGTCTTTTTGGTTCACATAATTTCATTGCATGTCTTGCAGTTGTTTTTTTTCATTGGCTTTTATTCCTTACATTTTTTTTTTACAAGTTGCTTTTTTTATGTACTTGCATCTTTAATTGATTACTTCTCTTGTTGTATTTGTGTGTTGGAGTTGGCTGCTGCCTTTACTCTTTGGCTATAAAAAAAACGATAAAAGACATATGTATTGGTCAAAGTTTAAATGTCATCATTATTACCTAAATTGTTTTTTGTTTTTTTTAAGTATAACTATCTGGAGAAACTATTCAGCTCTATAACAAGCTTACATTTGTCCACTGAGTCAACTTTTAATCCCTAACTTTTTGTACTTCTTCACAATCAAAAAATAAGTTCAATCAAACAAAACTATACATTTATCATTTGTCTTTGTTAAAATATTTCTATATTTCTATATTATGTAGATGTATGTATTTGATCCAATTCCAAATTTTTTTTTATCTGATTCAAACAAACAAGAATGAATAAAAAAAAATTATACTTAAAGAAAAATTCATTATAAAATAAATAACAGAAGGAAAAAAAACAAAAAAAACAAGGGTAACTAACTAAATATTGCTAAACATATATTAAAAGATTGAAGAAAAGTCTTAAATTAATATGTTTATTTTCAAAGAATATGCCAATGTTTGGCCATACCATTGGCGTGACGGACAGCTTGATAAAATCAAGAGTCTGGAGCATCATTATTCTGGTAAATGTTCTCTCTCTCTCCCTATATCTTCACCACGCTTTGACATTTTCTGCTGAAATATTGATTCTAATCAGCTTTTTTAATGGCTGGGTGGGGATAAGCTTGGAACGTTCACACATTACAATTAAATTTTTTAATTTAAATTATAAAAACCTTTAATTATTTTTAACTGAATTTGAAAAGAAAAAAAAAAGGTCAAGTTAATTACATAGACATTGTTTTTTTAATCTTTCTAAATAAATATTTAAAATTAAAATCTACATCTGTAACTACACATTTAAAACACTCCTTTCATTTAAATATTTCTTCCATTCTAATTATATGCATTGACCTTTGTACTACTTTGTATTTCTGTGAAATATTTTGCTGTTTTAGTTTTATATGTGTTTCACTATTTTGAATCTATGAAGTGTAACATAGTAGTGAGTGTTTGTAGAAATGTAGGTTACTAATCATAGTTGTGACTTTGATTTTTATCTCATTTTAAGTTCAAAATACATTTATGTTTAGGATGTGTTACACACACACACACACACGTTATAGTTGTTGCTTTATTTTATTTTTTTATTTAATTTTTATTTATTTATTTTTATCCTTTATCTGCTATCAACAAAGTCACACACCTTGTCAATTTATTTTTAATATTGTGCAAATCTTCTGTTTAAAACACTGCTATTATTGTGTATATATTGTCTGATTAAAAAAAATTGTTCTTTTAATCTTTTTTAAGCAATTTAGAGCTTTTAATCATTATGCAATTCTTCCTGTGTAGATATAAAAAATAATAAACACGATCAAATACAAATATAAATCATATTCTAAATTATATATTAAAATAATTTTTTTTTTAATTGGAAAATTTTAAAAGCACTTGATAAATATATATACACAAAACGGTAATCTGGAATGGAAAGATTTCACTATACCTTAATGAACTAATTAAAAACAATTTGCACATTGCCTATAGTGAATCTGTTGACCAAATTTTCATTTTCAAGTCAAATAAGTTTTTGTAATTTTGGCTTCATTTCATTTCAGCTTGTTTTAATCTATTTTAACATAATGCACCTGGTACCTTGTTAAACAATCTTTTTCTATTTCATATCAAATATTTGCAACATTGATACATTGTTGTTTTATTTTAAAAAAAAAGAAAAAGCACTTAAAAAAATAAATAAATAAATAAAAGTATAGCAAATATATGTACTTGTTTTACATCTTTTGAACTTGTTCATGAGTTGATGTTGGCTTGACTTCAATCACTTGCAGGTTCTTTCTCTCCACTATCAGGCACTCCAACGCCCACTATTAACGGAGCTCCACCGAGCATGTTGTCACCCACTGCTATGGCATCCTTCCCCATGCCACCATCAAATGGAACTGCAGAAATCTACACCAATGGCATCCCTCATTACACAGGTTTGTATTGTATGTATATTTCATATTCTTTCATGCATTGTGCAGGACCTGGCAACTGTCAACATGTTTGAGCAACCATATATGTAGGCAAGTGATCTTGAAACTAACTAACCCTATCCTTCCTGTTTACTTGGTAATGGATTGCATCTTGTCTGTTTTGTCAAATTAAGCTCCTATTTGTATGTCATGATGTCTTTTAGTAAATAACTATGCCTGTGTATGTTTTAACAAACACCTTGAATTTGTTTGGTCCTGCATTCTGCATTTTTTAGATATAAATTTAGTGACATGGTTCTCAAATTCATTTTTTTATTAATGCTTGTGTGTTTTAATACACTTGTTTCACCAAACAAAAAAAGCCCTACCAAATATACCCTATTTAAACAGTATGAAATATATATATAATATCACAACAAATAATTTTGAGAACTATGTATTTATTTTTAATTAGTAATACTTTTAAAAATAAATTAATTACATTGAAAATATTTTTTGTTTTGTTTGTAGAATAAAGTTTAAAAAATAATATTAAATTTTCATAATATTTTATTTGAGATTATTAAATAGATAATATATAATATTAATTTATAATATATTAATACTATTATTAGTATAATTTTAAAAAAAAAATTATAGTTCTCGCATTTGGCAATATGAATTGTTTTCTTTATTTTCAGTGACGAATGGAGATCCCCTTCAAGCATATGCTGCTATACCATCATACGCAGGCATTGGTAAGAAGTTCCTACAACTTAAATGACCATTCATTTAAGAGTGTGAGGGCTGCTTTCAGCAACATTTGTAACATGTTTGCACATTTTGTTACACTTTAAAAGGGAAACACAGGCCTTCTTCATCTAATGATTTTGCATTTTATGTTGTTTTTTTTTAAACAAACCTGTAAGATTGCATAGTTGACAGCTAAATTGAAAACGATTCAGATGTAAAACAAAAAGTATCTCTACTAATAATTCTTTTCAAAGCTATAATTTAACAAATTTACCAAATCATAATTAACCTTAAGCAGCCTTCATACATTTGAACAGGCTATAAAATCGTGTCATGAAAACTAATTCTAGTCTTTAAGACATTTTAGTTAATGTTTTTAGATAATAAACAAATATTCTGATTCTCATTTACAAATCGAAACATCATTTAGGAATCACGCTAGTCTTTTTTTTTTAGCAAATTATAATATGTCTTTACTTTTATTTATTTTTTTTAAGTATGTCTTTGTTATCAATTTTCTCTGTCATCTTTTGCCTCAAAAATTTGAATTTCAAGTTTTTAATGAGGTTCTGAATACAGTCTCTTTCGTTTCAGCAGCATATCCTGCAGTGTATGGTGGATTCCAACAACTGGCACAGCCAGCCACTTTGGTGCCCACAGCTCAGAAAGAAGGTCCTGAAGGCTGCAATCTTTTTATCTATCACTTGCCTCAGGAGTTTGGGGATGGTGAGCTAGCCCAGATGTTTGTGCCATTTGGAAACGTGATTAGTGCTAAAGTATATGTAGATAGAGCAACAAACCAAAGTAAATGTTTTGGTAAGTTAGAACTGTATCTTTCTAGGCAAAAAGTAAAACATGATCATAATGAACATGATTTTATAATAAACGTTACTATTTCCATCTTATTCATCATTGGTAGAGGTGATATTTATAATTGAAATATGTGTTACTGTTAGGAGACTGCTTACTTGTTTCTCTGTATGATTATAGTAAATAATTATAATTATTACTAATTTACATACTGAGAAATATTACCAATGCTATTTTTATGACAAATTTATATTAAATTTATATTTCTAAATACAAAATCTCTTTAAAAGTAACATGTATAAAAATATTAATTTAATAAAACTTTAAAATCCAGAGTTAATCTTACATGTTTTCAAAAAAGGGAAAGGTAACCATGTACAATGTTAGTAGAGCACTTGGCAATTATGCTGGTTATTTGGAAGTCAAGGATTTTGTTGAGATTAGAAAGCTAGTTGGTAAAAAATAAAGGTGGTTAATTTTTGCGTATGTATTCCATTTGTCACCTGCTTCAGAGGTCTTAGAGCAGTGGTTCTACAACTGTGGTCCAGGGGGTCTGCCAGATGACCATCCACAGAAAGATGAAAATCGTATACAATTAAAAATAGTATCTTCTTGTCTAAAAGCCATTTAAATAATAATCAACTTACCCTTGTATATCACATACGATTCTATGACAAGCTAAACCAAAGATTTGAAGACATTTTTCCCTTTTAATTCCCAACTGGGGTATTTGAACTTTTTTTTGTGTGTAGATAAACTCAGATCACAGATGTATCCATACTAATAAAGAAGAGCTTAAACAAGGAACTTAAACCAATGTTTAATTTGTAGTTACCAGTCATTGTTCAGAAGCTGTTGACTGCCTTCCCATCTTAATATTTAGTACAACATGGATTCATTGCAGTAATGAACCTCATCTGAAATAAAAGAAACCTACTAAAATATGTGCTTGTTAAGATTCGCGGTTGCTACTTACAAACATTTAGCTAGACATAAATATCTTTATAAAATCTCATCAACGTCATACAAGATTAGAAGTCACTAATATTTAAAATGTATTTTAAACAAAAGCTATAATCTCAATAAACAAAATGTTTTATTATTTACATTTGTAACTTATGCAATTTTCATGTTCGTAGGCAAGTTTTCACTATATAAAAGCTCCCTGTGTAAAAAAGTTTGAGAACCACTGTCTCTAAGGAAATCCTTTCTTCTCTTTTTCTTAAACCTTTTCTTTCATATTTCTTTGATATTCTTTGAAAGTTCAAGGTATCATTGCCTTTACGCTTTATTCAATATTTTCTGTTTGTTTAGTAATAGTTTTGGGAGTATTGATGCATCATTTTCTTAACAAAAATACTTTATTCTATCTTAGGGTTTGTTAGTTTTGACAATCCTACTAGTGCTCAGACAGCTATTCAAGCTATGAATGGATTCCAGATTGGAATGAAGCGCCTAAAAGTGCAGCTCAAGCGCCCCAAAGATGCCAACCGACCTTACTAAAGGCTATGATTTATGTGAAATAATTCTACACATTAAACCATGGTAAGTTTTTTAGAATCCTATAATAAAGCTACATTTTTGTTGACATTATTCATTGAATTAAAAATGGAAATTAAAAAACAGGTAAGATGGGTAAAAAAAATAGTAAAATTTAGGATTTTTAATATTATGAAATCAATAAAATAAAAATGAAATACTCAAAATATAAAAAAATAAATATTTTTCCCCCACAATTCTTATTACTTTTAAATTTTAAATTAGTTTTAGTAACTTAATTAATAATTATAAAACTAGTTTTTATATAATCATTTAGCAATTACTTTTGGATTGTTATTGGTTTTATTGCTTAAGAATAACTAATAAAAACATGTATAGAAAATAAATTTTAAAAAAATGAAAGATTTAAAAATTGTCTCATAAAAACAAATTCTAGCCTAAATCATGTTCAAAAATACTTTAAATGATGTACTGTTTATAAGCAAGGCCTTTTTTTGTTTTCTTCAAAAATATGTATAACACATAATATTCAGAAAGATTGAAACTCAAAAAGTTTTATTGATACTTTCAACTAAAAAAATAAGTCTAGTGAATTGATCAGAGGCATGTACATACATTAAAATGATGCTATTTAAAACAAGAAATACTCACATATTCCCCTTGATGAACTCTGTGACTATGAAATATTGAAGAAATGTAAAACTGTTATTTGAAGGATAATAATGAGGAGAATTCGATAATGCAAAGTACATTTTTTTTCTGTAGTAGGAATAGCTAATCTTTTCGTGAAAACCATTTTCATTTTGTAAAAAAAAAATATTTAAATTCTTGATACATACAAGTGTATCAGCTAATAAGACTTGTGTTCTACAGTTAAGCTTCATTAAATAAGACTAGATTGTCATCGTTTTGGTTGATAACTTTTTTAATATCAGTAAAGAGAATACAGCAGTAATCCTTTCCAACAATCAATTTTTTTCACTTTCAAAAATAATTTCATTTTGGCAAATCAGACTTAAAACTGTGTTTGCTATGTGTTAAAAAATATTTTTTTTAGTAGTGTAATCTATTTTATTTTAGGTTTATTTACAAAATTATATTTGTATATTCCTGAGCATTGTCAACTGAAATGATAACAATAATATAATTTCTCTCCTTTGCCCATAGGAAATTTTAAGTGTTTAGAAATTATGTCAAATAATACAAACATTCTTTCTTCTTCTTTTTTCTCTTTTTTTTTTGGTCCAATTTATTCAGCCCTCCTACAGAGGCTTGCACCTCCACCATAGGGGGCTTGTGGTTGGAAGGTGTTCATGCCAATCACTCAACTTCTCTTCCATCACTGCGGTGTAAGTGGGCGGGATTTGTTCATATACAACCTTTGACATTGTCCCTATATTTATCTGCCTGTGCTCTTGAGATCTAGTTTTTTTTTAATGTTTTTATGTTCTCGTCTTTCTATGTTTTTTGTATTTTAATTATTACATTTTGTAACAAGTGTGCTCTATGGCAGGTTTGATTGGTTGATTGTTTCATTTTACCTATTTTTTTTGTGTATTTAATGCTATGATTGGACAGTAATTAATTCCTTCTTTCTGTTTGTTTCGTTTATGTTTTTTTTTGTGTTGTCGTTTTGTTTATTTTACAACAAAACTATTAGAGTGACATATTGTGGCTTTTGAGAACTTAATTATTTTATAATTATAGACAATGTGTATGTGGCATTTTTTTTTCGACACGTTTATGGATTGGTTCGTATGTTTGTGGCTCTGTGCGTTGGTTTTGTTCACTAGCTGGATTCATGGCATTTTGGGGACCAACATCTAACACATTTCTTGTCATTTCTTTTTTATTTTGTTGAATAATATCTTCAGTTTCAAAGGTAACAGTAAATTCATACAAGTAAAGACAGCAGTGATGTGGCTGCAAGAGTTTAAAAAAAAAAATCTTTTAACATTTCCTTTCCATAATGAAAAATAATTTTTATCCCAGCAGATTGCTTGTAAAATTCAAGCAGAAAGAGTATTGACTGAGGGCTTCATAC
Organism: Biomphalaria glabrata; assembly: GCF_947242115.1. NCBI lineage: Eukaryota > Metazoa > Mollusca > Gastropoda > Planorbidae > Biomphalaria > Biomphalaria glabrata. The sequence goes on from NC_074728.1 coordinate 12,897,227, forward strand.
TTAAAGACAATGAATAGAATTTATCATTTTAAAAAATCTTTTTTCAAGTTTAGTTTTGTGGACAAGTCAAGTAATCATTGTTCTCTAGCATCTAGTAGTTTTCAAACAAATTATTGCACTCACACCTTTTTGCTACATGTTTTAAATCTTCAATGATTGTTGAAATAAATATTACTTTTTTTTAATTTCATTTTACGAATCGGCCAAAGTAAGGTTGTCACCATAGCCTTAAAAAGGGGAGGGTAGAAATCACTTTCAGGCTCTATATAAAGTTGACTAAAATGAAAATCAGTTTCTGGCATTAAATATTTTTAAAAGTTGTGGGTTTGCTAAGAAATATTAAAAACTTGCAAATAAAACAAAATTAAATGCTTAAAAAAAAAGTTGTAATCAGAAAGCCGAATAGAATGAGTTTGAAGGTTTAATCAATGTGTTGGTAGCAAAAGGAAAGGGAGCATCATGTACTTGCTGTATAGTTTATGAAATCTGACCACAAATTAAAATCTTTTCTTAATGTACAGGCTATTGGATCTCCTAGAACAATTGGTCTCTCACAAAATACAAAATTTTAATGTATTTTTTTTTTTCGCTGTTTACTGGATCAATAAAAACTTTATTTCTGTATATTTGTCAAAAGGTCAAATTTCATGTCATTTTGTATTAACATTTGTGACCCTATAACACAAATAAGGATTGAGGATTGGTATTATTAACGTCAATGTGTGTATGTTGATTGTAGGTGTTGGTTCTACTTGTCTACTAATAATAGCATATATTTTATAGTTTATTATAAATCAATTTTTATGCACATTTTTTCTTTCAATAATGTTTTTTTGAAAAATGTATATAAAAGTTTATAATTTAATCCGCTTAAAGATAACATTTACATATGACAGGAACAAGCATTATTCTTCTCATGGGCAGTGTGTACATATATTTACGTTTAAATATTTGGTTAAAGGAAGAATTTTTCAATTTTAAAAAAATACTTCAAACCTTAAATTGTGAGTAGGGTCAAGATGTACTTGTAATTTCAAATTAATTTTGATTATCTATTATTTTCAGCTTTATTGCCAGATAGAACCAGCAAGTGTTGAAGACTAAGATTTGTTTTGTTTAATGTTTGTTTGTTTGTTTTTGGTGCAGGTTTAATTAGAAAACAAGTTGTTACGAATTATTGCTTCTTGTAAAAGATTATGTAAAAGTTCCAAAGAATTTTTCTAGAAAAATTTTTTAAATCTTTATTTGCTAATTTTTTTTTTAGCAAAACATTGTCTTAAACAACTTGTTTAATAAATTGTTTGTTCCATTTTGATGAGCAAACTGTGTCACATAATAGATCTAGATATTACCCATTCTTTGTTTAGATTTGTTTTTGTTGATTTTATGGCCAGATTTTTTCTTTTTTAGTTTGGGAAGATCAATATTTTCTTATCACCATAGTTGTTTTTTTTTTTGTTTTTTTTTGTTTGTTTTTTTGCACAAATAATTTTTATCTGTTTAGCTCAGTGATTCCCTACCAGATGTTTCCATTTTGTTATGGTTGAGATGGCTAACCTCTTTGATAGCTCACTACTCCATGGGTCGGGAAACGCTGGTTTAGCTTTTTAAAAAAAAAATTATTAAAAAAAACGCAATTACGATCTTATATCCTACAGGACACACTTACTCTTTGATCTATACTGACAACAATCTAGTGTATTTTTTATGTAATGTTAATTATCTTATACTTATATACATGTCTATAATTGTTGATGTATTATATGATCATTTTTTTTTTACCTGGAATATGTTGATATTGCAAAAAAAACAACAACTAAATTTGTGTCTCACTGCTGAGTACATGTTTTTATATATAAATATTTTAATTCAGGGGGATTGTATATTTTATATTCAATGATGTTGTCAATGTACCATGCAGTGTTTTTAAGATTAATTCACGAATATTTTTTTTTCTTCTTAAACTTGATTTTTTTAAATCATGTTTCTTAGCTGTTGTGTACAAATGTTTCTTATAGAATGTGTGTCATTTGTTTTCATGAGCTTATTGTGTTTCTTCAGTTAAACACGAGTTTCAAAAATTTGGTAATTAATAAAGAATTTTAAAAAGCAAAAAATAGTTGTAAGGAAATGAAGGCTGTTTGTTTTGATCACAGTACTTCTACATGTTATCAAGTTTTAGTGTTTGTTTTCTGTAATCTTTTATTACAGTACAGTGGCTTTTTATCCGAGTATATTTATTTTCACTTTTAGGCTATTGTAAATAGAAATAACTGTTCAATAGCAGTTGTTCTAATGTATCCAAGCCAATCATATGTATTTGTTTAAATGAATGCTTGTTAAAATAATGCGTCCAAAAAAAATATTTTTTTTTCCTCTAAAATTATTGTTGAAATTTTTAAAAAAATTTCTATCAATTATACAAATTTTAACAAAACAAAAAGCAAAAAATGACATTGAAGTAGTATATTTATTTTTATTATTCTATAACTATACATGCAATTCGTTTTATGGGACAATTTTGTAATGGATTGGAATATTCAGAAAAACGTAAACTTTCAAATTAACTTAATTATTTTTATAAAGTTATTTCATCAATACAAGTTATTAGCTTTTTACATGATATATAATAGAATTTAAATCTTTGTCTTCTTTCAGATGATGTTCAGGCTTCAGAACACAAGAAGCTGGAAATTGACAATAGAAAATAAACAGAGAGAAACAGAAAAAAAAACAAAAAACGATTGAAGTGAGGAGTGAAGAACTACATCTGAAAATGGTTTCTCTGTAGCAGCAAATGAACATGATTATATTCCTACATTTTTTTAATGTGACAAAAAAAAATTCTAATATTTTTGTTGTTTTGTTGTAATTAAATGATTTTTAAAAAATACTTAACAAAAGAAATATTTTATCAGTTAAGGAAGAAAGTACGAGTTGAGCTTTTTACTTATTTAGTACACAAGCATATAGTGCTGAAATGTTGTATAACTAAATCACTCTGGTACATCTAAGATTATTTTACAAATCAATATTTAGAGCCTTTAACTCATTGTTTATAACTCAATTTTAAAGCCTTTAACTAATTGTTTATAACACAATTTTAGAGCCTTTAACTCAATGTTTATAACTATTAGAAATCCAAACAGTGTATAGTTTAAGAATGACAAGAGTCAAGTTTTTTCTTTGTACATTTTATATTTTTGTTTCATTGTGTTTTTATGGTTGAACTTTTCTTCAAAATCTTGTTTGCAATGTACAACTCAACTAGTCAGTCATTTCTGCCATGTCTGCTGTTATTGTTCCAGATGAGATTTAGAACTGACCTCTTTTTATCTTCTGTTATCCTTAACACCCATCACAGCACAAACTCAATGTTTTAGTTACAATATCAGCAGGTATTGCTTTTTTTTTTTATTGTACTCATTTATTTTTTCAATTGAACAAATCTGTCTCATTATTTTTGGATTTTAATTTACAAGATTTGTTGCATTTTTAGAATAAACTGTTGACATTGTTAGCTTAAATAAAAGTTTTTATTTCAGTGAAAATAGAAAGCCATAAGTTATGGCCCAATATTGTAAACCCAACATCTATAACATTACTAAAAGTAAATTTTAAATATTATCAGGCAGTAGTTTAGTCAACCATAAAGCTTTGTAATCAAAAGATTATTTTGTTGGCATATCCGCTTTTAAAGTTTGTTTCTTTTTTTTTTTATTAAACTGGTTTAACAATTTCAACATTTCCACATTAATTAAAAGGTGTACAAACAAAATTCATTACTTAATATAGGCAATTGTGTACATTAAGCTAAGCCAGTGAAACAAGGATGACTGAATTGATGTAATTTTTTAATTGCTTTTTCTCATTATTTTTTAAACTGTGCTTATTTCAACTAATCATTTTTAGCAGACATGACGTATTTGTCTAAATATTAGAATAAAGCATCATGTCCTTGTATGTTTCTCTCAAACCTTGAACTTGAAATTTTTTGCTTGAAAAAAAAAAGGTGTGTACATAATTTATAAATAGAGGCCCAGAATTTCACAATTTTTACTTTTTTTTTTTAATCTGGGCAGTTTAATTTATTCATGTACTTAAAATGAGCTCAATTGAGCAGAGACTATTTTTTCCATGGTGTATACATTTTATTCTTTATAATGAGTTATTATGCTATTAATGAAATGTTTGCTTTATGACTAATGCTTTTTTGCCTGTACTTCATTTTTGTATGCTTACATCATCAACCTAGTAGTCGAACAATTTATTCAGCTCCTACTAGTGACATTTATTATTTCATTAATACCTGTTCATCAAAACAATGTATTCATCTTCTTTGAAACAATTAAATATATGTATACATATATTTACATGATAATGTATATGTATATATTTACATGATTAATCTTCAGTCAAATATGAATTTTGAATTACGCTAGTTTGGCTCTACATGTGTATCACTATGACAATAATTCAGCCATTTTTCACCATGCTGACAGATGTATACTATTTGATCATGGAAATAAATAAGATTCACTATTTTATCTTTTGCTTTAAAAATAGAATTGTCTTTTTTAAAATCTTGTCCAAAAAAAATGTTCTGTAAACAAATTTGTTAAATAATTTAATTACAAAAAAAAAAGATTACAATTATTTGATATCATATTACAACAGAACCTTTAGTCTATGTTAGAGCCTTATTGTTATCATGTAAAATTATCAGGAATCTGGTCTTCATTGGAACTACAGGCTGTACATTACTCTATTGATGATTGTCATTGATTTGTGTCAATAATGTATGCTGCCATGTCTTATTACCCTGTTGCTCAAATCAGTAGGTTCGCTCTCTTTGTTTTTTTAATTCTATTTTAAGACACACTCTCTTCAAAAATGTCTGTTAGTTAGCTCTGTTACCCATTTTAAATAACCCTTTTTTGTTTTATATAAATTTAATAAGCTAATAACATTGTTTTTAAAAACATGTGCATCATTTCTACTGATGAAGGCACACTGCTCTGTTATCTCAGAAGTGCGATGTTTATAATCCAGTTGCATTATTTATATATATTTATACGACTAACCCTTGTAAGTGTTCATTTTAAAAATCATATATAGAATTTGACCAAAATTTAGAGAAAATGTGTGAAATATATTTTTGCTTTAAATATGATTTTTTTTTCCTTTTCTTTTAACAATTCTGTGAGATTCTGGATATGGACTACCGTCAAAATGTATGTTAACTAATGGCAATAACTCTTGCCTATGTGATCTTTTCCTTTCATAGACAGTGATATCTTGAGATTTGTGTCACAAAATGTTACAACTTTTAAAAAAAAACACATTTATTGAAAGCTTCTAATTTGAAAATGTTAGTCTCAAAACCTAGTGTAAGAAAGAAAGAGAGAGAATGAGAGATAAGGGGTAAGCTTTTTTTTTTTTAAACTGCAGTGCGCATTGGGGTGTATGGATCAAGTTCTTTATAAGACTTTTTTCATAACATGGATATTATAACTATTCACATACATTTTGTCAGTACTATGGCCCAAGTCAAGTCATGCTGAATAGTTGCATGGAGATGTCAGTCTTTGATTTAAGGGAATTTCTTCCAATTTTCCACTCTTGTATGTCAACGCTAAAAGATTTAAGGAAAAAGTTGTTTGAAATTTTTTTTAAATATTTAACTGTATTTTTAATTTGTACAGATAATTTGGAAGAAATTTAAATTTTCATGAAAAATAAAAGACTTCTATTGTTTAAAATCTTTTAGAACAAATTTGGGGAAAGGAATTGAGGTGAAATATTTTTTTTCTTGGTGAAATGATTTTCTGATTGAGCTTTAAGGAATTTTTAGCTTACATTTTTAATTCCAAATCCTTCAATTTTTTTTTTTTGGATTTCTTAATTGTTAAAATTGGGGTCCAATAATCCTACATTATGTTATTTTTCATATTATCATAACTTTTTTTTTTTTAAATTTCATTTTCATTTGGAAGCATATCATGACATTTCATTTACACTTATATATCTATCTCTATATATGAATATATAAAAATATATATAAATGCATATATGCCATTTGATTTTCTTAGAATTTTTTTTCTTGTATTTATTATTGATAAGACATATCTCATTTATAAATATATATTCCTTGGCCATTTCATGCTCTAAGAATCTCCCAATGATAATCTTTTGATCATTTATTTCAAAACTATTTCAGTTATTTCAATGTCTTTTTTTTTTTATTTTTATCTTAAATTACATTATTCATTTTTTTCTTTCATTAATTCACATTATTTGTTTCATTACTGGACTTTGAAGAAAAAAAAACTAATTCAGGTCACTCATGACTGATCTAATGAGCACTTTTGTTTCATTTTATTTTCTAGACATTTTTTAAGCCATTGCTTTCAACTTGTTTGAGGGAAAGTGCAATAAATTCAGTTGACCTCAATGTGACCCTGCCTTGGGTTTTTAGTGTTCACAATAAATATTAGTTTTCATTATTTTTTTCTTTTTTCATGTTTGATTTCTTTATTTATTTTATCATCTTGATAAATTATCAGTCTGGAAACAATTTTTGGAGCTTACACATAATAATAAAAAAAACATGTGTTTTGTTAGGCCTATATTTTCAAGCAGATAATTTCAGTCTATTTTTAGTCACTGACCATTAATGTAAACAAACATAATTTATTGCATTTATAATTGTCTAAAGATACCAATATAGTTTTTTTCATCAATTTAACAACAAAAAATGTCAAATCAATCTATATTCTTCAAAATTTTAAAGCATTCTGTTGGCCATAAAAGAAATCTTTATAAATATGTCATGGTATATTTTGATAAATGTAAATTTGTATTCACTTTGGAGGAATGTTTTGAGAATGGGAATATTCACTAATTCAAATATTTCAAGGTTTCTACTTAAGAGAAGATCAAAAGTATTTTCAAACCAGATATGAGTTTTGTTCTTGGTCTTTGAAAACATCACCACCACTGACAAGTAGAAATATTAATTAACTCTATCTAATTAGCTCATTACATATGAATTTTCATTTCCTATAAGATCAAATCGTTTTTTTTTTATAATAAAAAAAAAAGTATGATAATTGTGTTGCTATTTGATTTTGTTTTTTTATAATTCTGTGACAGTAAAGCCTTTTTTTTTTTAAATACAAAATAAATATCTTAAATAGGAACAAAATTTAAACAATAATAATGATTATCTAAGAGAATTATTTTATTTTTACTTAAAATACTATAGTATATCAATGTGACATTGGAACTTTTTTAAAAAAAAAGAATAAATATTTCAGAATTACTATTACAATTACAATTGTATAGGACTTTTATACTACAATGGTTCAATATTTATCATACCTCAAAAGTAACTTATCTATGTTTGGTCATTTTAAAAAAGTTAATAAGTATACTTTTGTTGTTGTTTTTTTTTCCGACATTTTCATAAGCTTATTTAGGATATTTTTTAAAAAATTAGAAATGGCATACATCAAAATTAACACTTACTTATTATCCCATTTTTTTATTCTTTATAGAATATAATTTACAAATCATACTTAACAAAAAAAATCCACTAAATGCGTTTCTTTTATATCCTTAAATATGATTTTTAAGGGTGGCAAAAATAACACTAGTAATTGTTTTTTTAATGGGGAAAAAAACTTGTGTGTGTTTAAAAATTTTTTTAGCAGTAAAGTCTTTAATATTTTTATCAATTTTTTTTAAAGATATTGTATTATATGACAATGACATTAAAGTATATACAAACATCAAACAGACATATTGTCATGGTATTATTTTTTGATGGCATACTTTGTGTTTGTAAAATACTGACTGGGTACTTGCTGGGCTTAGAGACTGAAAATGATATGAGCTTAATTTGTTGGGATACAATGCTTACTATAAAATGCACAGTAGTAATAACATTGACAAAGAAACGTATAAAAGATTCAAAATACATTTTATAAAACAAAGCTCATATTGAGTGAAATTGCATCAATTATTTTGAATCAATAATGGAATTATTTTTTAAAGAGATCTCTCATGTTTTGTTTTACATGTTTTGGATGTTCCTTCAGAGTTGAAGATAATTACTTCCTAAGTCCAAACCTCCCGCAGGACGACAGGGGATGGGAGCGGGCAGGGTTTGAACCCTGGACCTTCGATAAATCTGAACGACCAGGCAGCCATCCAACTCTCATTTGTCCCTTGACTTTCGTCGTAGGGGGCGCTGTGACAGTTCATGTCACCAAATCCCTCCATTTTTCCTGGTCAGCAGCTGTTCTTAGCAGGATATCAAGAGAGAGACCGGTCCATTTTTTTTATATTGTCCACACAGCTTTACTTTGGACCCTTTCACTCCCTCCACTGTACCTTGAAGGATGACTTTGAACAGTGAGTCATGACCGAACCAGCTCAGTTTTTGTCTTTTCAGAGAATTGAAGTGTTTCTCCTTTCAGCCAGCCAAAGTGTTGAGTTGAAAAGTATGAACTTATTTGTCTTCTTTTCCTGGTATCTGAGATCCAGCATTTCTCTGTAGCGTTTACTCAGCCTGAGTCCAACTTTCCTTTTAATAGTTGTAGAATAACAATAATACATTTGTGCGATTGGAAATATTTTTATTAGCGAAACTTTCATGCTTAAAGCATGCTCATAGTGCTAGGGTCCTTGAATCTGAATTCGAGGTCTGAAGTTTCCACAATAGAAGGCTGGCGTGTTAGCCACTGAGCTATTCAGGTACTTACGTAATAGGCTTTATAGTTACGTATCGATTGTTATTTTAAAATGTGTAGCGAACGACCTACACAAGTCCTTATCTACCCCCAGCTTAGTACCAGGTACATTTACAACATAAAACTAAATTAATCACAACTAATTCATTTACTAACTGGATAATTTTTTAAAATTGTTTCATGTTTTGTCATGGACAATAATTGTGCAAAGATCTGAGACTGGAAGGTGGGAGAAAGAACGTGTAAAAGGTTCCATCCAGACAGATAAGAATTGTAATAACCAAGGGTCACGAGTTTGAATCCTAGCATTAGTTACAATAAGTAGACGCAGTTGGGTCATTGTGTTGCTTGGTTTTGAAACTATCTAGTACATGAGTTTAAATCATGGGATTTTGAGATTCAGGATTATTTGTAAGTTCTTAGTCCACTCCTCTAATGGGTAAATGACATTAGTGGGGAAAGGTGTCAGCCAAAAAAACAAATCACTTAAAATGGCAGCCAAAGTCTGATGTGACAAATTAGCTTGAGTTTGTGAAGCCATAGCCACTTGATAATGGATCTTTCCTAATGGGCAATAATTATTGTTCTTAAATGGTCTAGAACAGGACAAGATTGTTATTAATGTTCTTGTGGATTGTTGAGAATTACCATGACCTCTACGGTGAACTTTTGAGACAAAAGCGTCTGTACATTCAAATACACTTAATAAAGCATAATGAAATGAAGGATTTACAAATCTATGTCAGCTCAGCCATTCCATCTTTCTGGAAGTATAATAATCTGAGATGGAGTGCCTAGTCATTCCATCACAAGGAAAGATTAATAATCTGATAGAAACATTAAGTAAAGTTCCCCTTTCAGACCTTGCTATCTATAGGGCAGATGTAAAGGTCGTTTGTTTTTGTGGCCCACAGTTAACGAAGATGTCATGGAGCCAGCACAACGACCAACCGTCTTTACTTTTCCCTAACTAATGTCAGATACCCATTAGAGCTGGGTGGACTCAAGAGGCGCCCTAAAGAGCCTGAAACTAAAAATCCTAGTCTTCACTAGGACTCGAACATTGAGTGACATTAACTTGAAAAAAAAAAATATCGTCCTCATCCTTAATGGTTTCCACACTATTCTGGCATTGCAAAAGTAAAGATATATAAAACTGCCGGCTATATAATGATATGAATTGAAGACATATAAGGTACGATTTCATAGGCAATCAGGAGCAGCTCGTTAATAAGGAGCCGGTTCAGGCAATCAGGAGCAGCTCGTTAATAAGGAGCCGGTTCGGGCAATCAGGAGCAGCTCGTTAATAAGGAGCCGGTTCAGGCAATCAGGAGCAGCTCGTTAATAAGGAGCCGGTTCAGGCACAGTAATGCAGTTTCTTTGTCTACAATGATATACCGGTACCCAAAGTAGAATGTGCAAAGGAAATTTAAAAAGCTATATTATTTTTTTACAAGAATATAAAAACTGTAATACTTTACTGTCTTGGTTTGTGAACACTGAACTCAAGCAAGCAGACAGAAACTAGAGGACTCACAAAAGAGCCCTGATGTTTGTAACACATGAACACGTATATTCACATCTGAGTTATACCGGAAATGAAATAACCAAAAGAATTTGGACAGAACACTAAAAAATAAAGTAGCAATAATGCTAAAACCTCGAACTAAAATACAAAAACACAACCTACTAAAATACTGAGACACAAAGACAAAGATATATTCTCAGAAATACAGGCTACCTGAATCGAGACCAATCGTGAATGGTAACGAGCTATTGGTCTAAACTGCCCACGTCTTTTAATATACTACTGCGAATGGCTGTCCAAAGAAATGGAGACTTCTCTGTGTGCAATAAAAGGACCCAACAAGTCCAGTGAATTTCAATTTAATGAACTACCGGTATGGACGTGTTTTTATAACACTGACATTGCCGAGACTTCCACTCCACAAATATCTCAAAGTTATACAAAAACACATTTTGGGAGTTCAGTCCAGGGAATGAGCTTCACAAATATCTCACATCTTGGGAGTTCAGTCCAGTTCATTATTAGCCACATTAAAATTAGCAATAAGATGAAATGTAGAGGCTAACTTTGGAAAGAAAACAAAAAATGTAGCCCTAGAGCTTCATTTCCAAACAAAGGTAGGCTACCATAGTGAAAACAGAGTTAAAAACCTATAATGAGGAGGGGTTAGCAGAAGTAGGTGGGCAGCTAGTAAGACCTTAATTGGTTAGGCCTAATGTTGAAAACTTTGGTATGTAGAAATGATCCAGAAAAAAAATAGGTGCTTAGGTCTAGCTGGACCTTTGAGATGGAATGGTCAAGCGAATATGTCAAGCAATTCAAACTACGCAGCTGCTGGGGAACTGAAAATAGCTGCCAAAGAGTCCAATGATAAGGTAAGGTTGTGGCTAACCGGTACGTGACATTTGGACGCCTACTGCTATGAGCATATGATGACAAACTTTGAGGTACTAGCACTTCAAGACTAAGACTAGATTTGAAGCATTTCTCTAAAGTGGAAAGAAACCTAACTACCGGTATCTTATGGTGACCTTGGCTTAAGACATAATAATCTTTATATGTCAAATGAAATAGCATTTATCAACTTAGGTCTCTCTTAATGCTAGGTTTTCATAGATGTAATAATTACAGAGAGAGCCAAAGTGAGCCACAGAGAGCCAAAGTGAGATTTTGCTATTTAATTCATTTATTTTAGGGTCTTGTGCCAAAATTGTGATCAGCTCCTAAATCATTTTTATAAATGGATTTTATTTTCAATGCAAAGTATTCTTTGCAGTCAAACAAATTTAGTTTGTAGAAACCAGTACTGGTCTGAAAATTCTGATTATAGCATCATTAAGAATGTGAAAAATTGAAGATAAGTATCAGACACTTTACAAATGGCAGGCAGACGAGCCCCCCCCCCCTTTCAAATATAAACATTCAATTACTAATGGATAGACCACAATTTCCTTACATCCTCCTAGATCACAAACACAAAACCAATGCACAAGTTTCAAGAGTTGTTGCAATTGAATGTTTATTTCATCCAAGATGTTACATTCACTTTCATCCTATGGACATTTATCGCACAAATGATTGGATAACAAGCATTAAAAAAGGAACAACATTGCTTGACATGACAACTAGAGATTGAGAAAACAGGAGTAAATTACTCTAGAATGAAACCCTGTTTGTTTCCTAGCATATCCCCATTAGTGGTAAAAATTTGTGCACCAACATTACAGTGAATATAACCAACACCAGTTATAGATCAAAAACAAACAGGCAGTCATACACACAATTACTAGTAGGTACATAGCACATCAAACTTATACAAGAGCCAGTCATTGCAAAAAATTCAAAACAATAAAAATGGCTTAGTATCTTTTACATTTTTGTGTTGTTTCCAATCCAAATGAAGGCTGCTCTAATCTTGAAAGCACACAGCAATAGTAGAAAGCAAAGACTACACTGAGTAAGGTGCATATAAAAAACAATGCATCATGTCCATCTCTAGCTATGCACAGTAAGTCCCAATAGTTCTATATCAATGTCAAGGGGTGGCAGTGTCCACACACCCTGGCCTGGTGAGTCTACATTCATCGGTGTTACCAAGCCAGAGGACTAAGTTTCAATGACTCAAGCAAAATAATGTGAAAAGTTCATAAGTAGTGGGAGACTAGTGTACATTTAAAGTCTCCAGAGAACTGACACCAACTGGTGAGCTAACAAGTCTATAAACTCAAGTCAGTTTTCACTTTTCAAAATAAATGGCAGGTTTACAAAGAGGGAAGGCTAATTTGAGTATCTTTAAAATAGTATATTGATAGTCAACTAAAGGGGACTTATCCAATTATGTAATCCTGCTCTATCAATAATGAATATATTCTGATAGTTGTGCAATTAATACAACAGCAGTTACAAGTCCAGGTCACAGACTAGTGGCATCATAAGTCAATACAAAGTAAACTTTGTACACAAAAAAGGTCATATATATCAAAGCAGTCATTCGTTTTTGAAATGACAATTTCTATAGAATTATTGGGTCAAAAACTAATAAACATTCATTGGTCCCAACAAAAAATGTAGCATGGTTGAATGACAATGATTAGTTGTTTTTTAAAACTTAAATGTATGGTTCCATAAATGACATATCCACAATACAAGCAGCATATATTCAATACAGTGAAAGAAAGACCAATTCAATACAGGTCCAGCAATACACTGTCAAAGAAGTTGAATAGAAATTTCTTAAGATTTTCTCTCCAGTAATAAAGAAAGAAGATAATTGCTGGCAAATTTGTCTGATAATTGTATTTATCAATTTTAAAGAGCAATGATGCCTGATTAATGAAAAGATAAGCTATTTCAGAAGTGGCATAAATACAAAATAAACAGGGGGGAAAAAATTGAATAAGAAAAAAAAAAGAGCAATGTAGTTGCACATCAATGTTTTTTTTTGTTTCATGTGTGGTTAGCCCTAAGTAGTGAGTCATTCATTTGTTCATTAACACAGTTGTATGCGCTGGCCACACATAGACGTGAACAGACAATATCACAGAATTATCAAGAAAATTTCTTTTTAATTTACCCAACTTTTCAAATTAGGATTATAACAAACAAAAAATTTACATTTCTTTTTTCATATTAGCCATCTGATGCTATACAGTTTTGTACAAATGATATCCTAAACAAAACGATGCTGTCAAGGCTTGCATACTTTTCTCTTATTAAAAGTGATTTTATTTCTTACAACTCTTGTTAGGTGTTTGACAAGGTTATTCTAAACTGATCCCCAGCAAAGAACAACACACTAATCAGAAGTTTTATACAAATAATGATCATTATTGACAGGCCACACAAACTTAACAGTTCAACATAGTCAATCATTTACAAATCTTTGTAGTCCACTTTCAATGAAGGACAAGGGGTCATGAAAAGACAATGAACTGACTCTTTATAAATAGTCATTAAAAAAAACAAACAACTAAAAACAACATAAAATAGTTCTCCTTAAATCATGTCAAATGATAAAAATGGTAATAATGAAGAGCTAGTTTACACACAAGTACATACTGACTCAACGCATGCCTGTCCATAACAACACCTGCCAGATAAACCATGGAATAATGGTTCAGGTAGTACAAGAAATGTCGCTATCCTCCTTTTTGAGGAATTCCACTTTTATACAAGTCTTCTACAAGACTATCAAGAATAAATTAAGTAAAAAAAAAAAAAAAATTTCCTCTCCCCTCACTGGCTCCTCCAAGGGTAATTTCTGGTTAGACCATTTTGTTAGCACAATTGTGTACATTTAGTCAAGTAACTTATCAGGAATTATCAAGGTATGGTCTTCTTGTGTCCTGACTTAAAAAAATATAATTTTAAAAAATCGATACATTTCCAATGAAAATATATTTTATTTATACTAAGTTATAAAAAAAAATCAGTTTCTAAATATCAATAATGAATAATTGGAATAAACAAAAAGGGCGTAAACCAGGAAAAGAAGTGAATAATTGTCTAGACAGTCATTAAGAACAACACTGCTTCTTGCTCTGACCTTTCAGGTCAGTAGGTGCCACTGTGATGGTCTGCACATTGGAACTGGGGGAGTTGTCATCATCAGGGGAGTCACGAATCTGTTTCTGGGAAACTATTTTGTAGATTTCTGTAGACCAATGAAATTATGTATCCATTTATTAAATATCCATTTCAACACAAATGATTATTGACAAAATCATAGAGTGGGCAACGAAGTGATATTTGTCATTTCTTAAATACTTATTTTTTAGTCATGCAGTAAGGTATGATGAAAAAAATGAAATAGAATTAGTATAATCTATAAGCAGATTGAAAAAAAAAAAAGAGGATTTTTTTTTCTGTGGCTAAATGTTAATGACAATGGTTAACACGCTATTTATGCCAAATGAATATAGGATTTCATAAATTGAAAATTGCAGCCCTACTATGGATTTGAACTAAAACCTTACTGATTAGACATGCCAACCCAAAAGACCCAGAATAAGGAAGTGAAAAAATGATTATTATGCCCCAGCCCAAACCCCCTGCAGGTAATGGCAGGGTTTGATACGACAGTATGGAGTGCAGACCGCAGGTCTTTTACACTGTAATAGTTCAGCAACCATTTAGCATCAGGAAAAAAATTACATGTAGTTTACATCTAGATTTACATAGAGATAGTTCTAGATATCAATATTCACTATGTAGATTTACTTTTTTGTTAAGATTTTGCCAACAGTTCTGTTTGTCAAGCAGGCAAGGTGGGTGAGTAGCAAAGAGCCCCCAAAGGGGTTTGGGTGGAGACTAGGAATTTGAATTCTAAGATTTAGGGGATGCCCCCAAGTCCATCCAACTCCAGTGGGTATCAGACATTAGTTGGTTGGGAAAATAAAGCAGTTGGTTGTTGTGCTGGCCATTTCACACCCTTATAAATCATCTGCCTTAGAAACAGATGAGCTTTACATTATCTGCTCTAGAAATCTTTAGGTCTGAAAAGTGTATTTCATTTACTTTACTTGTACATGACAATATTGTCAAGAACTAAGGACTTTTACTCTTGATTTATGTCCATAGATTTAGATTTTATCCTTTGAAACATCAGGAGCAGATTGTTGTGGCATGATTATCAAGCTAAACCCAATGCTGACATGCCTACCTAAAAAGAAGTCCAAATGTATAATACTAATGGTCAAAATGTGTATTTTAGCACCAGAATGTGTAACACTTGCACAATTGATTATTTTGTAAAGTGCAATATATATATATATATATAAATAAACAAAAATATTCTGATCTAGATCTAAATAATAAAGAGGACTATTCTCCCTTTTTATTAATTCTAGGCCATAAAATATAAGGAACTATCACTAGTAAATTAAAACCTAATAGCAGAGATGTAGAGCTACTGTCTGGGTCTTTTATTTACAATATTTTAAAGATTACAGATATGTTACTTACAGGGTTAGTAGCACTTTTCCATGACAAAATTTTAGGAGATTTTAGGAGGTTTTTTAAGGATAAAATGTATGATGTGTGTGTGTGTTTCCTATCCATTTGAGTGATACATAGTAAAACATACACAAATCTAAGCATTTATCAAATCAATTATTGTTATTTAAAATAATAAATATCTTGCCAATATGCCACAGAAACAATGTTATCAGCTGTGGTATGTCCACAGAAAATGTAATGAAAGTTATCTTTTAATCTAGTAACAACTTGACTGTCATCCCAAAACCTCAAACAACCATTTTTTTTCAAAGATTTATTTAAAAACATTACAAATGGTTACTTTTCCATTTTTTTTTTTAAATAAGAAACATTCTTAGAGATGCCTTATTCATGATGTATATTCTCTGTGATGGAAATGTACATTTTTAGTTCCTATGTGTATCTTATAGATACTAGAGTCATGGTGTGTATTTGTGGTAATGTTTTATTCTTCTATTAGTTAACTTAAATCCTTTTCATAAACAGAGCCAGTAATATATAGGGCAATATTGGCCTATTTGAATGTTAAGTTGACATTTGCTTACTAAAAAATGGCTTTTGGATGGAGGTGGGGGGTGGGATTTAGACCTATTCGAGGTTTTTTTCCCTAGCAGAATCATTTTCAACCATATAGTTTCCCTGGCTTTTTACGAGTGAAATAATTTTTACGGACTTTTCACAGCTATATGAGAAATATTTTCGTTAAATCTACAGTAGATCTAGACTCTTGATGTAAGTCACTAAAATTCGCGGACTTTTCAGGGATGTGAGAGAAATATCTTCACTCTATATATTCTAGTGATTTAGCGTATATCTAGAGTCTAGATCAAAGTCACGAAAATTCGAGGACTTTTCACTGCTGTGTGAATATTATCTTCACTAAATTTACAGAAGATCTAGACTCTAAATCTAATTCGCTAAAATTCGCGGACTTTAACTCTAAGTCACTAAATTTTGCGGACTTTTCACAGCTGTGTGAGAATTATCTTCACTAGATTCTAGTGATTTAGAGTAAATCTAGAGTCTAGACATAAGTCACTAAAATTCGCGGACTTTTCGTGGCAGTATGCGAATTATCTTCACTGGATATACCGTAGATCTAGAGTCTAAATTTGCGGGCTTTTCACTTCTTTGTGCTAATTATCTTCACTAGACTCAAAGTGATTTAGCGTAAATCTAGAATCTAGCGTATTTCTAGAGTAATCTAGACATTAGATGTATCGAGATCAGTAGATTGACAAAAATTCACGGAGTTTTCAGGTTAGGTGCGAATTATCTTCAGTAGATCTAAATCTAAATCTAGATACTATTACAGTTACTAGATACTAGCTAGATCTAGAAGATTTACGGACTTTCCACGCGAAGTCACTCTTAGTCTTACACTTACAACAAGAAGATTTTAGGTGAGGGAGGGCCCGGAGGAGTGTAGCCTACAAATTAGTCTTGTAATTGCTCTAATTATAGGTAATAGTCACTACAGACTAGATCTAGCGCGTCTTTAGTGGTAACAATAAATGACTTCAGAAAAATACTGCCAGGTGAAATGCTTGCTTGAGCCAAGGCCATCTTCAATCACGAGGTCGCGCTTCACAAGTGGGTGAAAGGCGATGTAGACGCGTCACTGGTTAGCTCATTAACACAGCCAGCCCGCAAGGTCATGCGATCAGAATGCTTAGTTACGCTGTTGTTTTTCCCCTCACATTTTTAGCAAGAAATAAGCAAAATTATATTTTTTAAAAAATATTGGGTAAAAATTTTAGGAGAGTGGACAAAATTTTAGGAGACTTTCGGCAATTTTTAGGAGAATTTTAGGATTTTAGGAGACTTTTCATTTTTTAGGAGATTTTAGGAGTTTTTAGGAGCGCTACGAACCCTGTACTTAAAAATAGTATTATAGATCTAGTCTAGACCAAATAGATCTATATTACAATATAATCTTGTTTAAAAGCGGGTTCCGTAAATACTCGTACGTGAGCTTAGAGAGGAAAAAAAAAAGGATATGAAATGAGCAACACAACGTGCTAAATCTGTGTTAGCAGTCATTTTCTAAATATTTTAAGTAAAAAATATGCATTTTGCATAAGGATAGGCAGGTGTGATAAATGTATGAAATGGAACCATAGATGCCCAAGCTGAGAGAAACTAAAACAAGATTTACATTTTGCACCATAAAAAGTAACGAAAATGATGACAGTTTTAAAAAATAAGGACTTTGCGGACAAAAAATGGGCCTCATTATAACACGTTTTTTTAATGGTTTTACAAAATGGTAGGTTTTCTGCTTAATGGTCCAAACCATTTCTAAATAAGTTCTAAATATTAACATAAAACAATAAAATTTAGTACCAGTCAAAATATTATGGAAGGCTGACTCAACATTTGTTGAATCTAGGGCTGATGTTTCAATAAACGAAAGATTGTTTCTTTCTGTAAAAAAAAAAAAAAATTATATATGTGATGTGTGTGTAAAAATACAAAATGGTGAAATTCATTAAAAATAAATAAATGAATTGTGAATTATTAAACAACAAATTATAGTATTTAATTATTTACCAGCAAAATTTCTAGCTTCATCTGTTGGTACAGCTCGAAGATGTCTCAAATCACTTTTATTTCCTACCAGCATGATAACAATATTTTGGTCAGCATGATCACGGAGTTCCCGAAGCCACCGTTCAACATTTTCATAAGTGAGATGTTTAGCTATGTCATACACTAGTAGAGCCCCTACAGCACCTCTGTAATACCTGGTAATAACAAAACTTAAGAGGATTAACTTATGATGAAAGCCTGTTTCAAAACCTTTTTTTTCTCTCAATATTTTGGTAAACAAAGAGCAGGAAAATAATTTTTACTCGTTCAACTGCGAATTCTTACAATGGATGTAAAATGAGGTGTAAATTGAAAAAAAAGGGAGGTATATTCAGATTGCTTTTAGGAAGTGCTACAGCATAGTGACAGCTGAGATCTGGGGTTGTTGTTTTTTTTCAGAATATGTTACAAGAATACATGTCTGTCACAACAAAATTCTTTAATTTGAATGTGTTTTTTTCTGGTTTCTCAAAAACTGAATTATGCTGATGTAATGTATTAGTTCATGCACCTCTCTAATACACTGGTCAGAACCAATACATCATGAAATAGTTGTTTTCTTAGAATTCAACATTGTTGCCACACATCTTCAAAGAATTAGCATGATTCTGTGACATTATATGCATACAATTGAATAACTTTGGTACAAAACAAGTAATTAGCAAAAGATAGTAGTAACATTGTCACCAATCTCAAATTATAAAGGAATTGATCACTACATACATACACATATATATATTTAACTAAGATCCTTGGATAAATTTAAAAAAGAGATAACTTACGCGCTTGTAATAGCCCTGTATCTTTCCTGACCAGCAGTATCCCAAATCTGTGCTTTAATTGTTTTGCCATCTACTTGTATGCTCCTTAAACGTTTGTAACAATTAAACATAAAAATTAAAAAAAAAAAAATTTTTTTAAAACAAAGCTTATATTAATGTGTATTAATTAGTTTGGATCAGTCATGGAATTAAATTTGTAATAGATCTAGACTAACAATATAAATCTGTGCAATTAGAAATTCAAACTTGTGGGCTAAAGCCTTCTGGGGCTTCTCAAGGCAACGCGGTAACCACTGAGTCTATGAATATGAAAAGTAGTATAATTATATATTTTGTTCTATTTCATGTTTGTGCCTGAGACAGCAACCAAATATAAAGTGGATTAATTCAGCTTATACCACCACATCAGTCAAGTACTATCTCTTTCACTAGTTTGAGATACCAAAGTAATTTATTACCAATAGTTTAAGTTAACTAATTGGTTAATTTTTTAAAATTAATTCTTGTGTTGCCAGGTAAAAGAAATAATTGTGCAAAATTTCAGCTTGGGTGTCAGAGAAATAATATGTACAAACTTTTGGCCAGAGTGAGTTGATATATAATGTTTTGTAAAAAAAGGTCCCATTTGTAAAGAGCATTTAACTATTTATAAACCAAAACTAAAATTAGAAAAAGTATATTTTACCTTGTGGCAAATTCAACACCAATAGTGCTTTTACTTTCCAAATTAAATTCATTGCGTGTGAACCTTGACAATAAGTTACTTTTACCCACACCAGAATCACCAATCAAAACAACTGAAATAATAATCATCTTCACATTAGGACAATGTCTGTAGATTTTTAAATACAAGATCATGGGGAAAGACAAAGATAAATTACAATTTCATTCATATTATAATTTACTGAAGAGGAAATAAATTTTCCAAACCCTAATATTTTACTACTACTTCATTCTGTGCAGATCAAGTTATGGCCTCTTTATACATGCAGATATAGTCAAAATTAATTAAATGCAA
Source organism: Biomphalaria glabrata (assembly GCF_947242115.1). NCBI lineage: Eukaryota > Metazoa > Mollusca > Gastropoda > Planorbidae > Biomphalaria > Biomphalaria glabrata. The sequence goes on from NC_074728.1 coordinate 12,917,399, forward strand.
GTGTGTTGCTATAACTGACATTTTACAAAATAATCAATCTGTTCTTCCCTCCCCATCACAAACATGTTCTGATGTATCAGTGTAGATAGATTTGATGACATTTTTAACAGAAATAATTAATCATTTGATTTGATTCATTTTATAGATCTACTTTTCTTTAATATAATTAATAAGGTGGAAAAAAAAACCTTCTTAGTCAGAAGACACACTATCAATGACATGTCAGCAAATGTGTATGTTTCTAAATATAGAAAAACTAAGCCAATATACACAATACAACAATAAGTCCAGCAACTTACTTTTAGTTAAGATATGTTATGCTTACTAGAGTTTAGTGGTCCACAAGCAGTTTGGTGCTACAAGTCAATGACCGGTAACAACAGGGGGATGGGGCAAGGAAGAAATAGAAAGAAAGGGATATCTAGGTTGATTTTACCATAATTGGTTTATGAAAAAAAAGAGGGGTGTGTATGGGTGGGGGAGGAAAGGACCTGAATTCAGAGATGCCTACATGCCACAATGGAAATGTGTATTCCCAGACCTGGAAATGTGTATTTTCCTAAATATAAAGAAATATATTCATTCAAGCACGTAACATACATGAAATGCATCAATCCTAAAGTGAACACAGCATTAAGTTATATAAGACATTTTGTACATGTGGCAAAATATTTACACTTTTAATCTTTGTCATACACTTTTCTAAAATATGTTAGAATGATGCGGTTCTTGCTACTTAGCAATGATTTTATGATCATAATGCCTCTAGTGCATTCCACATTCCAAGAATGGAAATTAGACTTAAACCAGACGTAATGGTTTGGCTGGATCAGTGACATCTAATTCTATAAAAGTAGTTTTGTTTATGGGCAATTTCTTTACAAGGTACCCAGACACCGGAAATATTTTATATTATCACATTTTGAAAGAATTCAATTTTTTTTTATTTCCAACCATTCTTTGCAGAGTCAGCAATGAAAGCTTTGGTATCCTCTACAATCACTAATAACAAACACTTTAATTATTTTTTTTCAGGCAGATAATCCTAATTAGTCATTGAACTTGTTTCAAATATAAAAAGCTGGGCTATTGAGTCTGCTGAATAGCAGTTGTAAGATAAAGCTATTTATTCTGGATTCTGATGCTTTAAGTCATTTTATAAAACAAACAGATGTGTTGAAGGATGGCGCAAGGAATCAAGAATTTAATAATTTTAGTCAGCATAATTAAAACCTTTCTTTTGCAAACATCTTCATGCCATGAATGCCACTGACTTCATTCTTTCAAGTTAGGCATGCATAAGTAATGGAAACTAGCAAGTCACTAGTGACTATAACGAACTTTCAATCTGCCACAGAAGATACAATCTGCAAGTCAGGGAACATCAGTTTGATTCCCTTTATCATGCTAAGAGAGAGATTAAGCTCAACCAATATTTCTTCTATTAAAACCTTTGCCCTTCTCACTTTCATCTCAAAAGAACTCTCACCTGAATTAGGTGGTTTACAAAAAATTGAATCTAGATCGAGAATAGATATAGATCTGTAAGCAGCCTCATTAACAGTTGATTGGTTTTTAATATGCATATAATAAAAATAATAATATATTTAAAGTAATTAAACAATCCCACAGAATTGTAGGCTACTGTCCTGAATGTGAAATACTAGATCTAGACCTATACAAAGTTAAAACAGCCAATTTTGCCCCTTTTCAAATTTTAGATTCGATAAAGGATAAGAAAGGCGAACAATATATCTGTTTATAAGATGCAAGAATTTTCTGCTTTTGTTATCTTTTTTTTATCTTATTTTTTTCATCTACACATTCCAGATTTCTAGAGCCTTGAGCTACTAGACCAGGTCAATGTCTGTAGTCTAAATATATAATTAGATGTACCTTGATATAGATTAGTTCTAAATCTTAGTCCTGTACATACATCTAGATCTAAAATCTAGACTAGAATTATATTTAGTTTTAGATCTAGAATTAGATAAAATATATATCTAAATCTAGATCTATTTAGAATATTTAGATCTAGACTCTAGATCTTAATTTTAAATCTTTTTATAGGTGCCTGGAATTGTAAAATATCTCTAGTTCTAGATCCAGTCTAGTTAAATTAGAGCTAATCAATAAATTAATTAAATAATTATAAGTCTATAACTATACGACTATAAGTCTGTATAACTAAATATTGCAGAAGTGAAATCTACTTCTTTTAATACAATCAGATATAATTTCTTAGCAATTGGCTTGCACTAGTGGTGTTCAATGACTAGTTCAATGAAAAGGAAAATGGAAATCTGTGTTCGGTGTTGAGTGGAGTTGATGAATGATGATATTGATGTGATCAATTTATTATTAAATAAAATGTTTTATTAACTAAGAGTAGGAATACATAGGCGTCATAGGAACAGAGCTATTTTAGATCTATTATCCAAATAAAAAAGAAATGTGAATCTGTGATAGATCTAGAACTCTAGTGTGAGTCTAAAGTCTAACTTAATGATAATCTACCCCTCACCTCAAGCCAACTCAAGGCCAAGGATTGGGGATTTGACTGAAGTGTCTGAAGCCAGTGAAGGAAGTTTCAAGGAAGAAAATATAGAATAGAAATTAACAATTAAAAAATTAGCATCTTTATTTACTAAACTAGAGTCTATAAACGTTACTAGACTTCTAGACTAAATCTAGATCTAGTTACATCTAGACTAGAGATCTATTAGTGTTATTATTATTAGAAAAAGTGGGTTGTGGCTGCTTTGTTGAGGAATTTTTATGTCCAGGTCAAGTTAAGTTTGAGATTTTAAATACTATTATTTTCCTATCTAGATCAATATTTCTAGATCTATAGTACTACTTCTAACCCAGCATGTAAATTAAGTAAATTGAGCGATAAAAGTCAAGCCAACTTGAGTTAATATTTGAGTGCAATATGATTTCTTACCCTTAAACAAATAATCATATTCATCATCTTTGGTACCCATTTTGATGCAGTAGTTCGCTTCCGCTTTGCAGATAGGTGTAAACAAACACTTAAATGCCCCGGTTTATATGATCCCGGGGCGAAAATATGGCGAAATTTAACACTCAAATAGTTGCCCTCGACTGACAATTCAATTTAAATATTTGGTAGACATAAGATGGCGTTGATTTTTCAGTAGTTGAACAACCCTTTCAAAAGAATTTTTGAAGGGATAACAAAAATGGCGGATGTTCAACGCCCCTAGTTTCAATGCGCATGAAAATGACGTCATTAGTGAAACAGGAAATCGTTCTTGATTTCGAAGGTTACTAGTTCCATGTTACATTTTCCTCCTGATATTTCTACCTAATCCTAGCTCTACTAGAACTCAAGTCTATATCTAGATAATATGCCAAATGAAATTTGGGGGAAAAAATTTAATGCAGAGATCTAGATCTAAATATTTACAGAGACTACATATTTAGAGACTACATTAGAATCTAAATGTGGATCAACAATTTATTTTTCTAGATTTTCATCTAATCATAGACCTATGTCACATGTGTATCTTTTTTTTTCTTCTGATTACTTATTTTCATTTAGGCCCAAAATCTGTAGATGTCCCTTCAATGCGTAATTCCAGTATGGCGTGGCGCGAAGGGGGTTCAATGAATCAGGGCCCACTACCATTACGGCCTGTATCCCCCGTATGGGGAGGATAGAATTTAGTGTCCAGCGTTGAAATTTAAATACCGTTATATATAGGTAATTACATATTAAAATTAATTTAAAACTAAGTTAAAATGTTTCAAAATTGACTGTTTAATTACTAATCTACTTACACGGCGGGCTATTCGACTCGAAACAAATATTACAAATAGCCCGCGAAAATTCAAGGCCAGAAATGGAAATACCAGTGGGAATCCCTAGCGCGCCGCTCCATTCATTTTTTTAAAATAAAGTTTGCAAAATAACTTCTTTTTCCCAAGCTTTCAAAGGATAATGGAATCATTAGAATTTATATAAACTATTTGAGACATTTTTTTATTATTAAACAAAAAAAAAAAGAACTTTGGAATAATGATTTGGCCGCCCCCTGCATTCGACCGCCTGCTTGCAATGCATACTTTGCACAATAAGTAGCGGCGGCCCTGAGAACAGCACACTATTTTTCCTTGGCACAGTCTGCAAAAGAGCTAACAGCCCAGCAGCAAAAAGCTGACTAGAAGAAGAAGAATCACGACCTTCGTGGATGCGATAATGCAGCTACAATATCTGAACTCCACGAAGAAACACACGCGAAATTAAATGAAAAGCTAATATTATGTTCATTAAAATGTGTAGACCATTCACTTCATCTATGTCACTATTTCCCAAACTGTGGGGCAAGTAAAAAAAAATCTGATGTACGGTACTGGTACTGGTATTTGATTTATGGTTTATGGTTATAAATCTAGGCTATATTTAAATACAAATTAAGTAAAACGAAACTATTGCTAAACTTTATAACAAATTAAAATAAATAATGAGAGATCATTTCTTCCTTTTTCCAGCGTTTTCACGCAAGGAGTATGAAACAAGATAAACTCTTAACGTTCATTTGACAAGGTCATAAATACTTCTCTACCCATCTCACGTCAGAACCGTCGATTTCTCTCGTTGTAGGGCTACCATGGTTCATTTGACATATGCTTGAACAGAACAGACCCCTTCAAGGGCGTAGCTTGGGATTTGGGGGCCCGGAGGGGGATTGACCTCTTTGGGGACCCCTTGCATTGTGACATTCGACATCATGGCATGAGATAATGTACTTAATAAATATATAACCCTACAGTCAAATTGGTACAGTGTATCAGTAAAATTAACAAGATTCAGAAAGTTTCTCCAACAGCTTCATGATTTTTGTCGAGAAGCAAGGAACCCGCAGAGGTAGCTTCTTCCATGTCCACCATGTATTACTCTCCTTTTTAAACTCCAGGCTCCAGCTTCTTTCAGTTTGACCCATCTCAGGGGTGAATTGGAAAAAAAGTTGAACTATTCATGTACATTTCTAAAAAAGGTGACAATGGCTTTGATCTATCTCAGTAGAATGAAGAGCTGCCAGGTTGAGAGAGGGATTATCTCAGTAGAATGAAGAGCTGCCAGGTTGAGAGAGGGATTATCTCAGTAGAATGAAGAGCTGCCAGGTTGAGAGAGGGATTATCTCAGAAGAATGAAGAGCTGCCAGGTTGAGAGAGGGATTATCTCAGTTCAGAAATGTTGCCTTTGTATTTATGTCTAAGAGACAGACGGCCACTCATTGTGGCTGCGTTATCACAGGTTTGACCTCTGCACAGATTAAAGTCCAGTGCAATATCTTTAAGAGTTTTCAGAACAAGGTCTTCATAATGTTGTCCATCAGGTTTCAAAATTTCAAAGTAACCAATGAATGACTCTTTTATTTCGAAATTATCAACATCCAAGTAACGAACAATTAGGGATACCTGTTCTTGATGAAAAACATCTGGGGTGGAATCGAGCATCAGAGAAAAGTAACAAACTTGCTTGACTTTCCCAACAATTGATTCCCTAACTTTATTTCCCATCAAGTTTATTAATTAACTCATTTTGAATTTCTGGTTACAAATAATGTGTCTTCCCATATTCGATTCTATGTTAGTGGTGTTTCGTAACTTCATCAAATTCTGCAAGAAATTTCAAAGATGCTAGGAAGTTCCCAGGATTGGGTGAATTCAGTTTTTCGCTGTGACCACGTAAGCTTGAGTTTGTTTTTGCTAAGTACTTAATAGCTGCTGCTACACGCTTCAGAATATCTCTCCAATACTGCTGATTTTTTAAAAATTTGCGCATGAAACATATGTGACAGTTCATCTGGTTCTGGCTTAAACTTTTCTTCTTCTAGCTTCCACTTCAAAAAAACTTGTCTGTGGTGGACTCCTTCTTCATGTTCTTTCAGTCTCTCGGGTTTCTTCCATTTGGTGAAAGCAACTCCAGGTTCGCTCAATGCACTAGATGTCTTTTCCGATGCCTCAGAAAACAGTACACATGCAAAACAAAATAGACATCCCAAGTGTGGAGAGAAGAGGAGCCAAGATCGGTTGCAAATTTTTCCCGTTGGAAGCTTTCTAGATGTCAAACTTCGTGATTTATTTTGGGTAAACTCTTCTGAAAACAAAACCGTTCATCTTTGTATTGGAAAAATAACTATCCTTTAACATAAATTTGCTTGCAGTTCCTCAGATAAAATTCCAGGCTTGATATATCCGAAGTCTTTGTACTTAAATACAGCTTTTTTCCACTTCTGGGGAAAGTGATTTTGGAAGACCATCACTTGGCTAATCATCTGTATCACTTACCTTAGATGTTTTCTCTGACTGTGGTAAAAGTGTATTCCTCTGGAGTTTCTTCAGCACTACTTCTCTCATCAAGAGACATTTTCACTTCTTCGACTGCTGTATCTTTGTATGAATCATCTGAATAGTGAAACTTTTCTTCGACACGTTCATGGTCTCCTTTGTTTTCAGTGCTCTTATCAGGTTTCTTCTTAAATGATAAGCATGATGAAATACCCTATACACAAAGTTATTTTCTGAGAGTAACACAGCACTAGTCAGCGCTATGGAAGTTAATCCTTGAAATTGAGAGTAACCCTGCACCGAAAAAGTTAATAATCTGTGTGGAATACATACAACATGGTCACTAACTTATATAACAATGTGACGTAATATTTAATTTATTTAAAAACGAATTTCGAACACTTATTTGGGGCCTCCCTCAAGTGGGGGCCCGGGTGATCTTCAAATTCTCCCCCTCCTCCCCTCCTCCGTCCACCCTAGCTACGCCACTGGACCTCTTGCATGCATTGCTGAAGCTCAGAATGCAAGAAAACACGTTTGCGATAGTTGCTCCGCCCCGGACTCCCCCCCCCCCCAGACCTTCTCGTTGCTATAATGGGTGCGAATGTGGTTTTTTTTTTTTTTGGTAGGTGGGGGAGGGGGGTAAATAAATGACCCAGGAAAAACACTGATCCAGATAAATGAAAAACACTGATCCAGATAAATGAGAAACACTGATCCAGATAAATGAAAAACACTGGTCCAGATAAATGAAAAACACTGGTCCAGATAAATGAAAAACACTGGTCCAGATAAATGAGAAACACTGATCCAGATAAATGAGAAACACTGATTTAGATAAATGAAAAATACTGATGTTGATATTCGGAGATAGCAAGGACTATTGCTAGCTGCTTGTGATTTTCATTTTTTTTTCCTTTTGAGTGGGGAGGGGGGGTGGCAGAGGTAGGAGTATTGAATGAAGTTAAAATATATGAGAGTAGGGCTACTTCAAAGTGATGGTAACTCTAGAGGACAATGCTGGTTACCTATACAAAAAAAAAAAAAAGTGACACGTTGGATTAAATTGGCATTCACACATTTTAGGTTGTATATGTTTCAGATGTTCTTTCAGAAATGGCGGCGTGCAGGGTTCAAACTCGGGGCCATCGAAATGACAGTTAAGAGCGCACACCACACGACCAGGCACCTCTTCTCAAATAAAGATAAACACATTTGTAAAGGTCTACGCACATATACAGTTTTTGAATCAATCATTCAATGTAGGCAATTATCACCCCAGTGCCCATGGGCCCGGGTTCAAGAATATTTTGATGGGGCCCCTCCCCAATAAGATAAATGTAAAGTGAGACAAAACAATTGAATAATTTATAGGCCTATGTATCGGTACCTTTTATTAAAAGACGCTCCAATGTAAGTGGTGTATCTTTTTATATAAGTAATTAGTAACAATGTCATTACGTTTGATTCAGTTAGGACTCAGGGAAGTAATAGTGCCTTAAAAGTCAATGTTTGCACAATGTCTTAACAGAATTAAATGACTTAAAGATGTTTCAAGTGAATAAAGCAATGTTTTATGAGTTCTACATTCAACACATTTACATTCCTAAAACACTTCTATTAGAAAAGTTTTCAATATTGATACAAACTATAATCTAATTCTACTTCCATCATTTAACTGTAAATAGATCGAACATTTTTCTGGCCTTGTAAGTAGCAAAGTCAGTAACCAGTGCATCTATATCTAAACTTTTGGCTGTTTCTCGTTCAATGGAAAAAACACAATGTGAAGCCAACCTACTCTGTGTCATAGAAATTCTTAAATAATTTTTGATCAATCGAAATTTTGATAGTGACCGCAAAGCTTAACAAATTGATACAGGCAAAGTGAGAAATAAGATGTATGCTGGGACATTGTTTAGAAAATGTAGTGATAAAATGTAATTGTCTATGAAAAAAAAACACAGCCAAATGTAACTGTTTATAATGAAATAAAATAAACTTCAAAATCTCGTACACAGACTTGATTTGTCGTTATGAAAGGTTTCTTTGAAGGATTGCATCTCTGAACAATATTCTATGGCACTATCATCTGGGTCAAATGCGACTAGAAGAATGGTGGCATCATACAACCGTATGTCGTTTGCACTTGAAATGTAACTGGACATTTGCGACTTAAACATGACGACAATATTTTATGTCAATGAACTCTGTCAAGTAATTGTAAAGAAATGACAAAAAGGCTTCTGTTCGAGTCCGAAGATTAATGAGGAGTGCAGTATTCCCCGTGACAACGCAGCCCCGGCTGTGGCCTACGTATTTTGCCACATCCAGCGCAGGCATAACCGTTGTCCGCCGGTGGTCGATTTAGATTTTTTTCACCGTCTACGTCTGTCAAATATATGTCTTCCGCGGCCTCTGTAAGTGACCTCCAGCTGTCTCGTTCTGAGGCCACGTGCAACCAGGTGCATTATTAAATTATTCGTAGCTAATTTCAGTAATTTGATTAACTTTTGATATGACTTGTGTGCATTGAAACCGAAAAATGTCTCCGCTATGACCTCTTATAGTACCGGTATTTTTATCAGCACTGCATCGCCTAACAGGTCTATTATTTCGTTTTGAATCTGTGGGGCTTTGTTTCTATGTCAGATTCATAGCACTTTTGAATAAATCAGGTCAGAGATTTTTGTTTAAATATAATGGTATTAACTTTCTTTAAGAACTATGAACCAAATAGTAAGCATTGGTCAGAGTAAGAAAATATGAAATGATCAATGTAGACATCTCTCTATTTTCTAGATCTTTTTTATAAACCTGCTCTACAATTCGGTTTCGCCATTCATTAGAGTACCGCAAGCACGAAAACTATGTAACATACTTTGACTTTGATGTCTCTTTTGTTTACTTAATATTTAATGATCCTTTTTTTTATTCTGTTGTAAACTGTTTGTACACAATGTGATGAAGACCTTCACTATTACACAGTATCCACTTTGTCGGATCGGATAGGATTTTAAATATGTGTTTACTAAGCTATTATCTCGATATAGATTACAATTCCTAAAATGTATTAAAAAGAAATATAATTTAATATTTTAAATACAGAAAATAAAAGAAACATATTAAGCTTTGAAAAAAAATTGAATAATTATAAGATGTTTCGAAATATTAATCGTGACCATCAGGACTATCCCTATTCTCCTTCTTCTTCTTCTAGACAGCTTTATTGCTTCTGAGCTGTGAGCTCTTTTGCAGACTGTGCCAAGGAAAAAAAGTGTGCTGTTTTCTTCATTTGTTCAGCACTGGCGTACAGGGTGTTGGTTATGTTGGGCTGTAGTGGAAGTAGGGTCTGCCTAAGGTGGATTAGGGAGGGGCATTCAAAGAGGATATGGTTTACGGTTTCAAAGGGGTGGGCGCAGTGTCTGCAAAGGGGGAGTTGTGTGGAGTTTATTTTGTTCAGGTGGTAATTTCATAGTGGTGTGTGTCCTGTTCTTAGTTGGAAAATTGTAGATTGTTCTTTGCGGGGGAGGAAGTTAATAGGCCTACTGTCCAGTTTGTTAGGCGTAGTCATTTCTTTGTATAAGGCTCTGCCTGTGTTTCCTGATGCCCATTGGTTGAGCCACTCCACTTTGTGATTGTTGGCTAACATTGACCTTAGGATGAGGTAGTTAACAGGTCTATCTGGTTGTTCCATAGATGAACCTGCCTTTAATAGCTTATCTGCCTTTTCATTTCCCATGATGCCAATGTGTCCAGGGATCCACTGTAGTGTGATATTGATATTTAATTTCGATATCATCTGATTGATTATCACAATGAGTGTTGTCAACTCTCTTGGGCTGTTTGAGGTGCTGCTGTTAAGTTCTTGCAGAGTAGATTGGGAGTCTGTAAAGACAACAATATCTGATGGTGGTTGCACTCCTTCATATAATTTGTTTTCCACTGTCTGGAGTGCTATGGTAATTGCATTTGACTTGAAAGTTTGAGCAGTAATCGCCACAGGGTGCGCTTATCTCAAAGTGTTTATTTTTAGGGAAGACCAGGAAGGCACCAAGACCAGCATTGGCGGTGGCTTTCAAAGCCAATCCGTCTGTATATATATGGATAGCTGTTTTTTTAAATATAATTTCAATTCTTTCAAGCGTGCCTACTTTGAGCTCCAGTGGATTTGATTCTTTTGTTAAGGTGTTATTTAGTAAATGTGTTTTAAGGGTTGGTTGTTTGTAGTTTAGTCCGGGCGTTATGTTTGAAAATCTGGTAATTTTTTCTCTGTTATTGGGTAGGTGGTGTCTTAGGGCTAGTTCGTCAGTAAGTTGGATCAGAGTCCTTTGCCTACACTCAATCCCTATAGACCTAATTCTTAGTGTTACCCCGCTCCTTTCCTTATTTTTCTGCACAACACATTTTATATATTGAACTCTCCCCTCCCCCTTCCCGTTAATACTAATACTATCAATGGTTTTTGAAGAGATATGAAAAAAAAAAAAGAAGAAAATTAGGGCTAGCCGCTAGCCACAATAAACTTGATGGAAAGCAGTTTCTTACATTAGAGCAATCCAAGCCGCTGGTACATCCACTCTAGCTGTTAAAACACGGGTTCATGTTTTAAAATTGATTTCGTGCAACGTTTTGGATATTTTAAAGGAGCTTTACAGATCCTATATCACACTTTACAAAAGTGCAATTGTTTTTTTTCCTTTAGTGTTATGACTGTTATCCCTAAAGTGGGTCCCAACTGATCATGAGTTATGGGCACAAGTGCAATCGACTCCTTTGCTCGATTGTTTGAACGCCACAGACTGTGGGCCCTTAATGGTCGTGGGCCCGGGTTCATTGAACCCCTTCGCACCATTGATGCTACGCCACTGTATCACCCACTCGTATAATGAGTTTAACAAATTAGAAAAACAAACAAACGAGTGATTGTATTAGAAAATTATTGCATGTATTGCATGTGTGTGTGTGTGTGTGTGGGGTGTTTATACCATAAGCTTACGGTGCAGCTGACCGCACCGAATGACATCGACCCTATAGTGATTCTTGCTGCCTTCCCCTAATTCAAATTCAAGCGATTCCTAGATCAGTGCGTACATCTCCTTCACCCGACGATTTTTTTTTTGGTTATAATCTGGGATATGGATAAAGGTGTGTTATCTTATCTTACTTGTTATGTTATTTTATCTTGTTATGTTATCTTATATTACTTGTTATGCTATTTTATTTTGTTATGTTATTTTATCGTGCTATGTTATTTTATCTTATGTTATTTTGTTATGTTATTTTATTTTGTTATTTTATTTGTTATGTTATTTTATCTTGTTATGTTTTCTTATCTTGTTATGTTATTTTATCTTATGTTATTTTGTTATGTTATTTTATTTTGTTATTTTATTTGTTATGTTATTTTATCTTGTTATGTTTTCTTATCTTGTTATGTTATTTTATCTTATGTTATTTTGTTATGTTATTTTATATTGTTATTTTATCTTGTTATGTTATCTTATCTTGTTATGTTATTTTATCTTATGTTATATTATCTTGTTATGTTATTTTATCTTGTTATGTCATCTTGTGATTATTAGACTTAGTTGTATGACAGCGATATTTACAAACTTTCAGCCAGAGAAAGCAAACTTAACATACTTAAGTCAGGCCCGTCATAGTGAGAGTTCTATTAGAGACATTGCGAGTAGAGTAGGCCTATATTGAACTGGGCGTTGTGTTTACAATTGATAGGTTAAGACCCATTGACGCACGCCAGGTAATATGTGTTCAAAAGCTCGGACCTGATAAGAAGCCAGGCTACAAACCTAAATTTACCTTTAGAACTCCATTTAGTATCGCATTTCAGTACTCAAACCTATCCAAGTGATAAACGTTTCTCGCCTGAATGAACATGTGATAGGGTAATCCCTATATAGGTCTTATCTATATCCTAATTAATCTTGATTCAGTAAGCCTAACTTATAAATGCTCAAAATAATCTTTATAAAAACATCCGACCAAAGGCGTAACCAGGATTTTTTTTTTTTGATATAGGGGGGATCCCCCCCCCGCCATATTTGAATCCCCCCCCCCCATTGGCTAAACTTATAGAATTTTGTGACTGTAGTTTGCTTTAATTTATATTGAAGAGGTGGCTTTTAGCTTCAAATCTCGCTGGAAAGGGGGGGGGGGTTAAACTCAAAACCATCTAGAGGTGTTTTAAAACTCAAAACCCCTCTTGCTACGATCGTAGAGTCTGATGACTGTGTTATGCTTTAGTCTTATATTGAAGAGGTGGGTTAATCGTAAACTCGAAACCCCCTGGCTGCGCTGGGATACCGGTACTAACTTGATGAAAAATGACCTTTGCCCTCTTTAACTAAACCTACGTCTAAGTCGTGTGAAAGTTAAAAAGGGACTATACTCCCAACTTTCACCACACACCGTGACGTGTATCAAATTACGCCAAGATCAACATATGATTTATATAGTGTATCAACTTTTGCTTCATAATGTGTATCGAATCGTCAGGCTTCATGCTGGATATCAACATGCTCCATGGTGTGTATCAGACACATGTTACATGGTTTGAACACCTTGCATGACTTTGACATGGACGCTTAACGTAGGCTATGTATTTCAACAATTCAAAGAAACGCCAGTGATATATTAAGAACAGAATATATATTTAATAAAAGTCATAAGTTCATATCTGTAAATAGCGCCATCAAATGTTGAACTATTAAAATATAGATCTACAACCTATGCAACTGCCTTATACTGTGCCTCTATTAGTCTCAAAACTCCGGCCTCTGACAAGGAACTTCACTCTACCCCAACCAATGAAACAACAACAAACAAACCTAGAATCATTAACTCTTACACCCAAGATTCTATCAAGTGCCATCCACAATACTACACATAAACACAAGTCACCACAGTGTATCAGAGAGATGTTCCATGGTGTGTATTAGACATGTTTCACGATGTGTATCAGACATGTTTCACGATGTGTATCTGAGACATTCCATGGTGTGTATCAGACTTAGACTTACTTAGACTTAGGTCCTCCCGCGCCGTTCGGCGCATTGGGCGGCAAGCTGTCTCCATAAAGATCTGTCACTGGCAATGTCTGAAGCCTCCTCCTACCTGGTGTCCACTGTTCTGAGGTCCTCCATGAAGGTGTGTCGCCAAGTAATACGAGGACGTCCCTGTTTGCGCTTTCCTCGTTTTGGCTTCCATGTTATCGCAACTCTTGGTGTGCGTAATTCATTTTTACGTAGAACATGTCCCGCAAACCTCATGCGACGCTCAGTCACAACCTCACTAAGTGTTCGACTCCCAGTTCGGCATAGGATTTCCTTGTTTGAGATCCGGTCTGTGTAACTGACTCCCAAAATCCGTCTCAGCCATCTCTGTTGAGCCACATTTAGTCTTTTCTCAATTTTGACAGATGACTTCCACGTCTCACATGCATATGTAGCAGTTGGAATGACGATTGTGTTGAGAAGGTGTATTTTTGTCTCGAGTCCAATGGCTTGGCTAGTGTATCAGAGATGTGTATTATAGTGTGTTTCAAAGACATTCCATGGTGTGTATCAGAGATATGCTTTTAAGTGTGTATCGAAGACATGTTCCAAGGTGTGTACTGTGTATAAAAGTGAAGACAATGCAATCTACTTGATTGACTAGATAGCACTTAAGCTAAAATGACCTGATTAACTAATTGGGCTAAGTAAATAACTGGGACTCCTCTTTTAGTAGAATTACAGTAGGGGTACATTTGGATTCGTGTTTTTCAAAACCTCGTGCGATGAAACATAGTATGCTAATATGTCTATGCGGTTTGTGCGTTTCACTGTACATACAAACCTATCTTTGCACAAAGACACAAACCTTCCCTGACATATACATAATACATTGCTATCAAACGATCAGATCTAATAGCATTGATCTTGGTGACACAGCGCCATCTATCCCATCAATAGAACCAGTCTCATTTCCTTCGAAAATCTATTATCTTAATTAATTGGGCCACACTTTCCGATCAGCCGATCCATAAACGCTAGATTGTGGAATTCATGAACACAAACGAGAGTTTCATCTGTTGTGATGCAACATCTGGCGAAAATATAGAACCGTCTAAAGGTAAGGGCGAAACCAGAATTAAAGAGACTTTTTTTTTATTCTTATGGTTTTAGTCTGTGTAAATGTTTTTCGGTTCATTTTAAGAACTTGACTTGAAACAATAAAGTATAAAAATATTTTCATTTCAAAGCTTATAGTAAGTGTAGCTGTATGAATAGTTTGGATTAGTCATGCCATTAAATTTGTAATATTTCTAGATTAATAAATCTGTGCGATTAAAAATATCTTTACCAATTGTTTCTGTTTAGCGTCATTTCCTGCTTTTAGCGTTTCTCACATCATTTACAGTAAACACTTTTTGTTTTTAACCAAGATTCAAGACAGTACGTGTTGTGATAATCCAAGTGTGAGACTCCAAAAGTGTAGCTTAATCCATGAGTATCAGTGATACACAGGAGCAGCCTTTTCAAACTCCCATCATTAGGTCTATCTTTTGTTTCCTTTAAGACATAAAAGAACAACAACCCATGCCATTAGAATCTCAACACACATTGTGGAGAGGAGGAAATGATGAGACAACACGAAAACACTTTTGGTGATCACTAGATCTACATTTAGTGGAGTTCTAGTCAGTGATAAAATCTTCATCAAAGAAAATTATCACAATTGTCGAATTGTTAACATACACAAAAGGTGTAAAAATAAATATTGACATAGTGAAATAGAAAAATTAATATACAGTTTCATAGTTGACATCAATAACTCCACATGCCAATAGCTAAGTCATTAGTGCAACATTGTATGTATGGTAACAACTGAACTCTTGGTTTAAACTTAGCAATATAACTGTGGCTCACTAGACTTTTACTATGTTAAAATTCTTTAAATACCGGTATATAAATATATTTTTTACTTTGAACATTTAAAAAGAACTTTACATTTGAAATTAGAAATTTATTTCCTATTGTGTTTTCTTAACAAAACATGGGATTAGAAATCATAGTCAATGCTAGATTTGATTTGACTAAATAATAACAATAAAATTAACATTTGCACAAACTAATGTTGTCTTTAAAAAGTGTTAAGAAGCAACTTAAGTAAGGGGAAGCAACATGTCTGGGTAACATGGCCATTGATATGACAATGGAAACAAAAATGTCACATGGATACACAAGAGGTTGCAAGTTTCATACATATGTAGATCTATTGCATAAAGCTATGTTAGGGCATCAAGGTTATATACAAACAATGTGCTGATAAACCAAAGCAGTTGACACATCAAATGTAAGAGAACAATCAACAGACATCAACGAACAAACAATGCCAATCACACCATCCAGCCAAATAACCAGCAGACACATCCAATTGAAGAGACCAATCAACAGACATCAACGAACAAACAATGCCAATCACACCATCCAGCCAAATAACCAGCAGACACATCCAATTGAAGAGACCAATCAACAGACATCAACCAGCAAACAATGCCAATCACACCATCCAGCCAAATAACAGTACCGGACATTGGCATACTAACTAGTACTGGACATCCAAACACAGAAATGTCACAGAGAACCAGTAAATGCACTAAATAGACACTCTAGTTCTAACTCCAATTAGTTAAATGAAATCCAACCACCTGCCTGTGAACATTACAACCTGCATGGCAATCACACCACCCCAGCAGAAATAGTAACAATTAATTACACTAATCAGAACACTATTTGTGTTTTATTTTCATAACAGCAAATAATATTATTTACAACAAATGGCCAAACTAAAACAGGTGCACACCCATATGAATGTTTGCAAATGGGTAGAAATACCTGTTCATTCAGATCAAAGTCTAGCAACCATTTTATAAAACTAGACAAAAGTACAGCAAGTGCAATCTCTTTTAGTTTCTCACAGGGATGTACATTAAGCAAATACATCAGACAAAAAAAAAACAATTCTCTTCCTTGCTAGAGACTCACAACATCTGCAAAGGTTTTTGTTCAGGCTGATACATGAGGTGAGACTCAAACATATGTTACATTAAAAAATAAAATAAAGAAATCTTTCAACTATGAAAAAGATCACATTGTATTTCTCTATGCAAGGACTTAGGGACACTTGACCGGTGGTTTTGGGGGGAGGGGGGGGAGGGGGCAAAATCATTGTACTGGTCAAAGAGGAGAAAAAGTCTAGTTGATGGATATTTTCAAATAAATAAGCTGAATACAGCTGGTAAAGTACAAAACAGAATTAAGTAACAAAAAAAAAATTGATGAAAGGGTAAAAGAAATTAAATGTTTTGCATAAGTCTGTGAATGATCTTAAACAATTAGTTCTCAACATTTTCACAATACTCTTTTGTAATGAAATAAATCCTGATTTACTAATTTTACCAAGTATCAAATATCAATTTCAGCTAAGTAAGCACAATGATAAAGATTTGATATCAAAGTAAATTGTGAAAAATCTGATGAGGCTCACTTACTCCAAATACTGATTATATCAGCAAAAAAGGGCAGCAAAGATTACGACTACTAAGAAAACTGTCCTCGTTTAATGTTAGCAAAAAGGCCTTGGCTATGTTTTATCACGCTCACATCTGCAATATTTTAAGTTTCAATATCACTGCCTGGTATGGCAATCTGAGCATTAAAAATAAAAATAAACTTAATAGAATCCTAAATGCTGCTGGCAAAATCATTGGCAAAAAACAAACCCCATTTGGGCAGTTGTTTGAGACAAACATCTATAAAAAAGCTAACAAGATCCTCGAAATAAAGAATCACCCTTTGTGTCAGGATTTTGTGATTTTACCATCACAAAAGAGATACAAGACACCGATAGCAAAGACAAACAGACACAAACACTCTTTTGTTCCCCTGGCAATCAAATCATTAAATAAGAACAATCTGGTATAAACTTTGTCACATGTAAATTATGAGTGAGTCTGGTGTGAATGTACACTTTGGTTTTTTATAGTTATAATGTTTTTTGTTTGGTGTAATGCACAAATTGTAAGACAAATTTCCTTACGGATAATAAAGATTATTATTATTATTATTAAAAACCCCATCAACAGTGAAAGTAACCCAAATGTTCAGCACTCACAAAATCTCATCTTTTGTTTGATAGGTTTCAGGTGTTCAGAAGTGCAAAATATTACTTATAGGCTACACACCCTGCAGGACAGTACAGTATGACAGCAAGCTTGGAACTGGGGACTACTATGATGACAGTCTGCAGTGCACATCACATGACCAGGTTGCCAAACATGTCACCAAACATCTTATTATGAATCTCAAATCAAAAACATACTTTTTCTGTAACAGTTTTACTTCTTACTTGCTTTGTTATAGACGTTTTGGACAATCCTTCAGAAATGAAGACTATTCCTTCAGAAATAAAGACCATTCCTTCAGAAATAAAGACTATTCCTTCAGAAATGAAGACTATTCCTTCAGAAATAAAGACTATTCCTAGCCAAACCCTCCATCAGGATAGCAGGGGATGAAGGTAGACACATTTCAAACTCAAGACCATCATAACAACATTATAAGGCTCATGCCACATGACCAGGCAATCAAATTATTATAGCTCAAGATATGAAAAATATAATAAATTATAAAAACAACATTTTTCTAAGGACCAAAAGTTCAATAATTATTTTTTTTTACAAACATATCCACAACTTAGACCAACTGGTCTTCATCAACATAAATGTTCATTAATGTACTACAAAGTATAACAACTATAAAATTTATTTATAAGACAATTTTACCTATTAAAAAAAAAATTCCCTTATGGATAATGACTATACACAATACAAATAATATTTTCTTTAGTGTCAATATTAAAAAATTAGTAGGCTAATTAAAAAAAAATGCAATGACCTGACATTATCAATACTTTTTAAGAACATAATGAAAGCCAAATTTACATTTAACCATGCATTTCATTTCAACTCATAAATAGATCTGGCATAGTTCAAGATTTGTGCTTCATCTGTTTAACTAAGGCAATGATACAATCTTGAAACATTTTAAACATTAAATGTATCCTTCAATGCATATAAAATAAAATCACATTTCAAATTGATTACTGTATTTCCAATTTTTGATTTGAAGTTTATAATAAGCTAACAAAAACAACAACAAATTAGACTGAAATAAAAGATAATAAAAAAATAATCAACAAAAACAAGTCACGTGAAGAACTAATATTTTTTGAAAAAAAAAAAAAAAAAAATGTGCCAAGCACTTCTAAAAAAATGTGTCTGTATCTAAATCTATTAAAAGAAAACAAATATTAAGTTTTCATTGCAAATTGCTAAAAACTATTTTGGGCATTTTTTTTTTTTTTTTAATTTTTTTTTTATAGCAAGATTGTTTAACCACCTTAAAAAATCCTTTGGCTTTTGGACAATGTTCCAATGCCCTGTATTTTAGAGATAAGTTTCATGGACAATGTTCCAATGCTTTGTATTTTAGAGATAAGTTTCATGGACAATGTTCCAATGCCCTATATTTTAGAGATAAGTTTCATGGACAATGTTCCAATGCCCTGTATTGTAAAGTTTCATGGACAATGGGATCAAACAATTCTTAAGGTGGAGTCTACACTGAGTGTATAATGCAACACAACTGCTGTCTCACACAAGTCTGTCATGGCTTATGCTCAAGACATAAGAACGTTGGATGATAACAGCATCTACCAACACTTTGTGAAGGACATTCACACATAACTCATCAAACACTACAAATATATTCTTTCATTTTATCAGGCAGGGGAAGTAGTTCTGTTTGGATCAAGACATAGTTACCTAGACATTGTCTTAAACAAAGCTTGCTCATCTGAAGCAGAGATGGCACTGTTTTTAAGCAGGTTTCTAACTCAGCCTGCAGGCTGCTTGTGTCAATTTCTGTCTCTGCTTCTCTGATCTTGTCCAGGCAGATCTGTAAATTTTGCCTTGGTATAACCGCATGAGACTCTTTGATCAGTTCTGCTAGATTGTTAAAATCTGGAGCATTGAAGGGTGTGCGAAAAGTTCTGCGGTTGAGTATATTCTATAGATACCAAAGAAAACAAATAAGAGATGATTATCAATATGCAATCCACAGAAAAGTTGAAAAAACTATCAAAGGATTTTAGCCTGTCCAACCTTCACTTATTTAGAGTAGAATGATGATTAAGATGATGGGCTCATAATGTGACTTGCTCAGAATTTTAAAGGTGAAAACTTTAAGACAGTACTATAAGGAACACAATTTAAGACAACAAAATAGATATCATACCAAGCATTGAATGTGGGAGGTGTGGCTGAGTGAGATAAACAGCTTGGAGCATATTTAGGGAGTTCAAGTTCAAATTACAATTTGGTCTGAGTTGTGTTTGCTAAGCGACTAAAGGCAGTATGGAAACTAACACCCCCCCCTCTTCAAAGGTCCACAAAAATGATAGACTCAAAGTGCACTGAGCATGCTATAGTGTGAAAGATGGACTATACAAAAGTAATTCAGACAAGAAAAGGAAAAAAAAAACCTGGAGAGGAAGAGAAAAGAAAAGATTAACTAGGTACTTGTCTAGACCCCCCCCCCCCCTCCAAAAAAAAATAAATTATATGGTTATATTCAATATTTCCTACCTTTATCCCCTGCAACCACTTACCAATTAGTAAAATACATAGAAGACATATCAAAAAAGTTAACACTAATGATGTTGTATAACCAAATGAAAATAAATACAAATCTATATATACTTAAAGATACTTTCAACTTTATGAAACAGTTTTAAAAAAAAAAAGAATGTTATTTGGACTCACATCAATTTCATTCATGACTTTATCAATCTGCAAGATGGCACCACCAGCTAACAATGCTTTAGCTGTCAGCAGTTTTGAACACTCTTCATCAGATTCAGTGGCTGGAGCCTGCAGCAAGACCAAGAGCTCACAACTTAGTGGGTTGAGACCTGTGGAACTCAAGGAAATACATTTAAAATAGCAACTAACTCACAAATTAAAACTTCAGTAGATCTGACCTAGAACTACTTAACATACTACTAGACAAATGTTTTTTTTTCACATCTATTTTATTAAAAGAATAGATAACAATAGAAAAATAAAAAATATGTGTATGATTTTAAATAAAAATATATGCAGTTCCCTTTTCAACAATTAAAGAACTACTCAAGTTCCCTCCAAAACCTAGGAATCACTGGGATAAGTAAACCTATCTCTGGTAAGCCAATGCGTATAAAAGATATGTGATGGGCATGGCCACATACTTTTCCCAGCAAATACCAGGTGCCCATTAGATCTAGTTGATTTAAGTAGATACAGAAAGAGATTGCTAGATTCAAGATTGTTACAAGCTAATTTGGCAAGATGTTTAGCCTAGCTTGAACTTTGTTTACAATTTTAACATTTCAACTAGCATAATGCCATTTACTTGTGTATTTTCTAATCATGTCAAGAAGTCTAAAATAAGCTCAGAAAATTATGTGATGTCACTACACCTGTGTTGAAATCTCAGAAAACTATAAAAGGAAAAGTTAGCAAAAAGATAAGGTTGTTCATCTGGTCAGCTTAATCTATGACATTTAAATTTAAAGTGTATTTCATGGATACAGCTATTGTTGAATTTATTTAAAAGTGCTTTTAAATTCAATTTGTGGATTATCTTCTGTCATTCATTCATTACAAAATTTGTGTTCTTAGTTACAGCTATTTAAAAAAAAAAATGTCTTTGTCTTAACTGTGCACATATAAAAACAATTACCATTGGTGTCCAACATATTGGCAGACAAGCCATGACTCAACATCTTACTGACTAACAAATGTCTATGCTGACTGGCTACTAGTTTCTTCATGAGAGAGAATCTATCCTCTACCATCCACACTTCAGTACGAGTGGGGAAGTGATGGGGACTAGTCAAAATATGGAGAACTGCAGGAAATACAAAGAAATATTAATCCATCAGTTGAAAGTGTAATTCTATTTTTTTTCTCTCTCTTTTGTTCTATGTTGAAGCTAAGAAAAGATCTCACCTGACTGTCTGTGATTATTAGTACAAGAAACTATGGCTCCAGCTTCTAATAACTTGTCAACAATTTGGCAAGTACTTCTTCTGTTCACTTTACATGCAGTCAGTAATGGAGTCTCTAAAACAGGAGCAATAAAAAAGAGACTTGTGTTGTTTTTTATAAAACAATGTAAATGATATCAATCAATCATTTGTCATTTTGAGATTGTATTGTAACTAGGTAAAGAGAGTTTTAATTGTTTTTTCCATATCAAATTATATAGATTTGAAAAATATTACAAAACCATTGTAAAAAAAATAAAAAGAAGTACATTATTTTTTTGTTAAACCCATGAAAGGGACGTCCACATATAACTTGACACCCCAGAGGAAAGAGGCTGCAGACGCTGCCAGTAAGGAGACAGCTTGCTACTCCATGCATGGCATGGGAGGATACAATTTAAGTCTAAGTAAAATCCATGGTAACCATCAATATATAGCTATATGTTTATCATTAATGAAAATAATATTTTAAAAATGTCAATTATATAATTTTTTTTTAGCCATTTCTAAAACCATGTTTTATTAATTTTGTATCTTTTATTTCTTCTGATTGAATAATAGATTAATAATTGCTGATTATTTTCAAAATAAGAATGATTCTTGTGCATGCTGCTTCACTCAGATGACCCAGCTATGATGTAAAAGTTAGTAACCATTGTCTCTCAATTGCGGTTGATTTATGAACAAAATATTAATTAAAAAGATGACAATCTATTCCACTAAAATAGTTAAGTTATACATTATTTTTTAAAATATATCATTTTATTTATACATATATTGATTTTATTAAAACATTTCTCAAAATTGATAGTTGTTTGAAGTTCATCCAACTAGGATATATGTGAAGCTTTTGGTTGAATTGTCAAAGTAAAATACCTTAATTGTGGATTACTGAACTGAATATATTTTATTTACATGAAATAATTATGCACAGAACTTTTTATTATTCAACAATAATTGTAATGATAAGTTTCTAGACCTCATAAAAATTAATAGTCTCAAGAAACTATGTAGTCAAAAGTTTATGTGGGGGGCATGGTGGCTGAGTGATTAAGTGCTAGGCTTTCGAACCTGGAGTCCTGGGTTTGAATCTTAGTGATGACTGGGGATTTTAAATTTTTGGATTTTTAGGGTGCCCTGAGTCAACCCAACCCTAATGGGTACTGACTTTAGTTGGGGAAAGTAAAAACGGTTGGTGTTTGTGCTGGCCACATGACACCCTGCTCATTAACCATTGGCCAAAGAAACTAATGTTCTTAACATCACCTGTCCTAAAGATTGCAAGGTCTGAAAAGGAAACTTTCAAAAGTTAAGTTCTATAAGGCTGAAGATGTAAAGATAATCTTTTCTGATGCCAACTATCAACCTCCTTTACTTTCCCCAACTAATGTCAGCTGCCCATTATAGTTGGGTGGACTCATGGCATACTAAAAATCCTGATTAAAAATTCTAGTCTTCACTAGGTTTTGGTTCCAAGACCTCTCAGCCAATGGCTTTACCAATCAGCCACTATGCCATCAAGGTCACAATTTACAAAAAGCTATATTTCATGTTTACCTTCATAGTTATCAATGATATTGACATCAGCCCCAGCTTGTACTAAAAGCTCCACAGTGGCTGCATTGCCATGGAGACACGCCAGGTGAAGTGGTGTACATCCAATACTATCTTGAGCATTGGGGTTGGCACCAAAGAACAAGAGTACACCCACTATTTTTTCACTTGCTGTGAGAAGGAAAAAGAAACAGAGTCATCAGTAAATGTCAACATGATCTTTTTGTCTACAGCTAAAAAATACAACATGGATAGGTAATTCTAAAATATGTTAGAGACTATTTGAATAAAAAACCAGGTCAAAATTGAGTTTTTATTTTTATAATTCTTTTAAGACCTAATATGTCGCATGCAATAATAAGTGTTATTATAGGCCACCTTAGAGTGGAAATTTGACTGAAAAGACTAAAAAAAAAACAATAATATTGTCACTACTGCAGATGCTTCCAGAAGTATAGATGTTGCAAGACATCAATATAAAGTGTAGAGGAAGTTAGAAAAAACTGTCAATTTAGGAATAATGACTGGACCAGACCAATGTTTTTTTGGACATTCCATGGTCTAGAGGTTAAGTTGGCTTAGTGCGTTATCGCTAGGCAGCGTTGTCGTTTCCAGGGTCACTGGCTCGAGCCTTGGTCGGCGCAGTCCCTTATTTTTATCGCATTTATTTCACTACTTTCTCGCATTTAAAAACTTGGTCCCTGGTGCTGCTGTTTATTTATGTTTTCTGTATTAAATAGCATCATTGTAGACATAGTTCAAGTTCTCACTTTATAGCCTGAGTTACTGTGTTTTTATTTCAAACCTGCATCACATTCAAGTTGCTCATCTCTAACATTTAGTTGCTGTGATAAAACTCTGATAATCATTTATCAATTTCTATTTGATAGGTTGTGGAAACACCTAAATATTAATAATGAGTTGTTTTTTTTTTACAATCAAAACTAAATGGAAGTCATTTCTGAGAAGTATAAACGTCATGTTTTATCACAACAGGCTTTTAGAGTTGTAAAAAAAAAGTCAGAAGCCTACTGTAAAGGTCAATGTTAATTTTGGAACTTTGAGCAATTTAGGGTCCAAAGCCTTGAGATGTTTTTCTGTCAATCAAATTTTTTTTGAAAGATAAAAAGTTAACTGACCTGGATCTTCTGATGCCAAATGTAATGGTGTTTGTCTGTTTAAAGAGTTCTTGAAGAAATTTGGATCCACTCCCTTGTTTAACATTGTGCGAATTTTTTGTACAGAGTGGCTCTTTACAGCCTGGAAATAAATACATCATTTTATTTGATTCAAACAGAAGCATATAAAAAGACATGCCTGTAAAATAATTTCCAAAAAAGTTTTTAGCTATTTGCAATGAACACTTAATATTTGTTTTCTTTTAATAGTTTTAGAAACAGACACATTTTTTTTAGAAAACAATCCATATTTTCGATGGTCTTAGATGACCCCTGGCAAATCGTCAATAGGCCCCTAAGGGGGGCAGGACCCACAGGTTGAGAACTCCTGCACTATGCCAATACAAGTCTATATCTTACTATGTGGGCTTGGAAATATCTGAGTACGTTAATGTTCTATTATTTGTCTTTCTTCTGTTGAACATTTTTTAAGACTTTTTAATTTTGATATACAAGTAAAGAATGAAATACTTGAGAAGAAAAATAAAACATTAACAGGTAAGTATCTAGACCAATATATAAGAAAAGGAGGGAAGACCTGGAGTCTAAAGATATCAACACACAACACAGGTGGCTGTCTGATTGGGTTATATGCACTTCAGACTCTCAGTACATTAGTTCCGAGTTCAAACAATGCTTGTGAAGGGGGTTTAGGATAAGCATGTAATAAACTTCCTTTCTTAAAGAACTCCCAAATGTGTAAAACATAGAAAATGTAAAGAAATAAAGGATCTTATTAAATGTCAAGCTATATATAGTTATTAGTCTACAAAGTGACTCCATAGATAATTATATTTTCCCAAAATAAGTAAAAATAATTTTATTAATCAATTTAATTAAACACTCTATATAAATTACATAATTGTATGGTACCGGTATTAAAGATGAACATTTTTGTTTACCCTCTGTAAGTCATGTCATTATGAGGCTAAAATGGCTTAGAGAGCATCATCTTCACAGCTTCTATATTATACTATAGAATGCTTAGTAAATCTTGTGAGGGCTTTTCATTAGATACACAAACAATTCCAAATGAAACCTTACAAAAAGATACCAATATAAACACAAATCAGTAAGAATTTCAGGCAGCAAATTATTGAGAGAAATAGATGAAACAGAAACACATAGTCTTAGATACAGAGAAGGCATGTTGCTCATCTTTACAGCCATTCATATTTGAACCCACACAAAACTTTCAATGCCCAACACACAGACAAATATGAATGGGCTGGAGTGACTATTTAATAAAAGTAGCAAGTTTGACTGACCTGCATTAACTCATATTCATCTTCAGTTAGTCCCCACATGATCTTGGATTTGTATTTATAATACTCCTCTGGATCTTCTTCCTGTTAGAAAACAGGGTCAATTAAACTAACCATAAAATATATAATAAATATTATCAAAATCATTAAAAACACTCAAACACATAAAAAAGACTAAAAATCAAACTATTTAACACTATCTAAACAATATCTAAGTCTATTTCTCTCATATTTTATCTGTAGTGCTGTGTGGGTGCCAACATTTGACCATAGCTCAAGCCCAGGCTCTTATATTGTCCTTCTATATGAGATGAGCCATATAGTAGTCTTACAAATACAAAATATATGAAAATTCAAACATCGCACTAATTTTCTGTGCATCAAATTTGGAAAATTAATTTCAATAAGCCCATGTAGAACTTAAATTTTGGAAAAATTAAAAATAATTGTATGAGATAATTCTTAGATTGGAAATTGAAGCAAGTCTTGTCTAGTTCTAGTTTTCTTTCCTCATTAACCATGTGTTTGTATAAAAAGTGTTATTATGTTTAGAAGTAAAGAGAATATTATTAGCAATGTTAATGAACACCGTTTGATCACAAATAAGGCATGATTGTTAGTCATTAAAATTGATGAAAAAGTACTTCATGTCCCCTCAACTTTAAAAAAACCAAGACATTCTGAATCAACTCTGTTATTTATTGCTTCTGGGTTCACTATGGGGTCTTAGAGTTTAAGTTTACATTTTTTCACAAGGTCCTCAGGGCTAGCAAAGATCTTCCTTCAGGGAACAGTCCAGTAAAAAGAAGAGGCAGACAGAGAAAGCAATTGGAAGACATCATCAAATAAGGGACAAACCTGTCAATGAATACAATTTTATCCAAGGCAAAGGACAGAAAGACGGTTGACAGATCTGGTGTAGTGTACTAAATGATAAGTGAAGGTATAGGGGAAAATAATTTTGTGATATAAAAAAAAAAAGCATAACTAATATTATCAAATTGCACGAGCTTGGGGGGTTTAGAGGTTAAATCCCCCCTTCATAAAAAAAAAATCGAAGGAAAACTATTTACCAAATCTTATTAATGACTCTCAACTCAGCAAGAGACATTTGAGGGCAACACAGATTGTTGTGGTCACTGACTCAAAATCTGTACTACAGGCTTTGCAAAGCCCTGGACCATGCCCCCCCCCCCCCCAATATTTACACTGTCATCATGGCCTCGCACAACATAAAGCAGCACTATGGCACCCCTGTAATAATGCAGTAGGTACTGAGTCCCATAGGTGTGACTGGCAACACTATTGCAGACTCCTTGGCCCACCAGGGAGGGCGAATTCCACCAACTAAACAGGCTGTAAGTTTTCATCATACCCTGACTATAATTCAAAAAACAGAAATGGAAAAGTGGTTTTAGTGCTGGCACAAGTCCCAAAAAGCCTGTGGAGTGTGGGAGTGCATGAAGCGCCCTGACCGCACTTTCCTGTGGAGGAGGCTGTCCAGGCCTAAGCAAGCTATTACAGGCCACTGTCCTGTTGGCTCATATTTCTCACGGCTATGGCCAAATTTCGATTCACAGTGCCCCCACTGTGGGGAAGAAGAGGAAACCGTGCCTCATATTCTGTTTGACTGCCCCAGACTTGATGATCTCTGGGAGACCAAAAATTCTCGACCTGTATGGTGACATATACGCACTACGCAAGACAGCAGGGTTTCTTTCCAGGGCTTTTGCAAGAGAGGATTTAAACCTCTCAAGCCCTCACTCAAATGGAGTTTGATGATGATTAATGTCACCAAAGTGGTGGGGGTTGAAGTTAAAAAGCCCCTGCCAATTAAAAAAAAAAGCATGTTTTGAGGTTAAAACACCTCTCTATAAAAAAACTAGTCACCAATTCCAAGAGAGTAGCCAAGGGGGTTTTGAGGTTAAAAACTCCCCATTCAAAAAAAAATTAAAGCAAAACTAGTTACCAAATTCCAAAAGCCTATTCAAGGGGAACTACTACCCCAAATAAAACATTTCACACATTGATCTGTTTTTCTACTAGTAGCTGGGCTCCTCATTAATAAAGTGCAGTGAATAGCAGATTTGATATTTGACCAGCAATTTTTGTCAGAAGAATAGTAGGATATTGCACCATAGACTTCTAAGAAAATGCATTTTTTACATTAGACCAAATACAAAAATAATGCTCCCCTAAATGAGAAGTTTGGATTTAGGGGGGCGCCACTTGTTAAAATCTGAGAAACACTGTTACTGGTTATGATCATCAGCAGGCTAGGTCAAAATGTAGATGATCTAAATCTATCAAGACAAGATAAGTCTAATCAAGACCTGGATTCTAGAGCTAGGATCAAAATTCTAAATGATAGATCTAGAATCTAGATCTATAACTATTTGATAAGTATAAATATCTCTCTATGGCACTCTATGGACAACGGGCCCTACCTTCTTTTTTTTTTTTTTGGGGGGGGGGGGGGGTCAACTCATTGTAATGGTCAGTAAATTCTTAGTAATTCTAGTATCATTTCATGTCCCCATCTCTCACACATGCAACAAAAACGTTATGGTATGATTTTATGATCCGAAGTTAGTGTTAACCAGTTAAATTAAAAATGATCTCTTGACTTTCTTGACTTCTCAATTCAATGATTATTCAATATTGAAATATTTTAAAGTTAAAGGCTCTATAGTGACTATAGTATAGTATAGTCTATTATTCAATATTAAGTATATTATAATATTTTGCATTTCTAGATCTAGTCTATAGACTAGACTGTCACTAGACTAGACTCTAGAGTCTAGAGACTATACTCAATCTACTCTAGGACTAAATTATTAATTATTATAAACTTTATAACAGTTAAATTTTAACTTTAAATACTGGACTCTATTAATCTAGATCTAGACTAGATCTACTACTACTACTGAGTACTAGACTCTATAAGTATATTTATATTTTATATTATTATTATATTTATAGTGAATAATAGTGAATAGTGTCTAACATTATTAGACCTAGATCTAGTAACATTATTTTAAATACTAAAAAAAGTAAAATTAAAATAGACAAGACATCACATACGTGAAGGTTTTCTAAAACATATTGTTTTGTCTTTTTCCACAAATTTCGTGGCATTTTCTTTATAATCCAGATTAATTAGAGACTAAAGTCTAAATCTAGAAATAGATCTAGAATCTAGAGTCTATAATATCTTCAACTGAAAACAATAGACCTAGCCTAGCTGGATATCTAGATCTAGATAGATTAGATCCAGCTCTATAAATATATATTTAGTAAATCACCGATTGCGACGCTGTAAGCATTGCGTACAGTCACAGTAATATTATCCATAACTTATTTATTTCTGTAGTTATTGCGAGACTACTTTATCAGTATTGTTCAGGCATCAGTTTTTTACATTTCTCTTTTCCTTTCGGTTTCCCCTATATAACAATGTTCAGTAAAAGGTCAAAACTTGCATGAAAGGGAATTTCCATTGGATTGTTTCCGGAAAAACGAGAATAGGTCCGGACTTAAGGCGATTTTTATATCTCATTTGATATTAACAAAGAAGACCCACATATAACATATATATATATAGGCATGAAAACATCTGCATTTCATAGCCAGCAATGGTTATGCTTGCCCCTGGATGTGGCAAACTATATAGGTCACAGCTGGGGCTGCGTAGCCACGGGAAATACTGCATTCCTCATTAATCTTCGTACTCGAAGACAAGCCTTATAGATCTAGTCCATTGAACTAAATAGAATAAATAGGGTTGTACGCAATCGTTTCTTATATGTTTTACTATGTATGTACATATATTAAACATAAATGAATGACAGCACCAGGGACCAAGTTTTTAAGAGAGAAAGTAGTGAATTAAAATGCTACGAAAATAAGGGCATGTGCCGACCGAGGCTCGAACCTGTGACACTGGATTCGACACCACCGCCTAGCGATAATGCACCAAGCGAAACTAGCCTCTAGACCATCGGAATGTCCAAAAAAACATTCTTCTGATCCAGAGTCATTTCGCCCGTATGCAAATTACCACCCCAGTGGTCAAAGGTCACAAGCTCCAGCTAGCCCCTCCCCCACCCTCGCAGCATCCGTTCACTAACAACTTCGATAGAGCCGACACAGACAGCCGTTAGGCATGTATTAGACAAACGATGGCTCTATCTAATTGTTTATCTCTCACAAAGACAAGTGGACAACATAAACACATTACATATAGAAGCTTCAGTGGGTACGAGCAATAATGCTGTAAACGTAAATGTAAACATAGAGTTGAAGCTAGGTGCTGAAACAAATGATACATACATATATTAAACATAAATGAATGACAGCACCAGGGACCAAGTTTTTAAGAGAGAAAGTAGTGAATTAAAATGCTACGAAAATAAGGGCATGTGCCGACCGAGGCTCGAACCTGTGACACTGGATTCGACACCACCGCCTAGCGATAATGCACCAAGCGAAACTAGCCTCTAGACCATCGGAATGTCCAAAAAAACATTCTTCTGATCCAGAGTCATTTCGCCCGTATGCAAATTACCACCCCAGTGGTCAAAGGTCACAAGCTCCAGCTAGCCCCTCCCCCACCCTCGCAGCATCCGTTCACTAACAACTTCGATAGAGCCGACACAGACAGCCGTTAGGCATGTATTAGACAAACGATGGCTCTATCTAATTGTTTATCTCTCACAAAGACAAGTGGACAACATAAACACATTACATATAGAAGCTTCAGTGGGTACGAGCAATAATGCTGTAAACGTAAATGTAAACATAGAGTTGAAGCTAGGTGCTGAAACAAATGATACATACATATATTAAACATAAATGAATGACAGCACCAGGGACCAAGTTTTTAAGAGAGAAAGTAGTGAATTAAAATGCTACGAAAATAAGGGCATGTGCCGACCGAGGCTCGAACCTGTGACACTGGATTCGACACCACCGCCTAGCGATAATGCACCAAGCGAAACTAGCCTCTAGACCATCGGAATGTCCAAAAAAACATTCTTCTGATCCAGAGTCATTTCGCCCGTATGCAAATTACCACCCCAGTGGTCAAAGGTCACAAGCTCCAGCTAGCCCCTCCCCCACCCTCGCAGCATCCGTTCACTAACAACTTCGATAGAGCCGACACAGACAGCCGTTAGGCATGTATTAGACAAACGATGGCTCTATCTAATTGTTTATCTCTCACAAAGACAAGTGGACAACATAAACACATTACATATAGAAGCTTCAGTGGGTACGAGCAATAATGCTGTAAACGTAAATGTAAACATAGAGTTGAAGCTAGGTGCTGAAACAAATGATACATACATATATTAAACATAAATGAATGACAGCACCAGGGACCAAGTTTTTAAGAGAGAAAGTAGTGAATTAAAATGCTACGAAAATAAGGGCATGTGCCGACCGAGGCTCGAACCTGTGACACTGGATTCGACACCACCGCCTAGCGATAATGCACCAAGCGAAACTAGCCTCTAGACCATCGGAATGTCCAAAAAAACATTCTTCTGATCCAGAGTCATTTCGCCCGTATGCAAATTACCACCCCAGTGGTCAAAGGTCACAAGCTCCAGCTAGCCCCTCCCCCACCCTCGCAGCATCCGTTCACTAACAACTTCGATAGAGCCGACACAGACAGCCGTTAGGCATGTATTAGACAAACGATGGCTCTATCTAATTGTTTATCTCTCACAAAGACAAGTGGACAACATAAACACATTACATATAGAAGCTTCAGTGGGTACGAGCAATAATGCTGTAAACGTAAATGTAAACATAGAGTTGAAGCTAGGTGCTGAAACAAATGATACATACATATATTAAACATAAATGAATGACAGCACCAGGGACCAAGTTTTTAAGAGAGAAAGTAGTGAATTAAAATGCTACGAAAATAAGGGCATGTGCCGACCGAGGCTCGAACCTGTGACACTGGATTCGACACCACCGCCTAGCGATAATGCACCAAGCGAAACTAGCCTCTAGACCATCGGAATGTCCAAAAAAACATTCTTCTGATCCAGAGTCATTTCGCCCGTATGCAAATTACCACCCCAGTGGTCAAAGGTCACAAGCTCCAGCTAGCCCCTCCCCCACCCTCGCAGCATCCGTTCACTAACAACTTCGATAGAGCCGACACAGACAGCCGTTAGGCATGTATTAGACAAACGATGGCTCTATCTAATTGTTTATCTCTCACAAAGACAAGTGGACAACATAAACACATTACATATAGAAGCTTCAGTGGGTACGAGCAATAATGCTGTAAACGTAAATGTAAACATAGAGTTGAAGCTAGGTGCTGAAACAAATGATACATACATATATTAAACATAAATGAATGACAGCACCAGGGACCAAGTTTTTAAGAGAGAAAGTAGTGAATTAAAATGCTACGAAAATAAGGGCATGTGCCGACCGAGGCTCGAACCTGTGACACTGGATTCGACACCACCGCCTAGCGATAATGCACCAAGCGAAACTAGCCTCTAGACCATCGGAATGTCCAAAAAAACATTCTTCTGATCCAGAGTCATTTCGCCCGTATGCAAATTACCACCCCAGTGGTCAAAGGTCACAAGCTCCAGCTAGCCCCTCCCCCACCCTCGCAGCATCCGTTCACTAACAACTTCGATAGAGCCGACACAGACAGCCGTTAGGCATGTATTAGACAAACGATGGCTCTATCTAATTGTTTATCTCTCACAAAGACAAGTGGACAACATAAACACATTACATATAGAAGCTTCAGTGGGTACGAGCAATAATGCTGTAAACGTAAATGTAAACATAGAGTTGAAGCTAGGTGCTGAAACAAATGATACATACATATATTAAACATAAATGAATGACAGCACCAGGGACCAAGTTTTTAAGAGAGAAAGTAGTGAATTAAAATGCTACGAAAATAAGGGCATGTGCCGACCGAGGCTCGAACCTGTGACACTGGATTCGACACCACCGCCTAGCGATAATGCACCAAGCGAAACTAGCCTCTAGACCATCGGAATGTCCAAAAAAACATTCTTCTGATCCAGAGTCATTTCGCCCGTATGCAAATTACCACCCCAGTGGTCAAAGGTCACAAGCTCCAGCTAGCCCCTCCCCCACCCTCGCAGCATCCGTTCACTAACAACTTCGATAGAGCCGACACAGACAGCCGTTAGGCATGTATTAGACAAACGATGGCTCTATCTAATTGTTTATCTCTCACAAAGACAAGTGGACAACATAAACACATTACATATAGAAGCTTCAGTGGGTACGAGCAATAATGCTGTAAACGTAAATGTAAACATAGAGTTGAAGCTAGGTGCTGAAACAAATGATACATACATATATTAAACATAAATGAATGACAGCACCAGGGACCAAGTTTTTAAGAGAGAAAGTAGTGAATTAAAATGCTACGAAAATAAGGGCATGTGCCGACCGAGGCTCGAACCTGTGACACTGGATTCGACACCACCGCCTAGCGATAATGCACCAAGCGAAACTAGCCTCTAGACCATCGGAATGTCCAAAAAAACATTCTTCTGATCCAGAGTCATTTCGCCCGTATGCAAATTACCACCCCAGTGGTCAAAGGTCACAAGCTCCAGCTAGCCCCTCCCCCACCCTCGCAGCATCCGTTCACTAACAACTTCGATAGAGCCGACACAGACAGCCGTTAGGCATGTATTAGACAAACGATGGCTCTATCTAATTGTTTATCTCTCACAAAGACAAGTGGACAACATAAACACATTACATATAGAAGCTTCAGTGGGTACGAGCAATAATGCTGTAAACGTAAATGTAAACATAGAGTTGAAGCTAGGTGCTGAAACAAATGATACATACATATATTAAACATAAATGAATGACAGCACCAGGGACCAAGTTTTTAAGAGAGAAAGTAGTGAATTAAAATGCTACGAAAATAAGGGCATGTGCCGACCGAGGCTCGAACCTGTGACACTGGATTCGACACCACCGCCTAGCGATAATGCACCAAGCGAAACTAGCCTCTAGACCATCGGAATGTCCAAAAAAACATTCTTCTGATCCAGAGTCATTTCGCCCGTATGCAAATTACCACCCCAGTGGTCAAAGGTCACAAGCTCCAGCTAGCCCCTCCCCCACCCTCGCAGCATCCGTTCACTAACAACTTCGATAGAGCCGACACAGACAGCCGTTAGGCATGTATTAGACAAACGATGGCTCTATCTAATTGTTTATCTCTCACAAAGACAAGTGGACAACATAAACACATTACATATAGAAGCTTCAGTGGGTACGAGCAATAATGCTGTAAACGTAAATGTAAACATAGAGTTGAAGCTAGGTGCTGAAACAAATGATACATACATATATTAAACATAAATGAATGACAGCACCAGGGACCAAGTTTTTAAGAGAGAAAGTAGTGAATTAAAATGCTACGAAAATAAGGGCATGTGCCGACCGAGGCTCGAACCTGTGACACTGGATTCGACACCACCGCCTAGCGATAATGCACCAAGCGAAACTAGCCTCTAGACCATCGGAATGTCCAAAAAAACATTCTTCTGATCCAGAGTCATTTCGCCCGTATGCAAATTACCACCCCAGTGGTCAAAGGTCACAAGCTCCAGCTAGCCCCTCCCCCACCCTCGCAGCATCCGTTCACTAACAACTTCGATAGAGCCGACACAGACAGCCGTTAGGCATGTATTAGACAAACGATGGCTCTATCTAATTGTTTATCTCTCACAAAGACAAGTGGACAACATAAACACATTACATATAGAAGCTTCAG
The DNA here is from genome assembly GCF_947242115.1 of Biomphalaria glabrata. Lineage (NCBI taxonomy): Eukaryota > Metazoa > Mollusca > Gastropoda > Planorbidae > Biomphalaria > Biomphalaria glabrata. The sequence continues at coordinate 12,951,691 of NC_074728.1, forward strand.
TGGGTACGAGCAATAATGCTGTAAACGTAAATGTAAACATAGAGTTGAAGCTAGGTGCTGAAACAAATGATACATACATATATTAAACATAAATGAATGACAGCACCAGGGTCCAAGTTTTTAAGAGAGAAAGTAGTGAATTAAAATGCTACGAAAATAAGGGCATGTGCCGACCGAGGCTCGAACCTGTGACACTGGATTCGACACCACCGCCTAGCGATAATGCACCAAGCGAAACTAGCCTCTAGACCATCGGAATGTCCAAAAAAACATTCTTCTGATCCAGAGTCATTTCGCCCGTATGCAAATTACCACCCCAGTGGTCAAAGGTCACAAGCTCCAGCTAGCCCCTCCCCCACCCTCGCAGCATCCGTTCACTAACAACTTCGATAGAGCCGACACAGACAGCCGTTAGGCATGTATTAGACAAACGATGGCTCTATCTAATTGTTTATCTCTCACAAAGACAAGTGGACAACATAAACACATTACATATAGAAGCTTCAGTGGGTACGAGCAATAATGCTGTAAACGTAAATGTAAACATAGAGTTGAAGCTAGGTGCTGAAACAAATGATACATACATATATTAAACATAAATGAATGACAGCACCAGGGACCAAGTTTTTAAGAGAGAAAGTAGTGAATTAAAATGCTACGAAAATAAGGGCATGTGCCGACCGAGGCTCGAACCTGTGACACTGGATTCGACACCACCGCCTAGCGATAATGCACCAAGCGAAACTAGCCTCTAGACCATCGGAATGTCCAAAAAAACATTCTTCTGATCCAGAGTCATTTCGCCCGTATGCAAATTACCACCCCAGTGGTCAAAGGTCACAAGCTCCAGCTAGCCCCTCCCCCACCCTCGCAGCATCCGTTCACTAACAACTTCGATAGAGCCGACACAGACAGCCGTTAGGCATGTATTAGACAAACGATGGCTAATACATGCCTAACGGCTGTCTGTGTCGGCTCTATCGAAGTTGTTAGTGAACGGATGCTGCGAGGGTGGGGGAGGGGCTAGCTGGAGCTTGTGACCTTTGACCACTGGGGTGGTAATTTGCATACGGGCGAAATGACTCTGGATCAGAAGAATGTTTTTTTTTTTTGGACATTCCGATGGTCTAGAGGCTAGTTTCGCTTGGTGCATTATCGCTAGGCGGTGGTGTCGAATCCAGTGTCACAGGTTCGAGCCTCGGTCGGCACATGCCCTTATTTTCGTAGCATTTTAATTCACTACTTTCTCTCTTAAAAACTTGGTCCCTGGTGCTGTCATTCATTTATGTTTAATATATGTATGTATCATTTGTTTCAGCACCTAGCTTCAACTCTATGTTTACATTTACGTTTACTATGTATGTAAGCCATTGCGCACAACACAAAAATAATTTTAAGCTTATCAGGCTTATGTGTCATTAAATATAATTAAAGATGATATGATTTGAATTTAATTGTGTTTAATTAATTGCTATTCTTTTATAGACTTAGAGATGATATTTTAAAAGCTTTTTTAAATCAGCGGGCACTCTTCTAGCGATAAGAAAAAGTGCGCTGTCGACGCAATTAGAATCAAACTGGGCATTCCCCTACTAATTCCACATAGAAACTTTTCTAATGTACAAATAACGTAAACATTACACATGGACATTTTTTCCTCCTTATATTGCGGTCCAAAGAAGTTAGATAAATACTTATATAAAACAAATAAACAGGGGCCACACAGCTAACAATGGCAAGGGTGTAGAAAAAATCACCTAGACTAGAGTCAATAGCGGCATACACGTATGGGAGGGATCATTCCGTAACCTAAATTTGGAGGCCGCGGGGGGTGGGGTGAGTTGAGCGGCCAGTGAAAAAAAAATCAAGCTGATAACTGTTTATTTAAGGCCCTCCCCCACCTGTTTCAGAAGAGATGGAATGACCAGTATCGCAGGCGAGGCTAGGACAGTACAGGTAAAAATTGGTGCATGGTGAGATACTGGGGTTAGGTGTGACGTCAGTTACAAGCAGAGAAGGGTTAGGGATATACTCATATAGATGCTGTGGGTTGAAAGTGATAACCATTCAAGCTAGGTCCAGTGTTAAAAGAAACTTACTAAATGAAAGGAATTTGAAGATAATATATTGTTTTTAACATACATTCTTTATTCTTTGTACGCAATGTTTTCATGGCGTTGGCAAACGTTAATACTCATGTTTTGTTTTGCGTTCACAAGTTTAGTTGAATTCTAAGTATAAAAAGGCCTTGGCAATCAAAGTCTATTCTTATTGTCCAATAGCTGATGAGTTTATTTATAATCTACTTTCATTTTTTCCCGTGATGGTCTAACTATTAGGGAGTTAAAAACTGAAAATAAAAAATAAAAAAAAATGCGCCAACTTGTTCGCAATCAGTACTTTATTTATTATATGACAGAAAATGGCAAAAACAAAACATAAACATTGAAAACAAAATTTATTTAAAACAGCGAAACGAAACGGAAATAAATGGGGGCGTATTCACATGATTTATAAATAAAAAAAAAAGTCTAAATTAGACATCATTACATTATAGAGTCTAGAGACAATAGCCTAGTCTAGATCTACATAGATCTATAATAATCTATATAACAGAAACATCTCTGGATTAGGAAATTTAAAATTAACAACAAATGGTAATTCGAATTTGTAAAGTAAAGTTATTCAAGTAGAAATTTATGATTAATGATTAAATCTAAATCTCTATCATTTCATTAGTTATTAGTATAATAATTTTATATACTATGAAATCTAGATCCATGTAGTCTATGACCTATAAGTGTATAAGTATAATAGTATAACTATAACTAGATGTACTTGATGTAGATTGTTACTATAATGTTGTAAATCTAAGGCAAGCGCTCAACGAAAGGCAGGAGGTAACAATAAATGAGGTTTTACCGTATTATATTTACAGTAAAAATAGGCTATTGAGTCCCAGAGTGTCCCATCTTAAGACACTTAAGTATAAAGTGACACCAGTCCTTTTCTATCAAAATACCAGTACAAACCATCACACTTCTGAGTGCTGCCCCATGTCCTCAACACAGTTCATAGATAGCACAAAGGACGTTCTCTTGAGTCAAGATAGCGCATAATTCAATAACCTGCAGATCACTCCAGCCGGATCTACCACAGTCCTTCTTCCTAGTATCAACAAGTCTTCTACTACTTGTTTTGAATGGTGCTCTAATGCGCACCCATCAGTGTGGTGTGGGAGCACAGTTACAACATTGCCCCCTTCTCAGCTCTGTTTGTCCAGAACAGATTCAGGTGCCCTACAAGGTAGTGGACGTTGGTCAGTGCAGTTGGAGGTCGGTCTGTGGGAGCCACATGGCAGAGAGCGTGTTCCCCACGAAGTCATTGGAACTGTTCTCTATGGGTGCCACTTTCTCGATCTCCATACAGATGACAGAGATCGTGTTCCCCATGAAGTCATCAGAACTGTTCTTTGCTGGTGCCACTTTCTCGTTCTCCAGTTGGCCAGTCCATTCTTGAGACGATGGCGTGATCATTTTGTTTACTTCTTCGTGACCGTTGTTGCTGGTGCTCGCCTTCTGACACGTATAGAGGTAATGGCAATCCCTGTAGTAGTCATCAGAGCGATTGGTCCTGCACCCCGCTTCAGCAGACCTTCTCGGTGGACGTCCCATGACATACTTGTAGACCCACATGTAGCCATGGTTGCAAACACATTGTCATCTAGACTCTATATATTACTGTTGCAACTCTGCTCCCACGAGGAGATCTAGATCTATATAAATAATTAATTAATTATAATATAATATTTGTCTATAGACTTAAGATCTATCATCTAGTCATCTGCTCTAGAAATGATATAATAGATTATATATTTATTTTTTATTATATTATTAGACAATTAGTTATTAGTATATAGTCTAATCATCTATCTATACCTGGTAAGCCAGTAACACAGACTAAAAACACAAAATACCTAGGTGTTATAATTAATGAAAAACTGTCATGGAACCCAATATTGATGAAACTATAAAAAAAATCAAACAAAGCATTAGGGTTTATTAAAAGAAATTTCTATGAGCCAAATAAGAACATGAAACTAAAATGTTATTTAACCTTGATTAGGCCAATAATAGAATATGCATCCTCTGTTTGGTACCCCTAAGCTCAAGAAAATATTAAGAAACTGGAACAGACACAAAATAGAGCAGTGAGATTCATAACAAACGAATATTCACATTTGACTAGAGTAACCTTTAGTAAAATCACTAAATTTAGAAAGCCTTCAGGATAGAATTTAAGACTCAAAAGTAAAGTAGCAATTATACATAAAACACTGAACCATAATCTTCAATTATACAAAAACAAAATTTAATAAAATACTGAGAAAAACAAAAAGATAAAGGCACATTCCTCATCCCTTATGCTAGGACAAATTTTTACAAATACTCCTTCTTCCCTAGTGCTATTAGAGCATGGAATGGGTTGCCTGAGCTAGCCAGGAAAACCAGTGACTTAAATTTGCAGAATTTAGGTCATTGGTTAATATGCATGACTGAATGCATGACGTGTAGGAGGTAATCATCTTCTTTTTTGAAATAATGTCTGTATTATATAAGATAAGAGAGAGACAAAGCATTAGGGGTTATTAAAAGAAATTTCTGAACTACAAATCAATAAGAACATTACATAAAATCATAAAATTAAAAGATAAAACTTAAATGTTATTTAATTTAACTATTTTAACCTTGGTTATGCCAATAATAGAATATGCATCCTCTATTTGGGACCCTTCAACTGGAACTCAAGAAAACATTAAGAAACTGGAACAGACACAAAATAGAGCAATGAGATTCATAACAAACGAATATTCACACTTGACTAGAGTAACACCTTTAGTAAAATCACTAAATTTAGAAAGCCTTCGGGATAGAAGACTTAAAAGTAAAGTAGCAATTATACATCAAACACTGAACCATAATCTTCAAATACAAAAACAAAACTTAATAAAATACTCAGAAGCAAAGATATAGGCACATTCCTCATTCCATATTTCCTAGGAAAAATTTGTACAAATGCTCTTTCCTAATGCTATTGGAGCATATAAATAGGTTGCCTAAGCCAGGCAGGAAAACCAATGTCTTTGCAGAGTTAAATCATTGATTACAATGCATTACTAAATTGATGTAGGATGTAGTCATCTTCTTTTTTTGAAGTAACGTCTGTATCATATGATATTGAATACATAGATCTATACTGGTAATTTCAGCATTTAGCTGGCTAGAGCTCTATAATATCTAGATCTACTAGCTAGACCAATTAAAATGAATTATTATTATAGATCTATCACTTTCTGACACATTCAAATTCGCATCATGTTTTCTTTTTATTTTTCATTTCAATAATGACAATATCTTGAATAGCAGACCTAGATCTAGATCTATCTAGAAAAAAAATTATTATATCGGAAAAAAACTAAAATAAAGCTTAAGTTTCTGGACAATACAAATATATTGGTTGCTTTCAATTCCCAGCATTAGGCTAAACCCTGCATATTTAACGATGAAATTCAAGTCAGAAGGTGTTGGGGTTCTTAACAATCTTGAGAATTCACTAATGCAAAACATAATACTGAAACAAATTCATAATGAATAATTTAAACAGTAGTTATTATCTCAGTATTTCTGATTTTATTTTTTTTTACCAATTTTTATTCATTTTCTACGAATGAAAAGTCCTCAGAATAATATTATTTCCTCGTTCTGAAATTATTCTTTGGATCTATGTTGTTACCTGTTTAAGCTTCACATCTAATGACTATAACATTTGTTTTTGGTTAAAATGCTATATCATATATAACTTGTTTGACACCAAGGTATTTTGTACCTCTTCTAGTTTGTTTCATTTCTGCCTTTTCTTAAATCTTATTGAATATATTACTGAATTTTCTTCCTACACATGTCCGTGCATTTTTAAGGTTATAAGTGATGATATTCATTTTTTTTGGGCACAAATTTTTTATATCAAAAGCTGAAATACATTGTCCAATGGATATTCTATTTCTACCTGATAGGCTGTCAAAAAAAAAAAGGTTGTACCCCTTTCAGAGTGGGCAATCTATAGCCTTCTGAAAGTTTTTCCATTTATAAACCTTCGTTAATGGAATTTAAGACCCTAACCTTGAATTTTTTAAAGCCTGGAGTGTGGCAATTCTATATAGAGCAGATAATGTAAATATTAAACCCCCTTATGGTTTCAAAGCCAAGTGATTTAATTTCAGCCACTATACACCTCCCCTTTTAGGCTTTGGTTGTCAAATTGTGATTCTGAATTTTCCAACAATATGCCACTCTTGAAGACTCTTGATAGAATTTCTGAGAATTATTTTGAAAAGTCCACAGTGACAGGTTAAGTTAGTTACGTTAAAAAATGTATTTATTTATTTTTTTTGAAGTGTGAACCATTATTGTCCTTTATATATAGAGTGATTTGAAAGAAGGAGCAGAAAAGCCCACCCTCTAATTTTTAGATAAATGTACAGATTAGCATGAATTTGATATAAATATTTTTAATAAAATGACATGTTATACTTGTTACTATTGATGTACTGAGCAGTTTCTGGGGCCTTGTACACTATATATATATGCATAATTTAGAATTAGATGATACATTTTGTTATGCATATTTATGTAAAATTATTTTCTAATTTAAGAAATTCAGGTTTTGTGGAGATTTAGACTGTCCTGACTGGGTACTAGCAGAAATAAACATTTTATCTAAAATAGTAAGTGCTTTTAAAAAAATATGTCCTCTGATTTTCATTAGGTCAATTGACTTGTGCATACATGAATTGGCTTATCTTGTACTTTATCAACATTTTCATTAGGTCAGTTGTGCATATAAACATGTATTAGCTTATCTTGAACTTTATCAAATGTAATGACAAAGAACCATATACATAAATATATACAGTGCTTTTTTTTTGCCGTAGTCAGTGATGGATTGCCTAACTTTTAACTACTAATAAATTAATAATAAATGTTAAAATACAAGAAAAGTAATATATTTTTTTCACCACATTGAAAAAGGTGCCAGTATGCTGTACCGGTGCTTACCCTCACAAAAAAGCACTGAATATATATAAAGATATATTTATGCCAACTAAATTATTTGAATATTCAAATCTCTTGGCTCTGTTTTGCGTCTATGTTTTATGTCTTGATATAGGATTTGTGATCATATTCTTTTACCAAGTACTTTGATTTCATTGTAAGGATAACTCTTTTCTGCTTTAGAGAGAATAAATAAATAAATTATATCTTTTTATATAGTGCTGCTACTTTCATGCTTATAGCATGCTCAGAGCGCTATGGTCCAATCTCGTTTGTGGACCGGGAGAAAGGGTTATCTGGGAGGTTTTCTGTGCTGCCTTTAGGCTCTCAGTAAACACAACTCTACTTGAGTTGGGTGTTGAACCTTGAGCCCCCTTCAGAGGTAGCCAAGCCAAGGTCATGCATACTTAGTCTCTCGACCAGAAAGGTCGGACTGAACGTATGAATCAAAAATGTAAATGCTACTGGATTATTATCATTTTCTTTTTTATAAAAAAAAAGTTTCACAATTTAATTGGACAATTCCACTTTTTCTCCTCCAATCCTCTTTTACAGAAACTTTAAAAACTTCATTAATAATAAATTTAAACTTATTGTAATCTTAAAATTATAAATTGTAAAGTTTTAAATTTAATGAAGTAGAAATAATTGTATTTTTAAATTTTTTAATGTTACAATTTTTTTCCCAGACATCTGTTAAAATAAAATTTTTGACAGTTCAAGTTTTGAAAGATATTTTGGGTGAAAGTCTAGATGTAAGTGACACACAATTTTTTACTAAACTGAATTTAAAAAAAAAATATATATGTAATTTTATAATTTTAGTTAAACACATAATCACAAAATTATAATATATGATTGAAATGAAATATATAGTTTAAAAATGCTTTTCTATGGATTGTACTATTTCTTGTTGTATATATATTTCACTATTCAATATATCCAATATTCTGTACCATTTTTTTTTGTTCCACAGTATGAAAAAGTTCACAAGCTAACCTCAGACGCAAAATTTGGTGTGTTGCTGTGTGTGTTTATCTTAGTGTATTAATGATTAGAACTACATCAACTACAACATGCTTGATAAAACTAGCATTCGTCAGTTTTAGTTCAGCTGCCAAGTAATTAAGAATAATAGCAACTTTCGTGGTTTGATTTATGTTTATAATTGTTCCATCGAGATAGATGTTTTATAAAGTTTGTATGTTGTTTATATTCTCAGAAATCGGAGATATTAAAGCATCAATAGCTGCTTTGTCATTTATTCTGACAAGTGCTGCTAAATATAATGTTGATCCTGAAACTTTGTCCAATGAGCTACAGCAGCTTGGATTACCTAAAGGTCTGTTTTCTAGAGTAATGGAACAATAACGCATGCCTTAATTCTATTATCACAAAATGTCAGTCTATGGTTGATTTCAAGGGGGTGGTGCGGGCATGTCTTGGGGTGGATGACTTGAAATTACTGGTCTTGTTTTGAACAGGGTTAGAACAAATTGTATATAGTTGAGGTACTTAAGTCTACTAATCTCTACACATAATTGACCACACTTGATAAATTAAGTCTGACTTACAATAAGGTCGATATGAACAAGAAAAACTGGTGAAATATTTAAATCCAAAAAGGGTTGGGGTCAAGTGTTGATCATGCAACACTTTTAAACCAAATACTATCCAATCAAATAATTTCCCACAAAAGCAGATCAATATGAACAACCAAAATAATTATTTATTTCTCATTACTATTTATTATTAGGGTTTAGGTGCACCAGATGTTATAAATATGTAAATTACTGACCTGCTAAACAAAATATGCTAAGTATGACCACAAAAAATCTCCCCTCTCTTAAATAAAACTTAAGTGGGACTTCATACATCCATCCCTAACCATATTCTCTTTGAATTCCCCTCCCTAATCCACCTTAGGCAGACCTTACTTCCACTACAGCCCAACATAACCAACACCCGTTACGACAGTGCTGAACAACTGAAGAAAACAGCACACTTTTTTTTCATGGCATAGTCTCCAAAAGAGCTCACAGCTCAGCAGCAATAAAGCTGGCTAGAAGAAGAAGACATCCATCCCTGTAGCCCAGTTTGTAAACCCCATTCACCATGAGGTTGGAAATAATACAATCATCTCTCTTACTTAAAATCATTTTAAAAAATGTACTCTTCTATCCAATTAACAGCAGAATCCATTTACTTATACCACTATATTCATTTGTAATAGCAACAATCTTCATCAAACATAAAGCATGTACAAAACATGGTCTGTTTTGCTCCAAGCTTAAATAACTTTATATTATAGTCTACATAAATAAATGCATATATTTATCTTTAATTCATTTTTTAATAACTACAAATCACAATCCTGACTTGTGACAGTCTGTAGTTCTAACATGTACTTTTTTTTTTTTTAAACACAGAACACACAACATCCTTGTGCAAGTCTTATTCAGATGGTCAATCAAGTTTACAAGAACATTTTAGAAAAACCAGTCTTAGAGGTCAGAAGTGAAATTGTTGTTGAACTATCCCTTTGACTTTGTATCCATTCCTGTAGCTGGTTTTACAATTAAACACTTAAAAAACAACAACACTTTTCTTTCTTATAATAAAGCCCAGATTTTTTATTTTTTTTTTACTTAAGGGTTGGAGAAGTAGGTAAAGGGAATTGTAAATCAGTTGACCTAATTATTTAAAATATATTGCTAGATGTAATAATAATAGGCCACATTTGGAAAATGTATAATGAATGAAAGCTGTAAATTTACTTGTAAATATTTTTAACAATTTAGTTACATTATATATTTTAGTTTATGGTAAGAATATATGTTTTTATTGGGGCTAGTTTCTAATATGTATCATTTATTGGGATGCTTACCATTTTTTACTATAACTAAGTACTAACAAGTACTGGTGTAAAATGTTGTGTGAAAACAATCTAAAAAAAGCGTTTTAAAATATTTTATCGATACTTCAGAAAATTTAATTTAAGACACAGGTTTCCCCTTCAAGAAACAATGTACACACTAGTTGTTGCCCTTGCAAATTTTATGTTTCCGTTCTTATACATTTATAAATCAAAACTTTTAAAATTTCAACTGTGGATTATAAATTATAAACATTTTCAGTATTCTTTAGTGTTCCAAACAGATTTAGTATCATATCACAGTCTAATTTTGAATGTTATTTATTATGGTTTCCTTGCTCCTCTAGCTTCAAACCATCTAGTTGACAGAACTGGTATTTCTTATTTTTAAAAAAAAGTTACACATATTGTATTATTTATGTTTTCAGTGTCCAATCTTGATTCAGTTCAATGGAGAGTTGACTATGTCTTGAGTTCCAGTGAACTACAGGTGAATAGTGAGACTAGAGGTTTGCTTTGCAATAAAACATAAAAGCATTCATTCTCTACACTGCATATTTAAATTTGAGTAAAAAAAACAACTTCACATGATTCTTGGACAACAATGTTTTACAAGAGTTATTTAATATTTTTTTTTTATGCTAAGAAATCAATTCTATTATCTAACTTCAACCTTCAACTAATATTTAAAACTAAAACATTTACATTTAAGCCAACAATTTTACTGGGACACTAGTCTAGTTGTTAGATTTGACACCAGTCTAGTTGTTAAACTTGACATCAATCTAGTTGTTAGACTTGACACCAGTCTTGTTCTTCTCTAGGAAGTCAATGAACCAAGTGTCCAGCTAAAGCTAGGAATAAAGCCTGGGGAGACAAGTCACCTTGAACCTGTAACCTTCACCTTAACAGCAGACAAGTTTAGAGTTTTATTACATGGTGAGTCAAATTTCTTTTCAAGTGAAAGTTGGAAAATCATACAAGGTGGCTATTAAAGAAAAATAATAGAATAAACTTCTAGCTGGTTCTGTGGGTTAGTTGCACAATACATTACACAAAGACTCTTACCTGAATCACATACAGATTGGTGGATATCTATATTGCTAACTAATTTTATGCATGTTGAGTATTTTTAAAATTAAATGTTTTTATTACTGTTAGTCAACTCATTTATGTTATTTCATTTCAGAATTAAAACAAGCTCAGAACATCATGACCAATTTAGGAAATTAAATAAAGATTACATTGTGTAGGACTTATGGTTTATATTTACCTATGAATGTGTTGAAAGAGCTTTTTTGTACTTTGATTGTACGAGTTATTGTATGTTTTATTCTATAGTTTGCGGGTGTTGCATTCTTGTCAAAGTTGGTTTGAATGTGTTGCAAGAGCTACGTTGAGAAAGTGCAATTTTTTTTTAAATTGTGCATTTTTTTGTCAAATAATTTTTTAAATTAATAAACATTCTAATGTTTTAAAAAAATTAATCTTCCTTTTTTTAAATTAATTAATCTTCTTTCTGTATGCATGTACAATTTTAAATTGACAAAATGAAGTGTGCCAAAGCTTACTAAAGTAAGAATAGGAACACATGTCACAGTGTGGTACAACTTAATAAGACTACATAACAAAACTTTGGGACTGAGTATAATAAGGCTTGTCTTTGAGTCTGAAGATAAATGCCCCAGCAGGCATAACCATTGTTAGCCGATGGTTGATTTAGATTTTCTTTTTGTCATCTATGTCTATTCTCGGCAGCAAATTGTCTCTTGGTCTCAAATGTTTATCCCTTGGCCTTTGTAAGTAACCTCCATCTGTCTCATTGTGAAACCACATGCAACTAGATGCTCTCTTCTAAGTTAGTTAAAGCAAGTTGGTGCCTAAGCTGATTTTTAAAGGGTTTCCATCTTTCAGCTCACCAAAAAAGACTGCTTTTGGCATATTATGAGTATACAAAATAAGCAAATAGTAGTACCAACGTTAAACCTTGTGGCAAGTGAGAAGCCACTTTTAAAAAAGTATGTTTTTAAATATTTTTTTCATTATTAACTTGATTTTTACAAAGCTTTTATCTACTCACTCTGTCTATCTGTCTGTCTGGTAACATTTTTGTATTGTCCCTGTTATTTCTCCTTCACCCATTCTTGGATCAGGTTGCACAATTATTCAATGACATGAATCAATAAAAACAAAATTAACCAATGAGTGAATTAATTGCTGGTAATTATTTATTTTGGTTGATACCAACAAGGGAATATATTTTTCAGTATTCACAACTTCAGCTAAATATGTGGGGTTTTGTCCCCTTAGATAATTGAACAAGAGTTTTGTCCTACACACATTCTCGGATCAAGTTGAAACTTAAAGAAATTATTTATTTTTCCTATCAAAACATGAATCAATTTAAAAAATTAACCAATTAATTATTGATAATTATTTTGTTTGAAATTGAATAAGGGAAATAACTTTTACATTATTGAGATATAGTGCTGAGATCTTTCCCCTTAGATAAGCTTATTTTTATATTCACATACACTAATTGTGGCAAACTTTGCCCCTCAATAATCTGTTTATTTAGTCACATCAGATCCTGCCTAGACTCAAACCAAAAACCAGGGATTTATTTAAGCGCATCCTTAGAGACAGGAGCAATACATCGTAAATAATACCTGGTTGAATTTTCATATTAGTTTATCCTCCCTACAAAGGAGAAAAAAATGTGTACATTTCTTTATATATGCACATACATATAATATTGTTATAGCTCTGGTGGTGATGTGTAGTGTGTGTTGTCAGCCAACACAAATCACCCCAGGCCAGCCCTAGTCAAATGGTCAACTGTCGACAGTCAACCGCAATCACTGGCAAAGTTCAAGAAACATCTATGGTGAACACTTTTTAGGCCAGTCACGGTCATGTGATCAACTAGAAAAGACAAGTGATGTTGGGTTTTAGAAGGCTTTTAGGGACTCTGTATAAGAGCGTAAGTGTCAGAGTCAAGTCACTTTATGTTACCTCGCAACTTCACAAAGTCCAAGTTAGAGTTAAGAACCAGTCTAGTGTGTGAAGTCAGTCAGGAACAGAGAATTGAATACAAGTCCAGGAAGAGCCAGTGATGTTTGATACAGCGTTAGAGTTGATATGACAGAGTGGTTATCTATAGTGAAGCTTTTGTACAGTCAGTGTTGCCAATTGTACAGTATTGGCTGTGATTTATTGGACATTACAGTGTAATGTTACTTTGGAGCTGTGAGTTATCAAAATTTCTTTGAATTGGTTGAGTCACAATATGTATTTGTGTCCATAATAATTTCATGTATAAAGCACCCTCAATAAGCACAATGTACCTCAACTTACTTTGACCTAATTCATAAATCTATATATAAATATAAAATAAAAAAACAAGAGAAATATTTTTACTTATCAAAACATCTTTTATTTTATCAATGTACAAGGGAATATGTAAAAATAATGTATGGAATAAGTTTACATAAAAATACAGAAAATTTGTAACTAGTGAGTATAAAGTAAAGAACAGTTTGCATAGAACAACTTGCCATTATGGGTAATAAAAAGTGATTTTAAAAAGTCACTTTCTTCCAAGATAATTAAACTTGGACAGAAATGTGTTTCAGAGTAATAACTAACCACATAGAAAAAAAATTAAGATTAATATTCACAAAATTTTTGAAACAGCTGTAAAGAACCCATACTGGCATTACAAGTTAATTGTTCTATTGCTAATTATTGGAGAGATTAATGACATTTACATTTAAGCCAACAATTTTACTGGGACTCAAAGCATCAGAATCCAATTTAAAAAATTAAAGAGCCAAACTTTAATGAACATTTGCTTCAATCCATTTTGTTTTGTTTTTTTGAGCTGCCATTATATTAACATTGTTAAACAAAAAAAACATTAAAAATACTTTTTTTTATTTACATAAGACAATACCTCCTTTATACATCTTATAGTCATTTTTTCTCTCTTAATAACTAATGAATGTTAGATTAAAAAACAATGGAACATTTTTTACGTAACATTATTCTTTAATTTATTAAACTCTTGAACCAATAATGCCTTACATTCAGAAATTCCAGAGCGCAACAGTCTTTTCAAAACCAACGTCAGATCTACATCAGACCTAGTTCTCTAGCCAAATTAAAATTAAAAAAGAAATTTTAATTTGGCTATTTTTTTTTTTACTTTGAAAAATTATAATGGTCAAAATAGAGTTTTCCCAGTGTGTCCAATGAGCTAGTAATTCTTTTCTCAGCGATATACATCAACTATAAAATTTCTAGGAAAATCGATAGAGTTTTTTTTTCATATCCGTGTCCAGGTACCATCCCTGTTCCTCTATAAAGATGCAAGTTATTGTAAAAAGAGACAAATGGTATCAAAGATTTAGACAACAAAAACAGGTAAGATCTAATTCATGGTGTTCTAGTTTAACATTAGTTTCTTCATTCATTATGCTTTGAAATCAAAGCTGTACAAAGCAATTCATTGCATTTACAAGGTTGAAAAACAAATTCATTCCGTAATAAGGAAGAACAAATCATTTTTTTAATTTGTATGTAATGTACACTACTGGCAAAAACAAATGTAAAATTTAGCTGATCAATTATTGTACATTAAAATCAAATGTATGTACAAATTATAAAAAAAACAACATTATATACACAGCAGGTTTGTACACAAATATTCATTCATTTGTCGTGCAAGAAAGTATAACAAATTTCATAATTTATATTACTTTACAGTTAGGGTTACACAACTTAAACATTTCTGTAATCTAAGAACATTTGTTCAAAGAAAGAACATTTGTTCAAAGGACAATCCTTTTAAGTCCCAAATAATTCTAAGAACATCTTTTGAAAGTACATTCCTTGTAAGTCCCAACCAAAATGTGAGGTATCCAAATGTGACTTGTTATAACTTTATAGTTTGTAGGCAAAACTAATTCACTTCTGATATCTTTGAAATATGTGCTGCAAATGTATGCCTACATTTACTTTCGTTGCTACATGGAATGTGGTACATAAATGAGGACACTGGAGCAGTCTATCAACAAGTCTGTTACTTAATACAATGAATAAACCAAAAAAGGTGTTGTCAAGAAATACATGAAATAATGGAATAGTTTTTTTTAACACTTGAAAGATAAAAAAAAAGTTCATGTCAATAACAAAGAATAGTTCACATTCAAATTAATATTTATGGATGACTTGTTTTATCAGACTGGTAAATGCTAAAATTATTTAGGTTCTGTCCTGTAATTGACAATCTAGAGCCCTTACCACACAACTAGACTGCTATCTAGAGCCCTTATCACACAACTAGACTGCTATCCAGTTTGATTTTCAATTTTTTTTTAAACTGGTGACATTTTGTTTTTGGACCAACTTAAGTCCTAATTGAAACACAATGCTTAAAAAATATATTCAGAAAAGGTGAAAGGTTGTCAGATGTTTTTAGCAAACAATAAAGATGATTAGAAATTGTATCTTAAAGTAAAATGATTATTATTAACTATTTAACAAAGTACAGTCATTCCAATAAAAAGAACAGACAACACAACATTAAGTCTTAATGACTGCAAAGAATACATAAGGACATATAAAGTAGCCTCATTTTAATGCAATAGACAAACCAAATTAAGAAAGATTATTTAAACTAGATAATACTAAACATTGTTATTATCAGCTATTTGACAATGCACAATCATTCAAATAGATACTATTGTATCTTTCAGTTTAAAATAAATATATTAACTGTATCTCTATCTAGTTCATGGTATAATAAATTATATTATCTTACCAGTTTAAAATAAATATATTAACTGTATCTCTATCTAGTTCATGGTATAATAAATTATATTATCTTACAATCTCCAAGTTCTAATTAGTAAATAGAACATGGTAGTAGTCTTATTAGCAAAACCAGAACCTTGCAGGGAAAGCTGAAAATGTGTTTCCTGATCAAGCGTGGACACAGTGCATTTGTAAAATATTGCAAGATAAATATTTAGCACTTTTAATGTGGCACATTACTTTCCTGAAAGCCAATTGAAATTTAACACAAAGGGTTTTCTTTAAAAACAAATACATAAAATATAACGCTTGTCTACACTACATTATATACATCAAGTTCAAAAACCACTTAAGAATTCACAATGCAACATCTTTTGTCAGAGATGGTAACAATTGAACCTTGAATACAACTGGAATGTGAGGGTTAACATAATAAAAGCACATTTCTGCAAGTCAGTTTGATACAACTGGAATGTGAGGGTTAACATACTAAAAGCACATTTCTGCAAGTCAGTTTGATACAACTGGAATGTGAGGGTTAACATAATAAAAACACATTTCTGCAAGTCAGTTTGATACAACTGGAATGTGAGGGTTAACATACTAAAAGCACATTTCTGCAAGTCAGTTTGATACAACTGGAATGTGAGGGTTAACATAATAAAAACACATTTCTGCAAGTCAGTTTGATACAACTGGAATGTGAGGGTTAACATACTAAAAGCAAATTTCTGCAAGTCAGTTTGATACAACTGGAATGTGAAGGTTAACATAATAAAAACACATTTCTGCAAGTCAGTTTGATACAACTGGAATGTGAGGGTTAACATACTAAAAGCACATTTCTGCAAGTCAGTTTGATACAACTGGAATGTGAGGGTTAACATAATAAAAACACATTTCTGCAAGTCAGTTTGATACAGTGTGAGAGTAACTAAAACATCTTCAGTTCAATGTGATCCAATTGGGCATTGGAAATCATCATTTGGTTTTCTTTTTAAGCAAAAAAAAAAAAACAAATTACAAAACCAAAGAACACTCAAAGAAAGTATGTACAAAAGCACAGAACGCTGTGGTCAAGGGGTTAAGCGCTAGGGTTCCAAATCTGGGGGTCCTGGATTCAAATCTCAGTGAAGACTAGGATTTTAAATTTCAGGATTTTTAGGGCACCCCTAAGTCCACCCAACTCTAATGGGTACCTGACTTTAGTTGGGTACAGTAAAGGCGGTAGGTCATTGTGCTGGCCACATGACACCCTTCTCTTTAACCTTTGGCCAAAGAAACAGGTGACCTTAACATCATCTCACCCATAGATCACAAGGTCTGAATGGGGAAACTTTACAACTTTACTATATACAAAATCACACACAAGAAACATACAAAGCAATGAGACACTGTATAATTAAAATGAAAGGGCTCAGTTAAAAGCTTGGCACACTATTATTGGTCACAGGTTTTAAAAACCAAATGAAAAATGTTAGTCTAAGAGAATCTAAAATGTCTTCAACTGTCACTTATACCTTCTCTTCTAAACTATATACAGATCTTTGCTATGTAAGAACTCACATCTTTAGTAAGCAGATTAATGCATTGGCCTTGTGACGAAGCTAATTGGAAATTTATTAGTGACATGAAACAGACCTTAACAGCATTTCTTAAGCTGCCCCCAATAAGTGAAACTGAGCTAAAAAATAAATTTAAATAGTGGTCAACAGTCTGGACACAAATTATTTGAGTGGTCCCTTAAGTTTTAAAATGGGAGAACTACTGCTCTTTAGAATTTGAGCTCTTCACTAACCATCAAATTAAATTTTAAAAAAGAACAACTTTTTTACCAGACAGACAGACAACAAAGAAACAAAAAAAAAAAAATAAAAAATCCATTTGAGCATTTACAGATAGAAAGAATATTAAGCAAAAAATAATTTTACAAAAAAAATAATTATTTACATAAAGACTTTGAGGTGGTAGACAATAGCAATGTATTTGCTACAGATCAGAAGTATTATTCATTAATAAATTACTATAACAATGTAACAGAATAAATTAGACCCATTAATGTCAGGATTAAAACATCTACAAATGAGACACAAACTGTTGAAGCCCCACTTACATCTCGGGCCAAGTCCTCTGGTACAAACAGCAGTGAACTGATGATGTGGATGACTCCATTAGTGGCACCAATGTCAGAGTGAACTACCTGAGCCCTGATACCTTGAAACATGATATAGGCAGCTGAAAGAGATCAAATATAACTGTGATTAGTTCAAGACTTATGGTAAGGTAAAGAGATGGGACTACAAATGTTTCTAGGACAATGTTAGGTCATCCACTGAAAGCAATTCATTTGAACTTTTCCCCGGAACAAATAATTGACCATATTTTGTTTCTTTCATATTTTTAGTGCAAACTTATCTGCTCAGTTGTATCAATGTTTTTTGTTTTCATTATATATATACAACATGAAATGGGGTTACTTTGCTTCAAGAGGTTTATTGTTTGGTTGCTGGACAGGTTTAGGATGTTCCTTCAGAGTTCAAGATGATTTATTTCCTAGTCCAAACCTCCCCCAGGATGACTGGAGATGGCAGCGGGCAGGGTTTGAAACGGGGACCATCATTTAGTCCCAATGACAGTCCAGCATGCAAACCGAATGACCAGGCAGCCATCCAGCAAAGAGGTGACTTTGCCTACTCAAATAGATAAAAAAGGTTGTTTTTTTTTAGTTGTCTCCCTTGAAGGGTTAGGGTAACCTGTGCTGGTAGTATGGATGCTGAATGTGCAATTTACATTAACCCTTGAAGTCAAAGTGTTATGAATGAGTCAATGCTTTTCTGTTTGGACAGAATTTAAACTATTTAAAATAGAATTATCAACATTTTTCCAAGTATAAAATGACTTAATTTTGCATTAAATTAAGATCTTTTATGAGAGAAATAATTTTTGTTTTGGTAGAAAGAGTGTAGAAAGTAGTTTATAAGATTATTGTTAAGAATTATTAAATTTCTTGGAAATTGGGAGAAAAAAACTAATAAATCGTGTATAGAATTTAGCTACCAATATAAAGAAGTTTCTTTTATTTGCAATTGGTGGGCCTACCAACACAGCTTAATCTGTTAGATTCCTTTTTTTTCTGCTTAAAGTATCAAAGTAAATCCCAAACATGGTGAAATATGTTCTGATGAGTCAATGCTTTCTTATATACTGAGAATATTATTTCAAGTATCAACTTACTACTCTGTCCAATGGGAATATTACTTCAAGTATCAACTTACTTCTCTGTCCACTGGGAATATTACTTCGAGAGTCAAGTTGAACAATTAGTTCTTCTCCATTATCGGCATAAAAACTTCTTGGAGCTCCCACTGCAAGTTGGTCAATGTAAATCTTCTCTCTGTAAGTCATCAATCTTCTCATTAGCTGGAAAATACAAAGGTTTTTTTTTTGTTCAATTGACTTTTTAAAAATATTTTAATTAATTACTAAATTATAAAGAAATTTAATTTCAATACTATTAAGTATCAGATTTTAATCACCATAGTTTCAACATCAAAGGGAAACTACTTGACCAAAACTGTTAACATTCTAACAATAAAAAGAAAGATGAAAGAAGCTCATTCTTTTTGTTTTGTGGCATTTTAGCAAGGTCAAACTACCAAGCTATTTCCAGTATTTTGAACTGCAGCAATGCATTATTCAAGCAGAAAGACAGCCCAAAGTGAATGTGTGTGACAACCAGTGAGTGTAGGTAGTTGTCATCTCTGTGGTCAGACCTAAGTAAAGACAATGTCAACCTCTTTTCCCTAGATCATTTATTTGTAAGCTTCTCCTAGGAGGAACACAGTTACACAGATCAGATCTCAAACAAGGAAATCCTATGCCGAACTGGGAGTCGAACACTTGGTGAGGTTGTGACTGAGCGTCGCATGAGGTTTGCGGGACATGTTCTACGTCAAAATGAATTATGCACACCAAGAGTTGCGATAACATGGAAGCCAAAACGAGGAAAACGCAAACAGGGACGTCCTCGTATTACCTGGTGACACACCTTCATGGAGGACCTCAGAACAGTGGACACCAGGTGGGAGGAGGCTTCAGACATTGCCAGTGACAGATCATTATGGAGACAGCTTGCCGCCCAATGCGCCGAACGGCGCGGGAGGACCTAAGTCTAAGTCAGTCCTAGGAGGAACATAAAACACAATAAGCAAAGCCCTTAGCATGCTTGCCTTCATTTTATTGGCACAAGGCTTTATCACTTGGCAAAACAAAATCCAGTAGGCCCTATTTAGTTGCATATTTTACACAAATAAAGTTAATGTATTGTTTGCTTCATCTATATCTTATCCAAGACTACATTCAATATTTATAAGCAGGCTTGGATATCCCATACAATAATGTAATAATCTTACTCAAATGTTCCACATTGTACTTAAAATATTTAAAATGATAAAAAGTAGAAATACTTTTCAAAACGCTACATAGTGTTTAAAAAGTCCTGCCAGCATGGATTGTAAGTAAATTGACTAATTAGATTTTTACAAAGTTAAATAGTGGTAAATAAGCTAACAATGTTAGCTGAGAACAGATGAGGAAGTGAGTCAGGTGAATTCTTGTAAATATTGACAACTTACCCATCTCCAACGTTGAGGATCATTCATCACTTGTCTTCCATAAGGAGTCAGTGCAAAGTTTTCAATAGCTGTTCCATTGGGCACAAAATATGTGAACTCACATCTTTGTAAACAAAAAATAATTATAAATTTTACTTGTATATATTTATTTATATTTTATAACAGCTGATATTTATGCTGGCTACATTGAAAAGTTAATAGGCTATATTTTCTTAAAACCCATTGTATTTTTTGCTACCTCCAATGATTTGTAACGTTTCCCCCAACACATAATTTTGGTTTTGAAATTCTCTAACTTCACCATCTCCCCCTAAAAATAGTCCTACATATGTTTACTCTCTGACTAGATCTAGCTGTTAAAACATTTCATTTCACACAAATAACACAGCACACATAACCTTACATATTTCATTATTTTTTTTTTTTTAGAAAATAAAATATCACTTTGTTTTTAATAAAATGCTGCATCTTCAAGTTTGAATGTTCTGAAGAGGGGGCAGTATTTCAAAAGACTGTGCAGACCTAGATAATTTGCCATGCATAATGCAGACAAAATGATGTCTCTAGGAGGCAGATTAAAATTCTCTTTTGGATGCCTGTGCTT
Source organism: Biomphalaria glabrata (assembly GCF_947242115.1). Classification (NCBI taxonomy): domain Eukaryota; kingdom Metazoa; phylum Mollusca; class Gastropoda; family Planorbidae; genus Biomphalaria; species Biomphalaria glabrata. The sequence goes on from NC_074728.1 coordinate 12,972,733, forward strand.
TCCTTTGGTGTCAGCTTTTCTTTAAGGTCTTTGTAAGAGTTCCCCAATCCCTTACAATAGCCATTTCCTGTGAACTTCTCATCCATGCCAGTGAAGGCACACATACACCCGAGTTGTTGTTTTTTTAAAGTGTTTAACTGCAAGACATCCAGCAAGTGTTTTATAATAGTAACTTGGACTGCCCTGACCAAACCACTCAGTAGTCTGAGAAAGGTGCAGACAAAAGCTGTAGGTTCTATATAGAAGTTTCCATCTCCTAGACTGGCTAAACTTAAGATTTAGAGCCCAGTTTATTTAGCTGCTGTAAAAAAAAATTTGTTATGTATGTATGTTATATATCCATTGTATCCACTATGTACATTACAAAGCAAAAATCTGAGTATTCTTATGTGATGGTGGCTAGGTGGCAGAGTGTTAAAATGCTTGGCTTCTGAGCTGATAGGGCTCAGGTACCAATCAGTGAAGACTCAGATTTTTTTGGGATTTTTAGGATGCCCATGAGACCATCCAAATTTAATGGGTTCCTGATATTTGTTTGGGAAAGTAATGACAGTTGGTTGTTGTGATGGCCACATGACACCCTGCTCTATAACCGTTGGTCAAAGAAACAGATGACCTTTACATCATCTGCTCTATAAATTGCAAGGTTTGAAAGGGATACCTTACTTTTACCTAAGTGATATACAACTGTATGACCGAACATAATAAATATCATCAAAGTAAAACAGTATAACCCACCTGAGTAAACCTTCACCACAAGGTACAACATAGTTATTGTTATTTGTATTGCTATTGGGATTAGTGATCCAAGTGCCACTGGAAGGTGGCTTGCTCCCAGCTGCAGCACTGGCACTAAAAACGCATTCTAAATTTTTTGTTAGAGTTGGGTCTCTCATGTACTTGTCTAGTCCAAGATACTGAAGTTGAATATATGTAGGCCTGGAACACCATTTAATTAAAATTAAAAAACAATACAAGCATAATTCAGTAAAGTCATTAAAAAAAATAGTTTTATCAATTGTGATTATTTTTAATTAAAGTCTATTACTGATATTTAATCACAAAAATTTTTAAATATATATCAAAAACAAAAAATCACTGATATTGCCTTGCTTACAAAATGAAAAAAAAAAATGTGTCCTGTGCAGTAAAACTTACGTAAATTGCATATTTCAAGATGAATATTTCTCACAATTTTTTTTTTTTACTATTCTAACAGAAATATCTAGATCAAATAAAAAAAAAAAGGTTAGCTAGAGATTAAATTGGAGACCATTTCTTTGAAGATTTATGTGTGTATTGACAGGTTACAGTTTATTCAATGAAAATAATGCATGTAAACTTATAAGGACTGCAAAATTTAACAATTTACTTAATATTTAATGACCCAAAATTCTGCATTTGAATGTTGATGTAATAGAGTTGTAAGCAGCTAGTATTAATATCTGTATATTATTTTATTACAAGAAAAACAAAATTTAAACAAGCAAAATACAAAAAAATACTTAAAAAAACAACAACAAAAAAGCTTATATTAATGTGTATCAATTAGTTTGGACCAGTCATGTCATTAAATTTGTAATAGATCTAGACTGTGCGATTAGAAATATTTTTTTACCAATTGTTTTTGTTAAGCGCAATTTCTTGCTTTTAGTGTTCTCAATACACTATGATCCTATCACTTGTCTGGAGCAGTTGGAAAGGGGAGAAAGAATGGGGTATCTGGGTGATTGCTTTTTAAATGTATTTTTTAAAAAAAGGACGACATGAATTCAAACTTGTGAGCTAAAGCCTTCTCGCTTCTCAAGCCAACGTGATAACCACTCTGCTTGTGAGGAGTCTATCAGCATGGAAGATTGTATAATTATCTATTGTTTCTATTTCATGTTAGTGTTTACTAAGCCTCATATAGCAGCCTAATATAAAGGGGACTAATTCAGCTTGTACCACCACTTCAGTCAAGAACTAATTCTTTCCCTTGTTTGAGATTTCTTTTGATTCTTGTGCTGTCAGGTAAAAGAAATAATTCTGCAAAATTTCAGTTTGATCTGAGATTGAGTGTTGGAGAAATAACATGTACAAACTTTTGGCCAGACAGAGTGAGTTTTGTAGAAATCTCAAAAGATATTTTTTTTTAAATTGTTTTTCTCATTTCTGCATTGTTTTCCAACTTTTCACCTTTTTTTTTTTTTTTTTTTTTACAAGATTAAAAAAAGATATTCAGAGACATTGTCCCACACTAATAATCTCCCTTTATATCACAATTGAAAGTAAACTTACACAAGCCAGTCTTCACAAAAAATTGTGTATGGAATGTCACGAACTGGGATACCAAAGACAGCATCAATCTGATGTACAACTCCATTGGTCACTCCAATATCTGGTTTGAGGACACGAGCCTTCACATAGCCTCCTTCAACCCAGGTGTCTGTAGTAAAAAAAAAATTAATGTTGTACATTTTGTTTTAAAATTTAAAACATTACATACATTTAAATCAAATAAAGTTGGTTATTGCCTAACTTGAATCCAATTGATAAATTATGTGAAGCCGCACCAGTTTAGGTATATAATGAAAGCTTCTTATACATGGAATTTTTCAACTGACTAATGTTTCTAGATACTTCTAGATATGCTTTTCATAAAGACTTTGATGGTTTTGAAGAATACTGACTGATTAATTTTTTCCTTTTTTCTTTAGTTTTAAAACATTCTGGTTTATCTTTTTTCTTACAATGATATATTTTTAAGATTATTTTATTATCAAATAGTGAATTTTGGTCAAAGAATATTGCTTATTGATAAAAAAAACAACAGTTTCAGTGTGGTCCCATGTTCAGCAGACAAAGTGAAGGTGGAGTCATTTAGATATTGTGAGACAAGACTCAAATTCCTACTTCAAATGGTGTTTTATTATTTTGTTAGCCATATCACACATCATGGTGTAAGAAACAAGTTTCTGAAAGGACTTGAGGTCTAAGGTTAACAGCTAATTTTGTTAAATTTTAGATCAATAACAAGAAAATTAAAAAAAAAAAAATACTATATAAAAAAAAAAGCTTATATTAAGTGTACTTGTATCAAATAGTTTGGATCAGTCATGTAATTAATTTTGTAATAGATCTAGACTAACAACAAAAAACATTAATAAAAAAAAAAAAGGGGAAATGACTTGAATTTGAACTCATGGCTCAAGCCTTCTCAAGCCCACATGTTAACCACTCTGCTAGTGGAAGGCTTATGAACATGGAAGATTGTATATTTATCTATTGTTTCTATAGTCTCATTCTATTTTTCAGGTTTGTGTTCACTAAGACTTACTTGATTCAATTACAATTTCGTTCCTTTGTTTGAGATATCAAACAAAATGATTTATCACCAATAGTTAATCAACTAATTGGTTAATTTTTTTTTATTGATTCATGTGTTGTCAGGTTAAAGAAATAATTGTGCGAAATTTCAGCTGGATCAAAGATTGGGTGTGGGAGAAATAGACTGAGTGAAGCTTTGTAAAATTATTCTAACCATTTCCTTCACTGTAGACTTTGATAAGCCGACCATTGTATCTAGACACAGCTGTTTTGTAAGACTCATAGCCTCCATTGTAATCCATTAGGTTGAAATATTGACCTTGTTGGAGAAGACTCATTTCTAAAACCTGAAGTGTACACAATTCAAGATCAGGGTAAGTTTTATTGTAGTAATTGTAATAGTATATAAATTATGTTTACATATGTCTGTGGTTGGTTTGTAGCATAATAAACTCATTTCTAGTAAAAAAAAAAAAAAGTCTGGCTAAAGAACAACTTTTACTATATCAAAAAAATAAATACCTATTATATATTATGTTTGTGCAGAAGAAATGAAACACATTTATTATAGAAAAACATGAAATACACTCATTTTTTATTCTATTACTATGTTTTCTTTCTCATAATCATTCTAAGAAAGTACTTGATCAATGTTTTACAGTATCACTCAGTGTGTTCAAAAGTAGTTGAGTTTCTTTCAAGACCAAAAGGTATTTTATTTTGTAGGCATACTATCCAGCCTCAACTAGGATTTCAAACCAAGACATTTAGATTATCATCTGTACTCACACATTCTTTAGTGTTCAAACCAAGACATTTAGATTATCATCTGTACTCACACATTCTTTAGTGTTCAAACCAAGACATTTAGATTATCATCTGTACTCACACATTCTTTAGTGTTCAAACTAAGACATTTAGATTATCATCTGTGCTCACACATTCTTTAGTGTTCAAACCAAGACATTTAGATTATCATCTGTGCTCACTCATTCTTTAGTGTATTCAATGAATTTAATATTTTCAAAGCTTTACATAGAGACACAAACATCACCACCAAATTGCTAAATTGACCCATACTAAAAATGTATTACAAACTAGACACCTTTATCTCTAATAGTGTTTAGTGGAGCATTTAGTTCTGCAAGGTGCAAGAACATTCTACTTGATTCTTTGTAATAAACAACTTACCATATTAATAAGTGATTGATTGTTTATGTAATTTTGGTAGACATTGGCTACAGCAAACATGGCTGCATTGGTTGGAGCAAACACTGTAACACCGTTTGTAGCTGTCAAGTAGTTCTGTAGATCTTTTCTGGCAGCATAAATCAGCTGCTCAAAATTTCTGAAAATGTATAGAATTTTTTATACTATGATGTTATTTTATTATACAGGTTTATATAGCAGGGATAAACTTACAAGTAGCTAGGAGTTCTATATGCACAAAAGACTTGATTTGATTAGTTATAACTAAGTTAAGTTTCCCTTTCAGACCTTGTCATCTAAGGGAAGATGATGTTAAGGTCATCTGTTTCTTTGGCCAATGGTTAATGAACAGGGTGTAATGTGACCTGCTCAATGACCAAATGCCTTTACTTGCCCCCAACTAAAGTCAGGTACCCATTAGAGTTGGGTGGACTCAGAGGCGGCCTAAAAAAACAAAATTCAAAATCCCAGTCTTCACTGAGATTCATACCCAGGATCCAAAGTCCAGAAGCCAATCTCTGAAACACTCAGCCCCCCCCCCCCCAAAGTAAGTGCCATTCACAATCTCCAGCACAACATAGCAAAGGCTATTATATGTTGGTAACAATAACTACGAGGAGTTCCAGCTCCTATGGCATAAACCAAACCTTGGTAGCAGCTCATAGGTGAACTAGGGTTAGCAAAATCATCACCCAGCAGACTACACCAGAATGGTTCAATGAAAGGACTGCTAACCTAGTCCATAACCAAGTCCAAAACCAAGGCCTGCTAACCTATTCCAAACCAAGGCCTGCTAACCTAGTCCAAAACCAAGGCCTGCTAACCTAGTCCAAAACCAAGGCCTGCTAACCAAGTCCAAAACCAAGGCCTGCTAACCTAGTCCAAAACCAAGGCCTGCTAACCTAGTCCAAAACCAAGGCCTGCTAACCAAGTCCAAAACCAAGGCCTGCTAACCTAGTCCAAAACCAAGGCCTGCTAACCTAGTCCAAAACCAAGGCCTGCTAACCTAGTCCAAAACCAAGGCCTGCTAACCTAGTCCATAATCAAGGCCTGCTAACCTAGTCCAAAACGAAGGCCTGCTAACCAAGTCCAAAACCAAGGCCTGCTAACCTAGTCCAAAACCAAGGCCTGCTAACCTAGTCCAAAACCAAGGCCTGCTAACCAAGTCCAAAACCAAGGCCTGCTAACCTAGTCCAAAACCAAGGCCTGCTAACCTAGTCCAAAACCAAGGCCTGCTAACCTAGTCCAAAACGAAGGCCTGCTAACCTAGTCCAAAACCAAGGCCTGCTAACCTAGTCCAAAACGAAGGCCTGCTAACCTAGTCCAAAACCAAGGCCTGCTAACCTAGTCCAAAACCGAGGCCTGCTAACCTAGTCCATAATCAAGGCCTGCTAACCTAGTCCAAAATGAAGGCCTGCTAACCAAGTCCAAAACCAAGGCCTGCTAACCTAGTCCAAAACCAAGGCCTGCTAACCTAGTCCAAAACCAAGGCCTGCTAACCAAGTCCAAAACCCAGGCCTGCTAACCAAGTCCAAAACGAAGGCCTGCTAACCTAGTCCAAAACCAAGGCCTGCTAACCTAGTCTAAAACGAAGGCCTGCTAACCTAGTCCAAAACCAAGGCCTGCTAACCTAGTCCAAAACGAAGGCCTGCTAACCAAGTCCAAAACCAAGGCCTGCTAACCTAGTCCAAAACCAAGGCCTGCTAACCTAGTCCAAAACCAAGGCCTGCTAACCTAGTCCAAAACGAAGGCCTGCTAACCTAGTCCAAAACCAAGGCCTGCTAACCTAGTCCAAAACGAAGGCCTGCTAACCTAGTCCAAAACCAAGGCCTGCTAACCTAGTCCAAAACCAAGGCCTGCTAACCTAGTCCATAATCAAGGCCTGCTAACCTAGTCCAAAACGAAGGCCTGCTAACCAAGTCCAAAACCAAGGCCTGCTAACCTAGTCCAAAACCAAGGCCTGCTAACCTAGTCCAAAACCAAGGCCTGCTAACCAAGTCCAAAACCCAGGCCTGCTAACCAAGTCCAAAACGAAGGCCTGCTAACCTAGTCCAAAACCAAGGCCTGCTAACCTAGTCTAAAACGAAGGCCTGCTAACCAAGTCCAAAACCAAGGCCTGCTAACCTAGTCCAAAACGAAGGCCTGCTAACCTAGTCCAAAACCAAGGCCTGCTAACCTAGTCCAAAACCAAGGCCTGCTAACCTATTCCAAAACGAAGGCCTGCTAACCTAGTCCAAAACCAAGGCCTGCTAACCAAGTCTAAAACCAAGGCCTGCTAACCTAGTCCAAAACCAAGGCCTGCTAACCTATTCCAAAACGAAGGCCTGCTAACCTAGTCCAAAACCAAGGCCTGCTAACCAAGTCTAAAACCAAGGCCTTCTAACCAAGTCCAAAACCAATTGCCACACATTTCCAAATGGAAACTGTCATACAGACCACTAAAGTTTTCTTTATGTCGTCTGCCTCTGTCTTCTACAAGGACTTTTCTCTGGGCCTCAAATGTATGTTCCGAGAGCTCTCAAACTGTCTCGTTCAGCGGCCATCTGCTGCCAGATACTTTCCTCTATGCCAATGAGTGCAAAATGGTACCTGAGCTGATCTTTATTGTGCTTACAGGGAGGGGGGATCATCCCAAATGCAAAATAAGTGTCTGAGCCATGCAGATGTTAAAAGGTAACTAGTGCTTCTATACTGCCCACACCAGCATATGCACATTATGGAGTGGCCTTGAATGCAACCTATATAACACACAGGTCTCAGAGCCAAACAAAAGAATGGCGAGAACCACTGCTAGATAGACACTAATTTTTGTAGGCTGGAATAATTTATTCTGTCACACTCTCACTTGGAGGCGTCCAAAAGTGATACTTGTCTTAGTAAGTAAGACAGTTAAAAATCTCTCTAGAAAATGATGCATCATTGAATGCTGTACTGTGAATACTGTACAATGGTATGTAAAGTGGTATACCACGTAGAGGCTGAGTAGATTTTATTGAGTGACTTCTGAAACAGGACTTCTGTTTTTCCTAGGTTTATTGATAAATTAAAAGAAGTGACAGCGAAAACTTCTTCTTCTTCTAGCCAGCTTTATTGCTGCTGAGCTGTGAGCTCTTTTGCAGACTGTGCCAAGGAAAAAAAGTGTGCTGTTTTCTTCAGTTGTTCAGCACTGCCGTACAGAGTGTTGGTTATGTTGGGCTGTAGTGGAAGTAGGGTCTGCCTAAGGTGGATTAGGGAGGGGCATTCAAAGAGGATATGGTTACGATTTCAAAGGGGTGGGCGCAGTGTCTGCAGAGGGGTAGTTGTGTGGAGTTTATTTTGTTCAGGTGGTAATTTAATAGTGGTGTGTGTCCTGTTCTTAGTTGGAAGATAGTAGATTGTTCTTTGTGGGGGAGGAAGTTAATACTGTCCAGTTTGTTAGGCATAGTCATTTCTTTGTACATGGCTCTGCCTGTGTTTCCTGATGCCCGTTGGTTGAGCCACTCCTCTTTGTGATTGTTGACTAACATTGACCTTAGGGTGAGGTAGTTAACAGGTCTATCTGGTTGTTCCATAGATGAACCTGCCTTTGATAGCTTAAACAGCGAAAACAAATTCTTTAATGGTGAGATGAAGCACAGGTTTAGAGTAAGGTGCAATCATTGTCATAGAAAAAGCTCTGTGATGATCATCTCTTTTGTCTTATAGTGGGATAGTAGGGGCAAAAGGTTGAACACATTGCCGTCTCAGTGGAACTTGCCTTTTTCAGTTTCTGCCTCTATTTACTCAGCTTTGAGCCTAAGAAAATAGCAAACACAGTAGGAGGATATACACAACCCTGCTTTATGCCATTTTCTATGGGAAAGTGATCAGCTAGGTCAACTTGTGTCTAATTTGGCCTTTTTATCCAACAAGCTACTTGATGAATGAATAGGAACCTTGGAGGGCATCTGAGCTTGCAAAGAATCCTCCATAAAACCATCACAATTCATTGTGCCAAAAGCTTTGGTGAGATTGATGTTGACAGCATAAAAGTCCAGGTTCTGCTCCTTGCAACTTTCCGGGATTTGATGCAAGACAAGTATCATGTCCGATGTACCTCTACCAGCTTGGAAACTACACTGTCACCCAGAGAGAACATTGTCTACAATTGTCAGTCGGTCAAGGAGTATTCTAGAAAGTTTTTTTTTTTACTGCAACTGACAGTAAGGTAATGTCAAGGTGATCGGAGCACTTAAAACTTTTTGACTTTTTTTGTACTAGGATATGATAGTGGCATTACAAAGTTCAAGTTCAGATGGGACAGTGCATTTGTCCCAGCACACATCTGTTAGCCATGAGAGCATAACAGAGTTAATTGAAAGAAAGATTCCTGTCTCCAGTATCCACATATCTTTGTAGGTGTTTTGAAAGTTCCAGCCACCATTTTGTTTCATTTTGCATAAAGGTTTTTTTTTTTTCGATGCAGTTGGGTTTACTGTCATGGCCAAATGCCTCAAGCATGGCTCTTAATTAGTCCTGCACATGCACCAACATGTCAACATTAAATTTCAAATCAATACACTCTATGGAGACTATTTTATACTTGGATTATAAGCCTAATTACCCTTCTCAACACTTAATATTTAACATTAGCCAAAAAATGTTAAAAACTACTGTGAACTTTCTCTTACTGTGTAAGAGGATCAATGGAGATCTCCTCTATAGCTGTCTTGTAAACAAATCCCAAAATGTTATCAATCTGATGGACTACACCATTCATCACTGTTATGTTGGCAGGATTCAGTTTAGCAGTTACAGTACGACCTCCCTTAAGCTGACCAGTCACATATACTGTTGAAACAAGAAAAAGGGATGAAATCGACTACACATCAAACTATACAAAGAATCACACTAAAGAAAATCCATTATTGAATCTAATGCTGATGATGTCTAGCTAGGGCTAAAGTTAAACAATATAATAATTCTTTTAACAGAAAAGTAGAGATTGATGGAATGTCAGAATATTTTACTTTGGTAGAATATTACTGAAAAGTTACCAACTTTTCTATAACATTTTCTATTATGTTAAAATATACCTGAAATCTTTAATTCAGAAAGCTTATTACTTATTTGTATATCCATTGTTTAATCTGGCTATTCATGCTTATTTCAGAGTACATGGATCATTTACATACATTTTTTTTTATGATTTTCTATAGATCTATATCATACTCTAATTATTGTGTACCTGCTTCTCTATTAAAGTTTTTCCTGAAGACCACAGCCCCAGAATTGAACTGGGTATTGAAACGTTCATTGTGATTGACTAAGGATGTGTACAAGACTTGGTTTGGGATGATGTGAAGTGTGACAATCTGAGGAAGAAAGAAAACATAATGAAAAACAAAACAAAGAAAAAATATTTTGACAGCAAAAACTGAATAATATCCTTTTAAATTTCTGATGTTATTTCTGTTTACATTACTATAATAAATAAAAGAAACATGTTTCTAATTAATTATGAAATTTCATTGTGGATGTTGTTGATTAAAAAATAGTGTTTTTCAATAATATTTTTATTTGTGATAAGTTTAATCATTTCTAATTAATTGCATCCAGTAAGAATACAACTGATAAACGTTTTTAAAGGCTATCATTTGATTTTCTAGAATTTAAAGCAAAAATGTTATTCTTGTGAATTTCCTTACATTTAAGAAATGTGTGGAAATGGTTTAATTTTTATTACTATGTCTATTCTTTTTTCTTCTTCATTAAGACAATTTAGGAGTACGAGTTTGCATTAAAGTTATTGTCTACAAAGTTTGAGAACATGATTTCTGATTCCAGAACATGGCAAAGTGGTCAAGAAAAAAAAAACTTTAATGCTGAAGGCAGTCTTATCCACCATTCTTATTGATATTTACCTTTATGAGTAACAACAATGAAACATAAAAAATGTTAGCAAAATGTTTTATGTGTTATGGATTTTCCTTCAGAATTAAAGATAATTTACTTCCTAGTCTAAACCTCTTGCAGGATGACGGGGATGGCAGTGGGCAGGGTATGAAGCCTGGACCATTGAGCAGTCAGAACAACAGTCCAGCGAGCATGACCAGGAAGCCATCATTTATAATATACAAGTTCAGCAAATGATTTCAAGACTTGGAATGGAAATGCATGTGTGAAAGTAGAACAACTGATTTATGTCAATTTTGTTAGATATTACTATATTTTTTTCATTACTTTAAAATTATTTTGATAAATTTTTTAGACTAAATATTTAAAATGTATTGCCTGTTAACATTTTGAGATAAAGGTAATTTTATGAACAGAATATCCACTCATTAAGCTGAGCAAAAAGATTGTCTATACCTGTAGGCTAAAGTTCAGATTTCTAAAGTTCCAATGGATTTCAGAAGTTTATCACAGAGATCTCATTGTATTTTGATTCAACAGTATGTTAGTCACACATTCAAAATAAACTATTCACTTAGTGGGAATACTATGTCACACACACACATATATATATATATATATATATATATATACATATATATATATATTATTTATTATTCAAAAAAATAGATATTGTTATAAACCTGGTGGTAGCACAGATGGGGGTAGTGGTGTGAGTGTAGTCAGCTGAAGCAAATCGCCCCAGGCCAGCACTAGACGAGCGGTCAACCGTGATGATTTACCACGGTCAGCCGAGAAGAGTGTCAACACGGCGGTTCGGGAAGGATCGACGGCGGTCCGGGAAGGATCGACTTCATGAACAGAACTCAGGAGCGTCACGAGAGTTGTAGTCATCATCTGACGAGAGTTGTAGTCATCTGACCACCTAGAAACGTCGAGCGGCGTTCTGTCCGGTTCATAAAGGCCAGTAGGGACCCTATATAAGAGCGGAGGTGTCACAGTCAAGACGGTTCACGGCAGGGGTTCAGAGCCCGGTTCACTACAGTCTGGTTGACTACAGCACAGTTCAGCGGTGTGGTTCTGTACGGAGCATTACGACGGTTCAGTGCGGAGTACTGTCAAGTACAGTTGAGACGACTGGCGTCTTGATCTTGGGCTGCGATCGAGTCCGACACAACGAGCCTAGTGCGTGAAGTCAATCCTGACTGTTGAACCCAGTGCAAGCCCGGAACGAGACGGAGAGGCCAGTGCAAGAGTTGATACGGCGGTACGGTGTTATCGAAGAGATATTTGTACAGTCTTGTGTTATGTGCTGCCAATTGTACAGTATTGGCTGTTATTTATTCAACCATTAAAGTGTTACGTTACTTTGGAGCCCTGAATTGTCAAGTTCTTTAAGTTGGTGGTGTTTGGTGCAGTTTGCAGAGAGCCTGGATAGTGAGATTCGTAACAACTGGTGTCAGAAGTGAGATAGGAATTGGATTGGATCGGATCTACTATGGCTCGTCTAAAGCTGCTGTATGAACTTGAATTTATAGAACTGAGGCAAGAACTGCATGAACGAGGGCTGAAGAACGGCGGAAAGAAGGAAACTTTACAAGCACGCCTCCGAGAAGACATTGTGGAAGAAGGGGAAGATCCGGACACCTGTTTGAAAGTAAACCAACTTTAAGAGAGTTCTTGCACCAACAGCTAGATGACTGGAAGGAAGAGTTGCGGGCTATGAATACGACATGGAAGAAGTCCAACGAAGAGACCTGTACCAAGCTTGAAAAGATTTATATCTAGGTGAAGGACGTGACGAGCCCCATGGTGAAAACGATGGACGTGGTGGAAGAAACCCTGTCCGACCAAGGAGACTTGAAAGATAAAGGAGCTGCGCCATCGCTAAACAATGAACTATTACCCACCCAAAGCTTTAAAGAAATAGGCAGTAACAACGGCAATGCTGATGAAGATGGTGCTGTCTGTGAATCCGAAAACAAGGAGTACAGACCTGAAAATCAGAAAGAGAGCGAGGAAGAGACAAGAGAAGCGGCCTATAGTCCAACAGAAGCTTGTGTTGCAGCTGTTCCTGATATGAGCACCTCAAACAGCAAGACAGATCAAGTGAATGTTTGCTCCGTGTCCAAGCATGTTGCTGATGAACGTTTGCAAGTTGCAAGTGGCGTACGAAGGTTGGACCCTACTAACGCTTGCCCAGATTCTAAGACCAGCGAGAGAAGCCCTGATGGTGACCATAAGAACCCAATGAAATCTGACGAAGCTGTTGAGGGACATTTGCAAGCTGAGAGATACCAGCCAGGTCCGGACCCAACAGACATTGGCCCAGCTGCCAAGACTGGAGATGAAAGTCCTGATGGTGGTGAAGAATATCCAAGGAAGCCTGACGTCGAAGTTGATGGACATTTGCACTATGAAAGTCATCGACAAGGTCTGAAACCAACAGGCGATACAGAGATGAGAGAGAGAGGTCCTGATGGTGGTGAAGAAAGCCGAATGAAGCCTGAGGCCGAAGAGGAAGGACCTTTGCACGAGGAGTGTTACCAACCTGCCCGACGAGCATGCCCTCCAGACAAGGCTGAAAATGATGACATGACCCACAATTCCCTGTCCTGTGGATTTGAAGCCCATCCCATTCCTTCTTCGCAAAGCCCTATGAAGTCACCTCTTTAGCCAACGATCTTGGTATCCCCCGCCCTTACATCCTATACCTCTCCATGCGCCAAACGGCTGCCCTCAATATCGAACGACAAAAGAGCGACGCGACCACGACATCACTGCAGCCATATGAAGACCAACTGGCGGAGAAGAAGAAGGCTACTTTTGTTGAATGCAAGATGGATGACCATGCGATCACGAGGTCGATACAACCAGATGAAGGCTAACTGGAGGAAAAGAAAACGTTTTCTGAATTCAACATTGATGGCCATGAAAACACGACGGCGAAGCAACCAGGTCAAGGCAAACTGGAGGAGAAGGAAGCGACCATTGCTGACTGCAACATGGATGGCTCCGTCAAGCTCAAGAGGCAAGCCAATCGCCACCGATCGACCCCCACCTACAGTGATGAAACTTCACAGCCAATGTCATGAGCTTGATTCTGTCCGGGACGGACATATCTAAGGAGGGGGCAGTGTTATAAACCTGGTGGTAGCACAGATGGGGGTAGTGGTGTGAGTGTAGTCAGCCGACGCAAATCGCCCCAGGCCAGTGCTAGACGAGCGGTCAACCGTGACGATTTACCACGGTCAGCCGAGACGAGTGTCAACACGGCGGTTCGGGAAGGATCGACGGTGGTCCGGGAAGGATCGACGTCGTGAACAGAACTCAGGAGCGTCACGAGAGTTGTAGTCATCTGACCACATAGAAACGTTTCGAGAAGGCCAGTAGGGACCCTATATAAGAGCGGAGGTGTCGCAGTCAAGACGGTTCACGGCAGGGGTTCAGAGCCCGGTTCACTACAGTCCCGTCGACTACAGCACAGTTCAGCGGTGTGGTTCTGTACGGAGCATTACGACGGTTCAGTGCGGAGTACTGTCAAGTACAGTTGAGACGACTGGCGTCTTGATCTTGGGCTGCGATCGAGTCCGACACAACGAGCCTAGTGCGTGAAGTCAATCCTGAACTGTTGAACCCAGTGCAAGCCCGGAACGAGACGGAGAGGCCAGTGCAAGAGTTGATACGACGGTACTGTGTTATCGAAGAGATATTTGTACAGTCTTGTGTTACGTGCTGCCAATTGTACAGTATTGGCTGTTATTTATTCAACCATTAAAGTGTTACGTTACTTTGGAGCCCTGAGTTGTCAAGTTCTTTAAGTTGGTGGTGTTTGGTGCAGTTTGCAGAGAGCCTGGATAGTGAGATTCATAACAATATAATAGAAACTTGAAAAAACAACAACAAAACAGACTATTTTATTTGTAAACCTTTCGGAATGAAGTTGCACTTTCTCTTAACTTACATCCAGCATTAACTTCAAGTTTCCTTGTAGTTCGCTCAGTTTTTGCACTGGGATCATGTTGAGTGCTTCATCAGATGGAATGAAGAAAGTCACTTGTGGACTATTCAGAACCTCCACAACCTGTCTGTTATAATTGTACTCTCCATCTTCTTGAGCTGATCTCTGAAGAATTTCCATGATTTTAGTATAAAACATAAACCTGAAATTTTAAAAAAGTTAGATGGTTGAATGGTAAGCTAGAACAATAAAAAAAATTAAAAAAAAAAAGAGTGATGTCAAAAAAGTATTTTAACATTTGGTTTCAGATTAATAACATACACAGAGAGCAGTCTAGACCAGCTTTTCAATCTCTATACATGGAAACAGTTTCTTTAGGGTATGCTTTTAGTGGTCTAAACCAGCTTATCAAGCTCTATTGATATTAAAATTAAGGAAAGAATTTTTCAACTAGTCTATATAAACAGCTTATCTAGTGGCACTGACATAATTATTTAAGGATAATATATTTTAGCTTGAATTTATCTTAAAGAAATGAATAGCTAAGAAAAAACAATATACTAATAATAATTTAATTTGTACAGTACTGTTAACAAACATAATGTAGGATCAAGGCGGTGTGAGAACATTACAGACATAAAAACAAAAAATTAGCACTGCAAACTAATCTAAATGAAGTTTTGAGCTGGTAAGTTTTACTGTTTCTGTTTTAATCATGTGTTTTACCTGATCTTAATAGGGAGAGAGCTCCAAACTGTTGGTCCATGCAATCAAAAAGCCAGTAAACGGTAAGTTTTGAGGGATGATATGCCCCACCTAACAGCATTAAGTCTTAAAAACCATAATTGTTTTCTCATTTAAACAAATGATTATTTTTCACACAAATTTTATCACATATACCTATTTAAAATGTTCTACTGTTTTTTTTTTCTGTTTGTTAAAACATAGACTTCTTATATAAATTTTTTTTTGGAAATTGAATGTACTACAAGATAGTTTATACCTCAGTATCATAAATGAAAAATGTTGTAAAAAACTGATCTTTTTACTAAAACAGCTGGGGCAATGCATCCGTTCACTAGATCTATGGGTATCCTAAATATAGAGCTATTTCACTATCAGATTTGCTTGAATTAAGGCTGAAAATCACTTTCAGAGCTACTAAAAAGATATTTAGAGCCTTATCAGCAGTGAAACAGGGAAGAGCCAGAAGAAAAACAAAAAAAGCTTGTCAGCCAAAATGCAAACAAACAAAAAGGTCAATTGTCACTTACGCTAAAAATATTTAGAATAATAAAAACAGCTTAGATCCACAACATTTCAGAAGAAAAAAATTTCAGAATGGCCGCTCTAGCATTCCCATAAACCCTACAAGTAATTAAAAATGTGTATTAGAAAAAAAAAAGGACCAAAGATGAAAAAGGTGATCAGATGCTGGTAGCATCATTAAGGCATCACAGCTTTAGAGACTGGACGGAGACAGCGTCACTGCAGTCTGGAAGAGTAAATGGTATGGAGCACATGATTCTCTGGACATATGGAGTGATCACTTCACCAAGGTAATACCGAAAAAAAAAACACACTGGTAATTTTAAAATATCTAATTACAATAAAAATTTAATATAGATCTAGATCTATATGTTATAAAATTTTACTGAACGGAATGTAGAAAATCATTACTGTAATTTAGAAGGGTTGTATCCTGTCACATAGGCTATGGCATTATCTTCCAAAGGCGTGTCCAGGACTTGATTAATGACATGAATAATATGCATCCCAGCTTGAATGTTTGGTTTTATCAACATGGCGCCATTGATGAAGTATTTTGTAGGTCCAGGTATGCCACTGGCAACATTCTAGAAATTAACACAGATAAAAAAAATAATTAAAACCTAAATTGCTCATGGTAATGCTCTCCTGAATTGGTCTTCAGTTCAGTTAGAATAGGTTCTCTCCACTGGTGTTATTTTATTCTGGGAACAATTCATTGCAACACAAAAAAAAAAAGTGTCATTAATAAATCTACAGCAAGTTAATACATTATTTTAAAAAGATTTTTTACTTAAATTGTTACAAGTCAATTATAAAAGATGCCCAACTAATGTTCTAGCTGCTCACAAACTTTATGAATTATTGTTATTAAGAGGTGATATCATTTGAAATAGCACTAAATGGTAAAATATAAATCTGAATTAACATTTTTGTTGAACTCTACATGTTTAGGACATCACTAAACATATTGTTTCTCAGACAGATTCCCAATATTCATTTCTTATTAGCTCCAGTCAACAACAGGAATTTGAGATTAAAAAAAATAATTTTCACTTACCCCTATACGAAGTTCTTTCTTGTTTAGAAATGCTTTCCTGTTTCTAACAGAGTATGTTCTCATTGGAGCTGCATCACTGAATGCTGATGTCTCCATGGCCAATGGCACTGACATAAATGGTCAAAACATTGGTAAAAATGTAACAGACAAAAGTTACAACATTCAAATACATCAAAAATGTATTTGCTTTATTTTAAATACATATAAAAAAAGAATGGCCTGTTAAAACAGATTAACTTACATGTAAAAGAGTAGACATACTCTTTCGCCCCCAAGTTATTAGCTGATTGCTTGTCATACAAACTTAGAAGTCTGGATGGAGGCAGTAGAGAGTAGGCTGTGTCATTGAAAACAAATAGAGTCAAAGCTTGAGCACTTTGAAATGTTTGTTCCAGATAGGCTTCTTGGATGATTGCTTTGAACTAAGAAATTGTTACATATACATTTTATGAGATAAAATCACTTACTATTCAGTCCTATGATAAAACAGAAAATAATGAATGAGTTAAAAAATCATGTTTTTAAAATACCAAACTGAGATATTGAGCTAACTCAGAATTTTACTGAAGTATGATATATGGAGGCGTGGTGGCTGAGTGGTAAAATAGTTGACTTCCAAATTGGGAGTCCTGGGTTTGAATCCTGCTGAGGACTGGGATTTTTAATTTCGGGATCTTTAGTAGGGCGCCTCAGAGTCCACCCAGCATTAATGGGTACCTAGCATTAGTTGGGGAAAAGAAAAGGTAGTTGGTCATTGAGCTGGCAATAATCGCTTGCCACAGAAACAGATGACCTTTACATCATCTGCCCTATAGATCGAAAGATATGAAAGGGGAACATTATTTTTTTTTTTTACATATATATATATATTAGAAGTAATACTCCTTTTGAATGTAGCAAAATGACAATAAAAAGTAAAAAAAAAAAAGAGTTTCCCCTTTCAGACCTTGCGATCTATGGGGCAGATGATGTTAAGGTCATCTGTTTCTTTGGCCAACGGTTAACGAGCAGGGTGTTATGTGGCCAGTACAACGACCAACCGCCTTTAGTTTCCCCAACTCAAGTCAGGTACCCATTAGAGTTGGGTGGACAATAAATCTAGATTTATCTTTTTAATGCTATTAGGATAATTTTTTAAAAAGTTTATAAAGTACACCATTCCTCGCTCTCTCTATAAAAAAAAAAAAAAAAAAAAAAAAATTACTTTACTAATACAAAATTAATGATAATTTTTAAATGCTTTATAGACTGTGGCCTTTTGGGGAAATACCGAAAATAAAATACAAAGTTTTAATAGAAAGCTTGTGATTTTTCGCTAATAGCATTCCCAAGAATGCGAAGCTGTCCAAAACCATTCTTAGCAAGAGTCTGGAAGGTAATAGGAAGCTTTTATACAAAATTTCATGCAAATTTGTATAGTCTATATTCTATAAGATACAAACAACTGTTATATTTTTATAAAATTCATTGGAATGATAAAAGATAGATATAATTTTTTTTTCAAATTCACAATAGCAGTATATCTATAATCTAGATCAATTATAAAATAAATGATTAGAGCAAGATTAAATTCATAGCATGATGTTGATTTTTATTTATAGTGTACCTAATCTATAATTCAATAATGAATAAATATTGATGATCCTTATCTTATCTTATAAATATAATACAGAAGTTTCTTCAAAAAAGAGGATAATTACGTCCTACATGTCATGCATATCAATCAATGATCTAAATTCTGTCACTGGTTTTCCTGGCTAGCTCAGGCAACTCATTCTATGCTCTAATAGCACTAGGGAAGAAGGAGCATTTGTACAAATTAGTCCTAGCATATGGAACGAGGAATGTGCCTTTATCTTTGTATCTTTCTGAGTATTTTATTAACTTTTGTTTTTGTATTTGAAGATTATGGTTCAGTGTTTTATGTATAATTGCTACTTTACTTTGAGTCTTCTATCCTGAAGGCTTTAAAAATTTAGTGATTTTACTAAAGGTTTTCGTTTATTATGAATCTCACTGCTCTTTTTTGTATCTGTTCCAGTTTCTTAATGTTTTTTTGAGTTGAGGGGTCCCAAACAGAGGATGCATATTCTATTATAATTATTATTGGCCAAACCAAGGTTAAATGAATAAGATAAGTGGAATTAATTTGTTTTAGCTTTTTTTTGTTGTAAACTCTTTATAACTGACATTTTTCTGTGTAGAAAGACATGCTCCAATTTGATTCCCATTTCTGTAATTCATCTATTTCTCTTTTTTTAAATTTCTGTATCTTCATAATCTTGTACTTATTGTATGCTTAAAATTGATCTAATCCTATAATATAATAATAATAATAATAATAATATTTATATAGAGATCTAATATAATTGAGAGTTATAGATCTAGTACAGAACAATTAACCCCCTAGATAACTACATCTAATTTAAAGATCTATATTACAATAGTATCATCTAGATCTAGTCACTATATTAGTGACTATATAAAGTATATATCTTGATGAGTAAACACACCATTTGAATATGCGGAAGTGTGCTTAACTATCATTCAATAAAAAATTCAATTCATCTCGTTCAATCTAAGTTTGAAAGTGGATATATCTAAATTATAAAACAAAAAGAACATAAAGGTCTACCTGGGAACACCCTAAACCATCCAGTGCGTCAAATGCAGTGTTTCCCTGGTTTACCGCTTGCCCGTAAACAGTTGAAACTGTCGCTGACAACGATAGGAAATAAAAGAGCGTCGCCATTTTAGGAAAGGTAAACGCTCATCTGTCAACTTTGTTGTCACCCAGCCCAGGTGGCACAGGTCTAAACTTCTGGCCAGGTAAGTGCTGCTTATAGTCAAGGTTCTCAAATGCATAAGATATGATAAAATGTAACAGAGATTAGGAAAATGATGGAAGGGGGCATTACTTTTATTCTAGGCCTACAATTACACTTATCAAAAAAAAAAAAAAAGTATTGCTAGAAGACAGTAGAGTCTAGCCCTATATAATTTAAATGGCATATCATTAAAACAAAGGTACCAAGGTAAAAGTTGTTAGAACCATTACGTGTGAGTTATAAATAGGTCTCGAGTTATCTCTATATATCTATATATATTCTATATATATCTATAATAATAATTTAACTTAATTTAACACTGTTAACAAAAAATGACGTGGGCTTAAGGCGCTGTGATAACATTACAAACATTATGTGATACCATAACACACGAGAGCTAAAATGACAAACTAATCCAAAAAAGTTTTGAACAGATATGACTTAATGTTCTTCTTGAATGTATTGAAGCATGTTGTCTGCCTGAGATCAATGGGGAGTGAGTTCCAAACCTTTCGTCCGTGCTCTCGACTTTTGTGACGTTGTTCCGAGTGCCGATGCTAATTATTTCTGTTCTGTCTTCGTTCATCTTGACCTTATTCTCAACCATACAGATTTTTACTGCTAGATGCGACACTTATGAGGGTACCGAGGAATCGTATAACTGTGAGTGAACAGTACTGGCCTAGAACCGATCCTTGGGGTACTCCGTGCTTCAAGAATAAGCTTGTCGATTATGTCCCGTTAGCAACGAAACTTTGGGTGCGTTCAGTCAGGTAGGATCCAAGCCACTTTAGGACGATTCCTGCTAAACCAAAAGTGGCAGAGAATCTGGCCATCATGATTTCATGGTCTAGCGTATCAATGTCTGAATTAAAGTCATTTAGAACCCTAACCACTGCAGTCTCTGTACTAAGACACTTCCTACACAGATTGAAATTCTTCCAAGAGACAGTAGGCCTAGCGGTCAAGATGAGAAAGAATTAACGCTAACACTATGCGCTTCAGAAGCTTTGGCAGGAAGGGAAGATTTGATATTTGTTTAGACATTCAGTATCAAGATTGGATTTCTTCAATAAAAGCCTGACAATTGCATTCTTAAATTTCTGTGGTGTAATGCCTGAAGTCAAAGAAGAATTCATAATTTTAGTAATTGTTGGTATAAGTTCGTCTAAACATTCATGGAGCAAGGAAGTTGTTATGGGATCAAGGTCACATGACTAATTGGCATTTTTAAAATAAGACTCTTGACCATAGCTTTTAGCATAATCTTCTGAGACACACTTTCACTAGCAAAAAGGAGAATTTTGAAAGATTTGAGAGTGGTCAAGCTGTGATGAGAGAGATGGCATGTTATTTCTTATTTGCTAAATCTTACCGACAAAGAATCTATTGAACGAAACAGTGAGTTCAGATGGGAGAGATGACGGCAAACGTTCGTTATTTGCTCCCCCTAACATTTCAGCGGTGATCCTAAACAACTCCCTGAAAGAATCAGAAGTTTCGATGTTCTGTCGAATATGACGAGCTTTTACATCTCTAATAATTTGATTCACCTTGTTTATTTTTTTCTTATTTTTTTTCTTTATCGATGCATCGTCAGACCTGTCTTTCGAAATGTTCTTTCAGCACGTCGGCGAAGAAGTTTAGCTGTTATTATGTCTTCCGACATCCAGGATGCAAGTGGCTTAACTGAGACTACGATTGACAAGTGGTGCATGGTTTATCGAGCAACTTTTTCAAGCAAAAATTATTATTGCTCAGAAAGTCTGTGCTGCTCCGTTGCAACAGCATAGAGGTTACGTCCATTTTGAAGGAGGCAATGTCTATGGCTTTAAGTGTACGGGAAGTCACGTTTTTCGTGGATCTTCTTGTTTTTGATTGGCGCATTTCAAAGTGTACATGAAAATGATCTTTTGACTCACGGTCAAAGACATTGAGTTGGGCTACAAGTTCACCTGTATTTGTGACCAGTAGGGGGTGGCAAGTGGGGCAACCGCCCCAGGCCCCGCGCCTGAGGGGGGCCCCGCGATAGGAGATTTCCTTGTCACCGTCAGGTTTGAAAACCAGACCAGTTCTCATCAACTAGGACTTGTTACTCAATATTTCCTGGCATCTATATGATACTAATTACCATGTAAGCTCTTAGCATGACATTTTTGGTTTCGAAATACTGTTCAGTTTTGGTAAAGACAGTATCTTACGACCTCTACATTCTAATCGGCTATCACCGTTTAACAGTTCACTTAAGCATAACAAAAACACGTAGCCGGAAGGTCGTTTATTTCGTACATAAGGATCATACACTACTGTTATGTCGCATTACAATATAAAAAGAATTGGTACTGTATACAGTAGACTGTTACTTTTGTCCGCCATTAGAAACAAAGGGACGAGGGTGTGTAAGAAGGAGTCCTTATTGGTTACTGTGACCTAGCTCGTATTTTACCAGTTGATGTGCTATACTGCTATACAGTTATTTCGGCCAATTAGCATCCAGAAAGTTTGATGATGGCGTATTCATTCCCCCCCCCCACCAGACTACTATTTATATACATCGGGTGGCCGTGTAAAAACCCGTGTACCTGATGTATTTTTTCATTAGAAAGTCTAGCCAAGTTTCTGTACATCTCTTGAAAATCTTTTTGTAAAACGTTTTAAATGTTTTGGATGTTCTTTCAGAGTTGAAGATAATCCACTACCTAGTCCAAACCTCCCGCAGGACGACGAGGAATGGCAGCGGGACCATCGAGACGACCGAACAACAGTCCGCACGACCAGGCAGCCATCCATAGTTATAAGCAGTGCTTTTTTTGTAATAAAAAAAGGTGCCGGTACTCAGTGGTGGATTGACTAACTTTTATCTATTAATAAATTAATAATAAAATTTAAAATACAAGAAAAGTAAAAAAAAAAATGTTCCCCTCACTGTAAAATGTGCCGGTACGCCGTGCCGGTGCGTAGTGTCACAAAAAAAGCACAGCGGAGTTATAAGTATGTGTCAGCGTGATTTGATTAAATTTTGAGAATGTCCAATGGTAGCGCAATGGATAACTTGATGCTAGAACAAAGTAGAAAAGAAAAGCCGCAGCCTTAGCAAGAAGTCTAGCTATCGTTCAGTACCTTTAAAAAAAAACACAGCACATTTCGTGGGAGAACAGAGAAACTTTATTCACTGAACAACGGTCAGTTTTTAAGCTTGGTTGACATGCTCGACAGATTCGACCCAACCATGCAAGAACTTGAAGAACGTCTTCGATGAATTAAGAACGCCGAGGCTCACGACCAGAAACTCGGCTATAAGATCATGAACCTGATGGCATATTTTTTCCGTCATCGAGAACACTCTGAGTTTATGTGGTTAAAAAGTCTGTACTTACGTAAGGTAGTAGCCTATGTTTTGTAACAAATATAAGTACTACAGCGTTAGAGGCGGTCGAGAGCCCGTTAGCAAGATATGGAACGATATATATAGGCCTATTATCAGCCCTTACGGCTCAGGGCCCCTTCAATAACACTCAACCATGGAGTCAGGTTCTTTTCTTGGCTCATTAAGGGTTACTTACGAACGATTACTGTAGAAGTGGGAAGCGTGGTCGAGAGGCTAAGTACGGCTAGTACGATTACCAGTAATTAATTGACTAATTGGGTTACTTTTTAAAAGATTGATTCATATATTGTCTATGCCAATAATTAAGTATGCAAAGTTTCAACTTGATTCGAGAATGGGTGTGGGAGAAATAACGAGTACAAACTTTTTACCTGTCAGACAGAGTAAGTTGATATAAGCTTTCTAAAAAGCCGGACATTTTCACACTTTAGGCAAACGCCGGCAGGCCGGAGAACACGATCCCAAAAAGGAGGACATGGTCTCCTTTTGCCGAACATCTGGTAACCCTAAGTGTGCCTTAGGCATAGGTGAAACAGGCAGCCGCCAATGGCCTGCGATAGGTGGGGGCCCCGCACAGGACTTAAAAACTAAAGGGAAAAAAGACGAAATTTGGATCAGATCTCAAACATATAGTAGAGCATTATGACTTTATGTTTTCTAGTCTAACTCTTGTCTCTGGTACCGAAATTACGATATTTCAGTTATTTGTTGATTTAGATCAAGACAGTAATTTATTTTTCGCTGTTTCTTTTGAATTTTTCAAATTTTATTAGGTTCACCAAATTCGTTTCGCAAAGGGCCTACGATTATCTAAGGCTCCTTGGTGTGCGCATTATATAAGATACTCTGAATAGCAAGCATATCCACATATCTGGCAACATGTAAGATATTATTCATATATACTTATTGGTCTATAAAAACAAAATAAGTTTTGATGAGCATATAAATAAATAAGTAGATCGATAATATCAACTCTTAAAATATTGTAAGCGAAGTTTTCCCTTAGCATAAAAAATTTGTGAAATCCAGTTTTAAATCATGGAATTTTCCTATCAGACCCAGTCTAATACTTGAGTTTTCGAGATTTAATTCCCCCCCCCCACCTATTTATATGTTCTTTTAAAATTTTGCAGCCTAATCACTTTGAAAAAAGGAAACTTCAATTTTTGCCGCATTGATATCCGGATTTTTTTTCTAATCAGCTGTCCATAAATATTTATCTTGAGAAAAAAAAATGTAGTAATTTTGATAATGTCATTAAATTATAAATGTACAACTATTAAGTCTAAATATAGCCCAAGAAATAGGTGAGTATAGGTGACAAAACAGCGAATGTGCACATCTCGTGTTTAAAGATCAACTCTGGCGCCATTTTGCCCTCACATGCATAGAGGAAAGTAACGGATAGCGTATGGGCTCTAAAAGAGACAGTTGGAGAGCTTTTCCAATTTCGGAGGACAAACATGCACTGGCATATCCAGGTGGAGGGGTCGGTAGGGGCAATCGCCCCCCCCCACTCGGCCGACGACTAAGTTTAGTAAAGGAATCACACAATTTGTATACGAACCTATTAGTTATGTTATGGCTTTGAAGTTCACCGCAGAAAAAAAAATTATTCGAAAAATATTTATAAAAAAAAACTCATTTGTAGGAGATAGATTTTGTTCAATAGGCCAATTTTTTTTATTCAATAGAATAATATCAGCATGAGTAAAGGTTGGAAAAAGGTGACTAGGAAAATTATATTTGGGTTCAGAATTCATCTCAATCGTTAGATGTAGTCGCCCCCCAACCCACCCCACCCATTCGGCTAATAGGGAAACGACATGATATAAAGATAGGTTAAATATCAATAACAAGTTTTAATCATTTCGATATTTAATTGATTCTGTTAACAAGCTGTGATTTCTACAAAGAAATGGGACCATGGCCCCCTCCAGACCCCACCAAAATCGGCCTACATACTATAGGGGGGGGTAGAAATAATATAAAAATAATTTGAAATATAAATAATTAGTATATATTATTAGATAACTAATAAATTCGTATACAAATTGTGTGATTTCTTTTTTCTTTACTAAAATTCGTCCTCCCCTCCCTTCGGGGTGGGGGGTCGGCCTAGTGTGGGGGGGGGGCGATGGCCCCTATCGCCCTCCCGGATCCGCCAGTGCCTCTTGCCCCCTTTTAGCATTATCCAAACTGTTTTTAAAACTTATGGAAAAACCCTCATCATTTTAATTGAGCTTGTCATTCCTTGTCATCAACATACAACCATGAAATATACAATCTAAAAATAAACTTAATGCAACTGCTGCTTTATGTTACGTGACAGTTATGAATTAGTGTTAGGGCTTGAGTTAGGGATAAAGTATATATTTAAAAAAACATATTTTTATTACAGTGTTCTAGCAAGAACAAAGCCAGGAAGAGTCCATACAAATATCTTAAAAGTATTATGAGATTTTACTTTCTCAAGTCGACACGCTGGCTGACTAAATGGAAGCACTCCTAAAAACTGTCAAAAGACTAAAGTTGAGCTGGTTCAGTCATAAAATGGAAGGACAACATGAAAGAATAGACCAGCCTTTCTCTTGATATCCTGCTAAGAATAGCTGCTGTCCGGAAAAGTGAAACAAATTTATTGCTCGAACTGTCACAGCACCCCTACCATGAAAGTCAAGGTACACATGATGATAATGATGAAACTATGTTAACCATCTTTACTAACTAATAGAAAAAAATCTTGCTTTCGTTGACTTTTTTACTGCTCATATTTGTTCAATTAACTAGAAAAAAACAACAAGTCATATTGAATCACAAATTTATTTATACAATTTCAAAGATTGTTGGATTTTTTTCCCAAACACAAAAGATTTTTGGTTATTGTATATACAAATAACAATTTTGTGTGTGAAATATTTCACCTAAAACAAAAGTAATATTCACACAACAGACGTAAAAAGGATCTTGATCTAAAGGACCTTAATGTTTTGTCTCAATGTTTCAATGCAGACAAGAAGCCTTAGTAGTTTGTGAGACTTCGATTGTTGAAGGCCCACTTACATCTCGGGCCAAGTCCTCTGGTACAAACAGCAGTGAACTAATGATGTGGATGACTCCATTAGTGGCACCAATGTCAGAGTGAACTACCTGAGCCCTGATACCTTCAAACATGATATAGGCAGCTGGAATAGAAAGGAAATAATATAATCATTATTTGATGTGTAACAATACATTTGTAAAGACAATTCTATGTTATCCTTTTAATGCACTACACATGAACGGGTAAGATTTGTGTTCATCTGCAAGTTCCTTCTCATCAAAAATATTTAGTAGTCAGCATCCTCGTATAGTTTTCTACAAAACAGTGAGATATTTTTGTGTCATTTTAACAAGAGAAGAAATAAAACATAAACGAGACACAAAGGCATTTAAAATAATTTATTTTACATTTTAATCTAGAGATTAAGTAACCAGGCGGATATAATGGAATTTATAATGTTGCATATAGGTGGTGCGGTGACTGAAGTATAGCGCTTGGATTCCGAACCGATGGTCCAGGATTCGAATCCTGGTGAATATTGGAATTTTTAGTTCGGGATTTATAGGCGCCTCTAAGTCCACCCAGCTCTAATGGGTACCTGACATTAATTGGGGAATGTAAAGGCGATTGGAGCTTTGCTGGCCTCATGACCCCCTCCTTAACCGTGGGCCACAGAAACAGATGACATTTGCCTAATCTGCCCCAGAGATCGCGATGTCTTAAAGGGGTACTTTACTTTGTAAATATATACTTATATATTGGCATGAAAAAACATTGTCATTGATTTTTACTTAGATTAATAATTACAAAATACATATTAGTCTTTATATTGTAATCAGTATTAGAAATGAAACTTAATTAATGTAAAAGCTATGTTAAGCAAAATAAATCTACTTCAATATTCTCTCCCACTACTGAAACATTTTTCATTTCTACTTTTCCCTTTCAAAAACCAATGATCATTTCTTTATTTCTTTTATATTTATTAGTAGAAAATGTTTTCCTAAACTGATGTTTCGAGCAGACACTCATCCTTAACCATCACACTTAAAGACAAGCATCATTATTATTGTATACAATTGGTCTGAGCTATTGAAGAGCATAGTGCCCTGGCATCAGAACACTTTGATAAGGAACAAAGACATTTTTTAACTATACCATGGGAGTAGCCAGGGGGGTTTTGGGGTCAACCCCCCCCCCGAAATGAAATCCCCCCCACAGGGGGGTGTCGGAGTTTAGTGACTGATCTTTTGCTTTAATTTTGTTTATTTTAGGTGAAATTTTAATACTAAGCCATTACTTGCCCTAGCACAGCCAAGGGGGTTTTGAGTTTAAAACACCCTACCAGGGGGTTTTAAGTGGTTTTGAGTTTGAAACCCCAAACCAGGGGATTTTGAGTTTGAAACCCCATACCAGGGGGTTTTGAGTTTGAAAACCCAGACCAGGGGGTTTTCTTCTTCTTCTTCTTCTAGCCAGCTTTATTGCTGCTGAGCTGTGAGCTCTTTTGCAGACTCTTTTGCAGGAAAAAAAAGTGTGCTGTTTTCTTCAGTTGTTCAGCACTGCCGTACAGGGTGTTGGTTATGTTGGGCTGTAGTGGAAGTAGGGTCTGCCTAAGGTGGATTAGGGAGGGGCATTCAAACATTCAAAGAGGATATGGTTTACGGTTTCAAAGGGGTGGGCGCAATGTCTGCAAAGGGGTAGTTGTGTGGAGTTTATTTTGTTCAGGTGGTAATTTAATAGTGGTGTGTGTCCTGTTCTTAGTTGGAAGATTGTAGATTGTTCTCTGCGGGGGAGGAAGTTAATACTGTCCAGTTTGTTAGGCGTAGTCATTTCTCTGTACATGGCTATGCCTGTGTTTCCTGATGCCCATTGGTTGAGCCACTCCTCTTTGTGATTGTTGACTAACATTGACCTTAGGGTGAGGTAGTTAACAGGTCTATCTGGTTGTTCCATAGATGAACCTGCCTTTGATAGCTTATCTGCCTTTTCATTTCCCATGATGCCAAAGTGTCCAGGGATCCACTGTAGTGTAATATTGATATTTAATTTTGATATCATCTGGTGGATTATCACAATGAGTGTTGTCAACTCTCTTGGGCTGTTTGAGGTGCTGCTGTTAAGTGCTTGCAGAGTAGATTGGGAGTCTGTAAAGACAACAATATCTGATGGTGGTTGCACTCCTTCATATAATTTGTTTTCCACTGTCTGGAGTGCTATGGTAATTGCCTCAATTTCGGCTTGGAAGTTTGAGCAGTAATCACCACAGGGTGCGCTTATCCCAAAGTGTTTATTTTTAGGGAAGACCAGGAAGGCACCAAGACCAGCATTGATGGTAGCTTTGAAAGCCGATCCGTCTGTATAAATATGGATAGCTGTTTTTTGATAGCTTTCGATTGTTTCAAGCGTGCCTACTTTGAGCTCCAGTGGATTTGATTTTTTTGTTAAGGTGTTATTTAGTAAATGTGTTTTGATGGTTGGTTGTTTGTAGTTTAGTCCGGGTGTAAAGTTTGAAAACCTGGTAATTTTTTCTCTGTTGTTGGGTAAGTGGTGTTTTAGGGCTAGTTCGTCAGTAAGTTGGATCAGAGTCCTTTGCTTTTTTTGGTTGTTTTTCCTATTTCTCTGTGTTAGTAATTTATTTGGATGATCGTCCTCCAACCTTCTGTATCTCTCAATAGCTTCTAATGCTGCTCTGTTGCGCCTTAACTTAAGAGGTTCAATATTGGAGTCTATTTCACAGGCTGCTGTGGGAGTAGTTCTCATACCTCCACTAATTAACCGCAAGGCTTGGTTTTGATTTGTATCGAATGATGATTGATAGGTTTTGTTGGCAGCTACTTGTATGGAGAGACAGTTATCCATTACAGATCTGACATATCCAGTGTATAACTGTCTTAAGGTTTCCTTTTCAGCTCCCCAGGATGTTCCTGCTAGGTGTTTTATTATGTTTAATCTTTGTGATGCCTTTTCTTTTAAATCTGCCATAAAGTGTTTTAGAGACAGTCTTTGGTCTAGCTTTACACCAAGATATGTTGGATTTTCTTCTTTATTTATTGGCTGAGAGTCTATTTTTAGGATGTAGTTTCTTTTTGCTGTTTTGTTGCTGTGGCTAAAGATTGAATAAACTGACTTTTCTTTGTTTATTTCCATTTTCCATAATTTTGAATATGTGGAGATAGTTGTGAGGGCTCTATTTAGTTTGGATTTAGTCAGCACTGGATATTTCTCTGTAGTCCAAATTAAAAGGTCGTCTGCATAAAGTGCCTTATTGACCGAAATGAGGTCCGGGAGGTCATTCATGAAGATTAGAAAGAGAGTGCAGCTAAGGGCTGAACCTTGTGGTAGTCCTTCTTCCAAACTTTTTTTACTAGAGATGGCACCTTCGAATCGGGTTTGGATGGTTCTGTTTTTTAAGAATGCCCTGATCCAGCTGTACATTTTCCCATGGATGCCAATTTTTTTCATCTTCAAAAATAGACCTTTTCTCCACACTCTATCATAGGCTTGCTGCAAATCTATAAATACTGCTGTAGTGTGCTTGTTTTCATGAAACCCTTCTACTGTGTCCTGGATAAAACGAAAGAGGTGGTCTTCTGTTCTACTTGCTTTCCTGAAGCCAGCTTGTGCATTGTGGAGTGAGCAAGTACTTTCTAGCCACCAATAAAGTCGGTTATTGATCATTTTTTCTGCCATTTTGCCAATGTTGGATGTTAGAGATATTGGTCTATAACTTTTTGGGTCTCCAGGTGGTATATTTTTCTTTAAAATGGGTATTATGTTTGCAGTTCTCCATTCCTGTGGTATGTCTCCAGTTTTCCATGTATGGTTGATAAAGTTAAGTATACAGTTTTGGGCCTGTGGTCCTAGTCCCTGAATCATTTCATTTGTTATTTTATCGGGTCCAGGGGATTTTCTTGACTTGAGGCTTTTTAGGGCAGTATTGAGCTCATGTAGAGTGAAGGGAGTGTCAAAGATCTGACAGTTGACTGTTGGAGCTTTTTCTTCTTTCTTTAAGATATTACTGAAGGCCTGGTCCAGTTGTTTTCTTGGCTTTGACTTGTTAATGTTGGCAAAATATTTATTGACGTTTTCAGGCTTTTTAAGGTTTTCTGTTATTATGTCGTCAGTGCCTTTTGTAGGTTGGGGGTTTGTTATTTGTTTCTTTCCTGCTAGCCGGTGCAGAAGGGTCCAGGCCTTTCGACCATCCTTGTTTGGATCTAGTTGTTCGCATGTTGTGGTCCACTTTTTCTTTTTTTCTGTTTTTTTCTACCAGGGGGTTTTGAGTGTAATAGAGATTAATTATGTACACACACACACATCCATCCATCCATACAAACATATATATATATATATATATAATTTTTTTTTCGGGTGGGGGCGTGGGGGGGGGGGGGAGAAAAAAAATCCCCCCCCCCCGAAAAAAAAATCCTGGCTACGCCCATGTTCTATAATATGCACCATATTTGGGATGATACAGTCTCTTGGGGGTCATCAAGTGCAATTAGTTTGTGCATTACATTTTGTACAATTAACATTCACCCTGTCATTGAGTATGTTAAAGAACCAGCAGACTATAGCATTATGTGCGCATAAGGAAGTAATTAAACAACTTCCAAGATGTATGTAGACAGAATTTGAAATATATAAAATACATTTATCAACTCTTTTATCTTTTCATATGCAAATGGTAAAGGTCTATGATTGCATTAAGATCTTGTATGAAAGAGCGGAGTGAGAGAGCACACACATTAATAGCAGCTTTTCCCATTTTGGGAGCCGCTACAAACAGATGCTGTGGTGGACTATTGCACTGCTTCACTTTGATGTTGATGTTTAGAAATGAGTAATTCTAGTATCCACTCACTTTGCCGTCCATTGCTACCAGCATCAACCTGCACAATCAGTTCTTCTCCATTATCAGCATAAAATTTTCTTGGAGCCCCCACTGCAAGTTGATCAATGTAAATCTTTTCTCTGGAAGTCATCAATCTTCTCATTAGCTGGAAAATACAATTAAAC
The DNA here is from genome assembly GCF_947242115.1 of Biomphalaria glabrata. Taxonomy (NCBI): domain Eukaryota; kingdom Metazoa; phylum Mollusca; class Gastropoda; family Planorbidae; genus Biomphalaria; species Biomphalaria glabrata. The sequence continues at coordinate 13,003,690 of NC_074728.1, forward strand.
AAATTTATTGCTTGATTTCCAAATATTTTTTTTCATATCATATCTGAATAAATAGTGGAACAAAAAATAGTTATTTTAATGTTAGATAAAATAGATTGTTTATAGTGTCTCCATTTGATTTTTTAAAAATGAATAAGAAACAAATTTTTGCTTGGATTTTGATTATTTTAGCAGAGATTTTAATACTGAACCATCACTTTCCGCACCTCAGCCATGGGGGTTTTGTGTTTAACCCCCCCCCCCCTACCAGAGTGTTTTGCAGTTAAATCCACCTCTTCTATAAACTAAAACCAAAAAAACAAATCCAAATTACAGTATCCGTTTCCTCACATTGCACTACATCCTTAGTGTATCATACTTAATAGACAATGTTTTAGAGTGGTTCAATATATATGAAATGTCTATTAAACCATTTCAAAATTCTAGAAGAAATTTTTTGATCCTGGATTACATCTCTGGATACATTAAAGAAAATTAATGACTCTACGTCTAAGGGCCCCTCACATAACGCTTGCCCAGGGCCCCGCGCACTGCTAGGGAAGCCCCCGACTAGATTTAAACAGCTTAGTCTGTTCAATATCCAATTTCTGTTTCAGCCTAAATGTCCGCTATGCTAGTGTTTGCGCTTTAAATTACCTAAAATGTCCTTGCACTTCTCTAAATATTTTAGTTGCAAAAGTGGTAGTTATAGTTTAAAAAAAAAAGTAAAATAGTTAATCAAAAGTCTTGTTGTCCGGGGTTGTATTTTGATGTGATAATTTAATTAAATTTTGATAATCAAAAAAATATTGCAAACAATGTTTAATATTGTAAACATTGACAACTGTTCTACTTACCCATCTCCAGCGTTGAGGATCATTCATCACTTGTCTTCCATAAGGAGTCTGTGCAAAGTTTTCAATAGCTGTTCCATTGGGCACAAAAAATGTGAACTCACATCTTTGTAAACAAAAAATATGGATGTGATAATGTATTTTACACTTACTTACAAAAATGTTTATATCTTAATTAAAGTGTATACAATAGCTAGTTGACAGATTTAAAAAAAAAAAGAAATAGAAATTTTATTTGGTGTTTGAAACATTTGTAGTTACTCTTTATAAAAATATTGGGTCGAATAAATGAAATGAGAATTGATTTAAGCGAATCTGACCTCTTGTCTTTTTAATGAAAAAGTTTGTTGTTACGCGATCATTGTAAGTAATAAAAGTTTTTTTTTTGGGACTCCCAGGTATGATAATTAATGATAGTTGAATGTGACAATGTGTCTGATAGTGCTTAGGCTTACACACACACACACATATTTTTAAATTGATTAATTAATTTCAAGAAATCAAGCTCATACGTATATATATAAATTCATCATTAATGTTAAAGTGCATAAGATACCTGAGTGGACCTTCTCCACATGGTCCAATAAAGTTGTTGTTGGTATTGCTGTTGGCATAAGTGCCAATGGATGGCGGCTTGCTCCCAGCTGCAGCACTAGCACTAAAAGTACATTCTACATTTTGTGTTAGAGTTGGGTCTCTCATGTACTTGTCTAGTCCAAGATACTGAAGTTGAATATATGTAGACCTGGAAAATCATTTAACCATTTTATTTAAGTGTTAAAAAAACAGTAAAACAAATAGAAAATAAGCAAAAAATAATAACCTCAATAACAACAGTTAACAAATATATTTGTATCAATGATTTCATTTTACCCTCATAGCAGTGCAGTACTAATATATAATCTGACATATCATTAACAAAATCATCAATAAAATTATCGGTAGCTAAAAACATAAATAAATAAACAAGAAATTCATGAAAAAATATTTACTAAAAAGAAAGCTTATACTAAGTGTAATTGTATCTATTGATTTGGATAGTTCATGTAATTACATTTGTAATAGATCTAGACTAGTATAAACAGCGAAGTTAAACAAGGATGCGTCCTGGCCCCAACCCACTTTGGAATACCATTTTTACTGCTGATCCACAACGCGTTTGACAAATTCACCGAAGGCATCTATCTCCATTCCAGATTTTATGGCAAACTCCTAAATATTGCCAGACTGAGGGCCAAAACTAAAATCAGAACCACCCTCGTAAGAGATATGTTATTCACGGATGACGCAGCGGTAGTGGCACACACGCAAGAGGAACTTCAGTCACTTATGTCCCGCTTCTCTCAGGCCTGTAAAGAATATAGCTTGACTATTAGCACGAAGAAAACAAATGTTATGGGACCACCTGCTACAACACCACCGTCCATCCTCATAGACGATAACAAGCTGGACGCCGTAAACGAATTCTACTATCTGGGATCCACAATTAAAGATGACCAGTCTCTAGAAGAGGAGATTTAAAAAAAACCATAGGGAAGGCTGCATCGACCTTCGCTAGACTCAGGCCAAGAGTTTGGGAAAACCATAAGCTAACTACGGTGACCAAAATAAAAGTCTACAAGGCATGCGTTATGAGTACACGGCTGCAAGGAAGTGAATCATGGACCACCTACCCAAAGCAAGAGAAAAACTGAATTCATTCCATTTGAGATGTCTCCGTAGGATCTTGAAAGTCACATAGAAAGAAAAAGTGTGCAATACTGAGATCCTTGCGCGATCAGGTATTCCCAGCTTCTTTACAGCCCTCAGACAACGCTGGCTTGGACATGTTCGCCGTATGAGGACAAGCGCATCCCGAAAGTCATCCTCTACGGACAACTCGCGACTGGCACAAGAAAAACTGGTCGTCCCCACCTCCGTTACATAGATGTAATAAAACGGGACCTCAAATCAGTGAACATCAATACTTACAATAGGGAAGACATAGCTCTAGACCGCACCAGATGGAGAGAGACAGTGACCAAGAAAGTTATGGACAGTGAAAGAACATGAGACTCAGCTCAGGAAGAAAAACGTAACATCCGAAAAACGGCCAGCTCCTCTACCACTGAAGCAAAAGCCACCTTAACCTGCGCTATTTGTGGACGGGAATGTCTCTCCAAAGTAGGGCTCCACAGTCACAAGAGGAAGTGTGCTCTGAGATGAACCATAGTCGTTCTACGACACAAGGAGGCCAACTATAAGATCTAGACTATTCTAGACTAACAAATATGCGATTAGAAATGTTTTTACAACTTATTTTTGTTTAGCGCAATTTCATGCTTCTAGCTTTCTCAATCTCAATTAGCTATGATCCTGTTGGTAAATGGGGTGTGTGAGAGAAGGGGTATTTGATCGCTTTTCAAATGTATTAAAATAACTTGTTCACTCAGGACTCCAGCCTCTTCAAGGGAACAAATTGAACTTATAACACACCCAATCTTGGATCTAGCTGAAATTTTGCACAATTGATTCTTTTACCTGGTAACAGAAGAATCAATAAAAATATTAACCAATTAGTTAATTTACTATTGGTAATTAATTATTTGTTTGTATCTCAGACAAGGGAAATAATTTTGTACAAGACTAAAGTGGTGGTAAAAGCTGAATTAGTCCCCTTTATATGAGGCTGCCGTCTCAGGCTTAGTATACACAAACCTGAAATAGAAAAAAATAGATAACTCTACAATCTTCATTGTTCATAGGCTCTTCGCTAGCAGAGGTTTACAGCGTTAGCTTCAGAAGCCTGAGAAAGTTTAAGTCCACATGTTCGAATTCGTGTGTTTTCAGGTACAACAAATAATTGTGCAAAATTTTCAGATAGATCCGAGTTTGGGTGTCGGAGAAATAACGTGTACAAACTTTTGACTAGACAGATATACAGAGTGTCTTGATATAAGCGTTGTAACAATGGAGTCGACACGAAGAAAACACAAAACAAATCAATAGTTTGAAAAATATTTTTTACGAATTAAAAAAAAAAAGAGGCATAAGGTAGATTGTTGTCCCAAACTATGTGTCTCTCAACAGGAAATGTACTTACACAAGCCAGTCTTCACAAAAAATTGTATATGGAATGTCACGAACTGGAATACCAAAGACAGCATCAATCTGATGTACAACTCCATTGGTCACTCCAATATCTGGTTTGAGGACACGAGCCTTCACATAGCCTCCTTCAACCCAGAGGTCTGGGAAATAATACAAATGTATTTCACATTTTAATAAATTGACACACATGTCATGGATCTCTTGATAATCCTAAACCTAACCTTTCTTAATAGTAAATTATTTATGTTCCAGGATGTCCAGATATGCCAGGAGGTACACACTCCATGAGAGGATAATCAAACTTAAATTCCCATGTTTGGAATATATACGAATTTACTGTCACAGAGGTGAACAGTGAACAGGTTTGCATACAAAATACAATATAAATACATATAGGAAATTCTGCTTGACGTTTGGGTGATGAGGTCATCAGCTAAAAACAAATTAAACAAGTAAAATAAAAAAATACTTTTTAAAAAGCTTTCATAATGGAAATAACTACACATTTACAGCTTTATATCTCATTTTGTTGGCCATGTACCATAAAATTGTAAGAAAATGGTTTCACGAGCAACTGAATTATTAAGGTAAACTACAGCTACATTTTCTGATGGTTTGAATCATTTAGTTCAATGACAATGTTCTTACTATTTCCATCATTGTAGACTTTGATAAGTCGACCATTGTATCTAGACACAGCTGTTTTGTAAGACTCATAGCCTCCATTGTAATCCATTAGGTTGAAATATTGAACTTGTTGGAGAAGACTCATTTCTAAAACCTGAAACGCAAAAAAAAAAACAAAACAAGATTACAAAGAGAGTTTGTGCTACACAAACTCAGAGGCGCCCCCGTCGGATCCCTGTCGGATCTGCATATTCGCAAATTCAAGAGGTGATTTAATTTTGATGGTCAAAAGTAATAATGTTTCAAAGATTCATTTGCCGTAAATTTAAATTTAAATTAAATAAAAAATAGTAGATTAGTTTTAGTATATTAAAACATTGCTATATTGATCAAAACGTTTGGAAATGAAAATCTACCCTTTTTTTTTACACTTTAAGTTTAGAAATTGAAATTCTACATCTTAATATAGTCTATTTTAGTCTAAACTAGATCTAGAAATTCTAGATCTAGACTCTAAAATAATTTTAATTAGAATATAAATCCAGATCTAGATATACTGTAATAAAAATCTAGATCTAGTTTTAAAAATCTAGATTAGATCTAAATCAAGATATCATTCCTTTTTTAAACGCGAGTCACATAACGAGGCTTAATAAACATTACTATACCGAGTTCTTTTTTCATTTAATTTGAAGAATTAATTCCATATAACGTCAGAGGGAAAAAAAAAACACTACGTCACACGGCCTAGCTAGACTAAAAATCGCCTTCATCAATACGAGCCATTTATCGAGTGTTCATAGACATTGGTGCACCGAGTGCGTTCTTTTATCATTTCATTTAAAGAATTCATTCCATATGACGTCAAAGGAAAAAAAAACACTACGTCACATGGCTTAGTTAGACTAAAATATGTTTTCATCAATACGAGCAATTTTTCGAGGGTTGATAGACATTGGTGGACCGAGTGCGTTCTTTTAACATTACATTTAAAGAGTCCATTCATATGACGTCAAAGAAAAAAAATTCCATTACCTCACAATAGGCTAGTACCGGACCATAAAAAAATGTCTTTATTTACACGAGATATTTAACGAGGGTTCATAGACATTGGTGCACTTTCTAATAAAATTTATTTAAAGAGGATCAAAGCCGCATTGTTTTTGCGTTTTGTCTGTTAGTCGGTCTGTCCCTTATCTTGATATAAAAAAACAACAACTAAAAGTTATTAAAAAATTGATTAACCTTTATTTTACGTTTCAAAACATCGCAATAATTTTTAGGTATGAACACAATTGAAAAGTTTATATAATAGATTGTTCCGGATGTTTGTATAAATAGTAAAAGAAAAAGAGAATTTCAGATAAATGTAATACCGTTAATTAAATTTTTTGGATGGTCTCGTATAAAAATTAGATGTACTACAGCCATGTGGAGAGATTTTCATACCTTACTTTGGTGTTTGGATTCTGTTTTCCTTAAAAAATCGGAACATAATATTAACGATAATTAGATTTTTTAATGTTTTAGGTAGAAAGTTAAATGTACTGTAAGAGAGTAGTGAGTTAAAATATTTTTCATAAAAATCCGTAAAAACATTATTTCATAAATGAGAAGATTATTTGTTTATTAATTAGAAGAGGGAGTTCAAACAATTATTTGGCGTTAGTAGATTTTTAAATAAATTCGGAAATTTCTGGCGACGATTTGTAAGAAATAAAATCTGGAACATTCTTTATCGATTACAAAACTTCTATGTTATGTTTCAGCAAGAAAATTAAATGTCTAAAAAGTAATGTTCAGTAATCAATTCTAGTAAATTACTTTTTTTTAAGCCCTGAACAACCTATTGTCGATATTTTTAAAATTTGTTTAAAGATGAAAATACGGAACAATTTGATATTGATAACCAAATTATAGTGACGCATTGTCAAATAATATAAGTGTAATATTAGTAAATTATGCGATTTCAAATAATCACTAGGCATAATTCATGTTTTATAAAACAATATCCGGAACATTTTTACACTTACTGAAATATAAGTCAGTATAGAGATTTTGATTTAGCATTAATATGCTATTTACATAAAAAAACGGAACAACATATTATTGATAATGTGTTTTTGCAACGTTTAAGCATGGAAATTGAATGTAATATAAATTAGAAGAGCAAACAAACATTTATTGGGGTTGATTAGTTTTGCACAAAAAAATCCGGAACAATCAATTTTTGATACTTAAAACTATTGAGAGGAACATTAAAGGGTAAATCAGATTTTCAATAGCCTTTAGAGTTCTAGTTTTTTTAATCTAATCGTGACGGACAGACCGACCAACAGACAAAACGCACAAAAATAATCTTCTTTTATTCGGATGGGGGCACTAAGCAAAAAATAAATAAAATCTGATTTTTTAAAAAAGTTTAAGGAATTGGTTTAGAACCTGATCATGTTGCGACATTACTCTACTGCACGAAAATCGCTGCATAAAAGTCCATTTAAAAAAAAATGTGCGTGATATTTACATACAAAGTGCATTATTAGCCTTTATAAACAAACAGAAATGTTTTCTTTTAATTTTAGCAGCTAGTTGACCAGAAAAAACCTCTTTAACTATTGTTTATATTTGTTGTAAACATTTCCTGTACATTTTTAAAATATATTTGACTTATTGATACTGAAAATACACAAAAATTGTTCATCTTTGTTAGCATATTGTAACATTGCCTCCCTTACATTTACATAATTGTTTTAGAATTGGTGTATTTTTATGAAAAAATCGCTTGCATAATTAATTTTATAAATTAAACGGTTTGCTTTTAGAAAACCAAAAGTAGCCGTTGCACCTAAACTTTTCAAGCCGCATTTAATGATGAAATAATATTTTTCATATCTCTTCTAGTTTTCGAGATCTGAGTGTGACAGACGGACAGACGGACAGACAGACAAACGGACAGACGGACATTTTGCACAAACCTAATAGCGGCTTTTTCCCCTTACGGGGGCCGCTAAAAAGTAAAAATGAAAGATCACTGTGCTCTGAAATTCATCCAATTCTCTCTCTAAAATTTCTATATCTTGTGTTGTTTTTATTTTTCTATATATTGAGCAACCGTCTGCAAATATTCAGACTTTTATTTCTAAACTAATGTATTTGAAGTAATATGTAAATGTTGTCTACAGATGTCTATATTTGGGTCTGGCTTAAGAGTCACGAAAGCATATTTTAACTACAGACAATTAAAAGTCAAAATAGAAACTGGCCAAAAAAGTTGCAGTCGTTATTTCATTACAGGTTTCAATAGTACTGCTTGGGAGGGTTGGTAATATAAACAAATAATTTTTTTTTTTTTTAGAAATATTTGATTTTTATGTCAGAGTCCATGACATACACTCCTTAGAGTTTCTCTTATTAGGTGTATGGGGGAAGAACTTATGCCAAAAGAAGTCCTTTTTGGTGAGCTTGAAGGTGGTCGATTGTGACAAGTCAAAAACTCGCTGTCAGAGTCACTCAAATTTATCACAGCATTAATTATTATTTTTCATTATTTATTATTTTATTTTAATTATTTCCCCATCCTACGCCTAAATTATTCACCCGCCACACCTTTTCCGCTCCAGGCTAGACTTAGTCGACCACATTGGAGATAGCTAGGCCTCGTCTTTCGATTTATCTTCCCTTGACCGGGGCAAAGATACGTACAGACTCTTTGATCTTATCGGCAGGATGTCTGACAGCCGCAGTGGACACCACCTTGTGTGGAATGCAAGTCACTCCTCCTCCCCCCCCCCTTTCTCCTACGCCTCTCTTTGATCTAGGAGATTACTCGAGTCAAAGCGCCTCTCGACGCTCCCATCTTAAGTCTAATTCACCCACGTGTAAGATAATTCTTAGCCTAGGACATTTCCTGTGTCCGCCCACATTTTCCAGGCCTTTGTATATAAGGTAAATTAAATCAAGTCAGACCCTCTCTTTCTCATTCGAGCTGAACTATCGAGTCTGGACTATATCATTTATTCTCCCTCCTAGAGGAATACCTGGTGGTAAGCCGAACTTAATCACAAGTTCCATCTTAATTACTTTTGTGCTATTTCCACTGGATATTATTCTGTGTATTTTATTAGTTCATTTATATTTAATTAGTGCATTGTGTATTTCTCACTGGCGTAAGTAGAGAACATAAACATGTCCTATGTATGTATTTATGAATTGCATTAATCTATTAATGCTACGTTGCTCAATTGATCGTTGATGCAACCATGTATATATTTGTACATCTTATTTTATTTCCTTTATCTCGGTTGACCGCCTTGATAATTTTACTAGCGCACTAATACTGCGTCTAGAAAAGAGATATGAGTTATCTCCCCTGTATTGAATTATCTCCCCTTTACTCATTTTACTCTAATGAGAGTTGCGCCGCTTGAACGGACACCCTCTCCATTCAAGCGCGCTCCATTGTTCTCGACCCACGGTCATATGTAAACAAATCGTCTGGGTCGCTGACCACCGTCCATTCCCCCCCCCTCTCTTTCTCTATCCACCTGTGTTGTTTATTTGAGATTATTATTTCCCCTTATATGTACATTTTATATTATTATTTCCCCTTCTATGTACATTTTCATATTGCTACTATCAGCCATCTATTTTCCAAATCACATTTGTCATCATTTCCCTATTGTGCTCTAAAGCAATTTTACCAATCTGACGAATGCACCTCAGTCGAGGGCATCGATAAGATGCATGAGAGACATGTCCTAACTTGTCTTTATTTATCCGCAGCCTCCCTCAGGTGTCTGCCTATTTATCTATTGGATTTACCTGCCTATTTATTTATTGGATCACCTATTGGTTTGATATCAAGAATCATCTACTATCTTTGCGCTTAGTGCTATTCAGCACTGCACTAGCTCACTGACCTGCCTATTTAATTATTGGATCAACGATCTATTTACCTGCCTATTTACCTATTTATGTGCTTAGTGCTATTCAGCACTGCACTTGCCTACTGAGGTCTACTCAACTCTACCACTTGGCGCTATCGGCATTGCCCGCCTATTCGACAGCCCACCTGTCAAGCTATTAGGTGCGACGTCCCTATAGATTCAGATCTGTGTGAGACGTCATAGCTACGCCAACCCTCTGCAACTCACTGGACATATCCTGTCAACTACGCTGCCCACGGCAGATCCGCTCTGCCCGCAGTAACCTTGTGCCCACGGTAGCCGGCCACCCGCTCTACTGTGCCCACTACAGATATTAGATTTTGGGGATTGAGACTCCACAAGAACTATATCACCGGCGTCCCTCTATCCGCTAGAGCGCCACCTCCAGCTGCAGAACCTCAAGCCAGGACACAGCCAGCTGCAACATCAACAGGACAACCAGCTAAGTCAGAGGACAAAGTGACATACTCTCTTATTAAATGCAAGAGTGATGATTAAAGCTAGTATTATTTAGAGATAGAAGCAAACCCTGATATTAGCTCGTTAAAACTTGATGTTAGTGGTGCATGTACGGCTGTAAGTTTTTTCAGCCAAAAGTTGTGTATATTGTCCGGTCCAGGAGCAGTCCAGTTGTGGGTTTTTAATATAGCTGCTGAGACTTCCTCAGCTGTGAAATCCTCATCAGGCATTTTTGGTATTAGGTTGTTTTTAGTTTGGATTTCCTCGATCCAGTCAGCCTGCACATTGTAATGTAGCGGGTCGGACCAAAGCGCCGCCCAGTAGTCGGTAAAGGAGCCGTGTTTAGTGCTATCAATGGTTTGAATTTTGTCAGCACCATTATCAGCTAGTTTACGGAAGAACTGTTTTCTCATGTGCTGAAATAAAGCGTTATGCTTGTCGTGCGCATCTGGTAGGGTATTTTCGTTTGAGCACCATAAGGTCTTATTAGTTCTGTTTCTAAGGATGCGCTATATTGGTGTCATTGTTCTCTTGTTGTGCCTTGAGATGAGTCTCTTTGTGTTCTCTTGGTGTGCCTTGAGATTGAGTTATCTGTGTGGTGTTCTTCCCCAGTATTGGGTAAGTTAGTTTATTTTACTATCTTCTACATGTCGTAGCTTTACAATCGGTTCTTTAATAATCGTGAGAATGGCGGTATCAAAGGAGTGTGTATTTTTCTTATCTAGGGACGCAGGCTTGGGACTCTGCTGGAGTCAAGTCTGAGTTGTAGGCTTGGTAGTTGACTATTGCCCGTGGCGTTGGGTTGGCGTTGTGAGGCCTGATTGACTATGGCACTGAGATTAAGGTGTGCTATAGCCCTTTGAATGTAATCTGTAATTGCTATTGATATTTATTCATAATGTATGCCTCATAATATCATATATATCATTAACTCATTAAACCTTTGTTGTTATATGCAATATTGTTATTCCCTAGTATACGTTAATATTTGGTTTATTCGTTCCTAGATATGTATTGCATAAATTGATTACTAGACTGTTAGGGGTGCCCAGGCAGACGAGCCAAGGCTAAATTATAACCCCGGCATAAAGCTAATAAACACTGCTCAGGTGGGGAGCCCGGCGGAGTACATCATACCCTAGATGAGTGCGAGGACAAAACCCACCTGACAGAAATGGGGGCTCTGGGAAACAATATGTAAATGTCAACTTTGTGATCTCTGTGTCCTTGATTTGACCGCTAGGGCCAGTATAAAATGCAGATACATAATGGATATGTTTTGTATATTTTAAAGTGATCAGTAAATACATTTATGATGTTAAAGCGGTATGCTGTTGTGCAGCACTAAATAGATTAGACGAGCATTCGGTGTATTTTGCGTAATGGGATTGGTTCACAATGTGTATCGAGAAACTTAGAGTGTGTAGTTACTCTTTGAAACTATTGTAACCTGTTCTTTTATTTATTGTCACCAACGCCTGAATCCTCTGACTCTGAGCGGCAACGTGTGAGTGGATCGAGTGCCTGTCGACGGGATCGACCTGAAACTGTGTGTCTTGCTGGCTGGTGTACCGGAACCGTCCTGAAGTTAGAACCGTTGGTCTGCTCCAGTGGCCTTGGTTGTCTGTGGCTTTTCTCTTCTGCGGAGCCTGGAGTGAGGCGATTTTCTTCCGACGCGGGATACTGAGCAGATAAGTCCTTGGCCCTGTTTTTGTCGATGCGCCCGTGATTTCAGTTAGCCCGTTGTAATTAAGAAATAATATATATTTTTTTTCCTTTTTATCTCTATGATCTAACTTTGGTTTTTGTTAGCGATAGTTAGACTGTAAGTATTATTTAATAGTCTGTGTGATGGAGACGAGGTTGACTCTAACCGCCCAGTTCATCAGTGACGGCCGTGCTCTCGGGTATGATGGTGAGAGGTTGGAGAGGTATGTGGCAGAGCAGAAGGTTGAATACGAGAGAGCCAAGAAGGAGGAGTTTGAACGAGAGACGGCTAGGCTTGAGCGAGAGGAGAGATTAAAGAAAGAGGCGAAGGCGGAGGAAGAGAGGTTGAGAAGAGAGGCGAAGGCGGATGAGGCTGCCAGACATGAACGGGAGGAGAAGGCCAGGCGTGAGGAACACGAGAGGTGGAAGGAGAGAGATGCTAGAGAGGAGCTCAAGAGAAAAGATGAACTGGAGTTGGCACGGCTTAAAGAGAAGTCGGCGCCAGAGGCAGGTGCAGTGGTAGGTCAGGCAGTTGAGGTGCGACAAAAGAATGTCTTGGACAGGCTAGACAAGAACTTCCAAGGCATGAAGGAAGAGGACGATCTTCTGGCGTACTTAACGCACTTCGAGGCCGTAGCAGCAAGGTGTAAGATTGAGAGTAAAGAGTGGGCCCTACTGTTGTCCTACAAACTGACGACACCTCTCAAAAACTTTATGTTGAGGGACAGTCTGTTCCTTAGCGACAAGTATGAGGATGTCAAAACGGCACTTCTCCGCCACGCAGACATCAATGCGGAGACATGCCGCAAAAGGTTCCACCGGGTCAAACCACGGCAGAATGACTTCCGTGGGTATGTGACTGAGTTGAGGGCCGCACTGGACAACTGGTGCAAAATGGCCGAGGTAGGTAAGACAGTAGAAGAGATCAAAGATCTTTTCATTAAAAATAGGATACTAGAAAGCGTATTAAATGAGGTGTACAGGCAGCTCGTGTTAAACAAACTCAGCACAGTAGAAAATATGTTGGAGGTGATTGAATGTTTCAAGGTTGCTGGGTCTGAGGTAGCAATAAGAAAGGAAGAAACTGTGTATGTGGCAGCAGCATGTTGTGAGCCTGTGATAAAGCAGAGTCCAGTGGTTAAAAGGAAGGTAATTGTTTGTTTTCGGTGTGGTGAGCAAGGTCATAAATCAGCTGAGTGCCCTAATGAATTTGTTGCCCAAAATAATGAGACTGGTGTTGAGGATGTAAATCCCAATGATAGTATTAATGACCAAGACCAGCGATCTAGACATAGATGACTAGAGAGTCGTCGCGATTCGGAAGGTCGCCGTAGGTATAAGTTAATGCCGGATCGTTATACAGTTACTATTAGGAATTTGCCATTCAATGTTAACTGGCAAAAGCTTAAGGATAGGTTTAGGGACTTTGGTTTGTTTGGTTTTGTGGAGGTTTTAGAGGCAAATGGGAAGTCCATGGGTGTTGGACATGTAAGGTTTAAGAACTTAGCAGACGTTGCTAAGGCCGTTAGATATTTGGACAGGTCGAAATTTGGTAGTAGAAGTATTGTGGTAGTCCCTCATCGCGTGAGCTCGAGAGGTTGACGTGATGATTAAGTTAGTAATTTGGTCGCATCGGTAAATTTTGCGGTCGTGGTTTGCTAGGTTAGCACACACATGAAAGTATTGCGTTACTAGTTGGTTGAGTCATTGGTAGGAGAGTAAAATGTAAATGATGAAGCTCATGTAATAGAGCATATACCATCGTAAAAGTACAATCTTATCCTATTTGAATTTAGCAATTGGATCTGGGTTACAAATCTAGTTGCATTTTCTGTCGTATAGGATGAAGATCATTAATGACATGCTTAATTGTACCACGGGTGGTATAATAGTAGCATTTTCTTGTTCAACTGTTTTTTTAAAGATATCCAAGTTAAAGGAAGGTTTAAGGCTTAAAGTGGTCTAGAGGGTTGAAAAAATTAATACCTGTAATTATTAATCGCGACGGCGGTTTTGTACAGTAGGTTCGTCAGGGTACGCGGAGTTGTTCTATGTTACTGATCTATTGGGTCAGGGTCGGTCTGTTAAGGTGCACTGGAATCATGAGTGCGCGGAGGCTTTGAGCAGGGTGCAGGCGTATCTGTGTAGGTACCCCATTCTTCGTTTGCCTGATCCTTCATTGCCATTTTTTCTTCAGACCGATGCGTCGAACAAAGGAATCTCCGGTATACTGAGTCAGTGCGTGAAAGGTGTTCTGCATCCCGTCAAGTATGTGAGTCGCAAGTTGTTGCCTCGGGAGCAGAGGTATTCCATCATCGAGAGAGAAGGCTTGGCTATTGTATTTGCCATTAGAAAACTGGACAGATACCTTAGGGGAACGACGTTTCATCTTCAGACAGACCACAAGGCCTTGGCTTACCTCCGGAGCACGAACTTTACGAACCACCGTGTTACGAGGTGGGCGCTGATGCTCCAGGACTACAATTTCGACGTGTGTCACATAAAAGGAGAGGACAATATACTTGCAGACTTGTGCTCAAGACTGGTGTGATTCGCACAAAAAGACTATTTTATTATAGCTATTGCTTGATATGTATGAATATGTGTGTAATATGTACTGCTTGTTGTTATTATGCATTGTAATGTTATACTAGTTTTATGATGGATGTTGTTGTTTGCGACATCATCTATTTGAATAATTCTGTAATTTTGACTTTATGAAGGTTGTATTCTTCGGCTTCAATGTTGGGCAATGTTTCCTAATTTCTTTTGCTGTCTATTTACTTTTTACAGTTTTTAATTTTTTTTTGAAGACTGGACTTGTCTTCGCAAGATCCAGTTAGAGGGAGAGGGGGGATGTCGTGCGCATCTGGTAGGGTATTTTCGTTTGAGCACCATAAGGTCTTATTAGTTCTGTTTCTAAGGATGCGCTATATTGGTGTCATTGTTCTCTTGTTGTGCCTTGAGATGAGTCTCTTTGTGTTCTCTTGGTGTGCCTTGAGATTGAGTTATCTGTGTGGTGTTCTTCCCCAGTATTGGGTAAGTTAGTTTATTTTACTATCTTCTACATGTCGTAGCTTTACAATCGGTTCTTTAATAATCGTGAGAATGGCGGTATCAAAGGAGTGTGTATTTTTCTTATCTAGGGACGCAGGCTTGGGACTCTGCTGGAGTCAAGTCTGAGTTGTAGGCTTGGTAGTTGACTATTGCCCGTGGCGTTGGGTTGGCGTTGTGAGGCCTGATTGACTATGGCACTGAGATTAAGGTGTGCTATAGCCCTTTGAATGTAATCTGTAATTGCTATTGATATTTATTCATAATGTATGCCTCATAATATCATATATATCATTAACTCATTAAACCTTTGTTGTTATATGCAATATTGTTATTCCCTAGTATACGTTAATATTTGGTTTATTCGTTCCTAGATATGTATTGCATAAATTGATTACTAGACTGTTAGGGGTGCCCAGGCAGACGAGCCAAGGCTAAATTATAACCCCGGCATAAAGCTAATAAACACTGCTCAGGTGGGGAGCCCGGCGGAGTACATCATACCCTAGATGAGTGCGAGGACAAAACCCACCTGACAATGCTCCTTTCTTTTGGTGGTTTTGTTGTAGCGCTTTAACCTAGCTCCCTTTAGTTTAGCTTTCTGTCTCAGAGTATCTTTCAAACATAAGAGTCGTGCGTGGCTATCACAGTCCGTCAATTTGATTCCAGTTGTTCTTAGTATTGTCTTCATTATTATTATTATTATTATCATTATAATGAAAACCAGGATTTGAATGCCATTAAGTCGCTATGCTACTTCTTTGGTAGGAGGGTACACTTTAGGACTGAATGCCCTGCTCGAAATGCATTATGTCATCAGTGCGGTTAAATAGGACACTTCCAAACTGTTTGTAAATCAAGTAAAACAGCAGCCACCACAGCTGCCAGCAAAATATCACTGACCAGTGTGATAACTCCAACTACCTTGTCATCAACGCATTTCTCTGGGCTTACACAGTCTACGGCCAAAGTGAACGTCAACGGGTTATTGTTGCAAGCTCTCATAGACACTGGCAGCTGTTGATGGCAGTTGTATTCAAGATTTCATTGATTACGTCCCTGTTGTTCAGAGAGATTTACTGATTGTGTTAAACGTCAGTTTCCGCGAATACATTACGTACAGTCTTGATACGTACAAACTGCTCGGCCAAGGCTACGATGGCTGCTCAGTGACGGCTAGAATACAGGACTGTGTTCAGGCAAGGGTTCGTGAAAAATATCCAAAAGCAGCCTTTGTCCATTTTGAGTCTCACAGATTTAACCGTGTTATATGTAAACCTTGTTCCGGATATACGTAATGCTGTCGGTGTACCAGTCCCAAACGATAGAGTTGGTACTAAATGTACGTCTTTTTGTGAGACACAATCATCTGAGAAGAACGAGTTCATTAGCGCTATCAGTCACAACTTTGAGAAGATCTTTGTTTGACGGTTCTTAAATAACGGCTACTGGTGAAGCCCGACAATCTGTACGTGTAGAATCAGTGCCTGCTCTCAATGTACGTTTCCTATTTGTCCTGTTAATGTCGTCAATGATTCATCCATTCTTATCTTATTTAATAGATGACAGACGTGACTTCAAAAGAGAAGATAATTACCTCTTACGCATTTCATGTGCCAATCTAGTCAAACATGTTAATGTGTGACTTACAAATTAAACACTGCTAAGTGTCACGTTGTTTAGACAAGTGTCTTTTGCTTTCCCCCAGCTCTGTTTACTGCTAAGTGTCACGTTGTTTAGAAAAGTGTCTTTTGCTTTCCCCCAGCTCTGTTTAGTTTTTTCCTTTACTCGTAATACTTGTACGGGGAGAGAGTGCCCTGTATTTTTGTTTTGAATTGATTTTTGCTACGTCACAAAGTGCGGTGACATTTATTGGTCATTCTTTGTCATGAGGCAGTTCACCCTTGGAATTTGGTTGAAACAGACGGTGTGTTGGTCCGTAAAAGATTATTAGCCTGTGTTAACAAGTACTAGTTACTTGGACTTGTTATTCGGTAGGATTTTTGGGACTTCTGTTTAGGGTGAGTTACTTCGTTTGTGATATCTCTTATAGTATGTAGTATGAGGCTATCACTATTTCTAGTTTTAGAGTTGAAGTTAAGTTTTGTGTTTATTTCGTTTATAGGGTGCCAGTGTTGGAGTTGTATGTACTGAGCTCGATTCTATGTCAGTGTGGGTGTCGCTTGTCGTCTCAGAAATATATTGTACAGTCTTGAGAGCCATTGTCAGATTGGCGATAGTCAACGGCGTTGAGTTTCAGGGCCGTTACACATCAGTTGGGATCAGCTGAGGTCTAACTTTATTATTGCCGGTGTTGGCAGTATTGTGACGTCAGTCGGTCAGTGTCTGGTTGACTACGAAGTCACGGTGACAAGTGGTAGCAGTAGCAAGGTGCTTATGTGAATTACTGAATAATATCTATCTAATATATATCATTCTCATTGTACATATACATCTATCAGTATCTTACAATTAAATTTTTTTGGTTATTTAAACCATCCACATAGTTGGTTACTCTATGTACGACTGTGTGTAAATGATGTTCTTGTCAGGTTGAATCTCTGGGCCTTAATTGTGTACAGCTTTTCAACAACACAAATAACTCCTAAACCTGACACTAAGTTGTTGGTTTTCCTGGCTGATTCAAGCAATCCATTCAATTCTCTAATGGCACTAAGAAAGAAGGATATTGTACGAATGTGATCTAGCATATGGGATAAGAAATTTGCCTCTATCTTTGTGTCTTTCTGAGTATTTGATTAGGTTTTGTTTTTCTATTTGTAAATTATGGTTCAATGTTTTTTGTATTGTTGTTACCTTACTTTTTATTCTTCTGTTCTGAAATGCCTCTAAATTTAGGAAGTTTAATAATGGTGTTACTTTAGTCAAATGTGCATATTCGTTTGTTATAAATCTCACAGCTCTTTTTTGCGTTTGTTCTAGTTTCTAGATGTTTTCTTGAGTTGATGGGTCCCGAAGAGAGGATGTCTAATATTGGCCTAACTAAAGTTAAATAGCATTTTAGTTTTATGTTCCTGTTTGATTTGTAAAATTTTCTTTTAATAAACGCTAATGCTTTGTTTGAAATAATTTCATCAATATGAGGATTCATGAACCAATTACCAAAATGTTGCAGTCTGTCCAACTGAACATAGTTGCCGTATCAGTAGTCTAATTGAGAAAATCAAAAGGCAACGTAACCATGCCGAGGTTGACGGATGGCATCCTGTTGGCAGGTAAAATATGTATTAAGCTGGTGCTGCCGATAATTTGCAGTTGACACATGTTTGGATTTTGAGAGTTATTCAAAACACGACTTTGCATTCCGTATCTTTATTCGTTAGTTTCTTCATTAACGTCACGCTTTTCGGGCAACAATAATACTCAGTTCAACTTGTTTTGTCTTAATCTTTAAGCGAGGCAAGGTCTGGAACGTGAAGAAGACTCTCAGCACTGTACACGATAAGCGTTCATCGCCAACTTGTCCAGCGCGACGAGAAGCTATTCATTAATAAAGTTATTGACAGTTTTGACATTTGCAGTTTATTTTTTCAACCGTACGTAGGCGCGGATTGACTTAACAAAGCAAGCTTTCAGTAAATAATTTATTCACATGTTTAAAGTGTATATATATATTGTTACGTATTTCTGAATCTTCTGGCTAAATGTATTAGTAGGCACACAAATAAAAACACTGCAAAGAACTTGACGACTAAACTCTCAGCTTCATATAACTTTATTGACTATTAACTCTAACAATTTGTTACTGTAACATGTAGCGTAGAAGACTGTACAATATCTGTCAGTTTACAGTTAGCTATACTTCGTTGCAATTCATCTCTTCACTTCGTTGCTATTCATCTCTTCTCTACTTGCATCGAGCCGTATTCCACAGAACAGACCAACGACACACTTCCCAGTGTCGCTCCAGGTCTCCCAAAGCAGAACCAAGTCGTACTCAAGTCTACCGAATCAGAGCCGCACACGTCTTACATCGACTGTATCGACTGTAACGGCTCAAGTCCACTGTAGTTCGCTGTATAGACTTTAACGACAGTAGTCCACTCCAGTTAACTCTACCCTAGTTAACTTGCATCGAGTCGTACACATTTCTCTTCCACAGATCCGCACACGTCTTACATCGTCTGTATCGACTGTAACGGCTCACTCACGACTCCATACGACTGACTTTCACATTAACTCTCTGGCTTATATAGAGTCCCTAATCGCTTGTCCAAAGTTGCACAAACACGGCTAGTATCCTCTGGAATAACACGTGAGGAAACGTCACATCCTGTCTTTGTTTATACATGTAGATTCCAGAAAACATCGGCTGCAGTGTCATCTAGCCGGGGTCACAAGTTGTGACCTCTATCTGTCACTGGACATTGCTAGTACCTTCTGGAATAACACGTAAGGACACGTCACATCCTGTCTTTGTTGATACATGTACATTCCAGGAAACACCCGCTGCTTTGTTATCTCGCCGGGGTCATACGTTGACCTCTACCTATCACTGTCATTTGTAACAATATATATTTAAAATTTCACGAAACACCAATTTACAGTGCACTTAATATCGCAAAAGGAGGCGAGGGGGCACACGTACTTTTCTTTAATATTCTCCGTAACAAGAAAGTTGAAGCTACGACTTTGAGCTATATGTCGCAGTGTGAACCCCGTGCAAAAATCGTGCGGCCGTCCCTGCACCCAAATAACCTGTTTTGAACAGGTAGATGTACAATTCTTTTCAAAGATGGTATAGTTTGTTAGGACACAATGGGGGTAGGTTCCTAACCTTGTGTCTATGTAGGGAAGATCTCGGCTTTGAAAGACAAGTTAGAGCCGACCAATACACATTGAAGAAGTTAGTTTTCTACTGTGCAAGGGCATTGCATCTATCTAGATGCCGTGATGACTAAATATAAATATTGTCACTTCTTACATCAATCTATATCATCTATAAATAAAACTTACCATGTCTATAAGTGATTGATTGCTTAGATAATTTGTGTAGACATTGGTTACAGCAATCATGGCTGCATTGGTTGGAGCAAACACTGTAACACCACTTGTAGCTGTCAAATTCTGAATATCTTTCCTGTTAGCATGAATCAGCTGCTCAAAATTTCTAAAAAAAAGTAACAATTTAATACAATTATGTTATTTGTATTACACAGCTTTCTATAAAAATTTCGACAGACAAGCAAGTAGCTGTGTCTAAGAAAAGTCTGTAAGTGTCTCTTGTAGTTTATTTATAACTTGATGTACATGTAAGCATTTTATTAGATATCAATGACTTTCAGGATCCGCAGATTCACTGAGCACATGCTTCTATCTATTGCTTCATGTTACCACGATTGACAAAGTGTAGTGTGGATTTGAATAATGTCATACGTAACAACATTTATATTCTACAAATCTAGATTTTTTAGCTATATACAATATTATCCAGTCATAGCATCTTAGATTATAAGGTTTTTAGTGTGCTAATACAACAGCTTGGATAATAAATCCATAAGTGATTGTTTTGTTTTCGTATGAAACAGTTTCAAGCCAATGGTAGAACATCATCGCGCTGCGCTGTGAAAACTGGTCCAAAAATCGCTGAGGAATCGAAAACAGCAAAAAAAGGACAGAAAAGAATATCACGGCAACTGACTCAAGCTCCAGCTGGAATAACTTGCCCAGTGAGCAGCCGATCATTTCGAGCCCACATATGACTCACAGGCCGTAAGAGAATACACAAAACTGTATTGTAAGTCCATCGAGCCCCCTAGAGGACAAAAGTGGTCATCATTGTATCACGACGGACAAATTTAGAAGGTTTCTATTATATGTATTTTATTTAAAATATAAAAAAAAAAGATAATTTGGGCAAAAAAAAACAACAACTATAAACTTTCTCTTACTGTGTAATAGGATCAATGGAGATCTCCACTATAGCTGTCTTGTAAACAAATCCCAAAATGTTATCAATCTGATGGACCACACTATTCATCACTGTTATATTGGCAGTTACTGTTCGACCTCCCTTCAGTTGACCAGTCACATATACTGTTGAAAAAAAATTAGATCAAGAGGCCCGTACAAAACACCGGCCTCAAAACAAAAACTATATAGCTGCGAAAAAAAACCTGAAAATGACTAAATAAAAGAAAACCCGATTTTTCTCCTGCATTGTTTGTCCTATACAAAGTTAGGTATGTTGTTTAATTAAATGATTCTTAATGCATTGACTTTGTTAGTGAAATGAGATACATTGGATAAAATCTCTTGGTTTGACTGTCCATCTTAATGTGAAATCCAACTTTTGCAATCTACATAGTGATGTCCGTATTCCGTCCTATCTTCGCTTTAATTTTGAAAAGAGGATTACTTTCGGGACATATGCTACAAATATTGCTTTTTTATCAGAATGAATCCAGGAGGTTAAAAGAAAGACATCGGAGACCTCTACTTAGCCTAATTTAGCCAGTACAAAGTGGGACGCTAGAGCTGACATGCTATGCGCACTATACCTAGGAGCCGTCAGAGCGCAGATAGAGTACAACTTTACAGTTCAAGTGTACGCAAGCAAGAAGGCTCTCGAATCATTCAATCGGGTACAGGCTCAATTGAGCGTAAACATTGAACTCCCCCCCCCCAGAGAAATGAAATCCCCACTGTCGGAATTTAGTGACGGATGTTTTGCTTTAATTTTTTTTTTATTTTAGGAGAGATTTTAATACTAAACCATCAATTGCCCCAGCGCAGCTGGGTTTCGAGTAATAAAATAATCAATAAAACAAAAACAAAATGTAAACGACATTGCCCAAGGTAAAGAGCATAGCTAAGGAAGATTTTGATTTTAAAACCTCCTCCAAAATTTACGATAAAACCCCCTTTTCAATATAACACTGAACATACATCAATCACCAGATTCTATAAGCGTAGCCAAAAGGGCTTTTGTATTTAAAATCCCCCTCCAGAGGAGTATCCAGATAAAAAACACCTTTTCAATATAAAAAAAGCAAAATTCACACTCAAAATTCAATGAGCGTAGCCAAAGTTTGTTTTGAGTTTCAACCCCCTCCAGCGAAGTTTGAAGCTAAAAAATACCTCTTCAAATTACACACTCAATATTCTATGAACGTAGCCAAGCCAAGGGGTGTTTAGAATTTAAACCACCCTCCTCCAGAGGGCTTTTTTTTTAAAGTTTAAAACCCCTTCAGATGGTTTTTGTTTAAAATCCCCCTACAGAGAGTTTTGAGGTTGAAAACCTCTCTCTTAAATATTATTCTAAAGTAAAGTACTTTCATCAAATTCTATGAGGGGTTTTTGAATTTGTTAAAAAAACAACTCCAGAGGCTTTTTAGTTTAAAACCCCCCAAAATATGATTTTGATGATAATAGTTCCCTTTTCGGTATAAAATCTAAAGTAAACTTCAGTCACCTAAGAGCGTAGCCAAGAGAAGTTACACATTTCTACCTGTGGCTGGGCTCCATTAATAAAGTGCTGTGAATAGTTATCTGTTGAAATTGAAAAAAGACTAAATGTGGCTCAACAAAGATGGCTAAGACGGATTTTAGGAGTCAGATATATAGTTCGCGTCTCAATGAAGGAAATCCTATGCCGAACTGTGAGTCGACTCCCTTAGTAATGTTGTGACAGAGCTTCGCATGAGGTTTTGGGGACATGTTCTCCTAAAAAATAAATTACGCATAATAAGAGTTGCGATGACATGGAGGCCATTACGAGGAAAGCGCAAACAGGGAAATCCTAGTATAACTTGGTGCCACACGTTCATGGAGGACATCAGAGCAGGTGGGAAAAGGCTTTAGCAGGGACGGACTGGGTATTTAAATCGGCCCAGGCATTACCATATAAACCGGCCCACAAATGACATGTCATATCATGGTGTAGCCAGCATTTTTTTCGGGGAGGGGGATTTTTTCCTCCTCCCCTCCGCACATATATATTTATATGAGTAAGTGTGTACGTATTTAATCTAAATTACATATCGACCTTTAATTATTTCGGCCTTTTTTTGTACCCTGAAATAGGGTCTTCCTTTAGTTAGTGGAAAGGCAGTAGACACCTCGCCCTTGACAGCTAGGGGGTCTGGGGGAGCGCTGTGAAGTTCTCCTGCGGGTTCCGGGGCTAAGCCCCGGATCCAATAATTATTTCCGTTGTTTAAAGCTTAAAATGCATTTTCTTAGGTATCTACATTGCATTATCCTGCTACTCTTCTGCTACCCATTTTGGCTACTCTCATGGAATTTGGTGATTGTCGTTTGCTTTATTTTTTGTTTTTGTTTTAATGAAAAGGGGGTGGGGCTATTCTCGAAATCCCCTGGAAGGGGACCCCCCCCCCCGCTGAACTGTGGCAGTAAGTAAATTAAGATCTGGACAACTGATGGTTTGAACTTCAACCCTGCCCCCCCCCCGGCTATGCCCATGTGTCATATGTGTAAGTCTAATATACGCATACAGTTTGATAACCCATCGAAAACTAAATGTATGCTTGCGAAGGATTATAAACGGTAGGATTATTTTAGGTATTTTATTTATACACTAGTCGACCGGCGGTGTAGCATACGCCGCTATTTTGCAGGGCCGGCCTTAGGTCACTGCAACCTATGCGACCGCAGTGGGCCCCACATTTTCATAGGACCCTCGCTAATTCAAGGTGTATAAATTATTAAATGAAATCATTTTATAACTTAAAACAGATTTCCCGCGCCCTCCTGTCGATTTACACGGAGCTCCTGGAAATCTCACAAAATTGCAAAATTTACTAAAAAGTCCTTACAATATACGGAAATATATATAAAAATATTGTCACTTTAAGGTGTCATTCAATCTGGAAAACTCCAATCCTACGAGCGATAAATAAAAACGGCATTATGCATTAGCCGTAATTTTTATATCTGGTGAAAGAAGCTATTCGCGCCTCAAACTAATGAAAAATTACTTGAGGTCAACAATTCTCAAAGATAGATTAAAACATTTGGTAATTCTTGCTATTGAGCGTGATCTATGTAGGAAACAGAATTATTATGATATACTGTATGACTTTGCTTCACGAAAGGCTCGTAAAGTAATTATGTATGCAGTAAAGAATGAATAAAATGCATAGACGAATTTATTTTCTAATAAAATAAATCATTAATCTACTGATGCAATGGACCATTAATGCCAAAATATTTTAATTTTTTAAGCAGGCTATGATGGTGAACTTTGTCAAAAGCATTGGAAAAATCTAGTAAGATAGCATCTATTTGCTCACTATTATCTAAACCTTTTGAAAAATCATCAATTAGTCATATTAGTTGTGTTTCACACGATCTATATTTCCTAAAGCCATGTTGGTATGGTGTGAGGACATTATGTTTGTCTAAGTGGTTTATGATTTTGCTACATATTATGTGTTCTAGGATTTTACATGTGATGCTGGTTAGTGATACTGGTCTGTAGTTTCCTGGGTCAGATTTTTCTCCTTTTTTAAATAGGGGGGTGACATTAGCTTCTTTCCAGTCCCTTGGTACTCTGACCTGGTTAAGATGCCTGAAAAAGCATTTTGAACACTGGGGCTAGCTCATTGCTTAGTTCTTTGAGTAATCTAGCTGGAATACCATCAGGTCCAGACGCTTTATTTGGTTAGGTGTTGGCTAATAGTTTTTGAATTCCATTTTCTTGTACTACTATATCTTCTATGTTGTCTACTTGGTTCAAATTAAGTAATATGTCTTTGTCTCCTAGGGCTGAGAATGCTGATGCAAAGTACTTGTTTAGGATGTTTGCTTTAGTTTCATTATCATTATGTATTATGTTATGTTCATCTTTTAATGGCGCTATGCCTGTTGTTTCCATTTTCTTACACTTAATGTATGACCATAGGTTTTTGTTGTTATTTTTAGATATTACATTGTTTATGTATTCGCTCTGCAGCTGTCTGCTTACTTTTTGGGTTAAGTGTTTAATTTTTATATACTTTTTGTAAACTCTTTCTGTCTTAGTTTCTTTAAATTTTCTATATAGATTTTCCTTCTGTTTACAAAGCTTCTTTAGTCTATTATTAAACCAGCATTTATTTATTTTGTTTGATTATATTACTACTACACTAGACCTAGATCTACACTAACACTAAAACAAGAACATCCTAGTACCTTACTATTCACTAAGAACAGTCTAAGCCACTAAGTCTAAGCCGACCAATGCAACACTACATTAACAAAATCAAAATAACACTAGATTCCCTAGATCTACAGCAGTAATAACAATAGCAGTTATATTCAGCAGAGTAATAGCAGTAAAAATAGCAGCATGTATTTCAGCAGAGAAAGAGCAGCTTAAAGCAACAATAACACAGCAGTTATATTCAGCAGTTAAAACAGCAGTAATAATTACGAAACTTCTAATTCTTCATAGGAGCTATTTAGGATCACCGCTGAAATGTTAGGGGGAGCAAATAACGAACGTTTGCCGTCATCTATCCCAGTATCTGAACTTCCTGATTCCTTCAATAGATTCTTCATTGGGAAGATTGAGCATATTAGAAATGACATGCCATCCTTCTCATCACAGCTTGACCACTCTCCAATCTTTCAAAATTCTCCTTTTTGCAAGTTTCAGCTTGTATCTGAAGATTATGTCAAAAGTACTATTTTAAAGATTCCAAATAAGTCATGTGACCTTGATCCCATTCTAACTTCCTTGCTCCTTGAATGTTTAGATGAGCTCGTATCCATAATTACTAGCATTGCGAACTCTTCACTGACTTCAGGCATTGTACCACAGCAATTTAAGCATGCACTTGTCAGGCCCTTATTTAAAAAAATCCAGTCTTGACCCGGAATGTCTAAAAAACTATCGTCCAGTATTAAATCTTCCCTTCCTGTCAAAGCTTCTGGAGCGCATCGTGTTAGCGCAAATTCTTTCTCATCTTGAACAGTTCTGTCTCTTGGAAGAATTTCAATCTGCATATAGGAAGTGCCGAAGCACAGAGACAGCAGTGGTCAGAGTACTAAACGACTTACTTCACAATTCCGACATAGGCCACATCTCAATTCTTTCAATGCTGGACTTGTCCGCAGCCTTTGATACGCTAGACCATGAAATTATGATGGCCAGGTTCTCTGCCACTTTTGGTTTAACAGGAATCGTCCTAAAATGGCTTGGATCCTACCTGACTGAACACACCCAAAGTGTCGTTGTTAACGGAACAGAATCAATAAGCTTACTCTTGAAGTACGGAGTACCCCAGGGATCAGTTCTAGGCCCAGTACTGTTCACTATGTATACATATCCACTCAGCGATGTCATACGGCCAACGGCATCCTATACCATTTCTTTGCCGATGACTCACAGTTATACGATTCCTCAGTACCATCAGAGGTGTTGCATCTGGCAGAGAAAATCAGTAGTACCATTGCAAGGGTGAGCAATTGGATGGTTGAAAATAAGCTCAAGATGAACAAGGATAAGACAGAAATAATTAAGATTGGCACTCGAAACAACGTCTCGAAATTTGAAAGCACAGATTCTCTTTTTATTTCGAACTACCAGCTTCCTTATGTCCATGTAGTGCGGAATCTTGGAATTTTCTTCGACTCAACACTATCTTTCGACCCACACATAAGTCAGCTCTGCAAGGGTCTTTATCTGCAGCTGCGTAGATTAGGCCAGATTTAACAATGAAGTCAACAAAAACGCTAGCTGTGGCATTCATACTCTCCCGCCATGACTACTGTAACGCCGTGCTAGCAGCTATACCTGATGACAAAATAGCCCAACTGCAACGTATACAGAACAACGCCGCACGAATAGTACTTAGAAAAACAAGACAAGATTCTGCTACTACGCTCTTGCGCATGCTCCATTGGCTTCCCGTGACAGCGAGAATCGATTACAAGGTCGCCACGCTTTGTCATCAGTGTATATATAACAATGAGATGCCCCTGTACCTTAGAGAACTGATTACTCCTTAACTCAACGCCACGTTTCTCCCTCAAAAGCTACGGTCTGCGGGCTTTTTCAGTGCACGGACCAAAGGTTTGGAACTCACTGCCCATTGATCTCAGACAAGACAACATGCTATACCACTTTTAAGTAGAACATTAAGACCTACTTGTTTAAAACTTTTTTAGATTAGTTTATGATTTTAATTGTCGTGTTTGTGTTTGTAATGTTATTACAGCGCCTTGAGCCTACATTTTGTTTGTTATAGCGCTTTATAAATAAATTATTATTATATTATAATAGCCTGCAATACATAAATGCGAAACTATAAATACAAAATCATATATTCTATCAGATCTAGAACACTCAAGCAGGACTGATACGCGCCGCCATCTTTAATTCAAATGCTCAAAACAAAAGCTGCCAACTAGAAAATAAAACTAAATTAAAATATATCTAGCATAATTACACAGTGTGACATAGATCTACACTACACTTACAGGCCGTCCCAGGTACAGAATAATAAAATAATTACACGACAGACCACAAAGATCTTCGGCTGCCACACAGAGAGAGATACGGTACTGACCACTGGTCAAATGTACACTCAACTGTTTTAATACAGTCATTGGTTAATATGCATGACTAAATGCATGACGCGTAGGACGTAATCATCTTCTTTTTTGAAGTAACGTCTGTATTATATAAGATAAGACACTAACGTATATAAAAATATGCGGAAGTACAATTATAAAATCTGACACTAACCTATAAAAATAAAATATATAAAAATAGCTCTAACCTATACAACAAAAATATATATAAAATAGCTCTGGGAGCGCAAGCTCACAATTGTTTACTTTTTAACAAAGTACAGTTCAATAAATAGAACAGACAACACAACATTAAGTCTTAATGACTGCAAAAAATACACGAAGACATATAAAGTAGCATCATTTTAATGCAATTGACGAACCAAATTAAGAAAGATTATTTAAACTAGATAATACTAAAAAATGTTATTATCAGCTATTTGACAATGCACAAACATTTAAATAGATACTACTGTATCCCTTTGAATGTGGCACATTACTTTCCTGAAGGCCAATTGAAATTTAACACAAAGTGTTTTCTTTAAAAACAAATATATAAAATGTAACGCTAGTCTACACTAATAATATACATCAAACTAAAAAAACAACGTCTTTTGTCATATATATAAACAATTGAACCTTGAATACAACTGAAATGTGAGGGTTAACAAAATAAAAACACATTTCTGCAAGTCAGTTTGATACAACTGGAATGTGAGGGTTAACATAATAAAAACATATTTCTGCAAGTCAGTTTGATACAACTGGAATGTGAGGGTTAACATAATAAAAACACATTTCTGCAAGTCAGTTTGATACAGTGTGAGAGTAACTAAAACATCTTCAATTCAATGTGATCCAATTGGACATTGGAAATCATTATTTGGTTTTCTTTTTAAACAAAAAAACAACAAACAAACTACAAAACCAAAGAACACTCAAAGAAAGTATGTACAAAAGCACAGAACGCGGTGGTCGAGGGGCTAAGGGTTCCAAATCTGGGGGTCCTGGATTCAAATCTCAGTGAAGAGTTGTGGGCAGTAAAGGAGTAACTCATTGTGCTGGCCACAGACACCCTGCTCTTTAACCGTTGGTCAAAGAAACAGATGACCTTAACATCACCTCCCCCATAGATGACAACTTTCCTATGTAAAACATCACACACAAGAAACATACAAAGCAATGAGACACTGTACAATTAAAATGAAAGACTTAATTAAAAGCTTGGCACACTATTATTGGTCACAGGTATTAAAAACCAAATGAAAAATGTTAGTCTAAGGGAATCTAAAATGTCTTCAACTGTCACTTATACCTTCTCTTCTAAACTATATACAGATCTTTGCAATGTAAGAACTCCCATCTTTAGTAAGCAGATTAATGCATTGGCCTTGTGACGAAGCTAATTGGAAATTTATTAGTGACATGAAACAGACCTTAACATTATTTCTTAAGCTGCCCCCAATAAGTGAAACAGAGCTAAAAAATAAATTTTATAGTGGTCAACAGCCTGGACACAAAATATTTAAGTGGTCCCTTAAGTTTAAAAATGGGAGAACTACTGGTCTTGAGAATTAGACCTCTACACTAACCCTTAAATATGTCTTCATTAAATAAAAAAAAAACACTTTTTGCCAGACAGACAACAAAGAAACAAAAATTTTACAAAAAATTTTATTAAAAAAAAATATTATTTACATAAAGACTTTGAGGTGGTAGATTTTACCAATGTATTAGCTACAGATCAGAAGTAATATTTAATAAAAAATTACTATAATTGTAAAAATGTAACAGAATAAATAAGACCCATTAATGTCAGGATTAAAATATATAAAATTGAGACATTAACTGTTGAAGCCCCACTTTTATCTCGGGCAAAGTCCTTTGGTACAAATGAGACATTAACTATTGAAGCCCCACTTACATTTCGGGCCAAGTCCTCTGGTACAGATGTGACATTAACTGTTGAAGCCCCACTTACATCTCGGGCCAAGTCCTCTGGTACAAACAGCAGTGAACTGATGATGTGGATAACTCCATTAGTGGCACCAATGTCAGAGTGAACTACCTGAGCCCTGATACCTTGAAACATGATATAGGCAGCTGAAAGAGAAGAGATCAAATATAACTGTGTTTAGTTCAAGTTTTATGGTAAGGCAAAGAGATGGGACTACAAATGTTTCTGGGACAATGTTAGTGTCGTGCGCGAGTGAAGTTTTCTTTTGTATTTAATATTTGTGTTTTAGAGTATAGGAATTAGTTAGCATTAGGTGCGTTTTGTTGTCTAAAATGTTGTGCATATGTATGTTAACATCATCCTTAGTTTCCGCGGTGGAGAGATCTTCTTTTGTTAGCTGTTTAGCTGGCTTTTCTATTTCCCCGTTTTAACTTCTGTTAGGTTTGGGCTACGGGAAAGAGTGTCGCCTTTTCGCACATAGAGCCGTATCGTTAACAATCGTTGTTGGAGGTGTATAAAAATAATGTTCTGTAGGCCATGTGACGATACAAAACTTGCATGCAAAAGTTCATTTGAGTTTTTCCCAGCAAATCGTGAGAAACTTTAAATTTTAACTTAATCAATTATTTTCCTGTCCACCCATAACTAAATTCTTATAGAATTTATCTCCCCTCGCACTGTTTCTCACGGACAAATCTCGACGTAAAACAATTAACTAGCTTCTCTAGGGCTAACTTTTAATTTTTGACCGCTGTACAGGTGACCAGCACACAATGGTCGCTGCACCAGCGTTACACGCAGCGGCCTAATAACTTTTCATACCTATTCCCCCCCCCCCACGCAGGATACGCACCGCTCTAAGATTAGCATTGCACTCGGGCTGGACAGATACATATTCGCCTTAGTCCCTACTCTCACGGTACAGGCCATAAATCTGACCTGACGCCTGACATCTCCGGTACATCGATACATGTGAGAAAATCACCTAGATTTCTTCCCCACCCGTTAAACAAAATGCCCCATCTATATATAGAGAGAGACCAAAGCATTCTAAGTTAGGCCCGCTAGGATTCATACAGTCTCCCCTGTTAGGAATTGTACTTGTGAGGTTTCATTAGGGACAAACGGCCTGGTTGCTACACACGATTGCTACACCCGACTGTTATAACTACCTGAGATGAACTCCTATTGAAAAATCAGAGCAGGAAGGACTAGTCCTCCCGTAGTGCTCTGGCAAGAAACTTAGCCGTCCGGCGTAGTGCCTCATGGCTACCATACAAGTCGAGTGACTGCACAGGCAAGTCCCCCCTTAGCTCGCGGAGCTGGGGACACTCGTACAAGACATGCGACACTGTTTCGACGCTCTCTCCACAGTGACGGCATCGGGAGTCAAAGTTAGTGCGGAACCGGGCAAAGTATGCCCCAATAGGACAATGTTCCGTCCTGCACTGCGCAACTATTGACTGCTCTGACCTCCTCAGTCGCCACCATGGATCGTCGCGATCTGGGTGACGCATGCGCTGCCAGACACCACGTGCTCTGTCGGATTCCTCCCAGGACTTTAACCACTTCTCATGAATGAGTGCTCGGATTTGTGCCGTTGCTTGTAAGTACGTGCTTGGTGCTTCGAGGTGTGTGGCTGCTCATAAGTAATGAGCCCCCGGCAGTCTGTGCATTTGCACTTAAATACAGTATAGCCGGTGATACTGGCATTGCGTTTGCCAGTTAATGTCTCTTGTAATAAAGCCACGTCTATTGCCCTCTCGTGGAGGAGTTTTGAGAGCTCTAACACCTTTGGGATGACCCCGCAGATGTTAATTTGTAAAATCAGGAGGGACCTTGTGTTTATGGGCTTAGTCCCTGGAGTGGGTTGGATCCCACTGGTGTCAGTTTGGGTTGTTTGGGGGCCGGAGGCTCCCGTCACTATTTCGCTTCCAGTTATATTTGCCTGCGGTGTATCTAGGTCCGCAGGAGGTTGTGGCAGACTTCCATCAACCTTATTCGAATCGGACCTCCGAAGGAGGTACGAATGCAGTGTTCGTTGAGAAGAGGACTTAGGTGGAGGAATTTTAGCTAACTTTTCACGACCTGACAAATTCCCCCTCATCGAGGTCGCGGGGCGACTAGTAGCTGACTTTTCGTGTCCAGGCCTGACGCCCACTACCCGGCGCACGGAGCCTGTTCGGGTCTGCTCGTGCCCGCTTTTTACTGTGTCTGTGTCGATCATGGTTGTATGGTTAAGGCCGTTGGCGGCCTTAGTTACTGCTCTAATGCAGCAGCGTGCATGGCCTATACTTATGTCGCCACTAAGGGCAAGGCAGAGACCTGCCCAAGCAATCACCGCCACAGATTGGCATATAAGTTTCCTGCAAGGCAGGAGTGGGGCGGCGCGCGTTTCTCGATATTCCCAGTGTCAGAGTCGCCATTGGTCGCGGCGGATTCCTCCACTAGCGCGCCAGGGAACGGGCTAGTTAGAGCCTAGCTCGTGGACGCCGACCGGTCCGCCCGACGCAGCCCGCTAAGGCCGCGCCAGTCAGTCCAGTCTTTGCCCAAAGTGAGACCCGCGAATCAGCAGAGTCCCAGGAGAACCCGACCAACCCTCGAGTTGGTGTCCAGCGCTATCCGCTTTTCGGAGATCCCGTTAGGTCTCTTACTCACCGTTGCCCCGGGGCCCCACAAGGGGGGACTGGACATAACCCCTTTAAGTTCCTTTTACACTTGCCGGCTGCTCATTCATCAGCGGCAAGCAACCAGTACCCTTGGCCACTCCCAAAGAGCGGAGTGTTCACGCGGCGACCACGATGAGGTGGTACTGGAACGCCGCGGTTATAACTACCAGATCTCCATAGAAAGTTGTAACCGGAGCAGACCACACCAGATACCCCCCCCCCAATTGGCATTGGCATTGTTTACTTTCCTTGGCCTTAACATATTGCCCAGTGTCCACAGTGCCTTATACTGCCCAGTATCATCTGTCCAGTACCCGGCCCAAACTATCCACTGCCCAATAGCTATTACCTAATGCCGACAGATTAGAGCAATCTTCGCTGCAGAAGATAAACTGGTGTTGAGTTAGCACGGCTCTCTACGAGCTAGAGATCACAGCTGAGAGATCGTCCCACTACAACTTAGTCTGCAGCACCAACCCTCTCTACTGCTAAACAGACAGCGGCCTCACCCTAGAGCCAGCTTGCCTACATCATAGAGAATATCCCGAGCCAACGTCCTAAGACAGAGCCGGATGACTCATCCTTCTGAGTGCCAGTCCTTCGACCGACAGAAGACGACCCACGGGCTAGCAGCTAAGAAAATAAGTAGCCAGACATAGGAACCCTCTTCTCTTCCAATCACTCAATAATTAGCAATCCATGATGAGCAGTTATGTTAGATATTAGCACCTTCTTTTAGTTTCTTGATTATAATTTTATTTGATCATTTATCTTTTTGTAAACTTTCATTTATTAAATTATTTTAATTTATAAACTTCTAATATTGGTCTGTTCTTACTGTAAGTTGCGGTGTGCCTGTACAAAATCTTATATGTGAGCGGGATAAATTTATAAAATTTCCCCTAGACTTAAACAAACAAGCCAAATATTAACAGGCCACCAAGATGGAGTGGGCGTGTGAAAGGTGTGTTATTGCTATTTGAATATTTATTAATGGAATGCTAACCACAATGATATTGATATCCATAAAAAAATATTTTATTAATTTGCAATTACGTGTTATTAAATATTGTTCACGTTGACAATTGTTATTCAACAGTTCCGTTGGATAATTTAGTTTGTGGTTCTAATGCTAGTATTCTTTGTTCTCGGTTTACACTGTTCAGGAACCGCAGCCGGGCCTGTACATCATACCCTAGATGAGCCCGAATAACCCCTCCATGACAGGTCATCCAGTGAATGCACTTCATTTGAGTTTTTCCCCAGAAAAAATAATTGTCAATTTTTTTTCTTTATCTGCTCAGTTTTTTATTTAATTATATATATATATATATATATATATATATATATATATATATATATATATATATATATATATATATATATAACATGAAATTGGGATACTTTGCTTCAAGAGGTGATTTTGCCTACTCAATACTTAGAATATGAATGGTTTTAAAAAGTTTTTCTGAGTTGTTTCCCTTGGTTTTTCATCTATTTATTAAAGAATATAGGTTAGTGTTTTGAAATCACTCTTCCACCTTCTATAATTTGCAAAACAAGCCAGCTACAGGAACTTCTATTTCATTTTTACTGAGTTTGAATTTGAGTTTAAGTATAATATAATGTTTGCAAATATATACAGTTATTTTATATTTCTGGGTTGTTATAATTGGTTTATAATTACGTGAGGAAATTTTGATGAAACACATTTTTTACAGATTTTATGCCTAAGGCAGAGGCAAAGTAACCATGTGGTGATTTTTTTTTCTTCAGATAATCATGCCAAGAGCCTACAATAAGAAACTGATCTCACTAAAGATTTTGATGAAGAGACTTTATTCAAAGATTTGAAAGAGTGAAAACAGGAAGGAGCAGAAATGCAGCTGGAAAAATGGGACAAGAATAAAAGAAATTTCTGTTTGAGCAAATCATCCAGTGCGATGAGATGGGTGCAAGTAGGCAACATCCTTTACTGCCAACATTTTCAACATCAGCTTTACTACAAGTGTACTTTTAATATGGGAAAATAAAGTATGATGTTAAACAGTAAACAAAGTAACCTTATGTACTCCAAAAGATACCAAAAGGTAAGGCAAAGAATGCCTTATCATCAGCAATGACAGAAAAAAAAATTGGTCTACAAAAATATACCAAAAATTGTTATGTAAATTTATTGGGCTAAACTGGGCTGGTAGTATGGATGCTGAATGTGCAATTAGCATGAACCCTTGAGGTTAAAGTGTTATGAATAAGACAATGCTTGTGTGTTTGGACAGAATTGGAAAAAAATAAAATAGAATTTTTTTTTTTTTTTCAAATTTAAATGACAGAATTTTGCGTTAAGATCTTTCTAAGAGAAATAATTTTTATTTTGATAAAAAGAGTGTAGTAAGTAATTAAAAACTATAAGATTATTGTTAACATTTATTAAATTTCTTAGAACTTGGGGGGTGGGGGGGGGGAATGCAAAGTCTTATATAGAATTTAGCTACCTATATAGAGCAGTTTCGTTTCTTTTATTAGGAATTAGTGGGCCTACCTACACAGAATCATCTGTTAAATTCCTTTTTTTCTGCTAAAAGTATCAACTTACATCTCTGTCCACTGGGAATATTACTTCAAGTATTAACTTACTTCTCTGTCCACTGGGAATATTACTTCAAGTATTAACTTACTTCTCTGTCCACTGGGAATATTACTTCAAGTATTAACTTACATCTCTGTCCACTGGAAATATTACTTCAAGTATTAACTTACTTCTCTGTCCACTGGGAATATTACTTCAAGTATTAACTTACATCTCTGTCCACTGGGAATATTAATTCAAGTATTAACTTACTTCTCTGTCCACTGGGAATATTACTTCAAGTATTAACTTACTTCTCTGTCCACTGGGAATATTACTTCAAGTATTAACTTACATCTCTGTCCACTGGGAATATTACTTCAAGTATTAACTTACATCTCTGTCCACTGGGAATATTAATTCAAGTATTAACTTACTTCTCTGTCCACTGGGAATATTACTTCAAGTATTAACTTACTTCTCTGTCCACTGGGAATATTACTTCAAGTATTAACTTACTTCTCTGTCCACTGGGAATTTTACTTCAAGTATTAACTTACTTCTCTGTCCACTGGGAATATTACTTCAAGTATTAACTTACTTCTCTGTCCACTGGGAATATTACTTCAAGTATTAACTTACATCTCTGTCCACTGGGAATATTACTTCAAGTATTAACTTACTTCTCTGTCCACTGGGAATATTAATTCAAGTATTAACTTACTTCTCTGTCCACTGGGAATATTACTTCAAGTATTAACTTACTTCTCTGTCCACTGGGAATATTACTTCAAGTATTAACTTACTTCTCTGTCCACTGGGAATTTTACTTCAAGTATTAACTTACTTCTCTGTCCACTGGGAATATTACTTCAAGTATTAACTTACATCTCTGTCCACTGGGAATATTACTTCAAGTATTAACTTACTTCTCTGTCCACTGGGAATATTACTTCAAGTATTAACTTACTTCTCTGTCCACTGGGAATATTACTTCAAGTATTAACTTACTTCTCTGTCCACTGGGAATATTACTTCAAGTATTAACTTACTTCTCTGTCCACTGGGAATATTACTTCAAGTATTAACTTACATCTCTGTCCACTGGGAATATTACTTCAAGTATTAACTTACTTCTCTGTCCACTGGGAATATTACTTCAAGTATTAACTTACATCTCTGTCCACTGGGAATATTACTTCAAGTATTAACTTACTTCTCTGTCCACTGGGAATATTACTTCAAGTATTAACTTACTTCTCTGTCCACTGGGAATATTACTTCAAGTATTAATTTACTTCTCTGTTCACTGGGAATATTACTTCAAGTATTAACTTACTTCTCTGTCCACTGGGAATATTACTTCAAGTATTAACTTACATCTCTGTCCACTGGGAATATTACTTCAAGTATTAACTTACTTCTCTATCCACTGGGAATATTACTTCAAGTATTAACTTACATCTCTGTCCACTGGGAATATTACTTCAAGTATTAACTTACTTCTCTGTCCACTGGGAATATTACTTCAAGTATTAACTTACATCTCTGTCCACTGGGAATATTACTTCAAGTATTAACTTACATCTCTGTCCACTGGGAATATTAATTCAAGTATTAACTTACTTCTCTGTCCACTGGGAATATTACTTCAAGTATTAACTTACTTCTCTGTCCACTGGGAATATTACTTCAAGTATTAACTTACTTCTCTGTCCACTGGGAATATTACTTCAAGTATTAACTTACATCTCTGTCTACTGGGAATATTACTTCAAGTATTAACTTACTTCTCTGTCCACTGGGAATATTACTTCAAGTATTAACTTACTTCTCTGTCCACTGGGAATATTACTTCGAGAGTCAAGTTGCACAATTAGTTCTTCTCCATTATCAGCATAAAAACTTCTTGGAGCTCCCACTGCAAGTTGGTCAATGTAAATCTTTTCTGTGTAAGTCATCAATCTTCTCATTAGCTGGAAAATATTTTTTTTTTGCAATTGACTTTTATAAAATATTTTTATGAATTACTGAATTATATTTCAATTCTATTGAGTCTGAGATTGTAATCACAATAGCTGCCAATTCAAAGGAAAATTACTTGACCAAAACTGTTTACATTTGAAAGAAGCTCATTGTTTACATCTTATGAAACCATGATGGCTGCCTGGTCAATATGTATGCACTGTCATCCCGATAGTTTATAGTTTGAGCCTTGCCCACTTCCATCTCCCATCTCCTGCAATCCTGCAGGGGGGGGGGGTGAACTACGATATATATATATATATATATATATATATATATATATATATATATATATATATATATATATATATTCATATAGTTCATTTCTGAAGATAGCAATATTTCAATATGTACACCATAGCTTGTACTTAGATTGGGCACAAATGTAGCCAACAAGAGGGTAAACAAACTGGTTTTACACAGTATTTGGTTGATTAGATTTTTAACATTTTTTATTAAGCAATTACAACATACTAGAAAGAAACTCTTTTAGTTATCCTGGATTAAAATTCTAGATATAGTTTTGTTTACAGATTGAGTTTATTCCCCCTTTAGCTAAGCATACAGCTCTGGACTTTGGAAAGGTAAAATGGCTATGGAGGTCCCATTATTATGAATTGTGGCTCCATCCATGCAGCTAAGGGTATGGTGTGGCATTTTAGCATTTATCATGCTTGGCTTCTTTTATCATTTTATTGGTACAAGGCTGTATTACTTTGCCCCATTTAGTTGCGTACTTTACACATCTATATTTAATGTATTATTTGCTTCATCTATATCTCTATCTAAGGCAACATTCAATATATATTTAAATGCAGGCGTGGATTCAATAATAACTTAAATGTTCCAGATTTGACTTAAAATTTTGAAAATGTTAAAAAGTAGAAATTCTTTTCAAAATGCTACATAGTGTTTATATTATAATGTTAGCTGAGAAAAGATGAAGAAGTGAGACTAGGTGAATTATTGTAAGCATTGACAACTTACCCATCTCCAACGTTGAGGTTCATTCATCACTTGTCTTCCATAAGGAGTCAGTGCAAAGTTTTCAATAGCTGTTCCATTGGGCACAAAAAATGTGAACTCGCATCTTAAAAAAAATTAATTATAAATTTTACTTGTATATATTTATTTATATTTTATAACAGCTAATATTTATGCTGGTTACATTGAAAAGTTAATAGGCTATATTTTCTAAAAACATATTGTATTTTGTGCAACCTCAAATGAATTGTAGCATTCCCCCTACACATAATTATGGTTTGTGTAGGTCAACAGTGTGTAAGACACTAGACTATGGACTGTGTGTTGTTTCGAAAAGCTTGGGTCAAGTCAATCCAACACAGTAGAGGACCAGGAGAGTTAAGGTGAGAACGAGATTTAAGTACAAGTTGTGTATAACTGTGATATTCAGACATTGACTACAGCCAATTGTTAAGTATTTGATTTTTACTTTTCATTATTTATTACACTCATTAAAGTGTCTCGTTATATCAGAGTCCAAGTTGTCAGGTTCTTGACTTAGCCATCTTGTTATGTCAAGGGTTTTTAGAGAATGGTAAAAATATGTATACTCTGACTAGATGTAGTAGATAAAACATTTCATTTCACTCTAATAACATAGCACACATAACCTTACATATTTCTTTTTTTTTTTTTAGAAAACAAAATATCACTTTGTTTTTAATAAAGTGCTGTATCTTCAAGTTTGAATGTTCTGAAGAGAGGCAATATTTCACAAGACTATGGAGACCTAGATAATTTGCCATGTGTAATGCAGACAAAATGATGTCTGTTGGTGGCAGATTAAAATTCTCTTTTGGATGCCTATGCTTGCCTTTGGTGTCAGCTTTTCTTTAGGTCTTTGTAAAAGTTCCCCCATCCCTTTCAGTAACCATTTCCTGTGAACTTCGTATCCATGCCAGTGAAGGCATACAATCACCTGAGTTGCTTTTTAAAGTGTTTAACCGCAAGACATCCGGCAAGTGTTAGGTATTTTAGAAGAGTAATTGGACTGGCCTGACCAAACCACTCAATAGTCTTAGAAAGATGCAAACAAATGCTATAGATGCAGCAGCTGACTAAGTATAGCACCTGTGTAGCCCTGGCGGGCTCATTCTGGACATCTGAATGGCCCGCCCCCTTGTGGGACTCGATGGCGGGTGGGGAGCACAGGTGCCAAATTACTACTAATGTCCACGGACAAAAAAAAAAACACCACCAAAAAACTTCTTGCCCCAGATTTGTGTCTGGGCAAGAGGCGAATAACAGATTCAAAAAAGGAGGAGGCCACAAGAAGCTGAACTACCTGGCCATCATTTTTGGTGGTCAGGTACACAGAGGAGGGGAAAAGCCTGACTAAGATGAGCTCTTTTATCATCTAAAAGGGACTTAAGTCAGTAGTGGGAGAGCCCAAGAGTGTATCTAAGCTACACAAGTCATTGGAACTTCTCGTAGAAGTTGATACACTCTGATGGGATTTTACGATGCAGAAGACTCTGTGATCTCCAAGTGAAAGTCATGCCACACAAGAGTTTGAACACCAGCAGAGGTGTAATCTGCACTAGAGACCTGCTGGAATGTTCCGAGAAGGAAATAGTGGAGGGAATTGAAGGAGTCACCCATGCCCGGCGCATTACCAGGCGCAGGGATGGTGAGGAGGTCAAGGCCGCCAATATTATCCTCACATTGGGAACTAGGACACCGCCAGAGTATGTGAAGGCAGGATACCTACGAGTTCTAGTGAGGCTTTATATACCTAATCCGATGAGGTGATTCAAGTGCCAGGATTATGGACACGGCGCGGCAGTCTGCAAGAGGAACACTGTGTGTGCCAGATGTGTTGGAGAGGGTTATGAGGACAACGGCTGAACAGCCCAGTTCAAATGCCCGAACTGTCGCGCTGGCTACTCAGCCTACTCTAAGAACTGCCCTGTGTGGAAACAGGAGGTTGTCGTACAGGAGTACAAGGAAAGAAATGAATGTACCTTCAGCCAGGCGAAATCAGCTGTATCGGCCCTACCCAACGGTCAATTCGGCTTGACAAAGACCTACGCCCAGGCTGTGGTAAAGATAGGAAATCAATAGCCACATTGACGGACACATTGACCCCACCACCCCCTCTTCCTCCTCCAACGCAGAAGAAAACAACGCCACAAAATACACCTCCTAAGAGAAAAGAAAGCCTTGTTGTCATGTTAAAGAACAGGTTCTCTGTGCTCGCTGTGAGCATGGAGACTGAGCAGCATGTCAAAACCAACACTCCTGGAGAACCCGGAGACATCATGTCTGACACAGGTTCTTCTCAGAGAACCCAGCCAGACACCTCTACTGAGAGATACCCGAAGTGAGGGAGGAGAAAATAGCCTCCGCTCTAACCGGAGGAATCTCCCCTTTCCAGAGAAAAAGACTTTTCCCAAAAGGGGGTTGTCCTCCTCTCCATCCAAACTCAAGACTAAAATACCAAGGTCACTGGAATAAAGGGAAACCCATTAGAGGTCTCCCAAGGCCTAATAGCTCCAAGTAGATCATTTACAACAAGCCGTGGATTCTAGAATTTGGCAGTGGAACTGTAGTGGCCTCAAGGCCAATTACGAAGAAATGCAGCTACTGATTTACTCAGAGACTCCTGTAGCTGTCTGCTTACAGGAAACATTTCTGAAAGATAGCATCCGTTTCCGAAAATACAGTGCTTACAACAGGAATGTTTAGGATGCAGAGAGAGCATCAGGTGGAGTCTGTATCCTTGTGAAGGACATCGTCCCCCATGAGAGAGTAGTGCTACACACCACACTACAGGCTGTAGCACCTAGGATAACCCTACACAAGGTTATCACTTGCTGCAGCCTGCATCTATCCCCAGGCGCTACATTGAACCCAACAGACACAGAGAACCTCATAAAACAACTTTCTCGGCCCTATATAATCCATGGGGATTTCAATACCCATAACACTTAGTGGGGATCCAACAATACTGACACAAGAGGTCGTATGCATCACCGACCTACTTGCACACAGGAACTGGATCTCTCACGTGAATTGACCTCACCGTATGTGTCCCCGGACTTCTGGACGATTTAAGTGGTCAGTAAGCAATGATCTACGAGGAAGTGATAACTTTCCAATCATCAATGCTAACTAACAATCTCCCCTCATTGGGACGACCTAAGCGGTGGAAGCTGAATAAAGCT
This sequence comes from Biomphalaria glabrata, assembly GCF_947242115.1. Lineage (NCBI taxonomy): Eukaryota > Metazoa > Mollusca > Gastropoda > Planorbidae > Biomphalaria > Biomphalaria glabrata. The sequence continues at coordinate 13,044,353 of NC_074728.1, forward strand.
GATTGGGAACAATTCCAAAAAGATGCTCCGAGGGTATTATAGAAAATATCCTAAATAAACAGAAGCTACTTGATATTGCCCGGAAAGTTTTCCCTTTAACCTCAGCAAACCCTAAATGGCCTATCAAACCATGATTTGATACAGCTTGCAAATGTGCTATTGGCGATAAGAAAAAAAAAGGCTGGCTGCATTTATAAGGAATCCTTTCCAGGAAAATCTAAAGCTATTCAGGATAGCTAGAGCAAAGGTTAGACAAACCATTCGGATAGCCAAAATGTATTCCTGTTGAAATTTTGTTAGCAGTCTGGATGCCAAAGGGAAAGAATGAAATGCAATATGGCATTTGAAAAACCAAGGACGAACATTACGTCCTCCAGAGATAAAGCTGACTGCCTTGCATCCTCAATAGCAGATAAATCATCCACTGCACACTACACGCCACTACACGCCAGAATTCCAAAAAGTCAAAAAAGGGAGGAAAGACACCCCATTGACTTCAGATCAGAGAACAATGAAGATTATAACAAACCGTTCTCGCTTAAAGAACTGAGGGACTCGCTGGACAAATCAAATGACACAGCGCCAGGAGAAGATGAAATCCATTGTGAATTCCTCAAGCATATTTACGAACCCTCATTGGCAACCCTGCTAAAAGTCTGTGTATGGCAAACAGGCGCTTTCGCAAACAGCTGGAGGAAAGCCACAGTTATACCGATACCTAAACCGGGAAGAGATGGGTCTGACCCAGCTAACTATTGCCCAATAACACTAACAAGCTGCATCTGCAAAACCATGGAAAGGATGATAAACAATAGGTTGGTCTGGTATCTCGAGAGAAATAAAATAATCTCCAACTACCAGTGCCGATTCCGGCAGGGGCGGATATCAACTGACCACCTGGTAAGGCTGGAAGCTTTCATCAGAAATGCATTCCTTAGACGAGAACATCTAGTAACTGTATTTTTCGATATAGAAAAGGCCTATGATATAGTTCGTCCATCGTGTATCGATGATGACCACTTTGTCATCCAGGGGGCTGAGGGCTTTTATATATATTTTTTTGTATTGTTTTTGTTTTTTTTGTACTTTTTTGTATTTTTCGATATAAAAAAGGCCTATGATAAAACCTGGAAACATGGCATTCTACGTGACATGGAGCTTATGGGGCTTAAGGGACACCTTCTCTGCTTTGTGAGGGAATTCCTAAAGGACCTTAAATTTAAGGTTCGAGTGGGCAACTCCGTTTATGACACTTATGACCAGGAAACGGGTGTACCCCAAGGCAGCATTCTCTCAGTAACCCTTTCTGTATGTTGATTTTTTTCATTTTTACACTTTGCAAAAACATGAATACTTTAGAAAAAAAAAGTTACAATTATGTTTAAATAAAATTCAAAATTGGTAAAACGACAATGGTTTTAAAACAGCATGCATTTTTGTAATTTAAGGGGAATCCACCCAGACCCTGAACTATTTTTACACAAAAAGAAGATCCCTGTTGTGAAAACTACAAAATTTTTAGGTTTCACCCTAGATTCCAAATTTAATTTTCTCCCCCCACATTAAGGAACTTAAGAAGAAATGCCAAAAGTCATTAAACATTCTCAGAGTACTCAGCCATACGGACTGGGGAGCTGACAGAGATACCTTGCTGCTGCTATATCGGAGTCTAATCCGATCCAAGTTGGAATACTATGGATCCATAATATATGGAGCAGCTTGGAAATCTTATCTAAAAATACTGGAACCCATACAAAATGCTGCACTGCGTCTCTGTCTCGCTGCGTTTCGTACATCACCTATCCCAATTCTTCATGTGGAGGCTGGAGAACTCCCCATGAACATAAGAATGAAAAAGCTTTCAATGCAGTATATAGTCAAGCTAAAATCCAACCCCAAGAACCCTGCTATCGACTCCATATTTAGCTATACAGATGTAGAAATATACAATCGTACAGCCGTTGGGCCTTCGAATGAGAGAACCCATTCAAAATTTAACCCCACCCATCGACCAAATCTCTAAAATAGAAATCCCACAGAACCCTCCTTGGTTGATAAATAAACCTAAATTAAATTTATCTCTCCTTAATTTCAAAAAAAAAAGAAAATACAGACTCGAGCATACTACAAGTCCACTTTAGGGAACTGCAGGAGAGCTGTGGAGATTGTGGCACCATCTACACTGACGGATCCAAAATGGATGGAAAGGTCGCGTGTGCCTGCTCCTTTCGGAACAAAACAATCTCCCGTAGACTCCCCGATGGATGCTCAATCTTTACGGCCGAATTACATGCAATATCGCTTGCACTAATGGTAGTTAAAGCATTAGAAAGGAGATAATTTATCATATGCTCCGACACCAAATCTGCTTTGCAAGCTTTGGGACGGATGAAGACTGACATTCAATTGGTACTTAAAAGCTTTTGGACCAAATAACAGCAGACCATAGGGATGTCACCTTCATCTGGATTCCCTCCCATGTGGGCATAGAGGGAAACGAAGCCGCAGACAGAGAAGCAAAAAGAGCACTAAATCACGCGGTGTCAGGAACCCAAATTCCCTGCTCGGACATGACACAAAGTATTGCCTCTGCCACCTATCGATAGTGGCAGGATCAGTGGGAGGCTGAGACCCACAACAAACTCAGACAGGTTGTGGCGTTAGGTTGCGGCCCACATCTAAGGGTCTGACAAGGCGTGGTTGCACGACCATGTCCAAACTTAGGATTGGCCACAGCTACATCACGCACTCCTTTGTGCTGAAGAGAGAGGAGACACACTTTGTTAGCACTGGGACTCTCGTCTCCCTGTGGAACATATCCTCATTGATTGCCCCAGATACCAGGATATTAGGGGAAGCGCAGAACTTAAAAACACTGTTCGATAGTGTCGACCCTGGGAAGGTACTGGGCTTTGTTCGGGAGGTGGGGTTGCCTATGAAGATTTGATTTGTGAAACTGTGAACATATAATATTTACAAAAGATTTTTTACTAAAGATGTTTACAAAATTTACTATTTTAACTGTGAATAGACCTTGCTTTTAATGATTTAACTGTATGGAATTTAGCTCTGGTGAAATGAAGGGAGAGTAATCCTTGAATGATTATGGGCACGACATTGCATAAATTGTGCCGATGTGCAAAAAACTCAAACTCTTTGAAAGGATAATTTTTCTTAACTACCTAAGTGATATACAACTGTATTACCGAACATAATAAATATCATTAAAGTAAAAAAGTATAACCCACCTGAGTAAATCTTCACCACAAGGTACAACATAGTTATTGTTATTTGTATTGCTATTGGGATTAGTGATCCAAGTGCCACTGGAAGGCGGCTTGCTTCCAGCTGCAGCACTGGCACTAAAAATGCATTCTAAATTTTTTGTTAGAGTTGGGTCTCTCATGTACTTGTCTAGTCCAAGATACTGAAGTTGAATATATGTAGACCTGGAACACCATTTAATTAAAATTAAAAAACAATACAAGCCTAATTCAGTGAAGTCATAAAAAATAGATTTATCAATTGTGATTATTTTTAATTGAAGTCTATTATTGATATTTAATCACAAGAATTTTTAGTAAGAGATTAAATAGGAGACCATTTCATTGAAGATGGAATATTAACATTCAAGAATGAAATTACTAAATTATTAATTCTATGTAAGAGTGTGTGTATTGACAGGTTACAGATAATTTATAAAATGAAAACAATGCATTTTAATGTATAAAGAATGCAACATTTAGCAATTTACATAATATTTAATGACTGAAAATTCTACATTTGAATGTTGATGTAATAGAGATGTATGCATGTAAAAGGTTAAATGGTGTAATGTTGAGGAATGCGAATGTCGTGGAATGCTGGGTTCGTGCTTCCTGGAGTCACACTTGACACTTAACCAACACAAATGGTAGAGATTGAATGAGTCCAATATGTTGCACACTTCATGGTAGTTACAAAAATGATCCAATGCATAGAATTCAGTCGCGTCCACATAACAGCGATACCAAACATATCCAATATACTAAATCTTATTAAACCACAGCGGGTAACAATAAATTTCAAAGTTACTACTTGACTTCAGAGAAAAACTTATCAAAATACGTGTACTGTCTCAAAAGTCTTCTGGGTTCAACTGCTCAAAAGCTAGTACTTAACTCAAGTTTACTACTTGACTCTCTAAGTCACTACTGTCCGCGCCGGACCAAAAGATACTACTGACTGAACTAAAAGTCAATTTAGTCATTCTTACTTCCTGTTTCTATATTAGGAGTTTCAGTGTCTTTCCACTCTATTAACCTGAGGTGAAAAGGCAAGGCCAACAGAGACTGTGACAATGCAGTATTACTATATGTATATTATTTTTATTACAAGGAAAACATAATTCAAACAAGCAGAATATAAAAAAAAAACAACTTAAAAAAAACAAAGCTTATATTAATGTGTAGGCTATCAATTAGTTTGGATCAGTCATGTAATCAAATATGTAACTAACAATAATAAATCTGTGCAATTAGAAATATTTATTTACCAATTGTTTTTGTTTAGCGCAATTTCATGCTTTTAGCGTTCTCAATACGATATGATCCCATAACTTGTCTGGACCAGTTGGGAAAGGGATAGAAAGAACGTGGTATCTGGGTAATTGCTTTTTAAATGTGTTTTTTAAAAAAGGGAATAACCTGAATTCGAACTAAAGCCTTCTCAGGCTTCTCAAGTCAACGCGGTAACCACTCTGCTTGTGAGGAGTCTATCAGCATGGAAAATTGTATAATTATCTATTGTTTCTATTTCATGTGTTTGTTTACTAAGCCTCATATAGCAGCCTAATATAAAGAGGACTAATTTAGTTTATACCACCACTTCAGTCAAGAAATAATTATTTCCCTTGTTTGATATACCAAACAAAGTAATTTATTACCAATAGTTAATTAACTAATTGGTTAATACATTTGTATTGATTGTTGTGCTGTCAGGTAAAAAAAAAAAATAATTCTGCAAAATTTCAGTTTGATCTGAGATTGAGTGTTGAAGAAATAACATGTACAAACTTTTGGCCAGACAGAGTGAGTTGACATAAGTTTTGTAGAAATCTCAAAAGATATTTAAAAAAAAAAGGTTTATCTCTTTTCTGCATTGTTTTCCAACTTTTCACCTTTTTTTTTTTGCAAGATTAAAAAAAGATATTCAGAGAGGTTTTCCCACACTAATAATCTCCCTTTATATCACAATTGGAAGTAAACTTACACTAGCCAGTCCTCACAAAAGATGGTATATGGAATGTCACGAACTGGGATACCAAAGACAGCATCAATCTGATGTACAACTCCATTGGTGACTCCAATATCTGGTTTGAGGACACGAGCCTTCACATAGCCTCCTTCAACCCAGGTGTCTGTTGTAAAAAAAAAATATTGTTGTACATTTTGTTTTAAAATTTAAAACATTACATACATTTAAATCAAATAAAGTTGGTTATTGCCTAACTTGAATCCAATTGATAAATCATGTGAAACTGCACTAGTTCAGGTATATAATATAATGAAAGTTATATATAAATGGAATTATTCAGCTGACCAATGTTTCTAGGTAATTCTAGTAATGCTCTTCATAAAGACGTTGATGGTTTTGAAGAATACTGACGGATTAATTACTTTCTTTTTTTTTTTTTTGTCACTTTTAAAATTTTTGGTTTATTTTTTTTCTTACAATGATATATTTTTTATGATTATTTTATTATCAAATAGTGAATTTTGGTCAAAGACTATTGCTTGTTGAAAAAAAAAATCAGTTTCAATGTGTTCCCATGTTCAGCAGACAAAGTGAGGGTGGAGTCATTTAGATATTGTGAGACAAGACTCAAATTCCTACTTCAAATAGTGTTGTATTTTTTTGTTAACCATATCACACATCATGGTGTAAGAAACAAGTTTCTGAAAGGACTTGAGGTCTAAGGTTAACAACTAATTTTGTTAAATTTTAGATCAATAACAAAAAAATATTTTTTAAAAATATTATTAAAAAAAGCTTATATTAAGTGTACTTGTATAAATTAGTTTGGATCAGTCATGTAATTAATTTTGTAATAGATCTAGACTAACAATAAAAAAGCATTTATAAAAAAAAAAGGGGGAAACGACCTGAATTCAAACTCATTGCTCAAACCTTCTCAAGCCCACATGTTAACCACTCAGCTAGTGAAAGGCTTATAAACATGGAAGATTGTATAGTTATCTATTGTTTCTACTGTATCTATTGTTATGAAATGTTTTGAAAAATATATCCTTAAACAACTTGTAGCAAAAGTCAATAACAGCCTAGACCCTCACCAATTTGCATACAAAGCAGCTAGAGGAACTGAGGATGCCATTCTATTGCTTTTGGACCAGCTTTATAAGCATCTCGATATACCCAAAACATATGCACGAGTCCTCTTCGTAGATTTCTCCTCGGCTTTCAATACCATACAGCCACATCTAATGATAAACAAACTGAGTAACTTAAATGTAAGCCCTTACTTGCAAGCATGGGTTCTAAACTTTTTAACCCAACGGCCCCAGTATGTTAAAGTCAACAACACCAAATCGTCAACTCGAGTACTATGTACGGGTGCTCCACAAGGTTGTGTACTTTCTCCTGTTCTATACACTCTTTACACTAATGACATAAGAAGCATCTATGACTCAGTTAAACTCATTAAATTCGCTGATGATACTGCCATAGTCGGTCTTATTTCAGGAGACGAAACTCAGTATCGAAGCTCGATAGAAGAGTTTACAAACTGGTGCACCGACAACTTTCTAGAACTGAATGTAACAAAAACTAAAGAACTTATAATAGATTTTAGAAAGAAAAAACAAACTATACGTGAACTGCAAATAAACACTACATCTATAGAACAAGTAAAGGCATATAAATATCTAGGCGTTATCATCAACAACAAGCTTTCATGGGAAGACCACCTTGGAACTCTGACAAAGAAAACAGCCCAGCGACTCTTTTTTCTATACAAACTCAACAGTTTTAAATTAAACAAGAAGATCATTGAGACATTTTACGGCGCGACTGTACAAAATCTGCTAACATACGGAATAAGTTGTTGGCAAGGCAACGCCTTATCTAAACTGTTGCAACGTCTAGAAAACATCATTAAAAAAGCATCACAACATTACCACATTTAAAGGAACTTTTTGAACAAACGTGCTTAAGAAAATTTGAAAAAATCTTGGAAGACAACGGTCACCCGCTCCATCAGAACTACGTCAGGTCGTCGCGAAGTGGGCGACTGCTGTCAATCAAAACAAGAACGGAGTGGTACAAAAACTCGTTCGTACCTCACACGGTCAGACTCTATCACCGCCACTCATTGATCAGGGAACATGAAATGCACCAAGATACCTGTGTGTAGTCGCTGAATGAACTCTTTATGTTGTCTGTTGTATTTATGTGTATTTTTCTGTTGTGTTGTCTTTATATGAGACACGAGTCCTTGTAATCACAACAAATTTCCGTAAGGATCAATAAAGCAGTCTTAGTCTTAGTCTTAGTCTTACAGTCTCGTCCTTTTTTTCAGGTTTGTGTTCACTAAGGCTTACTTGATTTAATTACAATTTCTTTCCTTTAAGATTCCAAACAAAATGATTTATTATCAATAGTTACTAAACTAATTGGATACTTTTTTTTATTGATTCATGTGTTTAGGTTAAAGAAATATTTTTGCGAAATTTCAACTTGATCAAAGATTTGGTGCGGGAGAAATAATATGAACAAACTTTTTACCAGACAGACAGAGTGAGTTCCTATAAGCTTTGTAAATATATTCTAACCATTTCCTTCACTGTAGACTTTGATAAGTCGACCATTGTATCTAGACACAGCTGTTTTGTAAGACTCATAGCCTCCATTGTAATTCATTAGGTTGAAATATTGACCTTGTTGGAGAAGACTCATTTCTAAAACCTGAAGTGTACACAATTCAAGATAAGGGTGAGTTTTCTTCTATTAATAGTATGTAAATTATGTTTATTCATGTCCGTGGAAGATTTATAACATAATAAACTACATCCTAGTTTTTAATTAAAAGTCTGACTTAACAACACATTAACAGCATAAGTTCATTATTTCATAAAATGTTTCCATTGTACTAACCACATATTCAAACTCTTGGGAAGTAGAATAAATTTATTATATAAACATACAAATAATTACCAATTATATATTATGTTAGTGCAGAAGACATGAAACATTTATCATAGAAAGACATGAAACACACTCATTTTAGATTCTAGTATTATGTTTTCTTTCTCATAATCATTCTAAGAAAGTTCTTCATCAATGTTTTACAGAAACACTCATTGTGTTCAAAAGTAGTTGAGTTTCTTTCCAAAAGGTATTGATTTTGTAGTCCTACTATCCGGCCTCAACTAGGACTTAAAACCAAGACATTTAGATTATCATTTATGCTCACACATTCTTTAGTGTTCAAACCAAGACATTTAGATTATCATCTGTGCTCACTCATTCTTTAGTGTTCAAACCAAGACATTTAGATTATCATCTGTGCTCACTCATTCTTTAGTGTATTCAATGAATTTAATATTTTCAAAGCTCTACATCAGTGTTTCCCATCATCAACTTACCATATTAATAAGTGATTGATTGTTTATGTAATTTTGGTAGACATTGGTAACAGAAAACATGGCTGCATTGGTTGGAGCAAACACTGTCACACCACTTGTAGCTGTCAAGGAATCCTGAAGATCTTTCCTGGCAGCATAAATCAGCTGCTCAAAATTTCTGAAAATGTATAACTTTTATATTATTAATTTGTTTTTTTTACATATATATAATATATAAAAGTAATAAACTTACAAGTAGCTAGGAGTTGTATTAGCACAAATGATTTTGTTCTTTGAATTCTTTTGTAATTATACATAAAAAATTTTTTAGTTATAACTAAGCTATGATTCCCTTTCTGCCTTTAATTTACCCAACTAAAGTCAGGTATCCATTATAGTTGCTGGGTGGACTCAGAGGCGTCCTAAAAATCAGACATTCGAAATCCCAGTATTCACTGAGATTCATACCCAGGACCCCAGCTTTGGAAGCCAAGCATTTAACCATTACGTCCACCAACATGTCAACATTAAATTTCTAATCACTACACTATATGGCAGGCATTTTAAACGCTTTGCATGCGGCCCGCTTGGGCACCTAAAAAATTATCAAAATAATGCTAAACTATTACGCTTGAAAATTAGAGATGGCAAGCTACTTGAATTGAAAAATAGTATTTGTTAAACTGAACAACGAGAGAGAGAGAGTCTGCAAGGTAAGCCTGCTACATTTTGTCAAACTTAATTACAAGCCATAGCAAATCATTAAGTAAATGTAAGGGAGTGTACCGTGGAAGTAATTTGTCCAGAAAAGGTGAAAGCATTCCAAGAAATAGCGTTAACTAGGAACACTGGTAGATAGAATTAATGGCACGTCAGTCATCTTGCGTGATTAAAAAACATAATAGTTGATTTTGAATTCGTTTCATTGGGTCTCTATGAGTCAACTCATATAACGTAGCACAGTTGACTATATTCATAAGGGCTTGTGACAGGAATTTTGAGATACACGAGAAGCTACTTGAGCTCTGTTCTATGCTTAACACCACAAGAAACGAGGATGTTTTTAAGAAATAACTGGAGGTGATATTGCTGTATAATTTACCTTTGGTAAAATTAGCTTGTCTAACAACAGATGGCGCACCAACCATGAAATTAAATGGTTTTGATGCAAAGCTACTTGCTCATTTTCAGTGCATCATTCAACAAGAAACATTCTGCGCACAGCAATTACAGTTTCAACATGTCATAAGACCGGTTTCAGTCGCTCTAAATTTAATTCGTGCCCGTAGTTTAAATCCTCGACTATTTTCAATGTTTGTAGATGACATTGGACACGAATATAATTGTGTTCCCTACTACATAGGAGTCCGGTGGGTCTCTTGTCATAAAGTATTGAAAATATTTTTTGCACTGAGTGATGAAATTGTATTGTATCTAAACATGAAAGGTGAACCTGTTGAACATTTTTAAACTGACGAATGGGTTCAGGATTTGGCTTTTGTAGTTGATCACACTGGTCACCTGCAAGACATGAATTTGAAACTTCAAAGTAAAGACAAAATTGTCACAACTGCGTGTGATCATTGAAGCGCTTTCAAGCAAAATTACGTTTGTGGATAAACCAAATATGAAGAGAAAATCTTGTTCACTTCTCAACGTGTCAGGAACTAAAATATTAAATAGGCTACAACATATATGTCTTACACCTGGAATCGTTATTAGATGCTTTCAATGACCGTTTTCTTGACGTCGTTTCATATGAGCAAGAAATTTCGTTGTTTGCATCTCCATTCTCATTTGATTCTGAAAATACTGCTGGTAATGTGCAACTAGAGCTGATAGAAAAGCAGTCAGATTCTTTGTTGAAATCGAAGTGTATATAATTTTCTGTGCCAAAATTTTACAATTATATACCTGAGCGGTACGTCGAATGGCGAAAATTTGCAGCCAGAATTTTTTTTTATGTTTGCAAGCACTGATCTCTGTGAGCAGTTCTTTTGCATAATGAAAGCTAAAAAATCACCTCATCGTTCGAGATTATCTGATCAAAATTTGTCATCAGTGATAAAAGTGTCAGTGGCAAACAAACTTCAACCTGACATTAATAAACTTGTATCCCAGAAATGATGTCAAGTATCAGGACAAAGAGAATAATGCGTAATCATAGTAATTTTTAATTACCAAATAGTACTACAAATTTAGCTAACTAAGGGACAGATATGCCATTAATTATTGTATTCTACTGTATTATGTCTAATTTACATAAAACAAGTAGGCTGTTATGCAACTGATTTTTTGCTGCGGCCCCTCAGGTCATAGTAAGTTTTTTATGTGGCCCTTACATCTTAATGAGTTTGACATGCCTGCTATATGGACACCATTTTATACTTAGATTATAAGCCTGCCTACCATTCTCGACACTTAACATTTAACATTAGCCCAAAAATGTTAAAACTACTGTGAACTTTCTCTTACTGTGTAAGAGGATCAATGGAGATCTCCTCTATAGCCGTCTTGTAAACAAATCCCAAAATGTTATCAATCTGATGGACCACACCATTCATCACTGTTATGTTGGCAGGATTCAGTTTAGCAGTTACAGTACGACCTCCCTTAAGCTGACCAGTCACATATACTGTTGAAAAAAAGAAAAAGGGATGCAATCGACTACACACCAAACTATATACAGAATCACATTAAAGAAAATCCATCCTTGGATCTAACGCTGATGGTGTCTAACTAGGGCAATATAATAATTCTTTTACCAGAAAAGTAGAGGTTTATGGTGTGTTAGAAAATTTTACTTTGGTACAGTATTACTATTTTGTTTGTAGATTCTCTATAACATTTTCTATTATGTTAAAATATACCTGAAATCTTTAATTCAAAAAGCTCGTTACTTATTTGCATATTCATTCTGTACACAGTTGTTTTTGCTTATTTCAGAGTTCATGGATCATTTCCATTAAATTTTTTAAAAATGATTTCTAATTATTGTGTACCTGCTTCTCTATTAAAGTTTTTCCTGAAGACCACAGCCCCTGAATTGAACTGTGTATTGAAACGTTCATTGTGATTGACTAATGATGTGTACAAGACTTGGTTTGGGATGATGTGAAGTGTGACAATCTGAGGAAGAAAGAAAACACAATGAAAAACAAAACAAGAAACAAATATTTTGACAGCAAAAACTGAATATTATAATTTGAATTTCTGATGTCATTTCTTTTTTACATTACTATAATAAATAAAAATAATATGTTTCTTATCATTTGGGAACTTTCATAGTGGATGTTGTTTATAAACATTTCCATGCAGCTATGCTATTTAGAGTGTAGCAGTTCTTTTAAAAATTGTGTTTTTCACTTGTATTTTTATTTGTGATAAGTTTAATTACTTTTCATAAATTGCATCCAGTAGTAAGAATACAACTGATTTTTAAAGTCTATCATTTGATTTCCTAGAATTTAATGCAAAAATGTTACTCTTGTGAATTTCTAAGTTAATTATTTAATTTTCATTATTATGTCTACTCCTTTTTTTATTCATTAAGATAATCCAGGAGCTTGAGTTTGCATTAAAGTTATTGCCTACAAAGTTTGAGAATATGATTTCTGATTCCAGAACATGGCGAAGTGGTAAAGAAAAAATATGCTTTAATAAACATTTTGAGATAAAGGTAATTTTATAATCCACCCCTTAAGCTGAGCAAAACAGATTGCCTATACATGTAGGCTAAAGTTAACCGATTTCTGAAGTTCCAATGGATTTTAGAATTTTTTATCACAGAGATCTCATTCTATTTTAATACAACAGTATATTAGCCACAATTCAAAAAATCAAACTATTCATCTAAAGGAATATGTCACATTAACACTCATACATAATACATATTATAGATATTATAATATAAACTTTAAAAAAAACAACACAAAAAAACAGACTATTATATTTGTAAACCTTTTGGAATGAAGTTGCACATTCTCTTAACTTACATCTAGCATCATCCTCAAGTTCCCTTGTAGTTCGCTCAGTTTTTGCTCTGGGATCATGTTGAGTGCTTCATCAGATGGAATGAAGAAAGTCACTTGTGGACTATTCAGAACCTCCACAACCTGTCTGTTATAATTGTACTCTCCATCTTCTTGAGCTGATCTCTGAAGAATTTCCATGATTTCAGTATAAAACATAAACCTGAAAAAAAGTTAAATGGTTGGATGGTGAGCTAGAACAATAAAAAAAAAAGAGTGAAGTCAAAAAAGTATTTTAACATTTGTTTCATATTAATAACATATACAGAGAGCAGTCCAGACCAGCTTATTAATCTTTATACATGGAAACATACAGTTTTTATTTAGGGTATGCTTTTTGTAGTCTAAACCAGCTTATCAAGCTCCATTGATATTAAAATTAAGGAAAGAACTTATCTTATCTTATATAATACAGACTTTACTTCAAAAAAGAAGATGATTACGTCCTACGCGTCATGCATTTAGTCATGCATATTAACCAATGACTTAAATTCTGCCAAGTCACTGGTTTTCCTGGCTAGCTCAGGCAACCCATTCCATGCTCTAATAGCAATAGGGAAGAAGGAGTATTTGTACAAATTTGTCCTAGCATATGGGACGAGGAATGTGCCTTTATCTTTGTGTCTTTCAGAGTATTTTGTTAAATTCTGTTTTTGTATTTGAAGATTATGGTTCAGTGTTTTATGTATGATTGCTACTTTACTTTTGAGCCTTCTGTCCTGAAGGCTTTCTAAATTTAGTGATTTTACTAAAGGTGTTACTCTAGTCAAATGTGAATATTCGTTTGTTATGAATCTCACTGCTCTATTTTGTGTCTGTTCCAGTTTCTTAATGTTTTCTTGAGTTAAGGGGTCCCAAACGGAGAATGCATATTCTATTATTGGCCTAACCAAGGTTAAATAACATTTTAATTGTATGTTCTTATTTGATTTATAGAAATTTCTTTTAATAAATCCTAATGCTTTGTTTGATTTTTTTGTAGTTTCATCAATATGTTGATTCCATGACAGTTTTTCATTTATTATAACACCTAGGTATTTTGCGTTTTTAGTCTGTGTTACTGGTTTGCCATAAATAAGATAAGTGGAATTAATTTGTTTTAGTTTTTTTGTTACTCTTAACAACTGACATTTTTCTGGGTGGAAAGACATGCTCCAATTTGACTCCCATTTCTGTAATTCATCTAATTTTCTTTGTAAAATATCTGTGTCTTGTGTTGTTTTTTTGTTCTATATATTATACAATCGTCTGCGAATAATCTGACTTTTGTTCCTGAAGTAATGCAAGTTGGTAAATCATTTATGTAAATTAAAAATAGTAGTGGACCCAAGACTGTTCCTTGAGGTACACCTGAGTTTACTGTTATCGGTGTTGATTTGGAGCCATTTATTATTACAGTTTGTTCTCTCCCTATCAGAAAATCTTTAATCCACTGATGCAGTGGACCATTAATGCCAAAATATTTTAATTTTTTAAGCAAACTATGGTGGTGAACTTTGTCAAAAGCCTTAGAAAAATCTAGTAAGATAGCATCTATTTGTTCACTATTATCTAAACCTTTTGAAAAATCATCAATTAGTACTATTAGTTGTGTTTTACATGATCTATATTTCCTAAAGCCATGTTGGTATGGTGTGAGGACATTATGTTTGTCTAAGTGGTTTATGATGTTGCTACATATTATGTGTTCTAGGATTTTACATGTGATGCTGGTAAGTGATACTGGTCTGTAGTTTCCTGGGTCAGATTTTTCTCCTTTTTTAAATAGGGGGGTGACATTAGCTTCTTTCCAGTCCTTTGGTACTCTGCCCTGGTAAAGTGAAGCCTGAAAGAGTTTTGTACACTGGGGCTAGCTCATTGCTTAGTTCTTTGAGTAATCTAGCTGGAATACCATCAGGTCCAGACGCTTTATTCGGTTTAGTGTTGGCTAATAGTTTTTGAATTCCATTTTCTTGTACTACTATATCTTCTATGTTGTCTACTTGGTTCAAATTCAGTAATATGTCTTTGTCTCCTGGGACTAAGAATGCTGATGCAAAGTATTTGTTTAGGATGTTTGCTTTAGTTTTATTATCATTATGTATTATGTTATGTTCATCTTTTAATGGCGCTATGCCTGTTGTTTCCATTTTCTTAGAATTAATGTATGCCCATAGGTTTTTGTTGTTATCTTTAGATATTACATTGTTTATGTATTCACTCTGCAGCTGTCTGCTTACTTTTTGGGTTAAGTGTTTAATTTTTATATACTTTTTGTAAACTCTTTCTGCATTAGTTTCTTTAAATTTTCTATATAGGTTTTCCTTCTGTTTACAAAGCTTCTTTAGTCTATTATTAAACCAGCATTTATTTATTTTGTTTCATGTGTATTTAGTTGGTATATGATTTTCTATAATGCTTTTAAGATGGTTTTTAATGAAATTCCAGAGGTCATCGACTGGTTGGTTAATGTCTTTTTCTAATAAAAATGTTTGTTGAAAGTTTAATGCAGCTTGGTGTAGTTGTGTTAGGTTACATTTATTCCAGAGTAAGATTTTTCTTTTGGGTTTTGTATTGGCTACTGCTTTTATCTGACTGTGTATTTTTTATGATCTCATGATCTTATAGACCAGGGATAATATCATAATCAATTACTAATCCAGGTCTGTTGGTTAAGAAGAGATCTAATGTGTTGTTTAATCTAGTTGGCTTTTTAATGATTTGATCTAAACTTAGGTTGTGTAAAGTTTCTATGAAAAGCTCATTTATGTCCTTAAGGTTTTGGTGTTTATCTATGGTTAGTGTTTTCCAATATATAACAGGTAGGTTGAAATCACCATTAATCCAAAAAAACTGCATTTTTATTTGTCTCTTTAAGTGTAGTAATCTGATTACATAGTTCCTGCATGTATTCTAAACTAGAATTTGGTGGTCTAGTGGCACTGACAAAATTATTTAAGAATAATATATTTTAGCTTATAAAATATTTATCTTAATATTTATAAAATATTTATCTTAAAGAAATCAACAGCTAAAAACAACAACAAAATAGAAATAATAATTTAAATTGTATAGTAATTTCAACAAACCTAATGTAGGCTCAATGCGCTGTGAGAATATTAAAGACATAAAAACAAAATATTAAGACGTCAAACTAATCTAAATGAAGTTTTGAGCTGATAAGTTTTACAGTTTCTATTTGAATCCAGTGTTTTACCTGATCTTAAAGGACAGAGAGATCCAAACCGTTAATCGATGCAATCGAAAAGCCAACGAACGGTAAGTTTTGAGGGTGCGTTGCCCACCTAGCAGCATTAATTATTAAAAACCTTTTTTTTTTCATTCTGTCGATTTTTTTTTTCACACAAATTTTATCACATATACGCCAGTGTTGCCAATAAGTGAGCATCTTGCGTATTTTGCTCGAAAATACGTGAGTACGCTTTATCATCTAAAAGTACGCATTTCCTCCCGCTAAGGCAAATAAAATAAATAACAAAGACAGTTTGTGTAGAAACACAAACTCAAAATAGGCCCCCGAAGTGGTCCACCCAGGCAGGCTTCAATATTTTCAGAAAGAACATCCAAATGAAATTATATCAAAGACAAATGAGAGATAAGAATGGAGAAAGAAGGTTGACAGATCTTGTGTAGTGCCCCGACGATCCAGCAGATCAAATGATAGGTGTAAGTGAATGCAAAGTTAGATGTGAATCTGGCCTAACTAGTCCCTTTTCAGACCTTGTGGTCTATAAGGAAGATGATGTTAAGTTCATCTGTTTATGTGGCCTACGGTTAACGAGGGTGTAATGTAGCCAGCACAACGACCAACCGCCTTTACTTTTCCTCAAATAATGTCAGGTACCCATTAGAGCTGGGTGGACTCAAAGATTTCGAATTTGAAAATCCCAGTCTTCACCAGGATTCAAACCCGTGACTCCCGGTTCTAAGCAAAGCGCTTTACCGCTCAGCCACCGCGCCTCCTCTGGCCTAACTCAGGGGTCGGCAACCTTTTGAGTCGGAAGAGACAAAAATTAGAATTTACACAATTTTAAAGTTTTTAAAGAGCCACAAAATTTACATTTTTTTTCTTACCAACAATAAATAGTAGGCCTACTCACACATAATTTAATGAAACAAAAACGAATATATTTATTCATATATGATTAGCGTTTTTCACAACAAATTATATAATATACATATGGCATTATTAGATAATTATTTTTTCATTACGGTACCAACTAAAGCAATTAAACATTTACTTACACTACTAACTTGTACATTACATACAAACAATTGAGCAAACAAATTCAATGGGAGCGATGGCTTTGCATGGTTTTAGAAAGTTTGGATACATTTGGCTCATAACTTGTTTTTATTTTCAAACACGCTCTAAATTTTTATTTGTTTTTTAGCTTCTTACTTTTCATTAAATTATACTCCTGCAAGAGAACACTTGCTTGCACGTAGATGTCGATCCAAAGATAGTCAGTACTTCAAAGGTCAACTTCTTCAACCTACTGTAGCATTTTGGAAGATTATTCCATGCGTCCAATCAACTCTCGGCATTCCTTTTAACTGTCCACTTTTGTTGCATAACTTACATACAATTCTCGACCTCCAACGCTTTCAACTTGATTTTCAACTCTGTTAATTTTCCACCCCACAAAACTTAACTTTTTAAATCGATCAAAGGTGTTTCTAGAGATCCAGTATCAATTCCAAACGCATCAATGTGGATTGTGTTACTATTTGTGTTGAGAGGAATGCTAGAATGGTTTTGTTGGTTTTGAATAGCTCAAATCTATCAAGAAATTTAGCTTTGATTTTTTTTATAACTGTGCTGAAGTAATTTGTGTCAAAAGATTCACTGATTTTATCGTGATGCTGCTTTAGACATTAAACATGAAGTAACTTAACGCTTTGAATATCTTCTGCAAAAACAATTAATTTTTCTTCAAAAAAAAAAACAAATTCTTCTACCAAAACATTGCATGGGTTTCCCTTTCCTTGCAGTTTTAGATTCAGGTCATTTAAATTTCTCTGTTATATCAACCATAAAGTAATTTTTTTGCATATATTTGTCGTTCTCTAATTATGGCTGATTAATGCCTTTTCCATTCAAGCACAAACAAGACGTTTCAGCCATTGCACTTTATTGGGAAGAAGGAGCTCGGAATACTGAGTCTCCATTTAAGTCTTTACAACTGACAATGGTAAAGTGCTTGGACAAGATGATGTTAACAATAATGATTACCGAATTTATGGCCTCAACTATTTCGGCCAGAATGGTGTAAGAATTTCGTGGTTTATTTTTCTCTGAAGAATCGTAGGTGCCTCTTTATTTGCTCCTGTCATACTTCTAGCTCCATCAGTTTCCATTTAAACGATTTTATTTCAATTGATCTTAATGTCTTCAAGGTATTTTTGCATGGCATTCGTTATATCCTCACCTTTAGTTTGTCACGATAGCGGTATCAGACCCTGAAGTTCTTCCTTTGGACCTTGAGAAGAGATATACCTGACAAAAAAGGGCAACTTGTGCTGTGTCTTTTATGTTGCAAGACTCATTTACAGCAAGTAATAGGGAAAAAGAAAGTTGAATATCTTCCACCTGCAAATATGTTACATTTGAAGACATTTTAGCCAATCTATTTTGTACTGTTTCAGCGGATAGTGGTAAATCTTTGCCTTTTTTCCCCAAGATTTCTGGTTTGTTTTTTAAATAACGAAACAGTTCTTCAGATGCACGTAGGAAGCAGTCTTTGGCGTACTCACCATCTCTAAATGGTTTGCTTTTTTGTGCAACTTCTAGTGGTACTGCAAAGCTGGCCATATTAGCATTACTTAAAGAATGCTTCTAAGTTTGAGACGATAATCGTTTCTAACTCATTTAATTGAAACAACAAACTATACGCCATAGCACGTGAAGATGCATATTCGTCTTGCATCGAAAGCGAATTAAAAACTACATAGAAACAAGCGACGACGGTCGAGAGCTTCCGAGGAACTGACAACAGTGAAAACGCGTGTAATGGGGGAGGTTTATGGCGAAAAGCGAGTACAAGTGGCTGAGAGAATCAGCGCCTAATTTTCATTAAACGATTCAGAACTATTTAAAAAAAAGTTTCGATAAAATAAATAATATTTGCGTATGGAACTAAAGAGCCGCATGTGGCTCGCGAGCCGCAGGTTGCCGACCCCGGGCCCTTACTGAAGTGTCATAATTGATGTAATTGTTTTGAAAAAGGTCAATCTCTTATTCGTATTTTATAACAGAACTTACATAACTTAACAATACAAATATAAAAACAAAAATCTTTTACAAAATATCGTCTCCCCTAATTAAGAGTTAATAATTGTAAAATGGTGTATTTTAATGAAAAAAAACTGCTTGCATAAGTGATTTAAAAATTTCGATTTTTCGCTTTCAGAAAAGAAAAAAAGTAGCCGTTGCATCAGAACTTTGAATGGTCTAAAATATTGTGATGTTGGATTTTCACTATCTTTTCTTGTTTACGATATTTAAACGGGACGGACGGACAGACGGACAGACATTTCACACAAAACTAATAGCGTCTTTTCCCCTTTCGGGGGCCGCTAAAAAGTAGCTCTTGCTAATCATATATATAGATCAGTGCGTCAATGCCTGGAAATGGACTATTTTTTATTCGATCTACTGCGAGACAGTATCGAGTGTTTTTATTTGTGCGCGCTGATGCGCGAAGATTTCAATATTTACTAGATCTAAATGATCTAAATAAAGCAGAGTTCCTTTGAATGTGCCAGTTAATATGAAGTCTTCAAACTGATTGGGAATCAATTGGCTCATTAGTTCTAATTCATCTAGACTGGATCTAGAACTAGAGATATTGTACGATGTCAGGCACTTAGACTCTATATCACAATTAAAGAATTAACGTAAATCTAGATTTAAAATTAATATCTGGATCTAAATAGATCTAGATGTAGATTATTCTAGATTTGGATCTAGATCTAGTTCTAAATCTTATTCTAGTCTAGTTGTCTAGATCAGATGTGACCAGGTGTATACTACTAGACTTAGATTTAGAATTAATCTAGATCAAAGTGCCGGTACATCTAATTTTAGATTTAGACTATAGACTAGGTCTAGTAGCTCAATGCTCTAGATAGGCTAGGGGTCTCAAACACGCGGCTTGCGGTCCGCGATACTATTTTGTGCGGCCCGCGGCCACGTCCACGAATTAAAAAAAAAAATAGATAAAATTTACAATGACCACATATAAGCCAGGAA
This sequence comes from Biomphalaria glabrata, assembly GCF_947242115.1. Lineage (NCBI taxonomy): Eukaryota > Metazoa > Mollusca > Gastropoda > Planorbidae > Biomphalaria > Biomphalaria glabrata. The sequence goes on from NC_074728.1 coordinate 13,064,260, forward strand.
AGGATGGGGTACATGTGTCAGGCGGGCATCGCTCAGGTGGGCGGCTAGAACAGTGTATATGTATGTTTTGTCATCAGGTTTGTCAGTTGCGAAGGAGAGTTCATTGTTTACTCAACTTTACTGTAGTAGTGTTGTAGCTCTAAAAATGTCATCGTCGACAAAAAAAAAAAAACGAAAGATTGCGGATGAAAAAAGGCTGTTCCAGGAGAAGTAGAAAAATTTATATTTTGTCACACAAGTGGGCGAGAAACTCCGCTGTATTATTTGCTTGCAGTGCATCTCTGTGCTCAAGGAATACAACGTACATAGACATTATGAAACATTGCATCGAGAACAGTATGCTGGACTGTCCGGCAAAATGCGCGAGGAAAAAGTCCATCACTTGAAAGCATCTTTCAGAAAACAAAGAAACTTTTTAGCACGCATCAACACTGCAAGCGAAGATTCTGTGAAAGCAAGCTTTGTTGTTAGCAAGATAGCAAAGGCATCACGACCATTCACTGAAGGCCAGTTTGTAAAAGAGTGTATGCTACAGGCGTGTGAAATTATCTGCCCCAAGAAAAAGAAGTTCTTCGAAGGCATAAGTTTGTTTGCGAACACAGTTGCAAGCAGGATCACCGAGGCAGCGACAAATGTTCAAAAGCAACTGATTGCCGCTGCAAAAGACTTTGTAGCTTATTCCATTGCACTGGACGAGTCAACTGGTGTAACAGACACCGCATACTGTGTGTATTCATTCGTGGGGTCGACGAAAACTTGAACATTGTTGAAGAGCTATTGGACTTACTACCCATGAAAGGAACGACGACTAGACGCGACGTGTTTCAAGAACTGGAAGCTTGTATTGACAGGTTTGAACTAAATGATCTCTCTATTAGCTTGATAAAGGAAATCAAACTGATGTTTCCTGACTTGCAGAACGTATCTTCTGTGGCAGATCGAAAGATACTGTTATAGTCACTAGCGACTAGTTAGGTTCCGTTATTTATGAAGGCCTAAATTCAAAGAATGAAACCAGTGGCATTCTAGGCGTATTGTGTTTGCAAAAGAAAAGCTTTAATTATAATGCTGACAAAAAGTATTAAATTCCTTGGGCTCTCCTTCAATAACCTGAAAGTGAATTCTTTTTTAAACACAAGCATCAGAAATCAGAATAAATAACTTTATCTAACAACAGCTATTCAGCTGACTCAATAGCCCAGCTTTAATCTTAGAAACAATTCAATGACTAATTAGGATTGTCTGAATGAAAAAAAATATTTAAAATGTTTGTTATTGGTGATTGTAGAGTATGCCAAAGCTTTCATTGCTAACTCTGCAACTCTGATAAAATATTTACAGTGTCTGGATACTTTGTGGAGAAATTGCCTATTGACAATACTACTTTTTATAGAATTAGATGTCACTGACCATCTAAGCAAACTATTACATCTGGTTTAAGTCTAATTTCACTTGAAGCAAAAATGCTGTGTTAACCTTTGGATTGCTGCATTTCGTGTATGTTACGTGCTAGCTGATCTGGTCATTAGCTGATTTGCTACCGATTACGTTAATGTGCAAAATCGACATTTTGACTCTAGATATAGGCTTAATGTTCATATTAACGGTTTAGGTACCGTTAAGGTTAGGGTTAGGATAGAGTTAGGTTTATCTAGGTATGTAAGCCTGCAAATAACTATAAAATAATAATTTATTTTTTTAAGCGCTGTTAACAAAGCACTATAAACCTTTGCAAAGCTGACTATATTGTGTGTCAAAAGAGTTGAGTCAAAGATAATTACAACATTACGTAGTACCTGGACAAGTGGATCCTGGTAGTTGGTGATAAATATAAAATTAGTCGTATACTAATTCTGTTCTAAAGTTGTTGCTCGGCGGTCTGGAACTTCAGCAAGAAAACAGCGCTCACTTTCTCTTTCTACTGCGCCAAATACCCATATTGTTCATATCTCACAACCATCAAAGACATACCTCAATTACTAGGCGTCCCATTTTTGACCACTGGAGCAATACACCACAGGTGCGTTATGTAAGTCACACTCATACATACACCAATAACCATTCACAAGAGGGAAGGGGAGTCATATGTGGAAAATGAAAGTACCGGTATGTCAAGAAGAGGGGAGGGTAGAGAAAGTGGGGAAAGAAAACAAAGTCTTAAAGGGAAGGGGGGAACAGAAGTTAGCTAAGACGTCCAGGATGAAATCACATCCAGACGATGGCGGCTCAAGGATATCCCTCTTTGCTTTACCAGAGACAAGGGGAGGGAAGCGACCTCTGTAACCCGAGGTTGAGTCTGCCTTGGTCCAATGAATGGAAAACGGTGTGTGTGTATGTACAGTAGATGGACTGGGTGACAAACTCAGCTCTGCTATTAGCATATGATTTTATTCTTTCTGACTCACAATCGACTGGTGTCTGGAAATTTAAGCTCCCAGTAATTTAGGCACCCGGGAAATCGGGCACTTTTTGACAAGGCAGAGAATTAGGCACTCTTCAATAGAGACTTAGTTTTGAAGATAATTGATTTTTTAGCGCATGTTTTATTTCGAAAATACCAACAATAACTAATTTTCAACAGAATGTTCATGAGTCAAAAGAAAAGCTGACAAAACAAACAAACAAAAAGTACAATCACAAGAATGCGGGGGGAAATCACATTATATAATTTAGGCCTGCACATCAAAGGATTATGGGGAGGGGAGGTAGAGATATTTCCCCGCATAATGCTTCACATCCACCACCAACCCTTTAGATTAATTGTTAATATTATTTTAAAAAATATTAAATATTATTTCGCTACCTCTCTCTAAAGTAAAATTCAGCCTCTCATAAATCATTAGTAAATGCAAATTCAATTTTGAGGGTAGAATATTGAGTTTTACCATTTCAGCCTCCCACCCATGGGCGTAGCCAGAATTTTTTTCGGGGGGGGGGGTTAAGAGATTTTGATCTCCCCCCTCCCTCCGCGAAAAAAAATTATATGTATGTATGTTTGCGTGTGTGTACTGTAGTGACCTAATAAAACACTACAGGAAGACATGTCTTGAAGCTAGGCTTTATTGAACAAAATGACAAAACAGTTCACATAACACAGTACACACACACACACACAAGCTGACCTGGACACCATGACATTTTGACACACTAGAACAGATCAGTTCACAACACACAACAGGAAACATAAATACACAACATTCACCCCCCCCGTTTAGTTTCTTTTCGCTCTACTTCTGAGATTATACGAGTGCTGTAAGGGCGTATCTCTAGCAGGTGAATTTTGTCCATTTTCAATAATGTTTTCTTCTGCTCTAAAAGCAGGTGGAACCATGTTCTCTACAAATGTCTCTATGTCACCCCTAGAAGCCACTGAGTGTTGGGAGACACCCGGAGAAGTCTCAGTGTTACCAGGAGCCAGTGATGTTGAAAGACCTTAGAAGATGTCTCAAAGTCTTTCGGAGCGAAATCATGTACTACGGTCTCTGAAGATGAGTCGCCTCTCGGAGCCAAATGGTGTAGAGATACAGTTTCTTCCCGTCCATTTGGAAGACGTATGTGGGCCTAGTTCTGTCTGATTAGCTTCAATAAGCTCCACTTCATCTACCAGCTGTTCATATTTGCTTTGCCTCGCATGTCTTCTCATTAGGACAGGCCCTGGAACAGATAGCCAGGTCGGCAGAGAGACACCACAGGCGGACCTTCTTTTGTAGGAAAATAGTCTTTCATGAGGCGTCATGTTTGTAGCAGTGCATAGTAGTGATCTAATTGAATGGAGAGCGTCGTTTAGGGCTAGCTCCCATTGTGTGTTAGGTAGTCCTCTTGACCTGACGACAAGAAGAATTGACTTCCAGAGAGTCGAGTTCAGTTTTTCAACTTGCCCGTTCCCTTTGACATTGTATGCTGTGGTTCTGCTTGTTACTATGCCTTTACTTCTGAGGAAAGATCGTAGCTCTTCAGACATGAAAGCTGATCCCCGGTCGGAATGTAAATACGAGGGCGTGCCGAAAATGCTGAATAGGTTTGTGAAGCATCTAATTACTGTTTGAATAGACATGTCAGGACATGCATATGCAAAAGGAAACCTTGAGTACTCATCAATAATTGTCAACAAATATTTATTTTTAGTGGTAGAAGGGAGTGGTCCCTTAAAGTCAACACTAAGTCTCTCAAATGGTGATGTGGCTTTTACTAAGCTGCCGGCAGATGGTTGATAAAAACGAGGTTTTATCTCTGCACAGATGGGGCAATTGTTTACTACAGTTCTTATTTCTTCAACTGCATACGGAAGGTTCTTTGACCGGACGAAATGGAGCATTCGCACTATGCCTGGATGACAAAGAGTGTTGTGAAGTTCTTTCAAAGACCTAGGGGTGGTTGTACTTGCACAGAATCCACGAGAAAGAGCATCGGCGGCCATGTTGTCAGCCCCCGGCCGGTAACACACATCAAAACTGTACATTTATAGTTCTTATCTCCTCCTCTGAATTTTGTCGTTTTTTTTATTTTACCGTTAAGCATGAGTGATACGGACCTTTGATCCGTGGTGAGTTTGAAATGCGACCCTAATAGAAAATGTCTCCATTTCTTGATTGATTCCACGATAGCCATTGCTTCTTTCTCTACGGAGGATTGACGTCTCTCGCTAAGAGATAGTGTTCTTGAAAAGAAGGCAACTGGTCTTTTGTTCTGGGATAATGTAGAGGATATAGCGATATCCGATGCATCTGTTTCAACCTCCAGCGGCGTTTTGTGGTCTACGTTAGTGACAACAGCCATTTCTAGTTCTTTTTTTAACGCTTGAAATGTATCTTTGACTCTTTCAGGGAGTGGGAAAGTTCTGTTGTGTACCAAAGGATGGATCTTATCTGAGAAATGTCCTATCCAGTTGGCATAGTAGGAGAATAGACCTTTGTGCATTTAGGTTCTTGGGTGGAAGAAGTTGACGCAAGGGCAGTAGTCTGTCGGGGTCTGGCTTTATCTCATTATGGGAGACATCATAACCTAGTAATCTTGTTCTTGAGGATGCGTATGCACACTTTTCCTCATTAAGAGTTAGTCCATATTTTTTATAGCCCCAAGAAATTTAAGCAGATTTTTATCATGCTCTTCTCTGTCCTTACCACAAATGGTGATGTTGTCAATATAAGCATATGTACCCTCCAGTGACTCTTGTTCTATGATCTTGTTGATTGTCCGTTGAAAACAGGCTACCCCGTTAGTTACTCCAAAGGGTATCCTACAGAATTGGTATAATTTCCCTCCAGCTTCAAAGGCAGTATAGGGGCGATCAGTCTTCCTTAGGGGGATCTGATGGTATGCGTTGCGCAGATCAAGGGTGCTAAATATTTCATATTTAGCTATTTGAGAGACCTTATCATCAATGCGAGGTAAGGGATAAGCATCCCGAAGTGTGAACCGATTAACAGTTTGGCTGTAGTCCACTACCATTCTTCGTTTGTGTCGTTCGTTAGTTGTTATTGGAGATGACAAGGGCTCAATGATGCCATCTTTTAAGAGTCTCTCAACTTCTGAATTGATGAATAGAGTGTCGTTTGCAGAATATCGTCTGGATTTTGTGGCGATAGGTCGACACTCTTTAAGCATATTTTGGAAAAGAGGAGCGGGTTCGACATTAGCAGCTTTCATTCCATTTAACACCATTGTTGGTTTAGACCCCTGAAAAGTGATCTGTACACTCTCATGTTGTTCAAGGAAGTCATGGCCTAAAATAACATCCTCACAGAGGTTGTCATGTATGTGTAGCTTGAAGTCTTTATAAGTGTAGCCTTTACTCTTAATGTCAGCATTAACATGGCCTCGAGTATAACCAGTTAGGTTCGTGTTGGCCATAGATATATGTTTTGATGAGTGAAAAGTTTTGAATCTATACTTTCTGACAGCCGATGCAGAAATGTAACTGTCCGAACTACCTGTATCGATGAGGGCGTCAAGGGTAATGTTGTTACCTTGTATCTTCATTACAGCACGAGATAGAGAAAACGAAGAGGCGGCTGGTATTGTATACGCCGCTGAATCAAGAGTTATGTCTGTAAACTGTAGAAAGTTTTGATTTGCATACCTTTTTGTAGTGTCCCTTTTTACCGCATTTATTGCAGATTGCATCTTTAGCGGAGCATTTGCTACGAGAGTGGATAGCACCTCCACAAAAGTAGCACTTGCCTTGAGCTGCAGCTATGGTAACGGGTGTCGAATCAATCGTGTCTTCTACAGCAGAGCAAAGTGGCAATTCCGACGTAGTGGATTGTTGTGCTTGTGGTGTTTGAAAAGTAGTGGCTTGTTGAGAGTTGTATGTCACAGAATGTTTCTGTGCCATCTCAAGAGATCTAGCTACCTCCAATGACTTTGCGAGGTCCAGAGATGAGTACTCTAAAAGTCTCTGCCTAATCTTTGGTGATGACATGCCACTAATGAATGCGTCTCTGATGGCCTCGTTCTGGTTTTCGAGGGCAGTGACTGCTCTGAAATGGCAGTCTTTAGCTAGCAATCTCAATTTTTGAATATACCTGTCAACACTCTGTCCTGTTTCCTGTTTACAATTGGATATAAGATAGCGAGCATAAACCTCATTGGTTTGTTTCACATAGAGTCCGTTTAGTGTGTTTACAGCAGATTCAAGGTCAATACAGTCAGATATCAATTCGTACACAGCATGTGAGATAACGTTACATAGTAGATCAAACTTCTCACCTTCTGATACAGCTAGTTTTAATGCGAATTTTTCAAATGTGTGAAGCCAGTGCTTCCAGATCCTTTGAGCGTCCGGATCATTAGGATCCACCTCCAATCTTTCAGGTCTTAGAAAACGATCCATACTTAAGGTTAGAAGCACAATTAATCCACAGGATTCTTGTTCAATAAATTGTAGTGACCTAATAAAACACTACAGGAAGACATGTCTTGAAGCTAGGATTTATTGAACAAGAATGACAAAACAGTCCACATAACACAGTACACACACACACACAAGCTGACCTGGACACCATGACATTTTGACACACTAGAACAGATCAGTTCACAACACACAAAAGGAAACATAAATACACAACATGTACATAATCTTTATTACATTCTGACCCTTCAATCTTTCGGAAGACGTTCATTGTGCCCTAGAATTTCTTCCTGAAGTTAATAGAAAAATTGTAGATTCCCCGCCAATGCCAGCAAGGAGGTCTGGGGGGAGCGTTAGGAGCTCCTCCAGCGCGGGCCCTGAAGCCAAGCACTATTTCTGGTAATGAAAGCCAACAAAATGCATATTCTGAGATATCTACAGTGCATTTTCCTGCTAAAATTTTTGTTTCAAAAACCTAATGTGCTATTCTTATTGACTTAGACCCTTCGGTGCATTTGCCTTCAAGCTGTTTCCACAAAAATCTGTCACTGGTAATGTCTGAAGCCTCTTTTCACCTGCTCTGAGGACCTCCGTGAAAGTGTGGCGCCAAGTTGTAGTTTACTTAATAGGATGTCATCGCAACTCTTATTATGCGCAATTACTTTTGTTGGAGAACATGTCCCGCAAACCTCATGCGACGCTCTATCACAATCTTACTAGCCGTCGCCGCTGGTAGAAATGTGCAACATCTCTTGAATACGCTCTTGGAATTAGGTGACTGTAGTTTGCTTTAGATTTTATATCGAAAAGGGATGTTTTATCGTCAAAATCATCTGTTGGGGGGTTTAAACTAAAAAATCTCTGGAGTTTTTTTTTTTTTTTTAAATTCAAAACCCCATTTAGCTACGTCATAGAATTTGGTAAATGTAGTTTGCTTTAGAATAATATTGAAGATAGAGGTTTTCCACCTCAAAACGCTCTGTAAGGGGATTTTAAACTCAAAACCACCTGGAGGGGTTTTAAACTTTAAAAAAAGCCATCTGTAGAAGAGGAGTTTAAACTAAAACCACAAATTGGCTTGGCTACGCTCGAATAATTTTAGTGTTAATTTTCTTTTTTTTTATATTGAAGAGGTATTTTTTAGCATCAAACCCCTCTGAAAGGGTTTTAAACTCAAAACCCCTTTTGGCAACGCGCATAACATTTTGAATGCGTAATTTTCTTTTTTTTTACAATGAAGATGTATTTTTTTACCTTTAAACCCCGCTGAAGGGGTTTTTAAAGTCAAAACTTAGTGAAAACCCATTTAGCTACGCTCATAACATTTTGAGTGCATAATAAGCTTTTTTTTATATTGAAGAGGTATTTTTTTAGCTTCAAACCTTACTGAAGAAGGGGGAGGGGTTAAACTTAAAACCCCTTCAAAATTTTGAGTGTGTAATTTTGCTTTTTATATTGAAGAAGGGATTGGTCGTAAATTTTGGAGGGGTTTTAATATTAAATTCTTCCTTAACTGTGCTCTTGGAATTTGGGGATTGTCGTTTGCATTTTTTTTGTTTTGTTTTATAGAAGAGGAGGATTTAATTCAAAACCCCTTGGTAGCGGGTTTTAAATTCAAAACCCCTGGTAGGGGTTTTAACCCCCTGGTAAGGAGTTTTAAACTCAAAAACATTTGGCTTTGCTTGGGCAATGATGGTTTAGTATTAAAATCTCATCTAAAATAAACAAAATCAAAGCACTAAATTTCGATCTCACCACCTGAAGGGGGAATTTCATTTCGGGGTGGGGGTTTTAACACCCAAACCCCCCTGGCTACGCCTATGCCCACACCCCACTTTAAACTATAAAGCAAAAGATTCTGATGATAGATGTAGAGTCGGATCGGGTGTGATGACGATAAATTTATATTTATAAATTTATAGTTAAAAATTATAATGTTTTTTGTTTGGTGTAATGCACAATTGTAAGACAAATTTTCATAAGGACAATAAAAGATTATTAATATTATTATTATGATTAAATATAATCGCCTTATCCCCATCTACCTTAACACTTAAGATGTGCTTGTGGAAGGGAAGGCAGAACAGAATGATAAATTTGTCAAATTCTGTTTAATATTGATATTCAGATAAGTCTAAAATTTTGAAGTCAAATTAGAAATATTTTTTTAATTTCTATGAATAATGACACAAATACGTCCACTGTGAACATATTTTAATCATGACTTAAAAGTCAATGTCTGTCTTTGACAAAATAGAGACTTAGCAATGGAACTAGCAGGCTATAACAATGGCAATTAGATTACTGAAGGTAATTAAATAAAAAGAAAATATCGATTAATAAAAAATTTTGCTATGATGAAAGAGATATAGTATAGTGAACTTTTAGCCAGTCTTTCACCCCGCTCATTTTTTGCATATGCAGTAAGCAAGCACTGTTAGTCACTGTGACAAGTCAAAAACTCGCTGTCAGAGTCACTCAAATTTATCACAGCATTAATTATTATTTTTCATTATTTATTTATTTTATTCTAATTATTTCCCCATCCTACCCCTAAATTCTCCACCCGCACCACCTTTTCCTCTCCAGGCTAGACTTAGTTGACCACATTGGAGATGGCTAGGCCACGTCTTTCGATTTATCTTCCCTTGACCGGGGCAAAGATACACACAGACTCTTTGATCTTATCGGCAGGATGTCTGACAGTCGCAGTGGACACCACCTTGTGTGGAATGCAAGTCACTCCTCCCCCCCCCTCCGCCCTTTTCTCCTACGTCTCTCTTTGATCTAGGAGATTACTCGAGTCAAAGCGCCTCTCGACGCTCCCATCTTAAGTCTAATTTACCCACGTGAAAGATAATTCTAAGCCTAGGACATTTCCTGTTTCCGCCCACATTTTCCAGGCCTGCATATGAGGTAAATTAAATCAAGTCAGACTCTCTCTTTCTCATTCGAGCTGAGCTATCGAGTCTGGACTATATCATTTATTCTCCCTCCTAGAGGAATACCTGGTGGTAAGCCGAACTTAATCACAAGTTCCATTTTAATTACTTTTGTGCTATTTCCACTGGATATTATCATGTGTATTTTATTATTTCATTTATATTTAATTAGTGCATTGTGTATTTCTCACTGGCGTAAGTAGAGAACATAAACATGTCCTATGTATGTATTTATGAATTGCATTAATCTATTAATGCTACGCTGCTCAATTGATCGTTGATGCAACCATGTATATATTTGTACATCTTATTTTATTTCCTTTATCTCGGTTGACCGCCTTGATAATTTTACTAGCGCACTGATACTGCGTCAAGTAAAGAGATATGAATCACCCCCCCCCTGTAAGGAATTATCTCCCCTGTAATGAATTATCTCCCCTGTAGTCATTTTACTCTACGAGAGTTGCGCCCCTTGAATGGACACCCTCTCCATACAAGCGCGCTCCTTTGTTCTCGATCGACGGTCATATGTAAACAAACCGTCTTGGTCGCAGACCACCGCCCAATTCAACCCCCCCTTCTTTCTCTATCCACCTGTGTTGTTTATTTGAGATTATTATTTCCCCTTTTATGTACATTTTTATATTATTACTTTCCCTTTGATGTTTATTTTTATATTGCTATTGTCAGCCATCTATTTTCCCAATCCCATTTGTCATCATCTCCCTATTGTGCTCTAAAGCAATTTCACCAATCTGACGAATGCACCTCAGTCGAGGGCATCGATAAGATGTATGAGAGACATGTCCTAACTTGTCTTTATTTATCCGCAGCCTCCCTCAGGTGTCTGCCTATTTGCCGCTTAGTGTCTACTCGACACTACTCAACTATTTGCTATTTGCTGTTTAGTGTCTACTCAACTCTACTACTTGGCGCTATCGGCATTGCCCGCCTATCCGACAGCCCACCTGTCAACTTTTAGGTGCGACGTCCCTATAGACTCCGATCTGTGCGAGACGTCATAGCTACGCCAAACCCTCTGCAACTCACTGGAGGTATCCTGTCAACTACGCTTCCCACGGCAGATCAGCTCTGCCCGCAGTACACTTGTGCCCACGGTAGCCGGCCACCCGCCCTACTGTACCCAATACAGATATTAGAACTTGGGATTGAGACTCCACAAGAACTATATCACCGGCGTCCCTCTATCCGCTAGAGCGCCACCTCCAGCTGCAGAACCTCAAGCCCGAACACAACCAGCTGCGACATCAACAGGAAAACCAGCTAAGTCAGAGGACAAAGTGACATACTCTCTTATTAAGTGCAAGAGTGATGATTAAACCTAGTATTATTTAGAGATAGATGCAACCCCCCCCCCTTTTTATTCTTATATGTTTATTTATGTAAATAAATATTCTTCAATTTAACTTTTGTATCTATCTTTCATTGCTTGTCTCGTTGCGTGTCTGCTCCCGATTCATATGCTGATAGGTTGGTGTGTGATAGCTTTAAAAATAATCATCCCCTAGACATTAAACGCGCCAAACACACGTCACATTTCCCCACCTGTCACAGTCACTTCAAAGCATGACCTTCATTGGCCTACAGCAACAGAGTTCCAGTCTGATTGCGCAACGCATCTGGCACCCGCTACAGTAACATTCACGCCTGGACGTCATCATTATATGGTCAATCTATTGTTTCCCGATCAAAGGGTATCTCGTGTTTGTCCACGTATAGACCCCCCGCTACCGCACCTGACCCTCCTCCCAGTCCGCTTCCGCAGTTTCACACCACCACCTGACCCCCACCCCTTCCCCTTCCCAGCCCGCTCACGCAGTTTCACCCATTTCTTCAATCAATCAGTCAGCTTCAGTGAGCATGGCTATCGAGCCACATTCCTTTACTCTTGAGGCTAGATTTGAGAGACAGTCATTGTACCTGGTATATTTCTATTAAATGAATAAATATTTATGAAATTATTTTCTATATTTTCTATTGTGTGTATCCTCCGGCACATTCTAGATACTATGCAACAAGCCTCATAACATGCAACATTACACTAGATTTAGGCTTAAGTCTGATAACACACAACATTACAATCGATTTAGGCTTAGATCTATTTAAATTAAACATTCATTTCAGTTTTATGAAAAATATTACAAGTTGTCAGCACCTTAAATCTTTATCAAAATATTAAAAATATAACGTCATAGGTCTATACAATAATTCCATTGTATGTAGGTATAAATCATGGTATAAATCTATTTAAATTCAATTTTTATAACAAAATAAAAATGGGTACCCAGATTTACGCTTTATCATGTTATTGATGCAATTTCTAATTTAAGAATAATAATCTATTACTTCCTCCCTCCTTTCCTTTTTAAAAGTACTACTTATACTAATATCTATATATATAATTCTTTTCTTCCCTCAAGAGTTTGTCGAGTAGTAAGAAGTATTTCTGTCCACGAGAAAACAAGAGTAGTATTCACACTACGGATGACTGGCTGCGCGCTTGACTGTCTTTTAAATGTGTCAAACCCTGGCAGCTCCCATCCATCCCCCTTTGTCTTGCGGGAGGTTTGGACTAGGAACTAATCTAAATAATCTACTATATGTAAATAGCAGGGCCGGACTTAACCATTGTGGGATTTCGCGGGGCCAAGTTTGGGTAGGGAAGCGAATAATAAGTGAAATTTAAGAGTTTGTATTAGAAAATAAATTCGTCTATGCATTTTATTCATTCTTTACTAAGTACAGAATTACTTTAAGAGCCTTGCGTGTAGCTAAGTCATACAGTATCTATATATATAATTCTCTTCTTCCCTCAAGAGTTTTGTCAAGTAGTAAGGAGTAAAGGAAAGATCACTCTGTGGATAGTCCACGAGAAAACAAGAGGGAAAGGGGGGGGGGAGAACACGTAGTCACAAAAAAGCAGGGCCGGACTGTTCCAATATCACTCTTTTTTTTTAGATTTCTACCTCACGTAAAAAAAAGGGGGGGGGGGAGTAATCTACTCTGTAGTAACTATCGAGGCGACAGAGCACGCTCAAGAGTTTGGACACCATGGAAAGATCACTCTTTTATTTTTGCAACTCTGACAATTTTCGTCTGTATATTTCAGGAGATTTGTATGAGTTTTCAAAAGATTTAAATAATTTTCCGGATATTTCCAGGACTTTTTCGTATATTTGCAATTTCAGGAGATTTCCAGGACCTCCACTTAAATCGACAGATCCTAATGATCTGGTCCTATAAAAGTGCTGGGCCCACTGAGGTCGCATAGGTTGCAGTGGCCTAAGGTTGGCCCTGCAAAATAGCGGCGTATGCTACGCCGCCGGTCGACTAGTAGTTAATATTCATATTATTTCTATTTGGTTTATTTTCTCTCTATTGAAATCAGTTATAAGCTGGCGATATTTATATAGGTCTGTGAGTCTGCTCTACAGCGCTATTAATTCTGTTTTATTTTCTCTCTCTTCGAATATGGTTTAAGCTGGCGATTTTAAAAATCATTTAGGTTATCTCCTCCTGGAAATATTTTTTTTAAGCATTGATTCAGCTGTTAGACGTCGCAAAAATCTGGCCAATGGTTGCCAGGGCTGCCTATAGACGTAAATACGCCAGCTAAAATCGGAAATTACCCAAATGAAAAAGTTACTTGCACTTATGCTAAAAATATTAGGAATAATAAAAACAACTTAGATCCAGAGGCGGACTGGGTGTTAAAATCGTCCCGGGCATTTCTATACAAATTGTACGCCATATGATGGGCATCCAATTATACCTGTCCTCAAAAGACTGATTTTAGTTGATGAAAGTAAAGGCTGTTGGTTGTTGTGCTGGCCACTTGACACCCTGCTTGTTAATCTTTGATCAAAGATTCTTAACATCGGCTGCCCTATGGATCGCAAGGTCTGAAAGAGAACTTTACCTTACTCACATATGCTGCTTTCAAATTGACTTAACCTAGTTTGACAGTCTGCACCGTAAAGCTGGCTTACACACACAACAGAACATATTATGTCCACTTGTTTGAAGGTAATTTGATATCCTAACGTTCAGTAAAAGATAGTAGTTAGACTTCAGTATATGTCTTTGTCGTCTTATGGCGTTGAGCCTGTTCATTCAGAAATGCTGTCATCATAAGTTTGGTGAATCTCTAGTGCTTGCGAGAAAACATTAATTGTTATACATTTTTTTTTTGCTCAAGATTCCAGCAATAATTGCTTTTTATCTTATTTATTTTCTACTCCTTCTTTTTCGATTCCTTAGCATTTAGAGTCCAATAAACGCATTGCTACAAAAAACTAAAACAATTATTCCACTTATCTTATTCATGGTAAACCAGTAAAACAGACTAAAACCGCAAAATACCTAGGTGCTATAATAAATGAAAAACTGTCATGGAATCCTAATGTAGATGAAACTATCAAAAAAATCAAACAAAGCATTAGGGTTTATTAAAAGAAATTTCTATAAATCAAATAAGAACATAAAACTAAAATGATATTTAACCTTGGTTAGGCCAATAATAGAATATGCATTCTCTGTTTGGGACCCCTCAACTCAAGAAAACATAAAGAAACTGGAACAGACACAAAATAGAGCAGTGAGATTCATAACAAACGAATATTCACATTTGACTAGAGTAACACCTTTAGTATAATCACTAAATTTAGAAAGCCTTCAGGACAGAAGGCTCAAAAGTAAAGTAGCAATTATAAATAAAACACTGCACCATAATCTTCAAATACAAAAGCAAAATTTAATAAAATACTCAGAAAGACAAAGATTCCTCATTCCATATGCTAGGATAAATTTGTACAAATGCTCTTTCTTCCCTATTGCTATTAGAGCATGAAATGGGTTGCCTGAGCTAACCAAAAAAAAACAATGACTTGGCAGAATTTAAGTAATTGGTTAATATGCATGACTGAATGCATTACTTATAGGACGTAATCATCTTCTTTTTTTAAAGTAACGTCTGTATTATATAAGATAAAATAAGATGTTCAAGATAATATATTGTGAATTATGAAGGACTTCGTAGCGGGCCAACTCGAGATCATGTGATCAATAAGATCAATAAGAATTCGTTTGTGACTGGACATGCCATCTATAGGACTTGGAATATTGTTGTTGGTCCCTTTATAGATTCATCCAAATCCGAATGGCAGACAATCGAATCCCGAAAGTCATTCTTCACGGGCACCTCGCGACCTACACAATAAAAACTGGTCGCCCTTACCTCTGTTACGTGGATGTAATCAATCGTGACCTCAAAACAGTGAATATTGATACTGACGTAGCCCTAGCTAGACCGAACTAGATGGAGAGAGATAGTGACCAAGAAAGCTGTAGACAGTGAAAAACATGTGCCTCAGCTCTGGAAGAAAAACGTGCAAAACGAAAAATGGCCAGCTTCTCTACCACCAAAGCGAAAGCCACATTGACCTGCGATATATGTGGACAGGAATGTCTCTCCAAAATAGGGAAGGAAAGTTCGAGATGAACCATAGTCGTTCTACGACTGAAGTCGACCTGAAGAATATAGATTAATCCGTATAAATGTACACTAACGTCGATCTCTATAAGAAATAAGGCCTTAAGTTTCTTGTTTATCGTGTAGTTGGTCTCTGTATAAGGAATTGACGTTTACTAGAAGCACTATAGGCCTATACGGATGTATACCACAACGCTTTAGAGTAGTATCAGACTTTAAAGTGTATAAAAATATTTTTAAACATGACGCTCAGTATGTTGCTTTTATAAAATCTTAAAACAATTTACTGGCATCCATGCGTCTCCCTACCGGCAAAATTGTGTACCGGCACACAGGGCATTTGCCCGAATGCCCATATAGCCAGTCCGCCCCTGCTTAGATCCACAACATTTCAGAAGGAAAAAACTTTCAGAATGGCCGCTCTAGCATTCCCGTAAACTATACAAGTGATTAAAAATGTGTATTAGAAAAGAAAAATGACTAATCATGAAAGAGGTGATCAGATGCTGGTAGAATTATTTAGGCATCACAGCCTTAGGGACTGGACACAGACAGCGTCACTGCAGTCTGGAAGAGTAAATGGTATGGTGCACATGACTCGCTAGGGGACATATGGAGTGATCACTTCACAAAGGTAATACCCAAATAAAAAAAAAACACTGGCAATACATTTTTTTAAAATCCAATTACAATAAAAATTTAAATATAAATCTATATCTATATATTATAAACTTTTACTAAACAGAATGTAGAAAATCCTTACTGTAATTTAGAAGGGTTGTATCCTGTCACATAGGCAATGGCATTATCTTCCAAAGGCGTGTCCAGGACTTGATTAATGACATGAATAATATGCATCCCAGCTTGAATGTTTGGTTTTATCAACATGGCGCCATTGATGAAGTATTTTGTAGGTCCAGGTATGCCACTGGCAACATTCTAGAAATTAACACAGATAAAAAAAATAATTAAAACCTAAATTGCTCAGGGTAATGCTCTCCTGAATTGGTCTTCAGTTCAGTTAGAATAGGTTCTCTCCACTGGTGTTATTTTATTCTGGGAACAATTCATTGCAATAAAAAAAAAGTGTCATTAATAAATCTACAGCAAGTTAATACATTATTTTAAAAAGATTTTTTTCTTAAATTGTTACAAGTCAATTATAAAAGATGCCCAACTAATGTTCTAGCTGCTCATAAACTTTATGAATTATTGTTATTAAGAGGTGATATCATTTGAAATAGCACTAAGTGGCAAAATATAAATCTGAATTAACATTTTTGTTTAACTCTACATGTTTAGGACATCACTAAACATATTGTTTCTCAGACAGAAAAACATTCATTCATCTTATTTGCCACAGTCAACAACAGGAATTTGAGAAGAAAAAAATTCACTTACCCCTATACGAAGTTCTTTATTGTTTAGAAAAGCCTTCCTGTTTCTAACAGAATATGTTGTAAATGGAGCTGAATCACTGAATGCTGATGTCTCCATGGCCAATGGCACTGACAAAATTGGTCAAAATGTATATTATATGTAACAGACAAAAGTTACATTTAAATACATAAAAATGTATTTGATTTATTTTAAATATATAAAAAATATATTTGCTTTATTTTAAACAAGATTAAAAAAATTCAGTTTGACTACAATTGACAACCTTAGCGTAACTACTGCACAATAACAATATAGATGAAAAATTCGAACAACATTCACACACGAAACACATACACATTCCCAACCAGGGCTTTATGAATTAGACTTCTATGTACTTCTCGATGACGACATATGATCTTGTAACACTCTGACCGAAAGTGGGATAAAGGAGTTTTGGAATCTTTCTGTTCTAGTCCTAATGGAAAGGAGACGACCACTTTGTTCAGATCTTATGTAACAGTGGTTTAATGGGTGCAGGTTGTCTTTAAGAATCGTGAGTGTTTTGGAAAGGCATCTTTCATGAAAAAAACTCTTCAAGAGATGGTAGCTGTGTTCAAGTGATATACGATGCTTTTTTAATTAGTCTAAGTCTTTGTGCCAGTGAATTATTACCATACCAGCAGGTGATTGCAAAGTTAGACTGCTGATGGTTGCTGTATAGAAAAGTTTAATTATTGTTTTGTCTATGTTAAATTTTCGTAGCTTTTAAGATAGAAGAGTCGTTGGTGATTTTGGTGTAAAGGTTTTGACAGTGTTCATTTCATTTCAGTTTGTTGTTGATTGTTGTACCTAGGTATTTATATTTTTGTATTTGTTGTACGGTATAGTTGTTTATCTGAATTTCTGCAATATGGCCTTTATGTTTCCTAAAATCAATAATCATTTCTTTAGTTTTGTGAACATTCAAAATTAGAAAGTTGTCTATACACCATTAGTAAAAGGTGTTAATTGTTGAATGGTACAGATTTTCGTCATCTGCAATAAGGCCAATGATTGCTGTGTCGTCAGTAAATTTTATGATGGGATTGTCAGCTGATAGGCTCTGAATGTCATTTGTGTAAATGGTATACAATACTGGTGACAGGGCACATCCCTGCGGCGGTCCAGTGCTAAGCTCTCTCGTGCCTGACACATGCCCGTTTCAATTTTGCATATTGTGGGCGTTTGATTAGAAAGTTTAGAATTCAAACTTGTATATTTTTGCTAAGGTTCAATTCAGATTGTTTTTGTATCATGAGATGTGGTTGGATGGTGTTGAATGCCGATGAAAAATCTACGAATAATACTCTGGCGTAGTGTCTCTGAGTATCAAGATGATGGTATAGACTATTCAACATGAATATTATTGCATCTTCTGTACTTCTTGACGGTTTGTAAGCGAACTGGTGCGGGTCGAGACGTGTTTTGACTTCTTTCAGTAGATGTTTCAAAATCATTTTCTCCAAGCACTTTATTAGAATTGATGTAAGTACTACATACATATAAAGAAGAACCAATGGCCTGTTAAAATAAATTAACTTACATGTAAAAGAGTAGACATACTCTTTCGCCCCCAAATTATTAGCTGATTGCTTGTCATACAAACTTAGAAGTCTGGATGGAGGCAGTAGAGAGTAGGCTGTGTCATTGAAAACAAAAAGAGTCAAGGCTTGAGTACTTTGAAATGTTTGTTCCAGATACGCTTCTTGGATGATTGCCTTGAACTAAGAAATTGTTACATATAAATTTTATGAAATAAAATCTTTTACTATTCAGTCCTATGATAACAAAGAAAATACTAATAAGTTAAACAAGGTTACAAAGACAGTTTGAGTGGAAACACAAACTTAAAATAGTCCCCAGAAGTGGTCCACCCAGGCAGGCTTCAATATTTTCAGAAAGAACATCCAAATGAAATTATATCAAAGACAAATGAGAGATAAGAATGGAGAAAGAAGGTTGACAGATCTTGTGTAGTGCCCCAATGGTGCTGCAGATCAAAGGATAGGTGCAAGTGAATGCAAAGTTAGATGTGAACCTGGCCTAATTAGTTCCCCTTTCAGACCTTGTAGTCTATAGGGCAGATGATGTAAAGTTCATCTGTTTTTGTGGCCTACGGTTAACGATGGTGTCATGTAGCCAGCACAACGACCAAACGCCTTTACTTTTCCCCAACTAATGTCAGGTACCCATTAGAGCTGGGTAGACTCAGAGGCGCCCAGGGATTCCGAAGTTGAAAATCCCAGTCTTCACCAGGATTCATACGTGTGACAAGTCAAAAGCTTGCTGTCAGAGTAACTCAATTTTATCACAGCATTAATTATTATTTATTTATTTTATTTTTATTATTTCCCCTTCTACCCCTGATTTCATTTCTCATCCTCGCTGAACAGTCGAGTCTAGTTTATTTCATTTATTCTTGCCCTTAGAGGAATACCTGGTGGTAAGCCAAACTTATTCACAGTTCCACTTAATTACTTTGTGAATATATCTCACTGGATATTATCATGTGTATTTTATTATTTCATTTATATTTAATTAGTGCATTGTGTATTTCTCACTGTCGTAAGTAGAATACATAAACAAGCCATATGTTATGTATTGCATTAATCTATTAATGCTACGTTTCACAATTGATCGTTGATGCAACCATGTATATATTTGTACATCATATTTTATTTCCTTTATCTCGGCGGACACTCTCCATTTAAGCACACTCCATTGTTCTCGGCCGACGGTCGTAGGTAAACAAACCGTCATGGTCGATGACCACCGCCCATTGAAACCCCTCCCCCCCTTTCTCTTCCAACTTATGATGTTTATTTGAGATTATTATTTCCCCTTTTATGTACATTTTATATTGCTACTATCAGCCATCTATTTTCCCAAATCCCATTTGTCATCATCTCCCCATTGTGCTCAAGAGCTATTTTCCAATCTGACGAATGCACCTCAGTCGAGGGCATCAATAAGATGCATGAGAGACATGTCCTAAGTTGTCTTTGTTTATCCGCAGCTGTCAGGGAGAGGTATAGCGAGAATGAATGTTAGTTTGATATTATGATATGATTGTTATATCCCTTGTTATGAATGCGAAGTGTTGCACGTGTTGTGAACTGAGTGATTAAGTCTTCGTTGAATGTGCGAGAGAATGTGTTAGTCAGTAAGGTCTTGCTCCCGGTCCAGGAAGGTTGGACGTTTACTTCCTGGACAGGTATTTATGCATTTATATATTTATAAGTTGATGGACTGGTGTTTTGTGTATTGCTATTTCATATGAGTGATATAATTGTGTGCTTTATTAAGTATTAAAGTATTATTGATATTCATGAATATAAGGAGTTAGAGTTGATGTATATTAAGTGTTTGTATTTGAGTTAAGCAAGTATTGATGACATAATTGAGTAACCAAGAAAGTATCAAGCAAGTATTATTTAGTATTCAAGAAACCCCTAGTGAGCCAAGTTAAACACAAGACAAGAGACAAGCAGAGCATAGCAGCAGCAGTATATATATATAATTAAGAACCTCTGACATCTGGAGGCTTCGTCCGGGCAGGTATCGTTGTACCTGTTATCTATCATTTGTCGCTTCGATCAGCCAAACGAGACACTACCTTGACATATTTGAGTGGATTTAAGACACGCTGTATTATTTAACACCAGTGTATTAACCAGTGTACTATTTTAATCAGTATTATTATTGACATTGAACTAGCCAGAGCCTGCAATTTTTTTTTGTTCACTGGTTTACCTCTACACACGATTGTGACTGTTACACACAGAAGTTTTGTTGACAACTTGTAATTCAGCACGGGATGTCATCACCAGTTAAAGAGGAATCACCATTTAAAGGGACATCACCATTTAATGTGACACTACTACTACTACTACTACTTACTTACTATTGGATTATTGGATTTAGAGACATCGCCATTTAAAGAGACATCGCCATTTAGAGAGACATCGCCATTTGGATACATCACCATTTAAAGAGACATTACCATTTAATGAGACACTACTACTACTTACTTACTATTGGATTATTGCGTTTAGAGACATCACCATTTAATGAAGAATCACCATTTAAAGGGACATCAAAATTTAATGAGACATTACTACTACTACTACTACTACTACTACTTACTTACTATTGGATTATTGGATTTAGAGACATCGCCATTTAGAGAGACATTGCCATTTAGAGAGACATTGCCATTTAGAGAGACATTGCCATTTAAAGCGACATCGCCATTTAGAGAGACATTGCCATTAAGAGAGACATTGCCATTTAGAGAGACATTGCCATTTAGAGAGACATCGCCATTTAAAGCGACATCGCCATTTAGAGAGACATTGCCATTTAGAGAGACATTGCCATTTAAAGAGACATTGCCATTTAGAGAGACATCGCCATTTAAAGCGACATCGCCATTTAGAGAGACATTGCCATTTAGAGAGACATTGCCATTTAAAGAGACTTCGCCATTTAAAGAGACATCGCCATTTAAAGAGACATCGCCATTTAAAGAAACATCGCCATTTAAAGAGACATCGCCATTTAAAGAGACATCGCCATTTGGATACAACGCCATTTAAAGAGACATCGTCATTTAAAGAGACATCGCCATTTAAAGAGACATCACCATTTAAAGAAACATCGCCATTTAAAGAGACATCGCCATTTAAAAAGACATCGCCATTAGGATACAAGCCATTTAAAGAGACATCGTCATTTAAAGAGACATCGCCATTTAAAGAGACATCGCCATTTAAAGAGACATCGCCATTTAAAGAGACATCGCCATTTAAAGAAACATCGCCATTTAAAGAGACATCGCCATTTGGATACATCGCCATTTAAAGAGACATCGCCATTTAGAGAGACATCGCCATTTAAAGGGACATCACCATTTAAAGAGACATCGCCATTTAAAGAGACATCGCCATTTCAAAAGACATCGCCATTTAAAAGGACATCGCCATTTAAAGAGACATCGCCATTTAAAGAGACATCGCCATTTAAAGAGACATCGCCATTTAAAGAGACATCGCCATTTAAAGGGACATCGCCATTTAAAGAGACATCGCCATTTAAAGAGACATCGCCATTTAAAGAGACATCACCATTTAAAGAGACATCGCCATTTAGAAAGACATCGCCATTTAAAGAGACATCGCCATTTAGAGAGACATAGCCATTTAAAAAGACATCGCCATTTAAAGGGACATCACCATTTAAAGAGACATCGCCATTTAGATACATCGCCATTTAAAGAGACATCGCCATTTACAGAGACATCGCCATTTAAAGAGACATCGCCATTTAAAAAGACATCGCCATTTAAAGAGACATCACCATTTAAAGAGACATCGCCATTTCGATACAATGCCATTTAAAGATACATCGCCATTTAAAGAGACATCGCCATTTAAAGAGACATCGCCATTTAAAGAGACATCGCCATTTAAAGAGACATCGCTATTTGGATACATCGCCATTTAAAGAGACATCGCCATTTAAAGAGACATCGCCATTTAAAGAGACATCGCCATTTAGAGAGACATCGCCATTTAAAGAGACATCGCTATTTGGATACATCGCCATTTAAAGAGACATCGCCATTTAAAGAGACATCGCCATTTAAAGCGACATCGCCATTTAAAGAGACATCACCATTTAAAGAGACATCGCTATTTGGATACATCGCTATTTAAAGAGACATCGCCATTTAAAGAGACATCGCCATTTAAAGCGACATCGCCATTTAAAGAGACATCACCATTTAAAGAGACATCGCTATTTGGATACATCGCCATTTAAAGAGACATCGCCATTTAAAGAGACATCGCCATTTAAAGAGACATCGCCATTTAAAGAGACATCACCATTTAAAGAGACATCGCCATTTAAAGGGACATCGCCATTTAAAGAGACATCGCCATTTAAAAAGACATCGCCATTTAAAGATACATCGCCATTTAAAGGGACATCGCCATTTAAAGAGACATCGCGATGTATAGAGACATCGCCATTTAAAGAGACATCGCCATTTAAAGAGACATCGCTATTTGGATACATCGCCATTTAAAGAGACATCGCTATTTAAAGAGACATCGCCATTTAAAGAGACATCACCATTTAAAGAGACATCGCCATTTCAATACATCGCCATTTAAAGGGACATCGCCATTTAAAGAGACATCGCCATTTAAAGAGACATCGCCATTTAAAGAGGCATCGCCATTTAAAGATACATCGCCATTTAAAGGGACATCGCCATTTGAAGAGACATCGCCATTTAAAGAGACATCGCCATTTGGATACATCGCCATTGAAAGAGACATCGCCATTTAAAGAGACATCGCCATTTAAAGAGACATCGCCATTTGGATACATCGCCATTTAAAAGGACATCGCAATTTAAAGAGACATCACCATTTAAAGGGACATCGCCATTTTAAGAGACATCACCATTTGGATACATCGCCATTTAAAGAGACATCACCATTTAAAGGGACATCGCCATTTAAAGAGACATCACCATTTGGATACTTCGCCATTTTAAGACATCGCCATTTAAAGAGACATCACCATTTAAAGAGACATCGCCATTTGGATACATCGCCATTTAAAGAGACATCGCCATTTAAAGAGACATCACCATTTAAAGACACATCGCCATTTAAAGAGACATCACCATTTAAAGAGACATCGCCATTTAAAGAGACATCGCCATTTAAAGGGACATCGCCATTTAAAGAGACATCGCCAATTAAAGGGACATCGCCATTTAAAAAGACACTACTACTACTAGTATTCACTTACTATTGGATTATTGTACATGAATGCAATTACTCAAGTAATATTGAATTATCTACCTTTGTTACATTGATGTTGGACTATACTGGACTTTAGCGCATCGATGCTCTCTTGGTCATCGTTGAACGTAAAGGAAATAGCAAGTGCCTATATCACTGTGTCTAACCTATGGGACTGACTTGATTATTTGTATATCTGGTATCTTTTGGATCATTATTGTACTACCTGACTAGATAATCATTTTTTTGTATGCTCCCATTATTATTACTATTAATATCATATCAATGTTTGAATAATTTTGTTTTGTATTTGTTTCATTCTCTAAATCTGCTGTGAGTCATAAAGCGTTTACAAGGAGGCCGAACAGCGACCTGACACTCCAGAAGTTCTACATTCTAAAAGTAACACCGTCGTGTGGGAAGAGTTGTCATTTCTTTCCTGGCATCAGACACAGATAAGTTGAGTTTTTCTTTTGTCTGTTGTATCGGGCATTCAGGGTCGAGTGTACATTGCCTTTTCAGTAGGGGAGATAAAGGGTGAATTTTTTATAATTTGTCTTATGTAAATTGAACAATTTTATTTGTTAACTTAACCTTTATAAATTAATTTACGCTTATTCAGTAATATTTCTTATTATTTGTGATTACCATGGACGAGTTTAAACCTAGGTCAATTGAGGTATTAATAGAACAGGCCCACATGTTTGGAATTGAGGGTGATGAATTACGAGAGTTTGTTTTAAACCAACAAAAACTAGATCTAGAAAGATTAAAAGATTTAAACCGACAAAAACTAGATCTAGAAAGATTAAAATTAGAATTAGAAAGAAAGGCAATAGAAGTGGTAAAGTTGAAAATGGAACTGGAAGTAAAACTGTCATTACAGGGAGATGTGAACTATAAAATAGAAATTGAAAATGACATATTAACTAATGAGGAACAAAATAACTGTCAGGATATTGATAATAATATAAGTGGAATAGAAGATAATGAAGAAATTGAGAATGTCTTATCAAGTAAGGTACTAAATGATTGTAGGCCTAATTATACTGTTTATGATATCAGTGAGATAGAAAAGGGAAAAGTAATTGAAAATGTCTTAACCAATATGGAACTAAAGGATTGTAATTATATTATTAATGATATGAGAGAGATTGAAGATAAGGGAGTATTAATTGAAAATGTCTTAACTAATAAGGAATTAAATGACTGCCATTATATTGAAAATGATATCAGTGACATACTATATAAAAGAGAAGAAAGTGAAAATGTGTTAACTACTAAAGAACTTATTGATTGTCGGTTTAGTGAAGTAACTACGAAGGAACTCATTGATAAGGAACTTAATGATTGTCAGTTTATTGACAATAATAATATTCATGTTCTGAGACCATTTCACAGAGTACACAAACCATTAAAGAGATTAAACCTAACAAAAGGAGTTTATCAAGTTGTTGGTACTGGTAAAGTAAAACCAGACCCCAATTGGCCACAAATGTTTTTGTACCTAAAAATCCCCAGAAGACGAAAAATAAGTCTTAAAGAAGTTTGTCAAGTTGTTGTTGGGGGTAAAGTTAAACCAGACCCCAATAGGCTACAAATGTTTTTGTACCTAAAACTTCCAAGAAAAAGAAAAAAGAAATCTTGACGTAGTGTTTCCCCTCTCCCAGTTGCTGAGAAGGGGAATGTCCACGAGGGTCGCCTGAATTCCCGAGTGCGACTTGGCAATAGAGAAAATTCAGCATTGTACGTCTTCATGTATTTTAATTTTTTTTTTGTACCAAATCTTAATAGTTATTGTGTTTATCTAAACAGTACATCCGAAATAGCTTGCTGTGTGTTGCACCAAGTAGATGGCTTCCTTCTGTAAACTGCAGAGAGCTGACACATAGAGAGTAGCATTACTTCATTAGTAGCGTGAGTGTCCAACGCCTAGACAGATACCTCTGATACCCAGGAGGTTGCACAATCCAGTTTGACCACTGACCATTGTCTACTAGCAGATACACTGTCAAGACTTAACATAGTTGTATTAGTTATAATTGTTAGAATTCATTTTTTTCCCAATACAATGTGAAACGTGCCTTTAACTATTAGAGATGGTATCTTGTCGTATATTATTGCTATACATAGGAGTTGATCTTTTCTTGTATGTTTGCTGTTTTACATATTAAATATTAACGTGGAAAGGACTAGGCTTGCCGACTTCAAATTGTAATTTAATTCTCCATGCCACTATTTTTTTTTCTCATTTATTCTTTTCTCATTTATTCTTTTCTCTCTTTCCTTTTGTTGTAAATATCTGGACATATTTCTTTTGTTAGGTTAATAAGGGCTATTTTACTTTCATGTACATTATATACATTTGTGTGTAGATATAGTTTTTTATATATATGTATATAAGTATGTGTATGACACAGTGTGTATGTAAGTATATTTATGTATATATTTGAATGACTGTTATCTAATAACAGTCATATCGTGAGAGGGGGATGTCAGGGAGAGGTATAGCGAGAATGAATGTTAGTTTGATATTATGATATGATTGTTATATCCCCTTGTTATGAATGCGAAGTGTTGCACGTGTTGTGAACTGAGTGATTAAGTCTTCGTTGAATGTGCGAGAGAATGTGTTAGTCAGTAAGGTCTTGCTCCCGGTCCAGGAAGGTTGGACGTTTACTTCCTGGACAGGTATTTATGCATTTATATATTTATAAGTTGATGGACTGGTGTTTTGTGTATTGCTATTTCATATGAGTGATATAATTGTGTGCTTTATTAAGTATTAAAGTATTATTGATATTCATGAATATAAGGAGTTAGAGTTGATGTATATTAAGTGTTCGTATTTGAGTTAAGCAAGTATTGATGACATAATTGAGTAACCAAGAAATTATCAAGCAAGTATTATTTACTATTCAAGAAACCCCTAGTGAGCCAAGTTAAACACAAGACAAGAGACAAGCAGAGCATAGCAGCAGCAGTATATATATATAATTAAGAACCCTGACAGCAGCCTCCGTCAGGTGTCCGCCTTTGTACTTAGTGCTATTCAGCACTGCACTACTGCCTATTTGTTATTGAGTATCATCTCCTGCCTATTGGGATTTACTCAACTATTTGTTTGGATCACCTACTTATTCCACATCAATCAACTACTTTATTTAGTGTTATTCAGCACCTGATATACTACCTGGCGCTATCGGCTCTACTCGCCTGCCTATTCGACAGCCCATCTGTCAACTTATTTGGTACGACGTCCCTATAGACCTCGCGTCTGTGCGAGACGTCATAGCTCCGCCAGATCTCCGCAACTCACTGGACTTATCCTGCTAACTACGCGGCCCACAGCAGATCAGCTCTGCCCGCAGTACACGTATGCCCACGGTAGCCGGCCACCCGCCCTACTGTGCCCACTACAGATATCAGAACTTTGGATTCAGACTCCACAAGAACTGTGTGACAGGTTGGGGAGAGTGACGTGTGTTTGGCGTGTTTAATGTCTAGGGGATGATTATTTTTAAAGCTATCACGCAACAACCCGTCAGCATATAAATCGGGAGCAGGGACGCAAAGAGACAAGCAATGAAAGAGAGATACAAAAGTTAAATTGAAGAATATTTATTTACATAAATATTTACATAAAAGAATAAAAAGGGGGAGGGTTTGCATCTATCTCTAATTGATACTATATGTAATCATCACTCTTGCACTTAATAAGAGAGTATGTCACTTTGTCTTCTGAACTTAGCTGGTTGTCCTGTTGATGTCGCAGCTGGCTGTGTCCTGGCTTGAGGTTCTGCAGCTGGAGGTGGCGCTCTAGCGGGTAGAGGGACGCCGGTGATATAGTTCTTGTGGAGTCTCAATTCAAAGTTCTAATATCTGTAGTGGACACAGTAGGGCGGGTGGTCGGCTACCGTGGGCACAAGGTTACTGCGGGCAGAGCAGATCTGCCGTGGGCAGCGTAGTTGACAGGATAAGTCCAGTGAGTTGCAGAGGGTTTGGCGTAGCTATGACGTTTCGCACAGATCAGGGTCTATAGGGACGTCACACCTAATAAGTTGGCATGTGGGCTGTCGAATAGGCGGGCAAGGCCGATAGCGCCAAGTAGTAGAGTTAAGTAGATCCACGTAGGCGGGAGATGATACTCAATTGCAAAAAAGCAGTTGACTAGGCAGACAATGCCAAATAAATAGGCAGGTGAGTGATCCGATAAATAGGCAAGTGCAGTGCTGAAAAGCACTAAGCACAAAGGCAGACACCTGAGGGTCAGCGACCATGACGGTTTGTTTACATACGACCGTCGGCCGAGAACAATGGAGCGCGCTTGAATGGAGAGGGTGTCCATTCAAGGGGCGCAGCTCTCGTTAGAGTAAAATGAGTAAAGGGAAGATAATTCATATCTCTTTTCTACGCGCAGTATTAATACGCTAGTAAAATTATCAAGGCAGTCTGCCTAGATAAAGGAAATAAAATAAGATATACATGGTTGCGTCAACGATCTTATGCCATGTTTATGTTTTCTACTTACGACAGTGAGAAATACACAATACACTAATTTAGATATAAATGAAATAATAAAATACACACAATAGTGTCCTGTGAGAAATATACACAGACTAATTAAGATGGAACTTGTGATTAAGTTCGGCTTACCATCAGGTATTCCTCTAGGAGGGAGAATGTGTGAAGTAGTCCAGACTCGATTGCTCAGATAGAATGAGAAATAAGAGGGTCTGATTTGATTTGGATCTACTTTATATAGGCCTGGAAAATGTGGGCGGAAACAGAAAATGTCCTAGGCTTAAGATTTATCTTACACGTGGGTGAATTAGACTTGAGATGGGAGCCGCACCTTGGAGCGTCGAGAGGGGTGTTGGTCCGAGTGATCTCCTAGGTCAAAGAGAGACGTGAGAGAAAGGGGGGGGGGAAGAAAGATTGACTCGCAGTCCTCCCAAAGGTGGCGTCCACTGCGACCGTCAGACATCAAAGAGACTGTGTGTTTATCTTTACCCCGGTCAAGGGAGATAAGTGAAAGCCTTGGTCTAGTTGTCCCAAGGTGGTCGACTAAGTCTAGCCTGGAGAGGTAAAGGTGGGGCGGGTGAAGAAAGTGGGGATAGGACGGGGAAATAATGAAAATAAAAAAATAATAATAATAAATAATGATTAATGCTGGGATAAATTTGAGTGACTCGGACAGCAAGCTTTTAGACTTGTCACAAACTGTATCACCGGCGTCCCTCTACCCACCAGAGTGCCACCTCCAGCTGCAGAACCTCAAGCTAGGACACAGCCAGCTGCGACCCAAGCAGGACAACCAGCTAAGTTCAGAAGACAAAGTGACATACTCTCTTATTAAGTGATGATTAAATATAGTATTGATTAGAGAGATGCAAACCCTCCCCCTTTTTATTCTTCTATGTAAATATTTATGTAAATAAATGTTCTTCAATTTTTAACATTGTATCTCTCTTTCATTGCTTGTATCGTTGCGTGCCTGCTCCCGATTTATATGCTGATAGGTTGGTGTGTGCTTCATAAATAATCATCCCCTAGACATTAAACCAGCCATACACACGTCACATGCGAAAACCTGTCACAATACGTTCCAGCATTTCGAGAGCTGTTTTGCCAGCGGTAGACGATATGGTGGTTGTCGAATGGATCTGGCATTTCCTGTATCAATACGGTGCTGTACAATGTTTTTCCTCCCGCAGTCATTCTCGTCATTGGGCATAATGTCCATAAATTCCAAAATTAATTTCTCAGCCTTGTTATATTCTTCCATCGAAAGACTTTCTTTCATCTTGATAAGAAGTTTATGAATTTTCCTTCGGTGCCGTTTTTGTCGATACCTCTGCGTTAATCCTTTAATGATTTCATGTCTTCCTTTATTGAGTTTCCTATGTTAGTATTTGTTTTGCCTTGTTCTTGTATCATGTTCCAAAGCTCCATCATTGTCGGTTGTATTTCAAACTCATAGGTCTCCGGGTCCTGTTCTTCATCTATCATGCTCTGCCTAAGACGCTCCATAAGCGCCTCTTTGTTTCCGCTCATCCTTCAGCTCTCTACCTCTATGTTCCTGTTTCGCCCCCTCCCTGCCAAATTAGCAAACATAATATAAAGATCGGTTAAAATATCAATAACAAGTTTTAATCATTTAGATATTTAATTGATTCTCTTTTAGCAAGCTCTGATTTCTACAAATAAATTGGACCGTCTCCACACTCGAAAGTTTATTGGGGGGAAGATGGATTGATACCATCGCCCCCTACCGACCCTACCAAATCGGCCAACATACTGGGAGGGGGGGGGCGAAATTATCTAAAAATAGGTTAAATATAAATAATTAGTATATATTGTTATAAACCTTGTGGTGGCACAGATGGGGAAGTGGTGTGAGTGTAGTCAGCCGACGCAAATCGCCCTGGTGCCAGCTAGACGAGTGGTCAACCGTGACGAGTTACGATGGTCAGACGAGACGAGTGTCAACATGACGGTTCGGGAAGGATCGACGTTGTGAACAGAGCTCAGGAGCGTCACGAGAGTTGTAGTCATCTGACCACCTAGAAACGTCGAGCGGCGTTCTGTCCGGTTCGAGAAGGCTAGTAGGGACCCTATATAAAGAGCGGAGGTGTCTCAGTCAACAGGGTTCACGACAGGGGTTCGAACACGGTCGACTATGGCACAGTTCTACGGTGTGGTTCTGTACGGAGTACTGTTAAGTGCAAGCCCGGAACGAGACGTAGAGGCCAGTGCAAGAGTTGATACGGCGGTACGGTGCTATCGGAGAGATATTTGTACAGTGTACGTGTTGCCAATTGTACAGTATTGGCTGTTATTTATTCAACTATTAAAGTGTTACGTTACTTTGGAGCCCTGAGTTGTCAAGTTCTTTAAGTTGGTGGTGTATGTTGCAGTTTGCAGAGAGCCTGGATAGTGAGATTCGTTACAATATTAATAACATAAGTAATTAATTCGTATACAAATTGTGTGAATTCTATACTAAAATTAGTCTGCCCCCCCCCTTGGGAGTGGGTCGGTCGGAAGGGGGGGGGCGATCGCCCCTACCGCTCCCCCTGGATCCGCCAGTGGTTTCAGGTC
Organism: Biomphalaria glabrata; assembly: GCF_947242115.1. Taxonomy (NCBI): domain Eukaryota; kingdom Metazoa; phylum Mollusca; class Gastropoda; family Planorbidae; genus Biomphalaria; species Biomphalaria glabrata. The sequence continues at coordinate 13,094,908 of NC_074728.1, forward strand.
TAAATTACAATAGATCTAGTTTTATCTTTTTAATGATATTAGGATAATTTGTATAAAGTTTATAAAGTACACCATTCCTTTCTCTCTCTTGCTCTCTCTCTCTTTCTCTCTCTATCTTTCTCTATCAAAAAAAAAATAAAAAATTACTTTACTAATACAAAATTTGCCATAATTTTTTAAATGCTTTATATGTAAACTTTTGCTATTTTGGGGAACTACCGAAAATAAAATACAAAGTTTTAATAAAATCTTGTGATTTTTCACTATAGCTTTCCGAAGAATGCGAATCTGTCCAAAGCCATTCTTAGCAAGCGTCTGGGAGTTAATGGAAAGCTTATAGAAAATTTCATGCAAATTTGTATGGTCTGTAAGATACAAGACTCAGTGGCGTAGCATCCATGGCGCAAAAGGGGTTCAATGAAACCGGGCCCACAAGCAATAGGGGCCCACAGATGTGGCGTAGCAACCATGGCTCGAAGGAGCTCATTACGCTAGGGCCCATACCTCAAGACCAGTTGGAGCCCACGTTATAACTTTGGAAGAACATTTGTTTGTTCATTTGAAACACTTTTGAGTTGTTTATTTCTGTTAAAAAGCTGTAAAAACATTGACTTTTAAGACACTATTACTTATATGCAATCCTAACTAAATCAAACGTTATGACATAATTACTTTTTTAAGAAAAAGGTACGATCTTTACATTGGAATGTCTTTACATTTAGTTTACTCATTTTTTTGTCACACACTAAATTTGTCTTAATTGGCCGGAGAGGAGCCCATCAAGATGTTCTTGAACCCGGAGTACTGGTGTGATATTTACTTGTGTAGCAGGCAGTGGTTACGTCCTATAATCCTCGCAGTACTGGTATGATATTTACTTGTGTAGCAGGCAGTGGTTACGTCCTATTGTCCTCGCAGTACTGGAGTGATATTTACTTGTGTATATGACAGTGGTTAAGTCCTATAGTCATTGCAGTAATGGTGTGATAAATGTAGCAGGCAGTGGTTACGTCGTATACATCTACAGTCTCTGGCCATAACCTAAATTAAAATTTAACTTAACACTAATAGTCCAATATTTAAACTACATGCTTATATATTACTTCATAATGTGTCTTAAAATGAATAGATATTAATTAATAATATCGTTTTATCCCGTGCTTTTAAGAATGTGCGCTTATAATACTGTCTCTAATTCAGTCACAAGAAGCACTGGCACTTGATTTCCAACATCAATTCGGCCCAACACCAAGCCGTGTTTATGCCATCTCCCATTTAGCTTTCACACAAGTCATGGGTTAGATCCCCATACTAAATGAAATATAGATGTTAAATGTTTTCTTGGAGGTTCAGCGAGTGCCTATTTAAACTATTCTGATAGCGAATTCCAGCCATGATTGATTTTGAAACCAATACGATGCCAATGCCCATACATTCTCATCGTATGACCTCAAAACCATCCATTCAAAGTTTGTTTGTTTCTTTGTTTTCTTGCGGTGGTTGATTTTGAAACAAATACGATGCTAATGCCCAAACATTCACATCATATGACCTCAAAACCATCCATTCGAAGTTTTTTGTTTGTTTATTTTTTCTTTTCTTGCGGTGGTTGATTTTGAAACTAATATGATGCAATGCCAACTCATTCACATCGTATGACCTTAAAACCATCCATTCGAATAACTTATTTTTTTTAAAAAAGGTACAATCTTTACATTGGAATGTCTTTGCATTACTCATTTTTTGTCACACACTAAATTTGTCTTATTGGCTGGAGGGGGGCCCACCAAGATGTTCTTGAACCCGGGCCCACGGATACCTTGCTACGCCACTGACAAGACTGTTAGATTTTATAAAATTCATTGGAATTGGAATTACAATAGTAGTATATCTATAATCTAGATCTATAGTTGGAGTTTCAGTGTATCTAGTAGTAATTGTTCTTATGTGAGTAACTAAGCAAGTATTAATAAGTGTAAATGAGTATTCATACCCCTAGCGAGCCAAGACAAGACAAGCTAAGAAATGAACCTTCTGACAATGTATATATTTACTAGTTGACATTTGATGCGTTGTCTACAACTACAGTTATCCCGATTACTTTTATTTAAGTTAAATTTTGTGGTTAAAATTCATTTCTGCCGTGTCTTTGAATTATTGAAAGAAGTATGTCATGTGTCAGGTATAATCCAAGTAAGGAGTTCACAACAATGGTGGAGCAGCAAGTATGTTAACAATTTGACAGGTGAACTATTGATTATACTAGTACTATTGACGTGTCAAACCTTTGACATGAACTAGGAGAGTTGTTTACCTATTATCTTCTGGCTGAATTGAAATACGCCGTGAAATAAAGAACCGGAAAAACTGAAACTAATTCACTATTAACTAAGACTATTCTTAGAACAAACCTACGTCCATACGATTGCTGAAAGAGCATACAGCGACCTATTAAAACTATACGAAACAGGAAGAGTCTTGGCTACAAGAGAGAAGAATTGGACTAGTGGGTTCCTAAAATCATAAGACAGAACGAGGAGAGAGATACTAGAATGGGAGAAAGGAGAGAAAGGGCGAAAGTAGAAGAGGAAGAAAGGAGAGAAAAGGCGAAAGTAGAAGAGGAAGAAAGGAGAGAAAGGGCTAAAGTAGAAGAGGAAGAAAGGAGAGAATAGGCGAAAGTAAAAGAGGAAGAAAGGAGAGAAAGGGCGAAAGTAGAAGAGGAAGAAAGGAGAGAATAGGCGAAAGTAGAAGAGGAAGAAAGGAGAGAAAGGGCGAAAGTAGAAGAGGAAGAAAGGAGAGAAAGGGCTAAAGTAGAAGAGGAAGAAAGGAGAGAAAGGGCGAAAGTAGAAGAGGAAGAAAGGAGAGAAAGGGCGAAAGTAGAAGAGGAAGAAAGGAGAGAAAAGGCGAAAGTAGAAGAGGAAGAAAGGAGAGAAAGGGCTAAAGTAGAAGAGGAAGAAAGGAGAGAATAGGCGAAAGTAAAAGAGGAAGAAAGGAGAGAAAGGGCGAAAGTAGAAGAGGAAGAAAGGAGAGAAAAGGCGAAAGTAGAAGAGAAAGAAAGGAGAGAAAGGGCGAAAGTAGAAGAGGAAGAAAGGAGAGAAAGGGCGAAAGTAGAAGAGAAAGAAAGGAGAGAAAGGGCGAAAGTAGAACAGAAAGAAAAGAGAGAAAGGGCGAAAGTAGAAGAGAAAGAAAGGAGAGAAAGGGCGAAAGTAGAAGAGAAAGAAAGGAGAGAAAAGGCGAAAGTAAAAGAGGAAGAAAGGAGAGAAAGGGCGAAAGTAAAAGAGAAAGAAAGGAGAGAAAGGGCTAAAGTAGAAGAGAAAGAAAGGAGAGAAAGGGCGAAAGTAAAAGAGAAAGAAAGGAGAGAAAGGGCGAAAGTAAAAGAGAAAGAAAGGAGAGAAAGGGCGAAAGTAGAAGAGAAAGAAAGAAGAGAAAGGGCGAAAGTAGAAGAACAAAAGATGGCAATGCAGGAAGAAAAGATGAGATTTAAATGGAAACTAGAAGAGGAACAAGTAGCAGCCAAAATAAAAATAGATGATGAAGAATCGAAAGCCAGAATCGCTCCAATTGGAAAAGAGAGTAAAGGAAAGACTATTGATGATCAAGGAGATAGAGACACGAGGGAAAGAAATAAGTCCCAAACAAAAAGACAAAAATGTGTGGGAGGCACGGATAACACGGATGCGTTTATCAACAGATTCGAAATGCTGATGAAACTTGAAAAGGAACCACAACACGAATGGGCCATACAACTTCTCAGTTTGGTCGGAGGAAAGGCCCTTGATGCATTACAAGTCCTAAGCGATGATGAAGTAGCAAACTATTCGACCCTTAAGAAAACATTACTTGATTTCTATCAATACAGCGAGGACGACTACCGACAGAAGTTTCATGAGCTAAAACCACCATCAGACGGCAACATGAAGCAATTTGTTTCTGATGTGAAAATAACTTTGGAAAAATGGTTTCAAGCGTCAGGAATTGAAGAATCATTCGAGAATCTAAAGCAGTTTATCATCGTGGACAAAATTATATCAACAGCTGGGAAGAATCTTTTTGCTTTCCTACAAGAAAGAAAACCGAGTAATGTGGAGATCGTTATTAAACTGTGCAAAACTTACGTAGCGGCACACCCAGGAGAAATATTACAGAAAAATGATACTCAAGAAATTGAAGTATTTTCGAGACGCCCGGAGAACAGAATACTACAAGAATGATGTTGTAGCCCATGTTGGAGGCTTGTCGGTTAGTCTTTCACCGTACGTATGTCCAGCTATAGCTAATGACTATCTTATCCACGCCATACGCGATACTGGGGCCACCAAATGTGTACTCTTAGCTAAACTTATGAGACCCCACCAATACACTAAGAGACAATGCAGAGTACAAGGTTTCGGAGGGCAAATAAAGAGCTACCCAACAGCTATACTACACATTAACTCTCCTTATTTCAATAACAAGGTTGAAGCTATAGTTGTTGAGAATGGTCGTTTGAAGTGGTGATAGGGACTGTACCAAATATAGAGTTTCCCAGTGAGGCTCAGATCGATAGATGGAAACAATTTTTTAACTGGGAGCAAACACAAGAAGCTGATGACATCGACCAACCAACAACAACTGAAGAATTTCAAACGCAGCAACAAATGAGATATTTTGTTGTTAATTCATTTCTCTTTGAATTATTGAAAGAAGTATGTTATGTGTCAGGTATAATCCAAGTAAGAAGTTCACAACACTAATCCTTATCCTATAACATAATTGAGAGTTATACTTTTAGCTCTAGTACAGAACAAATAGCCCCCAAAATGACAACATCTAATTTAAAGATCTATATTACAATATATCTTGATGAGTAAACACACCATTTGAATATGCGGAAGTGTGCTTAACTATCATTCAATAAAAAACAGAGGATGCATAATCTATAATTGGATAGAACGAGGTGATATGAATAAAATAAGTGGAATTAATTTGTTTTAGCCTTTTTTGTTACTCTTCATAAGTTGACATAAATGATATTTTTTCTGGGTGGAAAGACATGCTCCAATTTGATTCCCATTTCTGTAATTCAACTTATTCTCTTTTTTTAAATTTCTGTATCTTCATAATCTTGTACTTATTGTATGCTTAAAATTGATCTAATCCTATAGAGATCTAATATAATTGAGAGTTATAGATCTAGTACAGAACAAATAACCCCCTAGATAACTACATCTAATTTAAAGATCTATATTACAATAGTATCATCTAGATCTAGTCACTATATTAGTGACTATATAAAGTATATATCTTGATGAGTAAACACACCATTTGAATATGCGGAAGTGTGCTTAACTATCATTCAATAAAAAATTCAATTCATCTCGTTCAATCTAAGTTTCAAAGTGGATATATCTAAATTATAAAACAAAAAGAACACAAAGGTCTACCTGGGAACACCCTAAACCATCCAATGCGTCAAATGCAGTGTTTCCCTGGTTTACCGCTTGCCCGTAAACAGTTGAAACTGTCGCTGACAACGATAGGAAATAAAAGAGCGTCGCCATTTTAGAAAAGGTAAACGCTCATCTGTCAACTTTGTTGTCACCCAGCCCAGGTGGCACAGGTCTAAACTTCTGGCTGCTTATAGCCTAGTTAAAGTTCTCAAATGCATTAGATATGCAGGGATGGGAATTTTCCGAAAATTTCATCTGATCCGATTTTCTACCAAAAAAAATCCGAAATTTTCCCGAAATGTTTTGTGATTATCTTTTTCAATTTTTTTTTCATGAAAAAAAAATCCAGTTATAATAATTTTTTCATTTTCGGAAGAATGCGAAATAAAATTAACATGCGCACATCCGGTCTTTTGACACAGTTATAAGTTCTATTTTTAAAAAAGATCTCGTGTTACCATATTGTCTTAAGTCTCGGTCTAGACTCGTGACTAGAGTGGTTTGAATCAGTCTAGATAAGATATCTAGTTTCTTTAATTTGAAATACTGTTATAACCCTATTGGCGGCGCGAGAGGGTTAACTGTAGGTTCAGCTGACACACGTGAACTCAGGCACATCACTCAGGGCAATGGCTGTCGATGGACAAGGGACAGTACTGCTAGTACACAGATATGACCCGCATTATGGTCATGTGATCAAAAGCCTGCGTGAACCAGAGACACAGTGTGTAAGAAAGCGGCAGTTCAAGTCCTCAGTTGTTATGTACGAGTCCAGGAAGAGATAGAGACAGTAGAGTTTAGTACGGTGATGTACAGTGTAACATTTTAGTAGTTGATATGTTGCGATAGTCTAGTATTGGCTGTCTTCTACTTATTCACTCATTATTAAAGTACCAGATTATGTTTGTTTGATTGTTTGATTTGAGGCACATCGGCAGAATTTAGGCCATGTCGTGCCTGCAGTTCCTTAAGGACTACTCTCTCTCTAAACAACAGGGCCAGATTCTATACAGTCATATCATTAAAATCAAGGTCTATTCACAGTTAAAATAGTCAAGGTAGTAAAAATTTAAATATTTGGTAAAAATCTAATGTAAATAGTGCATGTTCACAAATTCATAAATCAGATCTTCGTAGATAGCCCCACTTCCCGGATAAAGCCCAGTACCTTCCCAGGGTCAACATTATCAAATAGTGTATTTAAATTAGTGATTCTAAAATATTTCGCTCTGACATCCTGGTATCTGGGGCAATCAACGAGGATATGTTCCACGGTGAGGCGAGAGTCACAGTACTCACAAAGTGGGGGCTCCTCTTTCTTCAGTACAAAAGAGTGCGTGATGTAGGTGTGGCCAATCCTAAGTCTGGACATGGTCGTGCTACCACGCCTTGTCAGACCCTTAGATGTGGGCCGCCACCTGACATCCGCCACAATCTGCCTGAGTTTACTGTGAGTCTCAGCCTCCCATCGGTTCTGCCACTCTCGATAGGTGGCAGAGGCAATACTTTGTCTCAGGTCCGAGTAGGGAATTTGGGTTCCTGACACCGCATGATTTAGGGCTCTCTTTGCTTCTCTGTCTGGGGACCCAGATGACGGTGACATCCCTACGGTCGGCTGTTATTTGCTCCAACAGCTTCAGGCTCTTATGTACCAATGGGATGTCAGTCTTCATCCGCCCCAAAGCTTGCAATGCAGATTTGGAGTCGGAGCAGATTATAAATTTCCTCCTTTCTGATGCTTTTACGGCCATAAGTGCAAGCAATATTGCGTGCAATTCGGCCGTAAAGATGGAGCAGCCATCGGGGAGTCTACGGGAGATTGTTTTGTTCCGAAAGGAGCAGGCACACGCGACCTTTCCCTCCATTTTGGATCCGTCTGTGTAGATGGTGCCACAATCTCTGTAGCTCTCCTGCAGTTCCCTAAAGTGGACTTGTAGTATGCTTGGGTCTGTATTTTCTTTTTTGAAATTGAGGAGGGATAAATTTAATTTGGGTTTATTCATTAGCCAAGGAGGGTTCTGAGGGGTTTCTATTTTAGAGATTTGGTCAATGGGTGGGGTTAAATTTTGGATGGGTTCTCTCATTCGAAGGCCCAACGGCTGTATGACGTTAGGCCTTCGATTGTATCATTCTACCTCTGTGGGGTTAAATATGGAGTCAAAAGCAGGGTTCGTGGGGTTGGATTTTAGCTTGACTATATACTGCATTGCAAGCTTTTTCATTCTTATATCCATGGGGAGTTCTCCAGCCTCCACATGGAGACTTGGGATAGGTGATGTACGAAACGCGCCGAGACAGAGACGCAGGGCAGCATTTTGTATTGGTTCCAGTATTTTTAGGTACGACTTCCTTGCTGCTCCATATATTATGGATCCGTAGTCTAGCTTGGATCGAATTAGACTCCGATAGAGCAGCAGCAAGGTATCTCTGTCAGCTCCCCAGTCCGTATGGCTGAGTACTCTTAGTATGTTTAATGACTTTTGGCATTTCTTCTTAAGTTCCTTAATGTGGGGGAGAAAATTAAATTTGGAATCTAAGGTGAGGCCTAAAAATTTTGTAGTTTTCACGACAGGGATCTTCTTTTTGTGTATAAATAGTTCAGGGTCTGGGTGGAGTCCCCTTAGATTACAAAAATGCATACTAACTGTTTTGGAGTCTGAGAATTTGAAACCATTATAGTTTGCCCAACCCTGAATTTTGTTTAAACATAACTGTAATTTTCTTTCTAAGGTGTTCATGTTTTTCCCATAAGTGAGAATGACAAAGTCATCAACATACAAAGAGCACTCTATGCCAGGGGACAGCGCATTTATGATGCTATTTATTTTAATGTTGAACAGGGTGACTGACAGAATGCTGCCCTGGGGTACACCCATTTCCTGGTCATGAGTGTCAGAAGCGGAGTTGCCCACTCGAACCTGAAATTTTCGATCTTTCAGGAATTCCTCCACAAAACGGGGGAGGTGTCCCTTAAGCCCCATAAGCGCCAGGTCACGTAGAATCCCATGTTTCCAGGTTGTGTCATAGGCCTTTTCTATATCGAAGAATACAGCTACTAGATGTTCTCTTCTGAGTAATGCATTTCTAATATAAGCTTCCAGCCTTACCAGGTGGTCAGTTGTTGTCCGCCCCTGCCGGAATCCGCACTGGTAGTTTGAGATCACTTTATTCCTTTCCAGGTAAAGTACCAGATTAACCAGAGCTCTTGTCAAGTTCTTGATGTGTTGTTGTATGTTTAGCATTGTTTACAGAAGGCCTGATTAGGAAAGAATCGTAACAATATTTTTGATCTAGAGCAGTGATGCCCAACATAAATCGACCTGCGGGCCATTTTAATTTCCGACACTGGTGTCGCGGGCCACATAAAGGAAAGGTACAAAAAATGAAATGAAATTGACCTGAAACTATTTGATTAGAAACCCCCTGGATCTAGCACTTATATTCATTAATGGGATAGTATTATCTCATGCGTCAGAAAACGGCTTCATTTCTTTACTAAAAATATGAGCAACACTGTAGCTAGCTTTATTTTGGTAAATATTAACATTAATCTTCCAATCTCTAGACGTAGTTTAACAATCTTTTTTTTTATTCAATGACGTCAAATTTGTTTTATAATCGCGTTTCTTTAAAAAAAAAAACAGCTACACTTTAAAGTTGTTGTTTTTTTTTTGTTTTTTTATGTTTATGATGAATTCTACATTAAGAGTCTCATAAACGCACAAATGTTAGTCATGGTACCAATCATCGGAGAAAAATTGAGGGCCCTAACGTAGGAAAAGAGACATTTTTAAACCTTTTCTTAAGGGGGGGGGGGGGCGGGTAGCTGATTTTATATACGTTGTGCCGACATTTCGGCGGGCCAGATGGAACCACGTCGCGGGCCGGATTTGGCCCGCGGGCCGTATTTTGGGCATCACTGATCTAGAGCGTCTAGACTTCAATGGCTGCTTGCTATCTTGAAAGGTTCTGTTCTAAAAATATCAGCGTATCATGAAGCTCGGGCGCTATGCGCTATTAATTTTTTTACTCTGTTGATACTGATATAACCCTAGTGGCGGACTGAAAGGGTTAATGTGTGTGCGGCCTACTGACACACACGATTCAGGCCAGTCACACAGGTCAAGGGCTGGTGAACAAGGGACATTACTACTAATGCACGCAATATGACCAATGTTATGGTCATGTGACCACAAAGCCTTTACAGACGAGAGACAGTGTGTTAGAAAGGACAGTAGAATCCAGGACAGCAAGCAGTACGGACTGTGTGCTAGGAAGTGAGTCCTCGAAAATGTAGCTGTACGAGCTAGAGAGACTTGTAGTGATTAGTTGGGCAGTTCTGTAGTGTAGCAAAGCATTTGAAGTTACTGTAGCCAATTGTGTTTATTGGCTGTTGTTGATGTAATTGTAAATAAACCGCCACTTCGTTTATTGAAGCTCTTGTTGTCAAGTTGATGTTTTAGATGTGTTTTGTTGATGGGCAGTGTTTACAGAAGGCCTGATAGAGAAGATCGTAACAATACGATGGCCCCTAGATTTTTCTAATTTGAACCCTGCCTGCCGACTTCCACGAGTTCAAATGGTATTACAGTTAGACATATAGATCTATAAGATCTAGATCTAGTAGACCTACCAGCCATCTAGACTCTATACTATAGATTTTAATGTATAGAATTATAGATGTATCATCGTATGTCTACTTTATATGACTAGTGACTAGTGAGTTACTGAGTATAAGCAGTGGCGTCACTAGGGTCGTTGTCACCCGGTGCGGTAAGCTCGGGGTGTCACACTCCACCCCCACCCCCAAAAAATGTAATTCTTTATACTCGAAAAATGGTTTCGATTATATTTTAAAATGTTGTTTTTCACATTTTAGCAAATGTTATTGTATAAATTAAAAATGTACTATCATAGAATTGAGAAACCTTGAGTTGAACATATTTTTTACTAGTGATTATTTAAGAGCTCCTTAAGGAAAAGGTCTTAAATTATACTAGTGTTTCTCAGCTGCTTCCAAAAAGGCAAACCAAGCACTGAACTGGTTTACGTCCTGCGTAACTTCGTCGAAAAAAGCCTAGAATACCAACAAAGGACACAAATTCAGTTTTGTAGATTAAAAGAAAATACGTTTGATAGCGTCCATCGGAATCACTCTGGAAAATAGCCAGAGAGTATGGCATCTTGCAACTATTTGTCCAGATTAAGCAATCTGTCTAAAGCAAATCAAGCTGTTGTCTCACAACAGACGGTGGAACTCTTCAGCATCGATACAGATATGAGATTAGCGTGTATCTTATCCCCATTTCTCTTTCTTGTAGCCATCGACGATGTCATTAAACAGGCTGTTTCGGATTCCCAAAACCAATTAGGATTTTGCAGGCGACATAGCATTACTTTGAAATACAATTAAATGTATACACGAGATGACCAATAAAGAAGACCACAAAGTTATACATATACGGTGCAGGTTATCCAGTTCCCGATTAACATTGGCCATACATATCTTTAACAAATAGTAAAGTTAACATATTTAGGCAGTGTTATCTCTAGTGATGGAGATATATATCATGGTGTTGCATGTCGGATTGGAAAGCAGGGGCCGTCTTTCAATAAGTGCGGCTTATCTGAACAAACAAATCATTTAGCCTGGAGATTAAAATCCACCTACTCAATACAATCATTGTCCCAACGGCCATCTACGCTTCAAGGCGTGGAAGGTTGAAAAGAGGCTGAGAAGTGATGGCTGAGAAGGATCCTACGAATCCTCCCGAGATAATTTTACCAATAGAGAAATCTTTTCGTTCACATGCATTCCCTGTCTAAGTGAAGTGGCGATTGAACGTCAATTGACATTTGTGAGACATATGATGAGACAAGACGAAAAACGTTTACCAAAGTCAGCCTTAACATGAAAGCCAAACCTTTGTAGAAGTCCTGAATTTCGTGGGCACCTGCTGAGAAGTGGCTGTGAAAGTCGCCTTAGATTGATTTCCTTGGAGAAAGCTTGCAGAACTAAGCGTCGAATGCATATTGCATCAAAAAATGTTATGTTCACCCCTCAACTAGTCAGATAAGATGTTTAGGGGAGTGCCTTAAATTCACTCAAAGTTGTCCGGGGCGAAGCCACGGGCGCTAAGCGTTTTTCTACATTTCTGAGCTTCATAAACGCTTTCTCCTTGCGTCTACAACACATAATAAAGTCAAATAGAATTAAATTAAGAAGGGTTGGGACCTGTTGATACTCAGTTGTGAGAGAAATTCGAGGCAGTAATTTTTTTTTTTAAAGTGCATTTTCCCCACTTGGGTGTCACCCCCTGGTGGGTGTCACCCGGTGCGGCCCGAACCCCTCTCACCTGCCTAGTGACGCCACTGAGTATAAGTCTGATAGAATATAGATCTAAAAATAATATATTGGTTCTAGAGTCACTAGAGATGTAGATTCAAATTATTAGATTTAAGTAGATTTAGATTATAGATAGATCTAGATTTATAGTGAGAAATATAAAAGTTTTTTCTATATCTAATAACTAATCATTACTAATGCTTTAAAAGCCCAGTGGGGTAGAAATCCACTTCTTGTAAACAACTTGTTTCAGCATGAAAAAGAGTCACATAAGGATTTAGGAAGCCTCAATATGCAGTTTTATGGCTTGGCATTCTATTCCTCTAAGCATTGCTCCTCATCTGGTTGTTCTTGCTGATGAACTCAGCAGAGATTCAGCAGCTTTCTCTCAATTACTTTTCAAAGCATTTTTGGAGGACTTCATGAGCAAAGTTTAATAAACAGTGAAATGAACTGAGGTGTAGCTCATACTTTTGTAGTATTTCCAAAACTCAAGCATGTTTTGATTTTCAAATACATTTATTCTTTATAGTTGTTTGAGAGATAAGCTATTACAATACCAGTAAAGCAGTTATCTATTATAGAATTCTCAGACTGCCTGGACCCAGTTATAAAGCATCTGCAAAAATGCTTTCTCCTCTCATCTATATACAAACAATAGTGCCTTGCATGCATTTTGTGTGCATGTGTGCAGTAAAGCTTATACAGTGTAATTATTATGTAATACAACATTAATTAACGAAAATATGAAATAAAATGATTCTACATCATTTTTTTAAATTTAACAACATCTTTTTTTAAGTTGCCGCGACAGGCCAGTTCAAAATGGGGGTGTGCAAAATTTCCTAAACTTTTTTCAAAGGTGTTCCAATCACTGAATATGTTAAAATGTAACAGAATAGGAAAATGAAGGATGTATAGCTTGGTTTGCCTTTTCGGAAGCTTATGAGAAACACTACTATAATTTAAAACCTTTTCCGTTAGGAGCTCTTAAATAATCTCTAATACAAATTTTCAGCTCAATGTTTCTCAAATCAGTAATTGTACATTTTAAATGTATGTATTCACTTTTGATAAAATGTAAACAAAAAATTAAAATAGAATCGAAAACTATTTTTGGGTGTAATTTATCAATTAATTAGCTTACCGTTTTATTATTCAATATAAAGAAACCAAAAATAATAGTTGATTGTTATTTAAGGGGGAGATTACTATTTTCCTTGGGAGGGAGTGACACCCTTATTTACCGCAACGGGTGACACCGACCCAAGTGACGCCACTGGTACCCCGTACTTCAAGAGTAGGCTTGTTGACTCTGTCCCATTAACCACGACACTTTGGGTGCGTTCAGTCAGGTAGGATCCAAGCCACTTTAGGACGATTCCTGCTAAACCAAAAGTGGCAGAGAATCTGGCCATCATAATGTCATGGTCTAGCGCAGCGATGCCCCACCTAATTCTACCTGTGGGCCATTTTAATTTGAGACAGTCATGTCGCAGGCCACATGACCAAAAAAGTATAAAAAAGAAATGAAATTGATCTGAAACAATGTATTAGAAACTTGTGGATCTAGTACTAACATTAATTAATAGCATATTGGATGATTATATCGCCTTTTTTTTTACGCGTCGTAAACTGGCTTTATTTCTCCACTTAAAATGTGAGCAACATTGTAGACAGCTTTACCAATGACTCATTTTGTAATATTCCCATTGATCCTCCTATCTCTAGACGTAGTTTAACAATCGCGTCTCAAACAAAGAATGCCGTCATATTTGTTTTATAGTGCTGTTAATATGTTGTTATTTTTTTAAACAGCCACACTTTACAAAACAAATATGTTGGCTTGTTATCATGTTCCACAAAAAAGTAAAGATCCGTTTAACTTTTCCTGGTAGGCTAGATCTAGACTAGTAATAATATAGTTTCAAGATAGAATCTAGATTTCTAACCTAGATTCTTTCTGAAATGTAGATCTAGATATAGAATCCACTTAATGACAATGTCATTAAATCCGTAGATTAATGATGAGTGCAGTGTGTACTATTTATTTGAATGTTTCACGAATCACATGTGCCCATGTAGTGATATGAGTACGGCTACGGTATACGCAGAACCTCTTGCGACTTGACGGCTTTTGTAAGTTTGTCTGCTGTGCTGCACGAGATGCCAAAAAAATGTAGATTCTAAAATTCTAGAACAATATATCTATTCCACTTAATATATTAACATAAATCTACTAATCTCATTTATAATATGTTCTAGATCTACTATATTACCAACGCATTCATACAGATTTTAACATGAACATTTTATTATACTAATAAAGAGATGTAATTTAGATCTATACGGTCTTAGTGAATAGCATTGCACAAAAAAACGAACCTGGGTTTTTCTAAAATTTGATGCTTGGTGTGTAATAGTAAAACAGCATATACCTAAATAAATCGTAAATATAGAGCAAATAAATATATTCATTATAGTATATATAGGTTTGCGGCATAGACTTATATATACTATATGTACACATGGATATTTTTTTTCACACTACAAAAAATGTCGTGAAAATTGTTTAGAAAGTTGGATCAAGGCTTTGTTTTGTAAAGTAGTTGAAAGAAGTAAAGTTGTTGTCATAGACTTATATATTGTTATAACTCTGCAATGCGCACCACCATCCAGGCTAGTGCAAGAAGGCGCGCACTGTGATAGACTAGACCTAAAAGGATGTCATCATTAGAAAGAAGAACGATTTTCGTCCAAGTCCTGAGTCAATATGAAGAAACTGTGCTAAAAGAAGATGTTGTTTTGTGTACCTGTGATGTCTTGTAAATAACCATATATGTGCCTCGTTGAGTTGCCTCACTTAAGTTATTACATTGATGTCAGAAGTGGGATTATAGGCAACTCAACGGGAGGAGGTAGGATTCGATCTCTATGGCATCATTGAAGCTATTACATCAGCTCGTAATTAAAGAGCTAAAACAAGAGCTTCGGAACCAAGGTTTAAAATCCGTCGATAGCAGGGAAAGGCTCACGGCTCGTCTGCGGCAAGATCTGATCGATGAAGTAGAAGATCCGGAGACCTATAAATTTGAAATTGAACCTGGGATTGTTGATGTCATTGGCAAGATCCAGGACTGTGGGGATGCATTTAAGGAACAAATGAACACGATTAGGATCATGATGGGGAACGTGAGTAGGAACATAAAAGAAAGTTTATTGCACGTAGAAGGCCAAATAGACCAAAGTGATAAAATTGTGTCGCAAGTGAAAGAAGGAATAAACTCGTTAGTGAAAGGGCAGTTACCTGGTCAGGACTGTGGCTGCACAAACAGTGGTGATGGAGGCACTGGGGATTGGAGCGCTGTCTGTGACTCTGTTGTGAGCAAGTCTGGCGGGGGTGACTTTCAAGACGAGAAACGTGACAACGATTGCTGCGACGATCTCAACGGGATGTGCCGAATCGAAAGGAAAGAGACAAATGAAGAAACAAGAGAAGTCTGTTATGTGCCTGAAGTTTTTGTTCCTAGTGTACCTGAAACGAGTACCTCAATGAGCCGGACAGATCAAGACAACGTTGGGTCTGCGTCCAAGCTTTTTGCTGTGGACCTTAAAGACCTCTGTTTATCTGTCAATATCTTTGACGGGAACTCGAACCATGAAAGCCTTAAGACTGTTTGTGATTGATTCCTTGCCTTGGATGTCGTAGGGTGAAATTACGAATACGGGCCCCAACAATGGCCGTGACAGAAACAACGAATTGAACTTTGGCAGCGGCATAAGAGAGAACTTTATACTTGGCAACTGCATCCAGGCGATTGACAAGAACTGTATAGGCGGCGCCCTGCGTAAACAATGCTCATGCCCAGAAACCTAGCTACAAGATCTAAACTTAACAGAAATTTGTACTTCTGACCATATCAGTGAGAGTGACTTGAACAGTTGTGAATTATTTCCAGCGAAACCTGATGTAGTTGTGGATGAACGTTACAAGGATATTTCATGGGCATACCTTACAGATGAGGCTGAGAAAGACTATGTGTTGGAAACCATGGTTACCTGTGGGCCTACAACTGTGTCACGAGATGTTCATGGAAAAGATCCGCTGATTTTTCATTATATCTAAACTTTGAAAACTAAAGATCATTACTTTTCAAAGACAGAAAAGATTGATTGGGGTTACTCCCCTTAGAGCCTGAAAAAAATCGTTTACGTACATAAAAATCTAGATCTATATATGTATAGGTCTGTGAATCGATCAATAGCGGGTAAGAATTTATTTCCAGTTTCCAGTCTAGATATAATATAAGTCTATGTCTAACCTATGTAACATAATCTAGAAAGATCTAGGTAATCAATCTATGTATATAAAAATCAACCTGAATTATTTTTATGTAGGATTTTTGAAACATTATCTCAATGTTATATATAATATCAATATTTATTTATCCTTTTTATAGTAGGTGTTTGCTATTTCTTTATCAATAGACTGAATGTAACACTAAATTGTGATTTTGATTATATATTTTTGATGTTCAGTTAACATTAATTAACAATATATCCAAGGCAATCGCTAAGGCTGTCCAGTAACGTAAAGCAAAGGAAAGAATTCAGGACCACAGAAATATGGCGTTACTCTCAAGTACAAGATTTCGAGAATGCACCAAACGCCAAAGAGATTAAATGACATCATATCCAAATCACGACGAAGTGCCAAAAAAAATAAATGCACAAATTAAAATCTTACAAATGGCGTCATCGCCTATTGAAGAAAGCGGCGCTATTAGATGGTGTACAGTTTTACTACAAAACTAAATGCAACATACGAGTAGGCTAATTTATTGTCTAATTGGTTACATTTTAGCGGCCCCGTAAGCCGCTATTAGGTTTGTGCAAAATGTCCGTCTGTGACACTCAGATCTCGAAAACTAGAAGAGAAATGAAAAATATTATTTCAACATACGAATCGGCTTGAAAAGTTTTGGTGCTACTTTGGTTTTCTAAAAACAAACCGTTTAGTTTATAAAATTAATTATGCAAGCGATTTTTTTTTTCATAAATATACACCAATTCTAAAACAATTACGTAAATGTAAGTGAGGCAATGTTACAATAGGTTAATAAACAAAGGCAGTTTTTGTGTATTTTCAGTATCACTATGGTAAAAGTGTATAGCAAGTACAATAAATGTTCTGAACAAATATAAATATTAGTTAAAGGTGTTTTTTTTCTGGTCAATAGCTGTTAAATTAAAAAAAACCCACACATTTATGTTTGTTTATTAAGGCTAAGAATGCACTTTGTTTGTAAATATCACGCACATTTTTTAAAATGGACTTTTTATGCAGCGACTTTCGTGCAGTAGCGTGACAAGCATCTGCAAGACATTGTGCAATGAGTTCCCTCAAAATTAAAAAAATAATCAGATTTTATTTATTTTTTGTTTAATGCCCCCATCAGAATAAAAGAGGCTTATTTTTGTGCGTTTTGTCTGTCGGTTGGTCTGTCCGTCAGGTTTAGATTTAAAAAAACAACTCTTAACTCTGAAAATATGATTTACCTTTTAATGTTCCTTCAGTAACATCTCAATAGTTTTAAGTATCTATAATTGATTGTTCCGGGTGTTTTTGTGCAAAACTAATCAACGCCAACGAATTTTTGTTTGCTCTTCTAACCTATATTAGGTCTCATGCTTAAACGTTGCAAAAACACATTATCAATAATATGTTGCTAAGTTTTTTTTTATGTAAATAGCATATAAATGCTAAATCAAAATCTCTATACTGACAGTTAAATTTCATTAACTGTAAAATGTACCGGATATTGTTTTATAAAAAATGAATTATGTCAAATGATTGTTTGAAATTGCATAATTGACTAATATTATACTTATATTCTTTGACAATACGTCACTAAAGTTTGATTATCGATATCAAATTGTTCCATATTTTCATCTTTAAACAAAGAAAGTAATTTACTAGAAACGATTATTGAAAATCACTTTTTAGGCTTATTTTACATTTTATTTTAATGCTGAACATAACAAAAGTTTTTAATGGATAAAGAATGTTCCGGATTTTGTTTTGAAAAGAAATCGACCTACTTTACTTACATTTTCTTACAAATCGTTGACAAAAATTTCTGAATTTTATTTAAAAATCTACTAACGCCAAATAACTATTTGAAATCCCACTTCTAATTAATAAAAAAAATAATCTTTTCATTTACGAAAAAATGTTGTTCTGGATTTTTATGAAAAATGTTTTTACTCTATTTTGATGTAAAATTTCACTTCTCTCTTACAGTACATTTAATTTTCTAGCTAAAACGTTACATAAGCTAATTATCGTAAATATTTTGTTTCGATTTTTTAGGAAAACAACTTCCAAACACCAAAGTATGGTATGAAAATCTCTCCACTTGGCTGTAGTACATCTAATTTTATACGAGACCATCCCAAAAATTTAATAAATGGTATTACATTTATTTAACCCTTAAAATGCGTGTGGTATATTAGCCTCTAAACATCAAAATTGTAATTCCATTTGGTATGCACTCATTGTAAAACAGCTCAGCACTTTAAGGGTTAAAATTCTCTTTTTCTCTTACAATTTATACAAACATCCGTAAAAACTATTATATTGTTACGACGTGGGATTGAACTAAAGAAAATAACTAACCGTGCTCTAGGGATCGCTGGTATCTCTCCGATTGTAGAAGCACAATCCAACTATGATCAATTAATATCCCCGATAAAAAGAAATAATGTCACAATCTCCAAATCGAATTTACATATCCCGATTCACTAACACAATAGAAAAGAATCCTCAATCAAGAAATCCAAACTCATTACTCCTCTATTAACACATCAACACACCCCTCAGGTCAGTTTCCAAGCACAAGCACGACTAAAAAAATTTTTGACGTGGGAAAACAAATGGTCAGTCGGGGGGGGGGGGAACAAGTTTACAACAATATATACTTAAATCTATTGCGTTCATACTTTAAAATATTGTGACGTTTCAAAATGAAAATTAAAGATTAATTAAATTTTCAAAAGCTTTTAGTTTTTTTTTTTAAATTAATATGACGGACAGACAGACTGACAGACAAAACGCGCTAAAAAATGCGGCTTTAACCCTCTTTAAATAAATTCTATAAGAACTCAGTGCACCAAAGTCTATGAACCCTCGTTAAACATCTTGTGTTATTAAAGACATTTTTTTTGGTACCAGCCTATTGTGACGTATTGGAATGTTTTTTCTTTGACGTCATATGAATGAATTCTTTAAATGTAATGTTAAAAAACTCGGTGCAACAATGTCTATGAACCCTCAACAAGCTGCTCGTATTAATGACATTTTTTAGTCTAACTAGGCCGTGTGACGTAGTGGATTTTTTTTTCCATTGACGTCATATGGAATAAATTCTTCAAATGAAATACTAAAACAACTCGGTATAGTATTTTTTTTAATTAAACCTCGTAATCTAACTTGTATTTTTAAAAAAAAGACATAGGCCTAAGAGCTAGATTCAGATCTAATCTATATTTTTTACACTAGATCTAGATGTTGTTTTTTTTACACTAGAGCTAGATAATTTAAACTAGATTTAGATTTATATTTTAATTGTAATCCTTGTAGATTCTAGATCTAGAATTTCTTGTTCTAGTTTAGAATGTTTGTTGTTTTACATGTTTCGGATGTTCCTTCAGAGTTGAAGTCCAAACCTCCCGCAGGACGACGGGGGATGGGAGCGGGCATGGTTTGAACCTGGGACCATCGATAAATCCAAACGACAGTCCAGCGCGCAAACCGCACGACCAGACATCCATGATTTAGACTAGATCAGGAGCTATAATTTCAATTTCTAGAATTAAAGTGTAGATTTTTTTTTTTCAAAATGTCTAGATCAATATTGCAATGTTATAAAGTACTAAAACTAATCTACTATTTTTCAATCTAATATTGCATTCACTCTATTAATAAATTATATAGGCTTATTTTTTTTTACATAAATCTTATCTTAATTACATCTACATTATTCCAAATTTATATTTTAGATCTAGATCTAGTAGATATAGATCTTAAGAGCTAAATCAGAAGTTTAATTTAGGTTTATCTACATCCTCATTCTAGTTCCATTTAAATGAAAATGCCGATAGCTCTGTTGGTAACTGTACTGGGACAACGAGCAGACGTTGCCGAAGTACAAGCTCGATGCCTTGTTCTTTTCTTTTTTTTTTCAAGTACAAATCAATACCGGTACCAAAAATTATCTAAAATCGATCGTCTGACATATTGTACATATCTGGTAGTTGTTATGCCGTTATGTGTAATATATCTCTTTATCAATAATAGGCAATTATTTTGTTATTAAGTTAACAGCAATGCCTGATCGTGTGGTTAGCGCGCAGGACTGATTATCTCGACGGTCCCGGTTTCATAAGCTCCTCGATGCCATCCCCCGTCGTCCAGCGGCAGATTTGGATAAGGAAGTTAATCTACACTTTAATACTTTAAACAATTATTTATTGTACCTAACAAAACAAGAATCAATTTAAAAAAAACACAATTAGTCAATTATTGGTAATTAATTATTTTGTTTGTTATCGAATAACTTGTACATTATTGATAGCTATAGTTTTAAGGGCGAAGTTCTTCCCTTTTAGTCACACTATTTTATTTAAAAAAAAAGGATTTTTGTTTTGTGTGAAATGTCCGTCCGTCTGTCCGTCCGTCCCGTTTAGATCTCGTAAACTAGAAAAGATAGTGAGAATCCGACATCACAATATTTTAGACCATTCAAAGTTCTGATGCAACGGCTACTTTTTTTTTTTCTGAAAGCGAAAAATCAAAATTTTTAAATCACTTATGCAAGCAGTTTTTTTTCATTAAAATACACCATTTTACAATTATTAACTCTTAATTAGGGGAGACGATTTTTTGTAAAAGATTTTTGTTTTTATATTTGTATTGTTAAGTTATGTAAGTTCTGTTATACATTTACACACAAACAAATGTTTACTATTTTTTTTACAATGAAAAAATCTATTTAGTATTATAAGTTAATTATAATTTAAAACGGATAGTGATCTTGTAAGACATCAGTAAGGCCAGGGGAGGCGTGGTGGCTGAGCGGTAAAGCGCTTGGCTTCCGAAGAGGGGTCCCGGGTTCGAATCCTGGTGAAGACTGGAATTTTCAACTTC
This sequence comes from Biomphalaria glabrata, assembly GCF_947242115.1. Taxonomy (NCBI): domain Eukaryota; kingdom Metazoa; phylum Mollusca; class Gastropoda; family Planorbidae; genus Biomphalaria; species Biomphalaria glabrata. The sequence goes on from NC_074728.1 coordinate 13,115,891, forward strand.
GGAATCTTTGGGTGCCTCTGAGTCCACCCAGCTCTAATGGGTCCTTACATTAGTTGGGGAAAAGAAAAGGCTGTTGGTCGTTGTGCTGGCTACATGACACCCTCGTTAACCGTAGGCCACAAAAACAGATGAACTTTACATCATTTGCCCTATAGACCGCAAGGTCTGAAAGGGGAACTAGGCCATGTTCACATCTAACTTTACATTCACTTTCACCTATCCCTTGATCTGCTGGACCGTTCGGGCACTACACATGATCTATCAACCTCCTTTTTTTATTCTTATCTGTCATTTGTCTTTGATATAATTTCATTCGGATGTTCTTTCTGAAAATATTGAAGCCTGCCTAGGTGGACCACTTTGGGGGCCGATTTATAGTTTGTGTTTCCACGCAAACTGTCTTTGTAACCTTTTTTTTTATTTTTTTACTTTATGAACTTTGGTGTGTATATACAAAACTGATTTAATCAAACTTGTTTCTCAGAGCTCCTCAAAATTTGTGAAGTTTTCCAGGACAAAATGCAACAGTTGAGAGATTATTTTCGATGAAAAAAAAAGAGAGAAATAAAATATGCTTTGACTCACAAAGAATATTTGAAGAATGCTCCTGCATGGATTTTCAAGCATATATTCTCACAAATACTGAACTAACTAAGTAAAGCTAATTCCTTTGACAAATTTTGTATGCAAAACTGCATTACAATAATATTAAAAATTACTATATGATTTAATTTTTTAAATTATGTTTTTAAAGTTTAAAAGTTTAATTTGTTGTTTTTTTTGTATCCTCCTTTGTAAAACATTGGCCTCCTTTGGATACGTACATGTATGGTAACCCTACGCACACTACTAAATATACAATTTTGTAAACATTCACCATTTTATTCGCGGCCCCCGAAAAGGTGAAAAAACGCTATTAGTTTTGTGTAGCCTGTCCGTCCGTCTGTCCGTTCGTCCCGTTTAGATCTCAGAAACTAGAAGAGAAAATGAAAATTGGACATCAGAATATTTTAGATAGTTCAAAGTTCTACGGCAACGGCTACTTTTTCCATTTCCAAAAGTCAACAATCTAATTTTTAAAATCATATGCAAGCAGATTTTTCAAAAATTACACCACTTTTAAATGAATATCTTCAGGGGAAGTAAGTTTTATTAAAAAGTTTACAAGCTTTTTCAGTAATAAAACAACTTCATTCATAGATTCGCGCATTGGTACAAAACATTTGCATCTAAGGTCACAATGGTAAAAGTGTCAATGGATCATTATAAAATATATTTTCCATTAATTATCTAACTCATTGAATAGAATACTGATTCAAATATTATATTTAAAATAAAATTTTGATACGAACTTCGTTTCAATTGTAAGTTTTCACACATTCTCATTAGGCCAGTGATGCCATGATTAGGCTATACACTTGACAACAATCTGAATCTAAATTTTTACCTTACCTTTACCTATCCCTTAGTCTGTTGGACCGTTGGGGCACCAGGCAAGATTTGTCGACCGTTTTTCTCCATTCCTCCCTTTTTTTTGCCTTGTTCAGAACCTCTCTCAATGGCAGGCCTGTCCATTCTTTAATGTTGTCCTCCCATCGCTTTTTCTGTCTGCTTCTTCTTCTTTCCCTGGCACTGTTCCCTGAAGAAAGGTCTTTGCGAGCCCCGTAGATCTCGTAATGTGGCCAAAGGTTTTAAGCTTTCGTTTTTTTCTAAATAACAATAATAAATAGAGGCCAGATCTACGTAGATCCATATACGAAGAGTTCTAGTCTAGATATAGAGTAGATTCTATATCAAGATTCTAGATCTAGATCTAGATCTAGAGTTAGACTTAGACTGACTTAGAGTCTTAGATCTAACTCTAGTTAGATATAGACAGACTTAGACTTAGGACTTAGAGTTAGAATTACTTAGACTTAGATCTAACTCTAGTTAGATATAGACAGACTTAGACTTAGGACTTAGAGTTAGAATTACTTAGACTTAGATCTAACTCTAGATCTAGACTAGATCTAGATCTAGCAAGATCTATGTATAGTTTGTTTCAAACTGAAAGTATAAGGAAAGATTTCAAATATAGTGTTTCCGTAGTGTAGTTGTTATCACTTCTGCCCCTCACGCAGAAGGTTCTAAGCTCGAACCCCAATTTTCTTTTTTTAGTTAATAAATATTTCTTTTTTTTTTTTTTTGTGAGTCACATCCTGTAAAATAGATATGCATTTTAAAAATATTTTTTAAAGTATATTTTTTTTACAGCCTAATATGTTCGATCCTTTTCCAATGTCTAGATCTGTCCATCTGTTTCTAGGTGGACCACTTCGGGGGCCGATTTTAAGTTTGTGTGTTTTTGTACCTTTGTTCATAATGCATTAGCGACTGTTTGAATGACAATGTGCAATCACAAAGAGGAGTGGCTCAACCAATGGGCATCAGGAAACACAGGCAGAGCCATATACAAAGAAATGACTATGCCTAACAAACTGGACAGTATTAACTCCCTCTCCCGCAAAGAACAATCTACAATCTTCCAACTAAGAACAGGAGACACACCACTATTAAATTACCACCTGAACAAAATAAACTCCACACAACTCCCCCTTTGCAGACACTGCGCCCACCCCTTTGAAACCGTAAACCATATCCTCTTTGAATGCCCCTCCCTAATCTACCTTAGGCAGACCCTACTTCCACTACAGCCCAACATAACCAATACCATGTAGGCAGTGCTGAACAACTGAAGAAAACAGCACACTTTTTTTCCTTGGCATAGTCTGCAAAAGAGCTCACAGCTCAGCAGCAATAAAACTGGCTAGAAGAAGAAGAAGAAGAATGACTATGTGAAACCAGGACGTAAAGAAGTGATTCCCAAAGTGGTCTATATAGACCCCCAGGGGTCTACGAGGACTTCCAAGGGGTCTACGGAAGTGAAAAAATAAATTGGGGGTCTATGACCTGTAAATGGGGGTCTACTATAGTGGATCTCATTTAAGCATGTAATGACTTTAAATTTCATTTCCGATTAATGATTTTACCTTAGTTAATCCTTTCAATTGTAATTCTCTTAGTCTAATGAGTTTTTTTTTAATTTTAAAATTTTAACATCTTATTTTAAATACATGAAAGTAACAATGTACATGGCCTTGTTAAAAAGAACTGTAGAAAGTACAGTGTTGGTTACTAGTCATTTGTTGTATTCGTCCTTGTCGAACAAATCATTTCATATGTGCTTTTTCTGTAACAAAGTTTTAAGCTAAGTTACAATGAAACTATCTAACCTGGAACATTATTTGAGACAATGACAACAAGATAAAAATAGATTGAGATTTGAAATAGCCTACTTTCAACACTTTTTGTTCATAACAGTAGAACAAAATGTTTGATTAAAGATCCTAAAAGAAAAGAGGTTTGTGAGTTCTTACAATATTTTTTCTTGGCCTATATCAAACTCCAGAAAACTGCACTATTAAAATCCACACACATCCGATATCATAGTAACAAATTTCTCTAAACAACAATTCAGTTCAAAGGTGTAATGGTAAGAGGAGTTAAGAAACTGAAAGGTTCTTATGTAATTACTTTCCAAAGACATACTTCTAAAAAAAAAAGCTGGACTAGTTAACCTTGCCTGATAATATAGTGTAATTATTATCATGCTTTCTTTTTGTTATGAATTAAGAAATCCATAAAGAACTGCTCATTGCCTGAAACTTTGATCAATTGCTCCTTCACAATGAAGAATGATAGTTGTCGAAAGGCTTATGTTTGACAATATTTATTTCTGAGTTCTTGGGTGCTAAAAATCCAATTTTAACAGACTTATTTCATAAATTTAATGAGGGTAACTTACGCTACAAGGTGATTACCTAAATTTGATCAAAACGAAGGCATAATCTCAAAGTTTCTTGTGAGGATTAAGTTATGAAGCATACAATAGATTGGATGAAATTTCCTAATTTTCAAATTTAAAACCAACATCATCTAATCGAGAAGTTATGATAGATTAAATCTAACTAAATTGAACCCTAATGTTGAAATGTTACACAAACTTGTTAGCCAGTGTTTCCCAAACTTTCAACATATACCAAATATGCGTACCCCTTCAATAATTTTCGTAAATCTAAGTACCCCTTCCCCCCCCCTCAATAAATGAATAATTGTTGAAAATAATAAACGAACTTAAGGGAATACTGCAATAGGCGTTTCAGTCAATTCCTATAATGCATATTTAATCTTATTTTGCTTCATTTTAATTTGAATTTCATCAATGAATGGCCTAGAAATCAGTGAGAAAAACACAAATAAAGTTGAAGAATTTTCCAAAAAATGCAGGGGGTCTACCGAAGAATGGAAAACATGGCAAGGGGTCTACGAGATAAAAAAGTTTGGGAACCACTGATGTAAAGCAATGTATGTATTTTGTCACCCAGTTCACGTAAGCATTAGTGTGGCCAGGGGACAAGAAACAATCATAAAGTAAAGCTCAAATAGTCGCTGTTATAGGTTGTTTTCGTTTCGTTACCCACAGGACCTAATACGTGTAATATTTCATATTATTTTTTTAAGCCTTTACGTAAGTAAAAATTCATTGCGGGGGGGGGGGGGGGAAGGGGTTCCTTAGCCCTTGATTTAGAAGATCGAATGATTTAAGAAAGGAATAAGCCTAATTCTAACAAGTCGAAACAACAACAAAGAATGAGTCATGATACGCTCCCTCACATTGACAGGCAAACAAATGCACTTTCAAATTTCATTTAACTTAAATGCAATTTAGTTTCCTAGTGAATGAAAAACCTATAGATTTCAATAGGCCCCACAGAGACCAGGAAGAAAAAGTTGGCTCTTTAAAAACTTCTCTGTCAAAGTTTATATCAAAGCGTCCAACAATAAGGTGATCATTCGTTTTGAGGTGTCTCTGCTCCTTAAGCCATTGCTCTTATGAGTGTTCTCAGACAATCTTGTTTTAAATGCACATTTTTTTTTACGAAGTTGGGGTTTAATTTGCGTTATTAATATTGTTTGTTCATAGCTGCTATTCATGTTGAAAATATTGATACCAGTCTTATTACCTGCTTCGCTTTCAAAACAGCAACCCATGGGGCCAGAGGCGTAGTAAGGAAAACGTACGCCCGGGGAAACAAAATTTGATTGCTCCCCCCCACACACACACCATTTTCCATGAACTTCCTATAGAAATAAAGGTTTTTAAATAAAAAGTATTTAATAATAAAACACAAATAAACTTAGAATGTATTACCTAACTAATATATCTCCAATAATTTATCTCTGCGTATGCGCTTTCCCCCCCGCCCTCTTGCCACTCTCACTACGCCTCTGCCAGGGGGTAAAGCTATAAGAGCCTCCTATGAGAAAAGGCAAATTTTCTTTGTACGTTTGTTGTTTCTCAAATGGGACATCACCGTAAAAATGGGAGTTTGATCCTTTCAACTAAGTTTACATCAACTCACTCTGTCTGTCTGTCTGATAAAAATTGTGTAAACGTCATTTCTCCACACCACATTCTCAGATGAAGTTGAAACTACGCACAATTATTCATTGGCATAGACAAGACATGTATCAATAAAAACAAGATTACAAAAAGAGTTTGTGTTGTTACACAAACTCAGAGGCGGACCCCGTCGGAGTCGGATCCCTGTCGGATCCACATATTCGCAAGGAATATTCAAGATGTGATTTCGTTTTGATGTCAAAAATAATAATGTTTCAAAGATTCATTTGGCGTTGTTTTTACATGTTTTGAATGTTCCTTCAAAGTTAAAGATAAATTAACTTGATTAGAGAATGCACAAGGGAAAAATAGTGTTAACAATAATTTAAGGGGGCTAAATGTAGTCATACCTGGGAATACTAAAGGATTAGTTTCCTTTGTTGGTATCAAACAAAATAATTAATTACCACTAATTAATTGACTGATTGGGTTACTTTTTAAAATATTAATTCATGTCTTGTCTATGTCAATGAATAATTGTGCAAAGTTTCAACTTGATCCGAGAAATAACGTGTACACACTTTTTACCAGACAGACATAGTAAGTTGATATAAGCTTTCTAAAAAGCCAGACATTTTCACAATTTTGGCAAACGTCGGCAGGCCGGAGGACACGACCCCAAAAAGGAGGACATGTCCTAATTTTGCCGGACTTCTAGTAATCCTAAGTGTGCCATAGGCATAGGTGAACTAGGCAGCCGCTTATGGTCTCCGATAGGCGGGGACCTCGCATAGCGGCATAGGACTAAAAAAAAAAATAGAGAAAAACAAGGTTGCAAAGACAGTTTGTGTGAAACACAAACTCAAAATCGGCCCCCGAAGTGATCCACCTAGAGTCTTCACAATGATCGGAACACGGGACTTCCAGTTCCAAGTGCTTTACCCCTCATCCCCATATATTCATTTAGCGTACACTTATATTTAAAAAAATATTATTAACCTTATCCATACATTCAAAATTAATAACATGTTACATGTAATAAAGAGAAACTAAAAAAGATTTATTCTTCTAACAAGATTAGATACATTGGCAACACGAAAAAAATAATTCTTGACCTACTTTAAGCTACAATTGTGTACAAATGACAACAATTCAAGTCTTAAGATTTTCCCCTCGCAAATAAAAATTAATATATCCATTGTCATTTGTCATACAAACTAGACATACATCTAGCTAGATCTAGACCTAGTTTTAGATCTAATTCTAGTGTCAGATAGCTAGTTTAGTTAGTTTAGTTATGCACTCTATTAGACCGCCAGTGAACGTACATTTTATAGTGACGACATAGACTTTGGGTTAGAGATTAGAATAGAAATTTAGAAAATCAGTTACTGCTAGACTTTCAAGGGGTAAACATCGTTATTAGTGAAGGACTAGACTGTGGCCCATTCTGTGTTAAAGATTGTTTATATTGTTCATCTGGAGTTAACTTAGTTATTGAACCTTTTAGTCCTGTTGGTACCTGTTCAATATACGTGAAATGATGTGTATGTGGTGAACTCGCAGCTGTAATACATACTACAAGGTATATTGAATGGCGGTGTGCATGGCAGAGTTATAACAATATATTTGTTAACTGATAAAGTATATATTTAAAAAAACATATTTTTATTACAGTGTTCTAGCAAGAACAAAGCCAGGAAGAGTCCATACAAATATCTTAAAAGTATTATGAGATTTTACTTTCTCAAGTCGACACGCTGGCTGACTAAATGGAAGCACTCCTTAAAACTGTCAAAAGACTAAAGTTGAGCTGGTTCAGTCATATTGTTAGACATGACTCACTGTCAAAAGTCATCATTCAAGGTACAGTAGAGGGAGCATGAAAAAAATGCTGTCCAAAGAAAAGCTTGATGGACAAAGTGAAAGAATAGACCAGCCTCTCTCTTGAACAGCTGCTGGAACGAATTTGTTATGCGAACTATCACAGCACCCCTACGATGAAAGTCAAGGTACAGATGATGATAATTATGAAAATTAACCATCTTTATTGACCAATAGAAAAAAATCTTGTTTTCGTTTACTTTTCTACTGCTCATATTTGCTCGAATTTACTAAAAAAAAAAAAAAACAAGCCACGATTGCATCACAAGTTTATTTATAAAGCTCAAATATTGTTGTTGTTTTTTTTTACCAAACAATAAAGATTATTGGTTATTGTGTATACAAATTAAGATTTTTGTGTGTAATATTTAAAATAAAACAAAAGTAATATTCACATTATAAACAGACATAAACAGAACCTTGATCTAAAGGACCTTAATGTTTTGTATCAAGGTTTCAATTTAGACAAGAAGCCTTCGTAGTTTGTGAGACTTCGATTGTTGAAGGCCCACTTACATCTCGGGCCAAGTCCTCTGGTACAAACAGCAGTGAACTGATGATGTGGATGACTCCATTAGTGGCACCAATGTCAGAGTGAACTACCTGAGCCCTGATACCTTCAAACATGATATAGGCAGCTGGAATAAAAATAATCATTATTTGGTGTGTAACAATACATATTTAAAGACAATTTTATTTTATTCTTTTAATGGACTACACTTGAACGAGTAAGATTAGCGGTGTTCATTAGCTAGTTCCTTCTCATCAAACATATTTAGTAGACAACATCCTCATATAGTTTTCTACAAGAAAGTGAGGGATTTTTGTGTAATATCTATGAGGCTATTTAATAAAAGAAAAAATAAAACTGAAATGAGACACAAAGGAATTAAAATTAATTTATTTTACATTTTAATCTAGAGATTAAGTAGCCAGGCGGATATAATGGAATTTATAATGCTGAATATGCTTATGTAGGAGGCGCGGTGGCTGAGCGTTATAGCACTTGGATTCCGAAACGATGGTCCAGTATTCGAATCCTGGTGAAGACTGGGATTTTTAATTTCGGGATCTATAGGCGCCTCTAAGTCCACGCAGCTCTAAGGGGTACCTGACATTAGTTGGGGAATGTAAAGGCGTTTGGTAGGTTTGCTGGTCACATGACACCCTCGTTAACCGTGGGCAACAGAAACAGATGACATTTACCTCATCTGCCCCATAGATCGCAATGTCCTAAAGGAGTATTTAGTCTTTTTATTGTTATCAGTATTAAAAATGAAAACTTAAATAATCTAATGTAAAAGTTATTTCAAGCAAAATAAATGCACTACCACTACTGAAACATTTTTTATTTCTACTTTTCCCTTTCAAAAACCAATGATCATTTCTTTATTTTTTCATATTTATTAGTAGAAAATGTTTTCCTAAACTGATGTTTCGAGCAGACACTCATCCTTAACCGTCACACTTAAAGACAAGCATCATTATTATTGTATACAATTGGTCTGAGCTATTGAAGAGCATAGTGCCCTGTCATCAGTACATTTTGATATGGAACAAAGTCATTACTTAAAATACATCTATACATGTACCCTATTTGGGATGATACAGTCTCTTGGGGGGGGGGGGTCATCAAGTGTAATTAGTTTGTGCATTACATTTTGTACAATTAACATTAACCCTGTCATTGAGTATGTTAAAGAATCAGCAGACTATAGCATTATGTGCGCATAAGGAAGTAATTAAACAACTTTCAAGATGTATGTAGACAGAATTTGAAATATATAAAATACATTTATCAACTCTTTTGTCTTTTCATATGCAAATGGTAAAGGTCTATGTTTGATCTTGTATAAAAGAGCGGAGTGAGAGAGCACACACATTTATAGAGGCATTTTCCTATTTTGGAAGCCAGTAAAAACAGATGCTCTGGTGGACTATTGCACTGTTTTACTTTGGTGTTGATGTTTAGAAATGAGTAATTCTATTATACACTTACTTTGCCGTCCACTGCTACCAGCATCAACCTGCACAATCAGTTCTTCTCCGTTATCAGCATAAAAACTTCTTGGAGCTCCCACTGCAAGTTGATCTATGTAAATCTTTTCTCTGGAAGTCATCAATCTTCTCATTATCTGGAAAATACAATTAAACAAATGTATTGCTTGATTTCCAAAATGTTTTTTTTTTCTATCATATCTGAATAAACAACTGAATGAAACAAAGTTTTTTTAATTTTAGATAAAATAGATTGTTTAATTGATTTAGTGTCCCCATTTAATTTTTTTTTTAAATGAATAAGAAAAAATTTTTGCTTTGATTTTGATTATTTTAGGAGATATTTTAATACTGAACCATCACTTTCCCCAGCTCAGCCATGGGGGTTTTGTGTTTAAAACCCCCTACCAGGGTGTTTTGCAGATAAATTTCCCTCTTCTATATAAAAAAAAAGTCCAAATTACACTATCCGTTTCCTCACATTGCACTACATCATTAGTGTATCATGCTCAATAGACAATTTTTTAGAGTAGTTCAATATATTTGAAATGTCTATTAAATCATTCAAAATTCTAGAAGAAATTTTTTGATCCTGGATTACATTTCTGGATACATCAAAGACAATTATTGACTCTACAAGCAATTCTGAAAATCAGAAACAGGATTGCAAAGGTGATGAAGTCCCTTAATGATTGCGATTTACTGTAGAATTTTTTGTATAAATTTTAAGTTCCTAAGGCTTCTGAATCTTTTTACATGTAGGCATACAATACGTTATATAAGCCCACGTCAGTATGCATGCGTTCATTTTTCGTTGGGTTAGGGTTAGATAGTTTAATTATTGTGATGGTAGATAGCAATAGATTCTTATCATGTGGCAAGCAAGTTTTTGGTCGGTTAATGCTAATTAACGTCCCTGCATTTCCAGTGCATTTATTTAGCATACGTTTGAAGGTAATAAGTCAAAGTTTTATATACTTTGGTTGTATTTAATACTTACACTGTAAATGTTTGTTGTTTACTAGATTTAAACAGCTTAGTCTGTTCAATATCTAATTTCTGTTTTAGCTTAAATATCCGCTTACTGCGGTTCCCTCTTTAAATTACCTACTATGGACTTGCACTACTCTAAATATTTGCGTTGTAAAAGTGGTAGTTATAGTTTTAAAAAAACTAAAATAGTTAATCAAAAGTCTTGTTGTCCGGGGTTGTACTTAAATGTTATAATTTAATTTAATTTTGCTAATCAAAAAATATTGCAAACAATGTTTAATATTGTAAACATTGACAACTGTTCTACTTACCCATCTCCAACGTTGAGGTTCATTCATTACTTGTCTTCCATAAGGAGTCAGTGCAAAGTTTTCAATAGCTGTTCCATTGGGCACAAAAAATGTGAACTCACATCTTTGTAAACAAAGAATATAGAGAGTGGATTCCTTACTTCATTTACTTACTAAAATGTTTATATCTTAATTTAAGTGTATACAATAGCTAGTTTACAGACTTTAAAAAAAATAAATTATTTAGTGCTTTAAAACATTTGTAGTTACTCTTTATAAAAAATATTGGGACAAATACATGAAGAAAAATTGATTCAAACATATCTAACCACTTGCCTTTTTAATGAAAATGTTAGTTGTTACGGGTTCATTGTAAGTAATAACATTACTCTTTGTGTGACTTCCAGGTAGGATAATTAGTGATAGGTGAATGTGACAATGTGTCTAATAGTGCTTAGACTTACACACACACACACAATTTTTTTAAATTAATTAATTAATTTCAAGAAATCAAGATCATACGTATATATAAATACATCATGAATGTCAAAATGTATAAGATACCTGAGTGGGCCTACTCCACAAGGTCCAACGAAGTTGTTGGTATTGCTGTTGGCATTAGTGCCAATGGATGGCGGCTTGCTCCCAGCTGCAGCACTGGCACTAAAAGTACATTCTACATTTTGTGTTAGAGTTGGGTCTCTCATATACTTGTCTAGTCCAAGATACTGAAGTTGAATATATGTAGACCTGAAAAACCATTTAACCATTTTATTTAAGTGTTAAAAAACAATAAAACAAATAGAAAATAAGCAAAAAATAATAACCTCAATAACAACAGTTAACAAATATATTTGTATCAATGATTTCATTTTACGCTCAAAGCCTCCCAATACTAATATATAATCTGACATTTCATTTACAAAAAATCATTAATAAATTTATCGGTAGCTAAAAACATAAAATAAATAAACAAGAAATTCATGAAAAAATATTTACTAAAAAGAAAGCTTATACTAAGTGTAATTGTATCTATTGATTTGGATAGTTCATGTAATTACATTTGTAATAGATCTAGACTAGTATAAACAGCGAAGTTAAACAAGGATGTGTCCTGGCCCCAACCCTCTTTGGAATACTATTTTTACTGCTGATCCACAACGCGTTTGACAAATCCACCGAAGGCATCTATCTCCATTCCAGATTTTATGGCAAACTCCTAAATATTGCCAGACTGAGGGCCAAAACTAAAATCAGAACCACCCTCGTAAGAGATATGTTATTCACGGATGACGCAGCGGTAGTGGCACACACGCAAGAGGAACTTCAGTCACTAATGTCCCGCTTCTCTCAGGCCTGTAAAGAATATGGCTTGACTATTAGCACGAAGAAAACAAATGTTATGGGACCACCTACTACAGCACCACCCTCGATCCTCATAGACGATAACAAGCTGGACGCCGTAAACGAATTCTGCTATCTGGGATCCACAATTACAGATGACCTGTCTCTAGAAGAGGAGATGAAAAAAACCCATAGGGAAGGCTGCATCGACCTTCGCTAGACTCAATCCAAGAGTTTGGGAAAATCATAAGCTAACTACGTCACCAAAATAAAAGTCTACAAGGCATGCGTTATGAGTACACTGCTGTAAGGAAGTGAATCATGACCACCTACGCAAAGCAAGAGAAAAAAAAATGAATTCATTCCATTTGAGATGTTTCCGTAGGATCATGAAAGTCACATGGAAAGAAAAAGTGTGCAATACTGAGATCCTTGCGCGATCAGGTATTTCCAGCATATTTATAGCCCTCAGACAACGCCGTTTGCGCTGGCTTGGACATGTGCGCCGGATGAGGACAAGCGCATCCCGAAAGTCATCCTCTACGGACAACTCGCGACTGGCACAAGAAAAACTGGTCGCCCCCACCTCCGTTACATAGATGTAATAAAACGGGACCTCAAATCAGTAAACATCAATACTTACAATAGGGAAGACATAGCTCTAGACCGCACCAGATGGAGAGAGAAAGTGACCAAGAAAGTTATGGACAGTGAAAGTACATGGGTCTCAGCTCAGGAAGAAAAACGTAACATCCAAAAAACGGCCAGCTCCTCTACCACCCAAGCAAAAGCCACCTTAACCTGCGCTATTTGTGGACGGGAATGTCTCTCCAAAGTAGGGCTCCACAGTCACATGAGGAAGTGTGCTGTGAGATGAACCATAGTCGTTCTACGACTGAAGGAGGCCAATTATAAGATCTAGACTAACAAATATGGGATTAGAAATGTTTTTACCACTTGTTTTTGTTTAGCGCAATTTCATGCTTCTAGCTTTCTCAATCTCAATTCGCTACGAGCTAATAGGTAAATGGGGTGTGTGAGAGAAGGGGTATTTGATCGCTTTTCAAATGTATTAAAATAACTTGTTCACTCAGGACTCAAGCCTCTTCAAGGGAACCAATTCAACTTATAACACACCCAATCTTGGATCTAGCTGAAATTTTGCACAATAATTTCTTTTACCTAATAATACAAGAATCAATAAAAATATTAACCAATTAGTTAATTTACTAATTAAGTCTAAGAAAATGGAAACAACAGGCATAGCGCCATTAAAAGATGAACATAACATAATACATAATGATAATGAAACTAAAGCAAACATCCTAAACAAATACTTTGCATCAGCATTCTCAGCCCCAGGAGACAAAGACATATTACTGAATTTGAACCAAGTAAACAACATAGAAGATACAGTAGTACAAGAAAATGGAATTCAAAAACTATTAGCCAACACCAAACCAAATAAAGCTTCTGGACCTGATGGTTTTCCAGCTAGATTACTCAAAGAACTAAGCAATGAGCTAGCCCCAGTGTTCAAAATACTCTTTCAGGCTTCACTTAACCAGGGCAGAGTACCAAAGGAATGGAAAGAAGCTAATGTCACCCCCCCTATTTAAAAAAGGAGAAAAATCTGACCCAGGAAACTACAGACCAGTATCACTTACCAGCATCACATGTAAAATCCTAGAACACATAATATGTAGCAACATCATAAACCACTTAGACAAACATGATGTCCTCACACCATACCAACATGGCTTTAGGAAATATAGATCATGTGAAACACAACTAATAGGACTAATTGATGATTTTTCAAAAGGTTTAGATAATAGTGAACAAATAGATGCTATCTTTCTAGATTTTTCTAAGGCTTTTGACAAAGTTCACCACCATAGTTTGCTTAAAAAATTAAAATATTTCGGTATTAATGGTCCACTGCATCAGTGGATTAAAGATTTTCTGATAGGGAGAGAACAAACTGTAATAATAAATGGCTCTAAATCAACACCGATAACAGTAAACTCAGGTGTACCTCAAGGAACAGTCTTGGGTCCACTACTATTTTTAATTTACATAAATGATTTACCAAATGGCATTACTTCAGGAACAAAAGTCAGATTATTTGCAGACGATTGCATAATATATAGAACAATAAAAACAACACAAAACACAGATATTTTACAAAAAGAATTAGATGAATTACAGAAATGGGAACCAAATTGGAGCATGTCTTTCCACCCAGAAAAATGTCAGTTGTTAAGAGTAACAAAAAAACTAAAACAAATTAATTCCACTTATCTTATTCATGGCAAACCAGTAACACAGACTAAAAACGCAAAATACCTAGGTGTTATAATAAATGAAAAACTGTCATGGAATCCACATATTGATGAAACTACAAAAAAATCAAACAAAGCATTAGGATTTATTAGGATTTCTATAAATCAAATAAGAACATAAAACTAAAATTTTATTTAACCTTGGTTAGGCCAATAATAGAATATGCATCCTCCATTTGGGACCCCTCAACTCAAGAAAACATTAAAAAAAACTGGAACAGACACAAAATAGAGCTGTGAGATTCATAACAAACGAATATTCACATTTGACTAGAGTAACACCTTTAATAAAATCACTAAATTTAGAAAGCCCTCAGGACAGAAGGCTCAAAAGTAAAGTAGCAATCATACATAAAACACTTAACCATAATCTTCAAATACAAAAACAAAATTTAATAAAATACTCTGAACGACACAAAGATAAAGGCACATTCCTTGTCCCATATGCTAGGACAAATTTGTACAAACACTCTTTCTTCCCTAGTGCTATTAGAGCATGGAATGGGTTGCCTGAGCAAGCCAGGAAAACCAGTGACTTGGCTGAATTTAAGTCATTGGTTACTATGCATGACTAAATGCATGACGCGTAGGACGTAATCATCTTCTTTTTTGAAGTAACGTCTGTATTTTATAAGATAAGGTAAGATTACTATTGGTAATTAATGATTTGTTTGGTATCTCAGACAAGGGAAAGCATTTTGTACTAGACTGAAGTGGTGGTAAAAGCTGAATTAGTCCCCTTTATATGAGGCTGCCGTCACAGGCTTAGTATACACAAACCTGAAATAGAAAAAAAAAAGATAACTATACAATCTCCATTGTTCATAGGCTTATCGCTAGCAGACGTTTACAGCGTTAGCTTGAGAAGCCTGAGAAGATTTTAGTCCACAAGTTCGAATTCGTGTCTTTTCAGGCAGAAGAAATAACTGTGCAAATGGTTCAGATAGATCCGAGTTTGGGTGTCGGAGAAATAACGTGTACAAACTTTTGACTAGACAGATATACAGAGTGTCTTGATATAAGCGTTGTAACAATGGAGTCGACACGAAGAAAACACAAAACAACTCACGAGTTTGAAAAATATTTTTTACCAATTAAAACAAATAAATAAATGAGGCATAAGGGAGATTGTTGTCCCAAACTATGTGTCTCTCAACCGGAAATGTACTTACACTAGCCAGTCCTCACAAAAGATGGTATATGGAATGTCACGAACTGGAATACCAAAGACAGCATCAATCTGATGTACAACTCCATTGGTCACTCCAATATCTGGTTTGAGGACACGAGCCTTCACATAGCCTCCTTCAACCCACAGGTCTGGGAAATAATACAAAATGTATTTCACATTTTAATAAATTGACACACTTGCATGTCACGGATCTCTTGATAACCCTAACCTTAACCTTTCTTAAAAGTAAATTATTTATGTTCCAGGATGTCCAGATATGCCAGGAGGTACACACTCCATGAGAGGATAACTTAACTTAAATGACAATGTTAGGAATATATAAGATTTACTGATACAGAGGCAAACAGTGAACAGATGTGCACACAAAATACTATATAAATACATATAGGAAATTCTGCTTGACGTTTGGGTCATGAGGTCATCAGCTAAAAACAAATTAAACAAGTAAAATAAAAAAAATACTTAAACAAAAAGCTTACATAAGGGAAATAACTACACATTTACAGCCATATATCTCATTTTGTTGGCCATGTAACATAAAATTGTAAGAAAATGGTTTCATGAGCAGCTGAATTATTAAGGTAAACTACATCTACATTTTCAGAAGGTTTGAATCATTTAGTTCAATGACAATGTTCTTACTATTTCCATCATTGTAGACTTTGATAAGTCGACCATTGTATCTAGACACAGCTGTTTTGTAAGACTCATAGCCTCCATTGTAATCCATTAGGTTGAAATATTGACCTTGTTGGAGAAGACTCATTTCTAAAACCTGAAACGCACAAAAAAAAAAAAAAAAGAAAGATCACTGTGCTCTGAAATTCATCCAATTCTCTGTGTAAAATGTCTATGTCTTGTGTTGTTTTTATTTATCTATATATTGAGCAATCGTCTGCAAATATTCAGACTTTTATTTCTAAACTAATGTATTTGAAGTAATATGTAAATGTTGTCTACAGATGTCTATATTTGGGTCTGGATTAAGAGTCACGAACGTATATTTTAACTTTATCTATATATTGAGCAATCGTCTGCAAATATTCAGACTTTTATTTCTAAACTAATGTATTTGAAGTATTATGTAAATGTTGTCTACAGATGTCTATATTTGGGTCTAGCTTAAGAGTCACGAACGTATATTTTAACTACAAACAATTAAAAGTCAAAATAAAAACTGGCCAAAAAAGTTACAATTCATTATTTCATTACAGGTTTCAATTGTACTGCTTGGGAAGGTTGGTAATATAAACAAATAATTTTATTTGTTTTTAGAAATATTTGATTTTTATGTCAGAGTCCATGACATACACTCCTTAGAGTTTCTCTTATTAGGTGTATGGGGGACGAATTTGGTGAGCTAGAAGGTGGTTCATGTAACAGAGGTGCCCGCAACTTGCTTTAGCTGACATAGAAGAGAGCACCTGATTGCATGCGGCTTCAGAACCCACAGCTGGAGGTCACTCACAAAGGCCGCTGGATACACATTTGAGACTAAAAGATAATTCGCTGCCGAGGACAGACTCAGACGGCGAAAAGAAAATCTTAATCGATAACCGCAGAAAATGATTATACTTGGCAAAATATGTAGGTCACAGCTGGGGCTACGTGGCCAGGGGAAATACTGCACTCCTCATTAATCTTCGGACTCGAAGACAAGCCTTGTTGTTATTATTATTATTATAATGAAGACCAGGACTTGAATGCCATTACGTCGCTATGCTACTTTTGTGGTAGGTGGGGACACTTTAGGACTGAATGCCCTGCTCGAAATGCTTTATGTCAGTGATGCCCAACCTTATACGGCCAGCGGGCCATTTTAATTTCTAACACTCGTGTCGCGGGCCAAAAAAATGAAATAGAGAATTTTAAATGGTTATATTACAATTTCGTGGCTCCAATAGGCCTACTTACACCATAATTCTTTTACGTAACAAGGGTTTCAGGTGTCTTATAACTGAAAAAGTTTTCAACTAAAACAAGTGCTTGTGAACAATGTGATTTTATTGTAATCATACCATCAATTGTTTTCGCAAATGTGCAAGACTTAAGTAGACAACCTGGCAAAGAAATGTACTGTCACTATTGTTCAAAATTTATCAAGCTGGAAATCTGGATTTTTAAGTCAATCAGTTCCAGCGGCAATAGTATTATTTCGAAATCTGCTGCTCTGTCATTTAGTTTTGAATTGAGATTTTCACCAACATTGTCTATTTGACTCGTTTTGCAATTGTCATGCCTGAAACGCTGACAGCTTCATTTTTTTTCAGGCCGATTTAATTCCATCACTGCAAGCAAGCACCTTTTTATGCTTCATTTCTCTTGGTAATGTGAGCTACTCTGTAGCCTCCATGACTGTCGACTCCTTCTCTTGACTTCTTAGTAAATATTTTCGTCACTCGCTCAACTCTAGACGTAGGCGATCTTTTCTTGGCGACTCAACCATTAATGCCACAATATTTTTGTAATGGTTTGTTTTACAATGCATTTTATGCTATGTTCCTTAAAAACAGTCAAATTTTACAAATCAAACATGTTGGCTTATTATGTTCCACCAACAAAGAAAGAAGATCTGTCCACTTGTCCTGGAATTTTCAACATCCAATTTTCGTTTCTTCAGCTCTCCTATTTCATAAACGTACAAATGTGACACGACGCGGCACCAATCATGTTGATGTCAAACGTACACGAAACAAAGTGATACAGAAAAGATGTGCTGCGTTACACACATGAGATGTCAAGAACACGGTTAGCTCTAGACAGCCGCGGGTATTGTCAATTCTTGTTGCCGAAAAAAAAACCAAAACCTTGTGTTCTTATAGAAAAAAAAAGTTAACATGAATATTACAAGAAAATAGATTAGAATGAAAGCCATCAAAGAAAAAGCTAGAGTCCTATCATAGAAAAAATAAAATGTTCAACCTTTTTTTCCCCTACATTTTGTGCCGATGTTTTGGCGGGCCGGTCAAAACCACGTCGCGGGCCGGATCTGGCCCGCGGGCCGTAGTTTGGGCATCACTGCTTTATGTCATCAGTGTGGTAAAAAGGGACACTTCCTAACTGTTTGTAAATCAAGTAAAACAACAGCCACCAAAGCTGCCAGCAAAATATCACTGACCAGTGTGATAACTCCATATACCTTGTCATCAACGCATTTCTCTGGGCTTACACAGTCTACGGCCCAAGTGAACGTCAACGGGTTATTGTTGCAAGCTCCCATAGACACTGGCAGCTGTTGATGGCAATTGTATTCAATTAATTCAAGATTTCATTGATTGCGTCCCTGTTGTTCAGAGAGATTTACTGACTGTGTTAAACGTCAGTTTCCGCAAATACATTACGTACAGTCTTGATACGTACAAACTGCTCGGCCAAGTCTACGATGGCTGCTCAGTGACGGCTAGAATACAGGACTGTGTTCAGGCAAGGGTTCGTGAAAAATATCCGAAAGCAGCCTTTGTCCATTTTGAGTCTCACAGATTTAACCGTGTTATATGTAAACCTTGTTCCGGATATACGTAATGCTGTCGGTGTACCAGTCCCAAACGATAGAGTTGGTACTAAATGTACGTCTTTGGTGTGAGACACAATCATCTGAGAAGAACGAGTTCATTAGCGCTCACAGTCACAACTTTGAGAAAATCTTTGTTTGACGATTTTAAATAACGGCTACTGGTGAAGCCCGACAATCTGCACGTGTAGAATCAGTGCCTGCGCTCAATGTACGTTTCCTATTTGTCTTGTCAATGTCGTCAATGATTCATTCATTCTTATCCTATTTAATAGATGACAGACGTGACTTCAAAAGAGAAGATAATTACTTCTTACGCATTTCATGTGTCAATCTAGTCAAACATGTTAATGTGTGACTTACAAATTAAACACTGCTAAGTGTCACGTTGTTTAGACAAGTGTCTTTTGCTTTCCCCCAGCTCTGTTTAGTTTTTTTTCTTTACTCGTAATACTTGTATTTTTGTTTTGAATTGATTTTGCTACGTCACATAGTCCGGTGACATTGGTCATTCTTTGTCATGAGGTAGTTCACCCTTGGAATTTGGTTGAAACGGACGGTGTGTTGGTCCGTAAAAGATTAGTCTGTATAAACAAGTACTAGTTCCTTGGACTTGCTATTCGGTAGGATTTTTGGGACTTCTGTTTAGGGTGAGTTACTTCGTTGGTGATATCTCTTATTGTATGTTGTATGAAGCTGTCACTATTTCTAGGTTTTAGAGTAGAAGTTGTGTTTTGTGTTTATTTTGTTTATAGGGTGCCAGTGTTGGAGTTGTATGTACTGAACTCGATTCTATGCCAGTGTGGGCGTCGCTTGTCGTCTCAGAAATATATTGTACAGTCTTGAGTGCCGTTGTCAGATTGGCGATCGTCGACGGCGTTGAGTGTCAGGACCGTTACACATCAGTTGGGATCAGCTGAGGTCTAACTTTATTATTGCCGGTGTTGGCAGTATTGTGACGTCAGTCGGTCAGTGTCTGGTTGACTACGAAATCACGGTGACAAAGTGCTATCAGTAGCAAGGTGCTTATGTGAATTATTGAATAATATCTATTAAATATCTATCATTCTCATTGTACATATACATCTATCAGTCTCTTACAATTAATTTTTTTTTGTCATTTAAACCATCCACATAGTTGGTTACTCTATGTACGACTGTGTGTAAATGATGTTCCTGTCAGGTTGAACCTCGGGACCTTCATTGTGTAAGAAATGTGCCTCTATCTTTGTGTCTTTCTGAGTATTTCATTAGGTTTTGTTTTACTATTTGTAAATTACGGTTCAATGTTTTTTGTATTGTTGTTACCTTACTTTTTATTCTTCTGTTCTGAAAAGTCTCTAAGTTTAAGAAGTTTAATAATGGTGTTACTCTAGTTATGTTCCATGCTCTAGTCAAATGTGCATATTTGTTTGTTATAAATCTCAGAGCTCTTTTTTGCGTTTGTTCTAGTTTCTAGAGAGGATGAATAATTCTAATATTGGCCTAACTAAAGTTAAATAGCATTTTAGTTTTATGTTCCTGTTTGATTTGTAAAATATTCTTTTAATAAACCCTAATGCTTTGTTTGAAATAATTTTATCAATATAAGGATTCCTAACCTTTTGTCTATGTAGGGAAGATCTAGGCTTTGAAAGACAAGTGAGTGACGACCAGTACACATTGAAGGAGTTAGTTCTCTACTGTGCAAAGCCATTGCATCAATCTAGATGCCGTGATGACTAAATATAAATAGTGTCACTTCTTACATCAATCTATATCATCTATAAATAAAACTTACCATGTCTATAAGTGATTGATTGCTTAGGTAATTTTTGTAGACATTGGCTACAGCAAACATGGCTGCATTGGTTGGAGCAAACACTGTAACACCACTTGTAGCTGTCAAATAATTCTGAAGATCTTTCCTGGCAGCATGAATCAGCTGCTCAAAATTTCTGAAAAAGTAACAATTTAATACAAAGATGTTATTTGTGTTACACAGCTTTCTATAAAAAAATATCGACATGCAAGCAAGTAGCTGTGTCTAAGAAAAGTCTGTAAGTGTCTCTTGTAGTTTATTTATAACTAGATGTACATGTAAGCATTTTATTAGATATCAATGACTTTCAGGATCCGCAGATTGAGCGCCTGCTTCTATCTATTGTTTCATGTTACCACGATTGACATAGTGTAGTGTGGATTTGAATAATGTCACACGTAACAACATTTATATTCTACAAATCTAGATTTTTTTAGCTACATACAATATTATCCAGTCATAGCATCTTAGATTATTAAGTTTTTATGGTGTTCCTACAACAGCTTGGATAATAAATCCATAAGTGATAATTTTGTTTTCGTATGAAACAATTTCAATTGTTTTTTAAGATGTCCATATTTTGTTTATAGATTCACTTTAAAGATGTCCTTATTTTGTTTATAGATTCACTTGAAAGATGTCCATATTTTGTTTATCTTATCTTATCTTATATAATACACACGTTACTTCAAAAAAGAAGATGATTACGTCCTACGCGTCATGCATTTAGTCATGCATATTAACCAATGACTTAAATTCTGCCAAGTCACTGGTTTTCCTGGCTAGCTCAGGCAACCCATTCCATGCTCTAATAGCACTAGGGAAGAAGGAGTATTTGTACAAATTTGTCCTAGCATATGGGACGAGGAATGTGCCTTTATCTTTGTGTCTTTCAGAGTATTTTATTAAATTTTGTATTTGAAGATTATGGTTCAGTGTTTTATGTATGATTGCTACTTTACTTTTGAGCCTTCTGTCCTGAATAGGCTAGAATCTGAAGCGGAACCACTCCCACATGATCTACCTCAGAAAATTTCTGAACGAAAAGTGCCACCTGGGAGACGGAAGCAAATGGCAGAACATCATCGCGCTGCGCTCTGAAAACTGGTCCAAAAATCGCTGAGGAATCGAAAACAGCATTGGCCAAAAAAAAAAAAAAAAAAAAGCACCAGAGGAGAATATCACGGCAACTGACTCAAGCTCCAGCTGGAATAACTTGCCCAGTGTATATCACGGCAACTGACTCAAGCTCCAGCTGCAATAACTTGCCCAGTGAGCAGGCGATCATTTCGAGCCCACATATGACTCACAGGCCGTAAGAGAATACACAAAACTGTCCATCGAGCCCCCTAGAGGACAAAAGTGGTCATCATTGTATCACGATGGACAAATTTAGAAGGTTTCTATTATTTGTATTTTATTTAAAATAAAAAAAAAGATAATTTAGACAGATTAATTTGTTATTTTTTATGCTTATGTAACTTGAAGAAAAAATCCTTTAAATAACAAAATATTATTTGAAAGCCCAAAAAAGATTTTTAAAAGAAATATAATAGACCTTTTCTAATGCTTAATATTACCCCGCAAAAAACAACTATAAACTTTCTCTTACTGTGTAAGAGGATCAATGGAGATCTCCTCTATAGCTGTCTTGTAAACAAATCCCAAAATGTTATCAATCTGATGGACCACACCATTCATCACTGTTATATTGGCAGGATTCAGTTTAGCAGTTACAGTACGACCACCTTTAAGTTGACCAGTCACATATTCTGTTGAAAAAAAACAGATCCAGAGGCCCGTACAAGACATTGGCCTCAAAACAAAAACTATGTGGAGAGCTGCCTGATCTGGAAACCTCTGCGCAGTTCATCTCAGATACTAGTCACCTGAAATATCCAACATGAGCGTAGCCCGGGGGTTGTAAAATGTTTTACATGTTTTGTTTGTTGTAAAATGTTTGACATGATTCGGATGTTCCTTCAGAGTTGAAGATAGTTTACTTCCTAGTCCAAACCTCCCGCAGGACGACGGGGGATGGGAGCGGGCAGGGTTTGAACCCTCGACCGTCGATAAAACCGAACGACAGTCCAGCGCGCAAACCGAATCTCCCCCTCCCTGCAGGCAAAGGGGGTGGAATCTTGTGACTGGTGTTTAGCTTTATTTTATTTTTAGTGAGATTTTATATTTAACCATAATTTGCTCCAGCGCAGCCGGAGGGCGGTTTTGAGTTAAAAATCCCACTTCATGCATTTCGAGGATGAAACCATCTCTTCTATACAATAAAGAAAAGACAGTCACCAAAGTTTTTAAGCGTAGCCAAGGGGGGCTTCGAGTTTAACCCCCCCCCCTCCAGAGATTATTGACGTTAAAAAAAGCTTCTTTAATATAGCAAATTAGAGTTTTAAAATTCCTTGAGCATAGCCCTTACATAGGGTATTGAGATTGAAACCCCCCTCAATTGAGTTTGAGGTTGTAACCCCAATTCCAGGGACGGATACTAGCTATATGGGCATTTGGGTAAATGCTCAAATGGGCCTAAAGGGCCTCATGAATGCCACTATGGCATGCATGAGATTGTTAAAGGTTTTATAATTTTCTCATATATAAGGGGCTATATGAGTGTCATGTTAAAAACATATTTTACAGACAACAGTGTAATACTAATGTAATCTAACACATTTTCAAAAATAATTTAATAGCCTACATCCGTAGACAGTGCTATTAGTAGGTTTCATCCTTTTAGGGCCTACAAACATAGCAATTAAAAAGCAACATTAGATCTATATTTCTTATAAAGATATAGAGCATGCATTATTTTAAAAAATTACAATGATTTTGAGAACAAATAGTCTTATAATAGAAGGCCCTTCATATTGTTACAAATGAACAGTGATAGGTAGAGGTCAACGTATGACCCCGGCGAGATGACACAGCAGCTAGTGTTCCCTGGAATCTACATGTACAAACAAAGACAGGATGTGACGTGTCCACACGTGTTGTTCCAGGGGACGAACAGATCTAAGTAGGGGGACAGTTACTAATGAACAGTGACAGATAAAGGTCACTACGTGTGACCCCGACTTGATGACACTGCAGCGAGTGTTTTCTGGAATCTACGTGTATAAATAAAGACAGGATGTGACGTTTCCTGACATGTTATTCCAGAGAATACTAGTAGTGTTTGTGCAACTTTGGAGAAGCGATTAGGGACTCTATATAAGCCAGAAAGTTAATGTGAAAGTCAGTCGTATGGAGTCGTGAGTGAGCCGTTACAGTCGATACAGACTATGTAAGACGTGTGCGGCTCTGTGGAAGAGAAATGTGTACGACTCGGTGCAAGTTAACTAGGGTAGAGTTAACTGGAGTGGACTACTGTCGTTAAAGTCTATACAGCGAACTACAGTGGACTTGAGCCGTTACAGTCGATACAGTCGATGTAAGACGTGTGCGGCTCTGATTCGGTAGACTTGAGTGCGACTAGGTTCAGCTTTAGGAGACCTGGAGCGACACTGGGAAGTGTGTCGTTGGTCTGTTCTGTGGAATACGGCTCGAGGAAAGTTGAGAAGAGATGAATTGCAACGAAGTGAAGAGATGAATTGCAACGAAGTATAGCTAACTGTAAACTGACAGATATTGTACATTCTTCTACACTACATGTTACAGTGACGAATTGTTAGAGTTCATAGTCATTAAAGTTATATGAAACTGAAAGTTTAGTGGTCAAGTTCTTTACAGTGTTTTTATTTGTGTGCCTACTAATACTTCTAGCCAGAAGATTCAGAAATACGTAACAATTGGTGTCAGAAGTGGGATCTTTCTGGCTAGAATGTATTCCACCAAACTTCTTATTGAACTTGACATGAAAGAACTTAGACAAGAGCTTCGAGAAAGAGGTCTACAGCTTAACGGAAATAAGGAAACGCTAACAGCACGTCTCAGACAAGCCCTGTTGGAGGAAGATGAGAATCCGGACACCTGTCAATTTGAAATCAAGCCTAATATGACGGAGCTCCTGAGAACTTTGCAATACAAAATGAACTCGGTGAATGAGAGCATTAAGGAGATAGAATCAGAAATCAACACCCGATTTTCTTCATTTAACCATTTGATCAAAGCCATGAATGAGAATGAACAAATAGTTACCAAGCCCAACAAGACAGAAGAACAAACAAATACGATAAAAGATCAAACTAGAATCATGATTAACGAGTTGCTGAACACCCAACATTATCAGATTGAGTCAACTGATGAAAGAGCTACACCATTGATGAACAGAGAACAATTGTCCAACCAAGGATGTGGCGATACAGACAATTACGATAGGCATGTTGGTGATGGTTGTGCTGTCTTTGACTGTGATAGCAAACCAAATGAATGTGGCCCACAAGAAATGAAAAGAGACGATAGCTGTTATTGTTTCAACGAGAAGCTGAATGAGACAGTTAAAGAAACAAGAGAAGAGACCTATAGTTCAACCGAAGATTTTGCTAGAGATATACCCGATATGAGTACCTCAACCAGCCAGATAGAACAAGATAACGTTGGGTCTGCGTCCAAGCCTGTTGCTGTGGGCCTTAAAGACTTCTGTCTTCTATCTGCCAGTGTCTACGAGAGGAACTCGAAACTTGATTACTGCAACAATGCGTTTGACAAGAACTGTACGTACGTAGCTTTACAAGAAGACTGTGAATGCCAAGAAATACACCAGCAAGGTCTGGACTTAACAGAAGCTTGTCCAGCTGTCAAGATCAGCGCGAGAAGTCCTGGTCAAAGGAAAGGAAACACAATGGAATCTGATGCTGAAGTTGATGGACCTTTGCACGTTGAATGTTATCAACATGCCCCACAGTCGAGTCCTCTAGACTCGGATGAAGGTGATGACGTGTTTGAAAACTTGCCTTCAAGTGGACTTGCAGCTCATTCGCAAAGCACCCATCGAAGAATAATGCTGAAGCAACTTGTTAGATCAACAGTCTTGATGACTACAGCTATGAAATGCAATGCCATCCTATGTGCTAAGTCGCTGCCATCAGCATTGATCGACAGGAAAGCAAGACAACGACAACGACATCAACGCAACCAAAGAAATATCAAATTGAGGAGGCGGAGAAAGCGACACATGCAGAGTGCAACGTGGATGGCTCCAACAAGATCTAGATACAAACCTACCCCTTCTCCCACTGATAGACCCCCACCTGCATTTATGAAACTCCATAGCCCATGTTGTTAGAAAACAAGCCCACCACGTCTCCCACTGATAGACCCCCACCTGCATTTATGAAACTCCATAGCCCATGTTGTTAGAAAACAAGCCCACCACTTCTCCCACTGATAGACCCCCACCTGCACTGATGAAACTCCACAGCCCATGTTTTTAGAAAGATTCTGTCCGGAACCATCAGACCAAAGAAGAAAGCCTTACGAATCAGTTGAAAGTGTGAAGCCACTAATGAATAATCTAAGAACATTCCTCGTGAGAATAGGTTGATGAAGTATAACAGAGGTTTTAGAAGAACGCTAATTAAGTCAGAAGCAAGAAGGACAGAAAAGAAGTAGTTTAAGATGTCAGAATTGTAGTGAGTAACCATCTGTGACAGAACTGTACAAGAAGATCAACCCAACATCGTACAAACCCAAGTCAGTTGCTGTTGTTTAAAAGAAGAGCATGTGAATATTGCTGTACTGTGATGAACTTGGTCATCTCTGAAGAAGCTCTGTAAAAAGATACTTGAAAATGTAAAACTCAGCGAGTGAAGTACGAACTCTTTAGAATGCTGCCCAATGTCGTCATCTGAAGGTCGATGTTTCCATACCAAGATTGAAGAAAACATTTGTGAGGACCTGCTGAAAAATGAGGATTTGGCTCCCATTCTTCTATGGAAAGAAGATGGACAACGGCCAGATTGAAAGAACATCTCTGAGAAGGGGGCAACCACCAAAGCTTCCTACTTGATCGTCGATCGATTTCATCAGTATCGTGATGAAGTAGAATCTGTTCGGGACGAACAGATCTAAGAAGGGGGCAGTGTTACAAATGAACAGTGATAGGTAGAGGTCAACGTATGACCCCGGCGAGATGACACAGCAGCTAGTGTTCCCTGGAATCTACATGTACAAACAAAGACAGGATGTGACGTGTCCACACGTGTTGTTCCAGGGGACGAACAGATCTAAGTAGGGGGACAGTTACTAATGAACAGTGACAGATAAAGGTCACTACGTGTGACCCCGACTTGATGACACTGCAGCGAGTGTTTTCTGGAATCTACGTGTATAAATAAAGACAGGATGTGACGTTTCCTGACATGTTATTCCAGAGAATACTAGGAGTGTTTGTGCAACTTTGGAGAAGCGATTAGGGACTCTATATAAGCCAGAAAGTTAATGTGAAAGTCAGTCGTATGGAGTCGTGAGTGAGCCGTTACAGTCGATACAGACTATGTAAGACGTGTGCGGCTCTGTGGAAGAGAAATGTGTACGACTCGGTGCAAGTTAACTAGGGTAGAGTTAACTGGAGTGGACTACTGTCGTTAAAGTCTATACAGCGAACTACAGTGGACTTGAGCCGTTACAGTCGATACAGTCGATGTAAGACGTGTGCGGCTCTGATTCGGTAGACTTGAGTGCGACTAGGTTCAGCTTTAGGAGACCTGGAGCGACACTGGGAAGTGTGTCGTTGGTCTGTTCTGTGGAATACGGCTCGAGGAAAGTTGAGAAGAGATGAATTGCAACGAAGTGAAGAGATGAATTGCAACGAAGTATAGCTAACTGTAAACTGACAGATATTGTACATTCTTCTACACTACATGTTACAGTGACGAATTGTTAGAGTTCATAGTCATTAAAGTTATATGAAACTGAAAGTTTAGTGGTCAAGTTCTTTACAGTGTTTTTATTTGTGTGCCTACTAATACTTCTAGCCAGAAGATTCAGAAATACGTAACAATATGATATACAATTTATGGGCTGTAGGCTACTGTATAGAAATGCTTGGGCCGATTTTGACATCCAGTCCGCCCCTGGCAAGAATATTTATAGTCAGACAAATTTATTAATGTATTCGGTTATATTACATAGTTTCATTTAGTACAAAGAAAAGAAAAAAAGTAAAAACAAAAACTGCTCTTGGTGAGAACTCAACCTAGTACGTTTAGCTTTAAAAGCCAACACTCAATCGGAATGCCACACGGCCGATATAAATCAATTAAAATACGGTTATAAAAACGTACGACTTAAATTTGCTTTTCAAAAGATAAATCTACAAAATATTTTTTTTTACTTTTTTCTTTTCTTTGTAATAAATGAAAATATGTACTACGCTAACCGAATACATGAAATATTTCCCTTGATTTTGGCGTTGTCATACCAATCATATCCCATTTGTCTTTTTTGATTGCCTGTTCACTTGGTGTTTGCTGGGCTGTTTACAATAGACTGTAGTTATTTTTTTTGACCACTTCGTATCTATTAGGTGTCGTAACCATTTCTTGGTAAGTGCCTTCACCTTTGCCTGCTTTGCTATTTGGTAATCTCCTTGTATCTGCGCGATGCGATTTTCCACGTCGCCTCCTCCTTACGCCGCTTCTGCGGCTTGCGAAATATGTCTTAAAGCTACAGAACCACAATCTTCAAATACAAAAACAAAATTTTATAAAATACTCTGAAAGACACAAAGATAAAGGCACATTCCTCGTCCCATATGCTATGACAAATTTGTACAAATACTCCTTCTTCCCTAGTGCTATTAGAGCATGGAATGGGTTGCCTGAGCTAACCAGGAAAACCAGTGACTTGGCAGAATTTAAGTCATTGGTTAATATGCATGACTAAATGCATGACGCGTAGGACGTAATCATCTTCTTTTTTGAAGTAACGTCTGTATTATATAAGATAAGATAAGAAGATATGTATGACTTGGTTCAAAATCTTTACGTGTTATATTCTAATAGACTATCAAAAGCTATTCTGCGCAATTCTATATTAAAAGAAATCACCAAGCACACAATTCTATAATCCTAAAGTCAAACTAAAAAAAAAAACACCTTCAGATGGCTTATATGGATTTGTCAAGGAAACCCCCCCCCTTTTGTATAAAAACTAAAGCAAACACTAAAGTAGAGATGGGAATCGAACCCCCACTTATTCGTGGGATGTGGAAGTTTATCCAAAACCAACCTCTGTAGATCCCACTGCATTGATGAGACACCAAGTTGAAGCACTGAGTCTAGATGCTCGTTTGTGGGGTTATTACGCAACAATGGTTTCGCCCCTGTCTGCCTGTTAAATGAAGAGATGCAATTACGTTTGGAAGGCGCGTCTGTCAGCCTGATTCAACTTCTGGCCACAGAGGTTCCGTTTGACTTGACAACTTTTATAACTCTTGCAGTCAGTTCGCTATGTCATCCAGCCATACTTCTGGCAGTATCAGTAGTCACCCCCACTAATTGCTATCAAAGGAAAGGAGCCTCCTCCTCCATGATGTCTGAAATGTATTTGAGCAGGCCTTTGCCAGTGGTGGCCCCAATGCATGTTCATCATAGCAGATCTCTTTTCTGTGATTTAAACATTGCTATTGAGCTGCAAACAAGTAGAAAGAGATGAGCGCTATCAAACATGTCGGCGCTGATAGTAAACATTTCCAGCTTTTCTGCTCTATCTCTTAGTTTTTAATTGAGATTCCTAATGGCCATGCGAAGAAGTGTGGTGGCTTCAACTGCATTCTTATTTGCATTTCATCCATCACTGATAGTAACCCACTAAAGCATTCCCCACATGTCGAAAAAAGGCTTCATTTCACGACTTAAAATGTGACCAACTCTGTACCATGCTCTTACCGCTGACTCATTTTCTTGTCCCTTCTTGGTCAATATTTTCGTCAATCCTCCAATCTCTGCGTGTTTTTTAGGTATTTTTTTCTTGGTGGCTCAAACTAAGAATGCCGCAATATTTGTTTATGTTTTTCATTTCATGATGCTGTTTAAAGTTACGTTCTTTATAAGCAGCCACAAACATCTTTATATTGGCTTATTTTCATGCTCCATAACAAGGCAAAGATCTGTCCAACTTTTCCTGGTAGTTTCTACATTCAGAGTCTACTTTTCGTTTCTTCAACTCTCCCATTTCATTGACGTACAAATATTAAATGCTACGGTACAATTCGCTGTGAATCAAAAGAAGACCCAGGAAACCCAGGAAATGTCGCTCGACCATTCTTGTTGATCACATGACAACTTCCGGCGTGACTGGACTGAGAAGTATTTACTTTACATGTTTCTTGAAACGTATCCAGTCATCGCATTTGATCGTCACGGTTGACCGCTCATCTAGCGCTGGCCTGGGGCGATTTGCGTCGGCTGACTACACACACACACACACACTAATATCCCTATCAGAACCAAAGGAATAAAATTGTTTTTGTGTCTGCTGGTTTTTTGTGATATCCTCTTTGTGGTGATAAAATGTTGAAACCATGAAGAAGAGGATGAGTTGTCATCCTTAAACATTTTTATAGCTTTCTTAGCTATGTTTTTCTCAAATAGGTTGTCCAAGTGGGGCTTACTACTTACTACGCATTTCACCAATTTAGTTCTAAACCTGCCCGCAAAAATCTTTTCACAGATGTGCTTAAATACGATGTGGATGTAATAATAATCATGATAGAGAGGCAGAGATCAATGGTACGTAGAAATATTACTTCGGCACAATAGTATGAAAATGTTACTGTCATTACTTAACGCCTTTTATTTTTTATCTTGAACACTCTTTCATTCAAAAAGATTATAACATACCTGCAGATCTGATTTTATAGTTGCTAATAAAAGTTTGTTAATTTCATGTCTCATGCATAGGTGTTATTTATGAGCACCACCTCATGGTGTCAAAGCAAAGTTATTATTGGCTTAGAGATATAGGCAAGGCACATAGCCCGCATGGGGGAAGACCGTAGTTCTCTTTTTGGTGAGCTAATGGGTAGACAGTGTAACAGAGGATCCGACCAGCCGAGGCGCCTGTTGGCTTGAAATGACATAGAAGAGTGCACCAGGCAGCAGGCGGTTTAGAAAATAGACAGGGAGAGTTTTTTTTTTTTTACAAAGGCAGCAGGATACACATTTGAGGCCAAAAGGAAATCTACTGCCGTGGACAGCCGAAGGCGGCAAAAAAAAAATCCTAAACGGAACACAGGTAGACAACGGTTATGTCTGCAATTGATGTGGCAAAATATGTGGGTCACAGCTAGACCTGCGTATCCACGTGACATACTGCACTTCTCCATTAAAAAAACAAAATCTTTCAGACTGACAGATACAGGCCTACCTGTCTCGCCGAGTTTCCTGAAAACCACAGTCTCAGAATTGAACTGTGTATTGAAACGTTCATTGTGATTGACTAAGGATGTGTACAAAACTTGGTTTGGGATGATGTGAAGGGTGACAATCTGAGGAAGAAAGAAAACATAATGAAAAACAAATATTTTGAAACAAGAACTGAACAATTTAAAAATTCTGATGCTATTTTTTGTTTACTACATATCCAATAATAAAAGAAACTTGTTGCTAATCATTGTAAGAGTCATTCTCGGGCTAAAAAAAAAGCATGCTAGGTTTATCGTTAGAATGAGGCCCATTTAATTAAATTTAAAAAAGTGGGTGTTCCGGCCATAATAAATATTTTAAAGCCTGTGAACAAATCACTGGGAGTAACCGGTGTGTAGTGTTAGTCAACTATATACTCGCAAGATACCACTCATTGATCACGTGATCTTTTAAACTGTTGTATGTATCCGTATCAAATTCCGTACACTGGTTACTTTTACCACCTAGGCGCTCAGTAAAAATGGGTTTTGACAGATTCGCAAAAAACTGAAGTCCGCTATCCCCGATAAACCGCAAGTTTTCTATCAAACCTTTGTATTTTATTTTCGTATTTCTCCAAAAGAACCTAGTCTAATTAAAAAGCATAAATAGAAATATGTCACAAAGTCCGTATTTTTAAAGCCATTTTTTTACTTTTTTCCCCAAGTCTACTTATTTTTAATATGTGTTACTTCGTATCGCTTCCTTGTCGACGCCGTCTAAATAAAAAAAAAGGAAGGCATCCTGGTCGTGTGGTTTGCGCGCTGGACTGTCGTTCGGATTTATCGATGGTCTCGGGTTCAAACCCTGCCCGCTCTCATCCACCATCGTCCTGCGGAAGGTTTGGGCTAGGATGTAAATTATATTCAACTCTGAAGGAACATCCGAAGCATGTACAACATTTTACAAACAAAATACTGCAAGCGGGCCACATCCGGCTCGCGACGTGGTTTCATCCGGCTCGCCGAAACGTCGGCAAAAAGTGAAGAAAATAGCCTTCTTCAAGAAAGGTTTGAGGGTCCTCACTTTTTCTCAGATGTATTGATACTATGACCTTTAACATTTGTACATTTATGAAATGGGAGAGCCGAAGAAACTACTAAGGACTTTCAATTTAGAATCTAGAAGGACAAGCGAACGATCTTTACTTATTTGTGGAACAGAATATTAATACAACATGTTGGTTGAATAAAGAAAGTGTGGCTTTTAAATAAAACAACAACATATAAACGGCATGTATCAAACAAATATGGCGGCATTTTTGGTTTGAGCCGCGAATAAAAGATTTTAGACTACACCTAGAGATTGGAGCATTGATGAGAATATTTACCAATAACAAAATGAGTCGCTGGTTAGCTAGCTACATTTTAAGTAGAGAAATGAAGTCATTTTTAGACGCGTAAAAATAAAAAGAGATGACTTTCAGATATCCCATTAATGAATGCAAGTACTATATTCAAATAAAATTGTTTCAGGTCAATTTCATTTTTGTACCATTTCGGTCATGTGACCCGCGACACGAGTGCCGGAAAAACATTTTGGCTTGCAGGCTAAATTTGGTTGGTCATCACTGTTAAAAACATGAAAACGATAGATCTTTTTTTTAAAGGATGCAAATAATATAAATATAAAAAAAAAATAGTTTTTTAAAAACAAAGCTTATACTAAGTGTAGTTGTAGTTATTAGTTTGGAACAGTCAAATTTCTTTTCGGTTTGGGTTTCGGGTTATGTATGTAAGTCTGTGTGAGTATACGTAATTAATCTTTATTTCATTGAAACCCTTCATTCATTCGGATGTTGTTGTTTTTTCTGCCCTAGAAAACTTATTCCTGCAGTTAGTTAAAAACACTAAAAACCCTGCCCTTACCAGCTAGGGGAGTCTCGGGGAGCGCTGTGAGCTCCCCCACGCCCCAGCATTATTTCCGACATTCGAAACTAAGACAAAAAATGCATATACTGCGTTATCTATAGTACATTACTTTACTGTATTTTTCTTCTACTTTTTAGCGGCCCCCGAAAGGGGAAAAGACGCTATTAGTTTTTTGTGAAATGTCTGTCCGTCTGTCCCATTTAGATCACGTAAACTAGACAAGAGTGAAAATCCGACATCACAATATTTTAGTCCATTCAAAGTTCTAATGCAACGGCTACTTTTTTTTTCTAAAAGCGAAAAATCTAATTTTTAAAAATAACTTATGCAAGCAGTTTTATCGTAAAAAAACACTTTTACAACTATTCACTGTTAATAGTAACAAACACTGGAGGCTCTTTAGTAGGGGAGAGAACAATTGGCCATATTTTAAACACATTTTATGCTAACGGTTTTTTATTTTTTGTCAAAACACATCTTTTTTGCATTTGTATTGCTAAGTTAGGTACGTTCTGTCATACTAACTACTATAATTACACGAAAAAAAAAGTTTACTTTTTTTAAAGAGAAAAAATCTATCTAGTATGCATATAAGTTGGGCATAATTTAAAACAACATTTAATAAGTAATTTTTCATATTATCGCGTAAAATACAACGCTATACTTACACCTGACTAAAAAGTATTTTTAGCGGCCCACGAAAGGGGAAAAGACGCTATTAGTTTTGTGTGAAATGTCTGTCCGTCTGTCCCGTTTAGATCTCGTAAACTAGAAAAGATATTGAAAATCCGACATCACAATTTTTTAGACCATTCAAAGTTCTGATGCAACGGCTACTTTTTTTTTCTGAAAGCGAAAAATCTAATTTTTAAAATCAGTTATGCAAGCAATTTTTTAAAGAGAAAAAGCTAATTAGTATGCATTATAAGTTAGACGTAATTTAAAACAAATAGTAATCTTGTAAACATAATTTTCCTAATATTTTTAAGGGGGGGGGCTAATGACCATACGGGATTCGAATAAGACATTGAGCCTTTTCAAAACAATTACATCAATTATAAGGAGAGGCGCGGTAGATACATAGGTAAAGCGCTTGGCTTCCAAACCGGGGGTCCCGGGTTCGAATCCTTGTGAAGACTGGGATTTTCAACTTCGGAATCCTTGGGCGCCTCTAAGTCCACCCAACTCTAATGGGTACCTGAGCAAAGGCGGTTGGTCGTTGTGCTGGCTACATGACACCCTCGCTTACCGTAGGCCACACAAAACAGAGGAACCTTACATCATCTGCCCTATAGACCACAAGGTCTGAAAGGGGAACTAGTTAGGCCAGGTTCACATCTAACTTTGCATTCACTTGCACCTATCCTTTGTTCTGCTGGACCGTTGGGGCACTACACAAGATCTGTCAACCTTCTTTCTCCATTCCTCTCTCTCATTTGTCTTTGATATAATTTTTTTTAATGAAATGTTTTTTTTAATGAGGAATTAGAGATTGACCATTTACAAAGCAATTAGATCAATTAGATATTCATTATAAGACATCAGTTAGACCAGGTTCACATTTCACTTCACATTCACATTCACTTTGGTTATCTGATCCGCTGGGGCGCCACACAAGATCTATCAACCTTTTTTCTCCATTCTTCTCTGTCATTTGTGTTTTATCTGCCTATGTGGGCCACTTCGGCGGCCGATTTTGAGTTTGTGTTTCCACACAAACTGTCTTTATAACCTTGTTTTTTATTGTAGAGGTTTTGACTTCAAAACTCTCTTGGCTACCCTCATGCATTATATCTACTATTTAAAACTAAAACAAAAATGCCTATTCCGAGGAATCTACAGTGCATTATCCCTCTACTCTTCTAATAAAAAATAGTAATTTCAGTATTTGTAGATTTGCCTTTTTTTTTTTTGGAAAGGGGGTTAATCTCAAAATCCTTCTTTGTTACGCTCATACGCTCATGGAATTTGGAGTTTAGATTTTTTATCGAAAAAAGGGAAGTTGTATTGTCAAAACCATCTGTTGTGAGGTTTTAAACTCAAAACAACATGGAAGGGTTTTTTAAACTCATAACTACCTTGGCTACTCTCGTAGATTTGGGTTACTTTTTTTTTCGCTTTAGTTTAATATTGAAGAAAGTTTTTTAAAACTCACCCCCCTCCTTGGCTACTCTCATAGAATTTGCTGACTGTCGGTTGCTTTATTTTTGCTTTTATTGAAGAGGGGGAGGATTAATCTTAAACCCCCCATGGAGGGGATTTGAAGCTCAAAACCCACATTCTCTACAATAAAGAAAATAAAAGAAAAATCAGTTATTTAATACCAGCCCCCTCCCCTGCGGGCGAATTTCATTTCGGGGGGGGGGGGGGGGTAGGGTTAAAAGCCAACCCCCCCCCCCTGCGTTCTACGTCATGGATCTAGACCAACAGCAATAAATCTGTTCGATTAAAAATATTTTGACCAATTGTTTTTGTTTAGCTCTATTTCGTGGTTTTAGCTTTCTCAATGCGCTGTGGTCCTTTCACGTGTCTGGACCAGTTGGGAAAATGGGAGGGGGGGGGGAAAGAAAGGAGTATTTGGGTGAACTTTCCCTTAAGCTTTATACCAAAAATTTCAGTCAAGTACAATGTCTTTCCCTTGTTCGAGAAAATGTGAAATCGGGTGTTTGTGTGTGTTGTAGGGGGTAACGGTCGAAGAGCAACATTGACGATGAGCAAAATGTGGTACTAGAAGTCACGGGTTAATAGCATATGTGTCTATGAGTGTCTGGAGGGGCGTCATAAAGCAGGTCTTTCTAAATCAAGTCAAAGGTTCATGTCGGACAAAAAGGTGAAATAATACAAATGTGGGTTCCAGAAAGAGCAAGAGAGAGGTAAAGAAAAAAAAAAGAGTCTATACAACACTATAAAGTCGAGGAACAAATCAACGGGCGTAGCCGGTGTTTACTGCTAGTTGTTGATATCTTTTGTTAAAAAAATGTTGTTTTTTACAACAGATAGGTGACACTAAAGCTCAACTATCTGTCATTTCTAATCTTTTGGAATCAATAAAGTGGCATGTTCACTTTCTATTTGATATCTTTCTGATTTATTTGAATAGTATTATATCCTAGCCTAAACCTCCCAAAGGATGGTGGGAAACGGTGGCGAGCAGGGTTTGAACCCGAAACCATGGAGACGACAGAGCGCATACCAAACAGCCATCCACTTAACTTACATCCAGCATTAACTTCAAGTTTCCTTGTAGTTCACTTAATTTTTGCACTGGGATCATGTTGAGTGCTTCATCAGACGGAATGAAGAAAGTCACTTGTGGACTATTCAGAACCTGCACAACCTGTCTGTTATAATTGTACTCTCCATCTTCTTCAGATGATCTCTGAAGAATTTCCATGATTTTAGTATAAAACATAAACCTGAAAAAAAAAAAATAGGTGAACTAAAGGGGAATAAAAAAATAGGTGAACTAAATGTGAATTTAGAAAAAGAAGTGATGACAAAAACTTCTCGTTTCACCACTCGTTACAGATTAACTCTATATATATTATTACAGCGTTACAGATTAACTCTCTATATATACTAATACAGCGTTACAGATTAACTCTCTCTATATATGCTATTACAGCGTTACAGATTAACTCTATATATACTATTACAGTATTACAGATTAACTCTATATATACTATTACAGCGTTACAGATTAACTCTATATATACTATTAGAGCGTTACAGATTAACTCTATATATACTATTACAGCGTTACAGATTAACTCTAAATATACTATTACAGCGTTACAGATTAACTCTCTATATATACTATTACAGCGTTACAGATTAACTCTCTATATACTATTACAGCGTTACAGATTAACTCTCTCTATATACTATTACAGCGTTACAGATTAACTCTCTATATACTATTACAGCGTTACAGATTAACTCTCTCTATATACTATTACAGCGTTACAGATTAACTCTCTATATATACTATTACAGCGTTACAGATTAACTCTATATATATACTATTACAGCGTTACAGATTAACTCTCTATATACTATTACAGCGTTAGAGATTAACTCTCTATATATAGTGTTTTAAACCTGGTGGTGGCACAGATGGGGATTGTGGTGTGTGTGTAGTCAGCCGACGCAAATCGCCCCAGGCCAACGTTTGACGAGCGGTGAACCGTGACGAGCTACGACGGTCAACCGAGACGAGTTAACAACATGAAGGTTCGAGTAGGATCGGCGTTGTGAACAGAGCTCAGGAGCGTCCCAGAATGGTTGAGCGACGTTCTGCCCGGTTCTAGAAGGCCAGCAGGGACCCTATATAAAGAGCGAAGGTATCAGAGACGAGTCAGTTACAACTTTCCGATCTACAGTTCGTTACTACGGCTCAGTACAAGTCCGAGACGAGACAGAGAGACCAGTGCAAGAGTTGATACGGCGGCACGGTTATTAACTTGAGAGATATTTGTACAGACTTTACTTGCTGCCAATTGTACAGTATTGGCTGTTATTTTATTGACATTAAACTATTACGTTATTTGGAGCCCTGAGTTGTCAAGTTCTTTCTGTTGGTGGTGCAAGGTGCAGTTTGCAGAGAGCCTGGATAGTGAGATTCGTAACACTGGTGTCAGAAGTGGGATCCTTTTTTTTCCATGGCTCCTATGAAAACGCTCGACCAACTCCTTGTGAACGAACTGAAGCGCGAGCTACGTGATCGAGGGCTGAAGACAAGTGGAAACAAGGAAACATTACAAGCACGCCTTCGGGAGGACCTGGTGGAGGATGAAGCAGATCCGGACACGTATCTTTTTAAAGTCGAACCAGATTTAGAGGAGCTCTTGGACACCATGCTAGGAAACACCAATTCCAAGATAGATGCCATGGACACCAAGGTAGACGCCAAGATAGATGTAATGGCCTCGGGAATCAAAACCGAGTTATTGGCTATGAACCAACGCTTACATGCTGTGGAGGAGAGAATCACCACCATTGACGAACAGATGAATCAGAGGGTCGACAAAGTGGAGAAGGCAATCGAAGAAATGAAAACGCAAGTTCACTGTAAGGACACTAATGCACAGGAAGCGAGTATGATGTCATTTGTGCCTGAAAGCACCGGAATAATGAAGCCCCCCGTATTTGATGGTTCCGTGTCCTGGTCAGTGTACAAGAAGCAATTTGATGCAGCGGCTAAAGTTAACAAATGGAACAGCGAGGAAGAGAAAGCCATCGCCCTTGTGTTATCTCTAAGAGGAAAAGCCTCCGAATTGCTACAGTCTCTACCGAACCAGCAAGACTTCGCGGCTTTGGTACAGGCTATGGAACTCCGATACGGGGATGAACATCTGCAAGAAGTTCATCGCGTGCAACTGAAGACCCGACAACAGCGCCCCGATGAAACACTACAGGAGCTAGAGACAGACATCGAAGGCCTCGCACATCTAGCCTACCCAACCGCCGCACAAGATTTTCTGGAAGTCATTATTACAGACGCTTTCATTGATGCCCTTTGAGACCCCGAGTTGAAGAAAGCTACCAGAGTTAGTGGTAGACGTAAGGCCAGTGAAGCCCTCGTATACGCTCTCTCATATGAAGCCGCCAAAGACGCATCAGGGAGCACTCATCAAGGCCGAAGGCTAGAAGTCAAAGAGGAAGAATTCGCACAACTTGTGAGAAGGGTGACAGAGGCACTAGATGAACGACGAACAAACCAGATACCAGAAAATCAACCTAGGGCTCCTGTACGATGCTGGAATTGGGGTGAACTCGGTCATATACAAAGAAGCTGCACTAGGAGATTTCCACAAACCGGAACCCATCACAGACCAGAAAGGTATGCACGACCAAGTTCCCGGGGCTACCTGGGAAACTAGCACGCGCCGGCTTCAAGGGGCGGAACCCGGCGACACAGAGAATGAGAGCCCCTGCAACCATCATCCCGGTCGCCGTGCTAGGGCAGAGTAAGAGTCTAAAAGTCATCGGGAAAATTGGATGTCAAAACTATCACTTCCTCCTAGATACTGGTGCCTCACGATCAGTCATCCGAACGGATAAAGTGGACAATAGCAAGAAAACGCCAGTTAGGGCCTGCTCGTTGAAAACAGCCAGTGGAGAACTGATGCCCATAAAAGGCCTGATCGACATAACAGTCGTGATCGGGAATCAGTCATTCAAACACGAATTCCTGATTGCTGACGTCACAGATGACTGCATAATAGGCCTCGACTTCATGCTGAAATATGGCTTTTCCTTGAATATCGGCGGAGGCACTTTACAATGTGGGGACCTGGAAGTACCCTTGCTTGGCGACGAGAATGAAGAAGATGGCCGAGTCAGAAGGGTTACGTTGGTGGAAAATACAACCTTGCCTGCTAAGTCGGAAATGATCATTTGGGGGAAAATTGATGAGGACTATCCCACGACAAGAACAGCGCTGGTAGAAAGCTTGGACACCAACCAAAATGGGATAGCAGTAGGAAAGACACTAGTCACGATTGGGAAAGACCAAAAGGTACCCGTAAGAATTATGAACCTCGGCACAGTGGAGAAACGTTTACGGGAAGGAAGCCTCATCGCTGGTTGCCATGCGATAGAGATGATACGAAACTGCAGCAGTGAAAATCCCGACGGAACACTCAAGCTCAGTGAACCACAGGTTACTAAACTTCTGGCAGAAGTCAAAACGATCTTGTCAAAAGAACAGTACACCAAAGCAGAACGATTCCTCAGAGAGTTCTCTGACATATTGCCATCTGATGAAATGGACTTTGGGCGAACAAACCTGATCCAGCATCGAATACACAGGAAACACTAGGCCCATCCGACAACAACCACGTCGCCTGCCGCTAGCAAAACACCAAGAAGCTATGGACATGATAGAACGGATGAGGCAGCAGGGGGTTGTTGAACCATCCAACAGTCCGTGGTGTTCACCCATCGTCTTGGTAAAGAAGAAAGATGGATCCACGCGATTTTGTGTCGACTATAGATTATTAAACGATGCCACACACAAGGACAGCTATCCGCTTCCTAGGATTGACGACACATTGGACACACTTGCTGGGTCACAGATCTTTTCCACCCTTGACCTGAAGAGCGGTTACTGGCAGGTGGGACTACACCCCGAGGACAGAGATAAAACGGCATTCTCTGCTGGTAATGGTCTCTGGCAATTTACCGTGATGCCTTTTGGCCTCTGCAACGCCCCAGCCACCTTTGAAAGACTAATGGAGCATGTGCTTAGAGGACTTAATTGGACCACGTGCCTTGTTTACTTAGATGACATTATCGTCATAGGCAGAACCTTCGAGGAACATATTGCAAACCTGAAGGAAGTGTTTGAACGAATTAGAAACGCTGGAATGAAATTGAATCCAAAGAAGTGCTCCTTGTTCAGAAGGAGCGTCAAGTACCTTGGGCACATTGTGTCGAAGGAAGGAGTCAGCACAGACCCGGATAAAGTTGAAGCCGTAAATGGATGGCCGATCCCCGCTAATATCCAAGAGTTAAGAAGCTTTCTTGGACTCTGCACATATTACAGACGTTTCGTACCAAACTTCTCTAGCCTCTGTAGCGCCCTTCATCAATTGACAGAACCGAAGCGGCCGTTTATTTGGACAACGGAATGTCATGAGGCCTTTGAGAGACTTAAAAAGGCTCTTGTTTCATCACCTATTCTGGCCTACCCGATACCAGGCGAGACGTTCATACTTGACACCGATGCGAGCAATACTGGAATAGGCGCTGTCTTATCCCAAAAGGTAGATGGAACTGAGAGGGTTATAGCTTACTTTAGTCGGAGCTTGTCCAAAGCTGAGAGAAACTACTGTGTCACCAGACGTGAGCTACTGGCAGTTGTGGATGCCATACAACATTTTCACAAATACTTATATGGGCAAAAGTTTATCCTTAGGACAGATCACGCTGCTCTACAATGGCTTTTGTCATTTAAAAGCCCGGAAGGACAAGTCGCCAGGTGGATTGAACGTTTGCAAACCTATGACTTCGAGACACAGCACCGAAAAGGACAAACTCACCAGAATGCTGATGCGCTGTCTCGACGACCTTGTAGAATGGAATGTAAACACTGCAGCAAGGTTGAAGAGAAGGAAGTTATCATTGATTGTCGACATCTTGGGGTACAAGCTTCCGGGTCATGGTCCGACGAAAGAATCCGAGAAGACCAGTTAAAAGATGAAGATCTGGCTCCCATTCTGCTTATGAAGGAAGACGGGCAAAGACCGGAATGGCATCACCTTTCTGATAAAGGAGCTGCTACCAAGGCATATTGGGCGCAATGGGACTCACTGACAATCGACAATGGAGTTCTCAAGAGGGTCTGGGAAACGGCAGTTGGGACATGCAATCGCTTACAGCTGTTGTTGCCTAAAGTGAGAGTTGCTGAGGTGCTGCAAGAAATCCATAATAATCCCAGTGGGTCACATTTAGGTGTCAACAAGACCTTTGAAAAAATACGCCAGCGGTTTTACTGGTTCGGCTACCGGGATGATGTAGAAGAATGGTGCCGAAGATGCGACGCATGTTCGGCAGCAAAGGGCCCGCACAGGAGAACGAGGGGACGTATGCAGCAATACAACGTCGGTAATCCCTTTGAACGAATAGCGATCGATGTAGCCGGACCATTCCCTGAGTCCCAAAGAGGAAACAAGTACGTTCTAGTAGTGATAGACTATTTTACTAAGTGGCCTGAAGCGTATGCGATACCAAACCAAGAAGCCACCACCATAGCGGAAACACTTGTGGAGAATTGGATTAGCCGATTTGGTGCTCCCATGGAGTTACACTCCGACCAAGGCCGAAACTTCGAATCCAAGATCTTTCAAGAGATGTGCCAGGTACTCGGCATCGAAAAGACAAGCACAACCCCTCTTCACCCCCAGTCAGATGGAATGGTGGAACGTTTTAACCGAACACTGGAACAGCATCTGTCAAAGGTCGTCGATGAACGTCAAGAGGACTGGGACACTTATATACCAATGTTCCTTATGGCATATAGAGGATCGATTCACAACACCACCGGTTACACTCCAGCAAAGATGTTGTTCGGCCGAGAGCTGCAACTACCATGTGATTTGCTATTCGGGATTCCAGGAGATGTGCCAGCCTCCTCAACAGACTATGTCGCAAATCTCCGAAAACG
Organism: Biomphalaria glabrata; assembly: GCF_947242115.1. Lineage (NCBI taxonomy): Eukaryota > Metazoa > Mollusca > Gastropoda > Planorbidae > Biomphalaria > Biomphalaria glabrata. The sequence continues at coordinate 13,158,087 of NC_074728.1, forward strand.
GATGGAGAAAACTCACGCTCTTGCCCGCAGAAACATCAAGATCAACAGTGACCAGATGAAGACAAGGTACGACAAACGGGCCAATGCCGCTGGGTTTCATGAGAACGATCTGGTGTGGCTTTACAATCCACAAAGACGAAAAGGCAAGTCCCCAAAACTTCAAACAGACTGGGAAGGACCCTACCGCGTGATAAAAAGAATCAACGATGTCGTGTATCGAATACAAAAGAGCCCAAGATCCAAACTGAAGGTCGTCCACATCGACAGACTCAACAAGTACTATGGTGAAGCTGGATCTGCCCGGGACGGACAGATCTAAGGAGGGGGCAGTGTTATAAACCTGGTGGTGGCACAGATGGGGGTTGTGGTGTGTGTGTAGTCAGCCGACGCAAATCGCCCCAGGCCAACGTTTGACGAGCGGTGAACCGTGACGAGCTACGACGGTCAACCGAGACGAGTTAACAACATGAAGGTTCGAGTAGGATCGGCGTTGTGAACAGAGCTCAGGAGCGTCCCAGAATGGTCGAGCGACGTTCTGCCCGGTTCTAGAAGGCCAGCAGGGACCCTATATAAAGAGCAAAGGTATCAGAGACGAGTCAGTTACAACTTTCCGATCTACAGTTCGTTACTACGGCTCAGTACAAGTCCGAGACGAGACAGAGAGACCAGTGCAAGAGTTGATACGGCGGCACGGTTATTAACTTGAGAGATATTTGTACAGACTTTACTTGCTGCCAATTGTACAGTATTGGCTGTTATTTTATTGATATTAAACTATTACGTTATTTGGAGCCCTGAGTTGTCAAGTTCTTTCTGTTGGTGGTGCAAGGTGCAGTTTGCAGAGAGCCTGGATAGTGAGATTCGTAACAATACTATTACAGCGTTACAGATTAACTCTCTATATACTATTACAGCGTTACAGATTAACTCTCTATATATACTATTACATCGTTACAGATTAACTCTCTATATACTATTACAGCGTTACAGATTAACTCTCTATATACTATTACAGCGTTACAGATTAACTCTCTATATACTATTACAGCGTTACAGATTAACTCTCTATATACTATTACAGCGTTACAGATTAACTCTCTATATATACTATTACAGCGTTACAGATTAACTCTCTATATACTATTACATCGTTACAGATTAACTCTCTATATATACTATTACAGCGTTACAGATTAACTCTCTATATATACTATTACAGCGTTACAGATTAACTCTCTATATACTATTACAGCGTTACAGATTAACTCTCTATATACTATTACAACGTTACAGATTAACTCTCTATATACTATTACAGCGTTACAGATTAACTCTCTATATACTATTACAGCGTTACAGATTAACTCTTTATATACTATTACAGCGTTACAGATTAACTCTCTATATACTATTACAGCGTTACAGATTAACTCTCTCTATACTATTACAGCGTTACAGATTAACTCTCTCTATACTATTACAGCGTTACAGATTAACTCTCTATATACTATTACAGCGTTACAGATTAACTCTCTATATACTATTACAGTGTTACAGATTAACTCTCTATGTACTATTACAGCGTTACAGATTAACTCTCTATGTACTATTACAGCGTTACAGGTTAACTCTCTATATACTATTACAGCGTTACAGATTAACTCTCTATATACTATTACAACGTTACAGATTAACTCTCTATATACTATTACATCGTTACAGATTAACTCTCTATATACTATTACAGCGTTACAGATTAACTCTCTATATACTATTACAGCGTTACAGATTAACTCTTTATATACTATTACAGCGTTACAGATTAACTCTCTATATGCTATTACAGCGTTACAGATTAACTCTATATATACTATTACATATTTACAGCGTTTCCCTAACTGTGTACATAGGTGTTTCCCAAATGAGTAGAATAATTAGCTTGTAGGCAAACACATGAATGTGCGAAGTGTTCCGTTAAAGAAAAAGTTTGAGAAACATTGTACTGCTATATGAATAGATAAGTCAATCTAGAACAGATTAAGTCATTAATCATTCGCTTAAAGTATAGTTTCTCATTGTCTGGGACAGCACGTTTTGTGACAACAGATTTTCTCTGAAAGTATCAGCAACATAAATTGATGTAAAACTCAAACTCCTATCATGAAGTTAATTGAATAGGGTTAGGGTTAGGATTAGGGTTAGGACTATAAAGAACTATAAAAATATATTTGCTGACTAAAACAAGAACATTAAAAAATACTTTAAAAAAATAAACCATATATTAAGTGTAACTGTATCAATCGGCTTAGACAAGTCATGTAATTAAATTGTAATAGACTCAGAGTCCAATCATTCCCAAAGTAGTCTATATAGAGTTATTGACCCCCAAGGGTCTACGAAGACTTTCAAACGGTCTACGAAAGTGAAAAAATAAATAGGGGGTCTATGAGATGTCCATCGGGGTCTACGATAATTGATTTAATTTTACCATCCGTGACTTCAATTTTGATATCCCATTAATGGAATTATTTCATACACTTATACAAGATTAGTAGGCCTACCTTAGTTAATCCTTAAACTATTTATCCTGCTATTCTAAAGAAAAATTGTTGTATTTAATGTTAAATAGCTTAATTTAGTTTAGATGCAACTAATTTTTAACAAAAAGAAATGTAAACTACAGCGTTGATTATTTAAAATTGGGATTAATTCCGAACTTTTCAAACGAGCGGTTGCCGAAGTGCCTCTCTAGGACGCTATGAAACCAATTACACTGGAGGGCCTTTTAAACCTACTGTTGATATCATTAACTTACTTTCTTAAAGCAACGATGCAGTTCAAGTGCACTTGCGCGGAACGAGATATCCTGTACTCTTAAGCGAGCAATTCTTGTATGTATGTATATATATATTTATATATATATATAAATTTTATTTCGAAAACGGCTCTAACGATTTTCTTTAAAATTTCAAGGTATGTGCATACAGATGCATTGTAAAACTATAAGACGGACGTGAGCTGTGGTTTGTCTAGACTGTAGGAGGACTTAAGAGACTTTAAATTTAATCGCCATGTACAATTACATTTAGAACTAACAGAACACTAAAACAACTCTTCAGATTAGTAGTCTTTATCCGATCGTTCATTTTCGTAATTACAAAAATATTCCCAAAATGATTTCGGGTATATAACCTTGCTTAAGAAATTATTAAACCGAGCGAGGCTCGACCACCTGGTACTAGCATTAAAAGCTTCTTAAGTATGGGGAGAAAGAAGGGGGTATCTGGGCAAATGTTACTGTGGTAGCTTTTTAAATGTTGTACGACTTACATATAAACTCTAGAGCTCAAGCCTTCTCAAGCCTATTTACTAGACACTATGCCAGTAAAGTGCTTATGAAAATAGAAGGTTTCATGCTATCTATAGCTAGTTTCAATCTTTTAAGGGATGATTTAATTCTCTACATAAAGTATAAAGGAGACTAATTCAACTTATACCACCACATGTCAAGTACACTTTCTTTCCTTTGTTCGATACTAAAAAAGAAGTTAATAGCCAATAATTAATTAACTAATCTTTTTTTTTTATTTATTCTTGTTTTGTCAGGTACAAAAAAAAATAACTGAGCCTAATTTAAACTTGATCCAAGATTGAGTGTGGTAGAAATAATGTGTACGAAAATTGTATCAGTCAGATAGAATAAGTTGATATAAGCTTTGTCAAAAAAAATATAATTAATGTTTATAAAACAGAATGTAGAACGTTATTACTGTAATTTAGAAGGGTTGTATCCTGTCACATAGGCTATGGCATTATCTTCTAAAGGCTTGTCCAAGACTTGATCAATGACATGAATAATATGCATCCCAGCTTGAATGTTTGGTCTTATCAACTTGACGCCATTGATGAAGTATTTTGTAGGTCCAGGTGTGCCACAGGTAACATTCTGACAATGAAAACATACGAACTTAAAACCAAAGCTGTAGCGTTGTTCTGTGAACTTACATTATTGCTTCATTGACTTCTTAACCATTTTGTATCACTTTATATATTTCTTGTACATAAATGCGCGGCAGTACGTACATGGAATTGTAAATTTCATTTTAACTCATACTTAACACATCAAACGCTTTGATTATTTCTTTCTTTCTTATTCTCTACTTTTTAAGTGCCTTTAAATATGAGTTGTTTTTTTCTTCAGTTTTTTTTATTTATCCGTAAGGGAATGGAATAAAAAGACATAACACTCCCCCTTTCTTACAACAACCTGGGCTATTGTTGCAATGGGATCTTGGGATAGAAAAGTAAAGTTTTGACTAGACATCAGTGTGTTCTTGTTTCTACTAGACAATACTGTTTGACGTGTGCTGTTGTCAGAGGCATCCCTGGGGGGAGGGAGGGGAGAATTTGAAAATCCCCCCGGGCCACCACTTGAGGGAGGCCCCCTAATGAGTGTTTTTTTTACATTAAATATTACGCAAAATGCAGGGACCTCCAAAAAGGTAAAGCCTCCCGGTCCCCAAAATTGATGGCAAATTCCTAGCTACGCCACTGTCTGTTGTCCTGTTGATTGGTTGAACTGATCAAGTAGTCAACTCTCATGTAAGATTGAAATAATAATAATAATAATAATAATAATCTTTATTATCCGTAAGGAAATTTGTTTTACAATTTGTGCATTACACCAAACAAAAAACATTATAACTATAAGAAACCAAAGTGTACATTCACACCAGACTCACTCATAATTTACATGTGACAAAGTTTATACCAGATTGTTCTTATTTAATGATTTGATTGCCAGGGGAACAAAAGAGTATTTGTGTCTGTTTGTCTTTGCTATCGGTGTCTTGTATCTCTTTTGTGATGGTAAATCACAAAATCCTGACACAAAGGGTGATTCTTTATTTCGAGGATCTTGTTAGCTTTTTTATAGATGTTTGTCTCAAACAACTGCCCAAATGGGGTTTGTTTTTTGCCAATGATTTTGCCAGCAGCATTTAGGATTCTATTAAGTTTATTTTTATTTTTAATAGCAAGTGAACAAGATACAAGATTGGAATGATAGAAAGTGAATTAGATACAGATTGGAATGATAGCTAGTGAACTAGATACGAGATTGGAATGATAGCTAGTGAAATAGATACAAGATTGGAATGATAGCAAGTGAACTAGATACAAGATTGAAATGATAGCAAGTGAACTAGATACAAGATTGGAATGATAGCTAGTGAACTAGATACAAAATTGGAATGATAGCAAGTGAACTAGATACAAGATTGAAATGATAACAAGTGAACTAGATACTTCTTCTTATTCTTTTTTTTCTTCTAGCTAGCTTTTTGCTTCTGAGCTGTGAGCTCTTTTGCAGACTCTGCCAAGGAAAAAAAGTGTGCTGTTTTCTTCAGTTGTTCAGCACTGCCGTACAGGGTGTTTGTTATGTTGGGCCGCGTGGCAGTAGAGTCTGCCCAAGGTGGACCAGGAAGGGGCATTCAAAAAGGACATTGTTTACGGTTTCATAAGGGTGGGCGCAGCGTCTACAAAGCAGGAGCCGTGTGGGATCTACCCTACCGAGACGGCAATTCAACAGAGGTGTGCGTCCCGTCCTCCGTTGGAAGACTGTAGATTGCTTCCCACGGGGGAGGAAGTTAATACTGTCCTGTTTGTTAGGCATGTTAATTTTTGGTACATGGCTCTGCCAGTGTTTCCTGTTGCCCACTGGTTGAGCCACTCCTCCCTGCGGCTGTTGATTAATATTGACCTTAGGGTGAGGTAGCTAACAGGTCCATCACGTTATTTCATAGACAACCCTGCATTTGAAAGCTAATCTGCCCTTTCTTTTCACATGACGTCAATGTGTCCAGGGATCCACCGCATTGTGATGTTGATGTTTAACTTTGTCACCATCCGATATACCATCACTATTAGTGTTGTCAACTCTCTTGGGCTTTTTGAGGTGCTGCCGTTAAGTTCTCGAAGAGTGTATTGGGAGTCTACAAAGACAACAACATCTGATGGAGACCGTATCCCCTCATACAATTTGTTTTCGATTGTCTGCAAAGTTACGGCAACTGCCTCAATTTCGGCTTGGAAGCATGAGCAGCAGTCGCCACAGGGTGCACTGATCTCAAAATGTCTACCCCTGTTGAAGACCAGGAAGGGCACCATGACCAGCACCGACGGCGGCCCCAACGGCCGATCCGTCGTCGCACACATGGACGGCTGTCCTTGGATAGCCCCCAACCGCTCCGAGCGTGCCCACCCTATGCTCCAGTGGACCTGACTCCCCTGTTAGAGTATTACTTAATAAATGTGCTTCAATTGCTGGCTGTCTGCAGTCAAGTCCAGAAGCCATGTCTGAGAATCCGGTAACCCTTTCTCTGCCACTGGGTAGAAGGTGCCTCAGGGCCAGTTCACCAGCAAGCCGGATCAGAGTTCCTTGCCTCCCTTGCTTGTCTTTCCCATTTCTCTGTGTTAGTAGTTGACTTGGATAGCCGTCCTCCAACCCCCCCCCCCCCCCGCATCCCCCAACAGCCTCCAATGCTGCTCCGCCGCGCCTCAACTCAAGAGGCCCAATAGCGGAGTCCTCCTCACAGGCCGCCGTGAGAGCAGCTCCCACATCTCCACCGACCAGACGCAAGGCCTGGCCTCGGACTGTGTCTAAAGATGACTGACAGGTTCCGTTGGCGGCCACCTGCATGGAGAGACAGTCATCCATGACAGACCCGACGCATCCAGTGCACAACTGTCCCAAGGTCCCCCCTCCAGCCCCCCAGGATGCTCCCGCCAGGTGTCCTATCATGTGAACTAGATACAAACAAACAAAGAAACACGGAGTAGAACATTATTTTAAAGACATTTGCCATGAAGCAGTGGACGAACGAAGGAAAGCCAGTGGAGTCTGATACAGCGCTACATAGTATTTGTACAGTCAGTGTTACGTTGTTGCCAATTGTACAGTATTGGCTGGGATTTATTGGACATCAATGTGTTAGGTTACTTTGGAGCCCTGAATTGTTCTTTGATTTGGTAGTGTAGTGTGGTGCAGTTTGCAGAAAGCCTGGATTGTTAGAAACGTTACAATACCATTAAGAGAGAGATACTGAAGAAATAGCAATTTTAGTAGCAGAAAGTTTTTACCATTCAGATGCTATTCTTGTTGTTTTTTTAGACAAATTAATTTGGACAACTATTGCACGGACTTCACAGCAATTAAAGCATATTTTAGGAAGATGACATGTTTCTAAGACCAAGTAGATGTGAGTGCAACATAACATTCAATAAATTATTGAAATAAATCACCAGTGACCTAACATTTCTATAGTAGTCTACAAAAAGTATATAGGTACCCCTTTTAGATCCAAATGATCACTTGTTTCTGTGGCCCACGGTTAACGAGGGTGTGATGTGACCAGCACAATGATCAACCACCTTTACTTATCCCTAACTAATGGTAGGTACCCATTTGAGTTGGATGGACCCAGGCAGGGCCGGTCTTAGGCCACTGCAACTTATGCGGTCGCAGTGGGCCCCGCGCTTTCATAGGCCCCGCGCTAATTCAGGGTGTAATTATTAAATTGCAAAATATATACGAAAAACTCAAGAAAATCTCCTGAATTTATTAAAATCTTCTGAAAACTCTTTAAAATATCCAGAAAAATAGACAAAATTGTCATTAGTGGGTGTCATTAATTGCGGAAAACGCCAATCCTACGCATGATAAAAGGAAAAAAGGCATTGTCAGCTTTCATGTAATAATCGGGCAAATTTAAACCTTAATCGGAAGTTCCAATACTTTATTTACTTTTATAGTCACTAGCTTATAAATATGCCATTGGTTACAAGGTTCGTAAAGTTCAGATCGCAATTTTTAACTTAGTAAAGTCGAATTTTTTTCTTATACAAAATCTTAAATTTCACTTATTATCCTTATTCCCACACAGACTAGGCCCCGCGCAATCAATTTCGCATAGGGCCCCGCAATTGCTAGGACCGGCCCTGGACCCAGGAGCGCCCTTAAAAAGTCTGTCTTCGCCGAGATTTGAACTCAAGACCACTCAGACTACTTGTGAAAAATTCCCAATTATTGTTTTCATTATGCATGCTTACTAATCTTTTAGCGGCTCCCGAAAGGGGAAAAGACGCTATTAGTTTTGTGTGAAATGTCTGTCCACCCCGTTAAGATCTCGTAAACTAGAAAAGACAGCGAAAATCCGACATCATAATATTTTAGTTCATTCAAAGTTCTGATGAAACGGCTACTTTTTTCTTTTCTGAAAGCGAAAAATATACTTTTTTAAATCACTTATGCAAGCAGTTTTTCATAAAAATACACCACTTTTATAAATATTCAATATTAATAGCCAGAAATAATGTAGGCTCTTTAGTAGGGGAGTTGACTATTTGCCATATTTTTAACACATTTATACAAATGGTTTTAGACTTTTTGTTTAAAATTTTTTTTTTTTCACATTTGTATTGCTTCGTTATGTAAGTTCTGTCATACTAACTACTACAATTACCCAAATATGTTTACTTTTTTCAAGAGAAAAAAATCTATTTAGTATGCATATAAGTTGGACATAATTTAAAACAACAATTAATAAGTAGGTTTTCCTATTATCGCGTTAACTGCAGTTCCACACCACAACCATAGAACACTTAATTAACAATTTTTTTTATTTTACGGAAATGTTTTTTTTTCTTTTTTCATATTTTGAGGATTTGAATAAGAGATTGACCCTTTTACAAAACAATTAGATCAATTAGATATTCATTATAAGACATCAGTTAGGCCAGGTTCACATCTAACTTCACATTCTCTTTCACCTATCCTTTAGTCAGCTGGACCGCTGGGGGACCACATAAGATCTGTCAACCTTCTTTCTCCATTCTTTTCTGTCATTTGTCTATGATTAAATTAAATTCTGATGTTTTTTTCTGAAATTATCGATACCTGCCTTTTTAACTGCCTGGGTGGACCACTTCGGGGGCCGATTTTGAGTTTGTGTTTTCACACAAACTGTCATTGTAACCTTGTTTTAAAATAATTTTATGAGGTGAGGCCATACATTGGTAAAAGATGCCTATTAAAATTGTCGTAAGATATACAAATAAAACAAATTGTTGAAGTTATCTTTGTCTGCACACAACAAAAAGAGATTAATTTCACATACCCCATTGCTCAGTTCTTTCTTGTTTAGAAATGCTTTCCTGTTTCTAACTGAGTATGTTCTCATTGGAGCTGCAGCACTGAATGCTGACGTCTCCAAGGCCAACGGTACTGACAAAAGTTGTCAAAGATTGGTTGTATATATATATGTATATGTATACAACAATAATAAGAAATAATAATAATAAAATAATAATAATCTTTATTATCCATGAGGAAATTTGTCTAACAATTTGTGCATCACACCAAACAAAAAACATTATAACTATAAGAAACCAAAGTGTACATTCACACCAGACTCACTCATAATTTACATGTGACAAAGTTTATACCAGATTGTTCTTATTTAATGATTTGATTGCCAGGTGAAAAAAAGAGTGTTTGTGTCTGTTTGTCTTTGCTATTGGTGTCTTGTATCTGTTTTATCCTGACCCAAAGAGTGATTTTTTATTTTTAGAATCTTTTTAGCTTTTTTATGAATGTTTGTCTCCAACAGCTGCCCAAATGGGGTTTGTGTTTGCCAATGATTTTACCAGCAGCTTTTGGGATTCTATGAAGTTTATTTCTACAACAGTTATTCTTGTGATAGTATTTGTCTATTGCATCAAACTCGAAATACACCCGTACAAGTATTTGTCTATTGCATCGAACTCAAAATACACCCGTACAAGTATTTGTCTATTGCATCGAACTCAAAATACACCCGTACAAGTATTTGTCTATTGCATCGAACTCAAAATACACCCGTACAAGTATTTGTCTATTGCATCGAACTCAAAATACACCCGTACAATTATTTGTCTATTGCATCGAACTTAAAATACACCCGTACAAGTATTTGTCTGTTGCATCGAACTCAAAATACACCCGTACAAGTATTTGTCTATTGCATCAAACTTAAAATACACCCGTACAAGTATTTGTCTGTTGCATCGAACTCAAAATACACCCGTACAAGTATTTGTCTGTTGCATCGAACTCAAAATACACCCGTACAAGTATTTGTCTGTTGCATCGAACTCAAAATACACCCGTACAAGTATTTGTCTGTTGCATCGAACTTAAAATACACCTGTACAAAGACAATCGAACATCTCTTGAGTACTTTGTCAGACATCCATCTATGACTACAAGGCAATCGAACATCTCTTGAGTACTTTGTCAGACATCCATCTATGACTACAAGACAATCGAACATCTCTTGAGTACTTTACCAGACATCCATCTATGACTACAAGACAATCGAACATCTCTTGAGTACTTTGTCAGACATCCATCTATGACTACAAGACAATCGAACATCTCTTGAGTACTTTGTCAGACATCCATCTATGACTACAAGACAATCGAACATCTCTTGAGTACTTTGTCAGACATCCATCTATGACTACAAGACAATCGAACATCTCTTGAGTACTTTGTCAGACATCCATCTATGACTAAAAGACCATCGAACATCTCTTGAGTACTTTGTCAGACATCCATCTATGACTACAAGACAATCGAACATCTCTTGAGTACTTTGTCAGACATCCATCTATGACTACAAGACAATCGAACATCTCTTGAGTACTTTGTCAGACATCCATCTATGACTACAAGACAATCGAACATCTCTTGAGTACTTTGTCAGACATCCATCTATGACTACAAGACAATCGAACATCTCTTGAGTACTTTGTCAGACATCCATCTATGACTACAAGACAATCGAACATCTCTTGAGTACTTTGTCAGACATCCATCTATGACTACAAGACAATCGAACATCTCTTGAGTACTTTGTCAGACATCCATCTATGACTACAAGACAATCGAACATCTCTTGAGTACTTTGTCAGACATCCATCTATGACTACAAGACCATCGAACATCTCTTGAGTACTTTGTCAGACATCCATCTATGACTACAAGACCAAGCTTCTACAACAGTTACAAGGGAAAAGCAAGACAAAAAGCAACTCGATGTCACTAGGTAGAAATGAATATGTCTGTGTGAGTGGATTCATAGGGCGGGCCCGTTAGATGAACTCAACAAGTGTTGTGGTAAATAAACGAAGAGTTCAAAGCTCGGTACTTACATGTAAAAGAGTAGACATACTCTTTCGCCCCCAAGTTATTAGCTGATTGCTTGTCATACAAACTTAGAAGTCTGGATGGAGGCAGTAGAGAGTAGGCTGTGTCATTGAAGACAAATAGAGTCAAGGCTTGAGCACTTTGAAATGTTTGTTCCAGATACGCTTCTTGGATGATTGCCTTGAACTAAAAAAATTTTAAAATAATGAAATAAAATGTGTTTCTAAAATAAAACCAAATTGACCTAATTTTTAGTCAACAAAAACAAATCTCTTAGTTTATATGTAACCACCATATTAAGTTAATTACTCCCTTTCAGACATTGCGATTTATAAGGCATACGATGAAAGGTCATCTGTTTCAATGGTAAACGCTTAAATAGGGGTTATCTGACCAGCACAACGACTTTTACAGTTGGGCGTCCTAAAATGCCGAAGTTCAAAATCCCAGTCTTCATAATATTCGAACCCGGGACCCATCGGTTCGGAAGCCAAGTGCTTTAAAACTTACCCACCATGTTCCCAAGCAATTATATCAGTGTCGTAGCCTGGGAGCTTGACCTTTTTAGCAGACCCTGCATTTTGACATTAGGCATCATGACATGAGATAATGCACTTAATAAATATACAAGTCTAAATTCCAACTGGTACAGTATATAAGTAAATTTTTTTAAAAAATCATTAAAATTCTTTTAAAGAATATTTACGTTGCCTATCGTCGAGATAATGCACAATTGACCAAATCTCTATTCATATCGCCTAAAGTTGTGCTTTAGGTGCAGCAAACAGCATCTAGATCAATGATGTCTGGTATTTTTGAATCCACGTGAATAACAAAACTACGTGGCTTTGGTGTAATATTTAATATTTAATGTAAAAGAAAATTAGAACATTCATTTGGGGGACCCCTCAAGTGGAGGCACGGGGGACTTTCGATTATGGATCCTTTTTCCCCACTCTAGCAACGCCACTAGTGCAACAAAGTAGTTTAGGAAAGCAGTGTATCTTTCATTAGTGGAAAAGCTCAAATGATAATTTTGTCTATTTTATGATTTTTCCGTAGATTTGTTTAATTTCATGAGATCTCCAGAAGAAAACCAGGAGGCGGCGGGAACCCTGTTATAAGTTAAAATGGTTTAATGGAATAATTTACACCTAGAACTAGCGCGGGACCCATGAAAGTGCGGTAACTTGATCTATTTTTCTTGAACAAAAAGTTTTTAGAAGACGATTTGAATTAGCGGAATTGTGTTATAGACTAAACGACACATCAACATGCTACTTAGCATGATTAGCTCTACAGGGTATTAGCTCTACAGGGTATTAGCTCTACAGGGTATTTGCTCTACAGGGTATTAGCTCTACAGGGTATGCCTTTTTTTTTAAAAAAAGTACAACATTAAAAGAACACGTACCTGGGAACATCCTAAACCATCCAATGCGTCGAAGGCAGTGTTACCTTGATAAATCGCTTGACCGTAAACAGAGACTATCGCTGACAACAACAACGATAATAGAAAATAAACCAGCGAAGCCATTGTTGTAAAGATAAGCCCAGCCCAGGCGTCACTGTTCTAAGATTTTGTCAATGTTTTCGTTTGCAGTAACTGTTAAACACAATTGTATAGACTAGAAAACATCTACGCACAAACGGGCGGAGGTATTACTTTTTATTATGCGTAATGGAGTCTATTGTTACGAGACGTTTTTGTGCGAGCCGGTTATGAGCGAGAGAATTGGACGAGGATTTTTTTTCACTACACTTTTGTTTCCTGGAAGTACTAGGGAAGCTCCGCCCACCCCAAAAGCCCAGTGAAACTGAGGATATACTCCAACTCTGTGACAAGTAACGGGGAAAAAGTTGTCCGACCCAAATGATGTCCTTGAATACAAAAGTGTCAACGTACGCAATAAGAGGGAAATGAAAAAAAAGCGCAAAGAAGTGAATAGAGAATAAGGGGGGGGGGAAGAAATGGAACAGGGACTGAACAGGAACCACAGTAAAAAAAAAGGGACACCAGCTGGTAAAGGACCTCACAACCTCAAAACATGGAAGAACTAACACAATACAAGAAAGACACAATAGATGGTTAACTGAGGAAAGGGATGTCATAAGAAAATGGACGGACTACTGTTCAAGATGTGCGGAAACACAACCTCACAATGGGCAAACGAAGTGGTCCACTCTGGATTATGCGATGTTATTGAATGATTATCTAATAGATTATAAAGGGCGAATCTCTCATTCAAGGCCACAAGGAAGAAATATTTCCAATGTTATGTGGCCCGCGATACAAGTTTTGGAGATTAAAATAATCTGTTAATTTCACCCAGCTTTGTGTAACTGTTTTATCTACTAAAATGAAGTGAACATTATTACATTTACATAGTTTTTGCTATTTCCTAATTCCATTGAACCTAACCTGAACTTTAGATCTGAACGAACCGAACCGGTTGTTCACAGTGTATGGGAGGAGGGATCTACTTAAGTTGTTTAAAAAAACAAACTTTTCAGATCTTTTTCATTCTTTTGACACAAAAAAAAAACAAACTTTTCATATCTTTTTCATTCTTTTGACACAAAAAACAAACAAACTTTGTAAATAAATGTTACACACAAAAATTGTCTCCATTTGTTATCGAATCCCATTATTAACTGTTCATGATGGTAGGTACACTATATCAGTATAAAATCATGTTTAATAAATGATATATGTCTGCGTAAAAAAAAAAGTTTGCATTTTCAGTTTTAAAACGTTAGTATTCGAAGAATTAAAATAACAGTTACAGGTAAACTCGCCTTCTCAATAGTGCAGGAGAACACCCCCCCCCCAACAGTATATCCGGTTAACATTTTGATTTTTTTTAGATCCGGCTAACATTCTGGAAGCAATAAATTACAGTGACATAGACAAAGAAAAGAAACCATATTGAGGGATGTGGGAGCACTTTAAGGTAATGTAAATAAACAGGTAAAAATTAAAGAGAAGAAGATTGAGAGAAATTTTGAAATAAACAGACAAACTAAACAATGTCAACGAAGCCAGATTGTAAGTTCACTGTTGCCAACTAGAGAAATATGTACCTTTTTTAAACAGTGCTATAGTCTGTTCCTCTGTCACGTCAACCACCCTTTAGCTCACAAAAAAAAGACTGGATTCGGCATACGTGCCCTGCCCAGCGTAACTGTCAAAACATAAGAAGTCCCTCCCAGAGGTGCCCCACGGAAATGCTTTAAAGACCAGCTTAGGCGCCAACTTGCGTTGGCTGACATAGAAGAGAGCATCTGGTTGCATGCGGCTTCAGAACGAGACAGCTGGAGGTCACTCAAAAAGGCCAAGGGATACACATTTGAGACCAAATGTTCTAAAAAGAAATTAAAGAATGGATGACTCCAGATATTGAAGAATGGATGACTCCAGAAATTGAAGAATGGATGACTCCAGAAATTAAAGAATGGATGACTACAGAAATTAAAGAATGGATGACTCCAGATATTGAAGAATGGATGACTCCAGAAATTGAAGAATGGATGACTCCAGAAATTGAAGAATGGATGACTCCAGAAATTGAAGAATGGATGACTCCAGAAATTAAAGAATGGATGACTCCAGAAATTGAAGAATGGATGACTCCAGAAATTGAAGAATGGATGACTCCAGATATTGAAGAATGGATGACTCCAGATATTGAAGAATGGATGACTCCAGAAATTAAAGAATGGATGACTCCAGATATTGAAGAATGGATGACTCCAGAAATTGAAGAATGGATGACTCCAGAAATTGAAGAATGGATAACTCCAGAAATTAAAGAATGGATGACTCCAGAAATTGAAGAATGGATGACTCCAGAAATTAAAGAATGGATGACTCCAGATATTGAAGAATGGATGACTCCAGAAATTGAAGAATGGATGACTCCAGAAATTAAAGAATGGATGACTCCAGAAATTGAAGAATGGATAACTCCAGAAACCTGGACAAAAGTCAAGAAGTAACAGAAAACAGAAAACAAATTAGTGTCAAAATCAATCGGAGAAAGATGCTAGAAGAACACAATCCTTGGAAATTCACCGACAAGCGAAAAAGAGAGCGAGACAAGCAAGGCATTAACTCTTTCTCTCCGTAATTATTTACCACATTTTGGTGAAATCAACGCTGGTATCGTCAGTTAGGAAAGAAAGGGTTAAATATGAAAGGACTATGAGGTGAAATTCTATCCGGTCGGAAAAGGAACGACAATAGACCTGTTAAAAACAAAGTAAGAAAAGCACTGACTAGAGAAAAAGACAATGGTGGAAGAACCACTTTAAAGAAATCCTAAATCAATCTCCATCACTGATCATTCCAGATAGTAGCATGACTCATATAGCAAAGTAATGAGGAACACTTTTGAATTATAAAATAATAATAGACTACGCTCCATTGGACAGACAGACAGGCAGACAACAAGAAACTAATAGCGGCTTTTTCTTTTTTTGAGGGCCGCTAAAAGCATCGTAAAATGACATTCTGTAATGTCTATATTTTTTTGCCAGTTTAAAATAAAACCCTGGCAATCTAGCTCAAATACTATTACTCTATTACTCTGACTAAAAATACAATCTATTTCTCTGCATAAATAATGTACTTTATAATCATAGTAAGAAATACTTTCTATTGTTTTGTAACTTGTGTATTCTTTTACTTTGCTTAGGTAGAGTACTATATTACTCTGCACAAGTTATGTATTATATTACACTGTTTAGGTAAAGTATTCTATTACTCTAAGTAATGTATTTTCTGCAGTAACACATCTATGGATCACCATGGTCAAGAATGATATTGTCTCAGTAATGATGATGTAATAACTCATACTGGGCAAGTGGCTCCATGAGATAACGTTTATTGCTCTTTAATTTATTGCCCTGATTGTAGTCCTAGAAAGTAACTGAGTTTTGTGGGATTTTCTGGTCAGAATGTTATTACGTTCATGATTTATAAACATCGATAGTTACATTTTTTTCTTGCAAGAGTCACTGATTACATACATCCTGTGTGCAAGTTACCGCCCTGTAATGGTTTATTTTTCAACTAGTGATAACTTTTTATTAGGATGCATAAATATTGCATTTAAATATGATGATAGTTTCCTTCCTCCTAAGTCTTGAGAAACTTTTTTGTCAGACATATGGTTAACGTGACTCATTCCATTGTTCTCTTATCCTGTTATCTTTACCAAGTAATCTAAATCAGGTTGCAGTGGGCCTGAATAAATGTTCCACAAAATAATGGTGTCATTAACTAGAGTATGTACAAGACAAGATGTGCTGGCTGAGCGGTAAAGCTCTTGGCTTCCGAAACGGGGATCCGGGGTTCAAATACTGGTGAAGACGGGGATTTTTAATTTCAGGATCTTTGAGCGCCTCTAAGTCCACCCATGGGTACCTGACATTAGTTGGGAAAAGTAAAGGCGGTTGATCGTTGTGCAGGCCACATGACATCCTATTTCGTAAACCGTAGGCCACAGAAACAGACGACCTTTACATCATCGACCCTATAGAGACAAGGTCTGAAAAGGGAACTATTGTCCAAGAAAATCTGACTGGATAACATAAAAGAATGGACTGGCCTCTCTCTTGAAATCATAACATAAAAGAATGGACCAGACTCTCTCTTGATATCATTACATAAAAGAATGGACCAGACTCTCTCTTGATATCATAACATAAAAGAATGGACCGGCCTCTCTCTTGATATCATAACATAAAAGAATGGACCAGACTCTCTCTTGATATCATAACATAAAAGAATGGACCGGCCTCTCTCTTGTTAAGAACAGCTGCTGACCAGGAAAAGTGAAGGGATTTGATTACGCGAACTGTCACAGCACTCCTACAACGAAAGTCAAGGGGCAGATCATATGAAGGAAACAAATAATTAGTATGCCTATTTGATTTTATCTTCCAGAAAGAAATTCTATAACTGTCATTGAAATGTTTGTATGACGTTCCTTTCATTCACCCACTTCTCTTACAGCAATGAAGAAAGTCTAACTCATTGTAAAGAAACTTAGAGCAACAAACTATTTGTCTGTTACCAAGAGTGTTACAGCTTCTCCTTAAGAAAACACTAAATCTACACAACTCTACCATTAAACAGTACAACCGATGTTTTAACACTGTTCTAGATCCATGTTGAACTATTTTCCTTATCCCATAAGAAGAATGAATGCCTTTGAGAGTAAATGCTACAGAAAACTGCTGGGTTTTATATATCAGGAAAAGTAAACTAACGAGTTAGTACATTCACAAGCCGACACTCTGGCTGCAGTGGCTGGTAAAAGGAAGGAACTCCTCAATACCAAGTGAAGAGATGAAAGCTGAGCTAGCTCGATCAGTGGAGGGAGCATTTAGTATGTTGTAATGGAGCTTTCGAATTTTAGAGACCTTATAGAGATTTTGCGTTATTTTTTTTTTACACTAGTTAGCAGGTCATCGTGGGATCCAATCGCTGTAACAGCACTGTTTCTAATCTCTTCGTTTGTGATGAGTATTGAAATGTGATACCTAGGATCCTTCTGTAACATCTCAATTCCATTGCTAGGATCCTTCTGTAACATCTCAATTCCATTGCTAGGATCTTTCTGTAACATCTCAATTCCATTGCTAGGAAGCTCCTCTATAGCTCTACAGTCAGCGTCTAAGACTCACAAGCATATGAATGTGGCCATGACCAGGGATCTCATTTGGTGTCTAGGGCTATGCCTTAGTCTTTCCAGAACTAGAATGAGTGACTATTAAGTAGAAAAAAATTCAAAGATCAGTTTTTAAATAATCTCTGAACGATTGCGCTGAAAATGGATTACATCATTGAAAAGTAAAGGTCCGAATCATAGCGATTGTTCGGGTCTTTAGTTATATAGTCTAATTTTACGAATGATCTGGTAAATACAATTTTTTAAATCACTACAATGTTTATTTTTACAATTATTTTTGTGTGTGAAATTGTGTATCGGAAAATGTCGGGGACATAACAACACACAGATCTTGAGTAAAGACTAGTCAAAGAAAATACTGTAAATGTGTAGTTTAACATGTCTTGTTTAGTGTCTTTTCTTTTTGTAGCCTGTATCGGGTTTGATTACAACACCCTGTATTTTTCTTTTCAGAAACGCATCTAGCAAAAACGACCATTGTTTAGCATTCGCTGTGATTTATTGGACATTAAAGTGTTACTTTACTTTAGATCCATGAGTTGTCAAGTTCTTTGAGTTGGTAGTGTCGTGTGGTGCAGTTTGCAGAGAGACTAGAAAGTGAGAGACATAACAATATATTAGAGCTCAAGTGGCAGATCGTATCATGGCCTGCTTTAAGGAAGTGCAGGTGAGGCTTAAGCCCCGGGGCTTCAAAATGATAGGGCCTCCACAATATATATATATATATATATATATATATATATAACCATTGTCCGCAGGTGGTCGATTTAGATTTTCTTTTCGTCGTCTGCGTTTGTCCTCGGCAGAAGATTTTCTTTTGGTCTCAAATGTGTATCTATAAAGTAGAATGTAAGACGTATGTATGTATGTATGTGACAAATAGAAATCAAAACCGTTTGACCAATCTTGATAAAACTTGGCATAAATGTTTCTTAGGTAATAACTAGAACCGTAACGTATGTAAAGTAGCCCTAAAACAAAAAGGTCCTAAAAAATAAAAAGTTGCCCAACTATAAGAAAGTATTACTATTTCATGGATCTAGGCCATATTTACACGAGACAATAACGAAAGGATATAGATATAATCTTCTAATTTTAAAAACTACACTTTGCACATATATTTTTTTACTCTGACACATGAATATACAAAATATAGTCTATTGGTTTTATGATTTTTAAAAATTAATCTTCAAATGTGTGTTTAAAAAGCATTTTTACATAAATTCGTTCCTGATACCTGCGAACTTAGACGTCCTGACGTACTTTAGAATTCAAATAGTCAAATAGAAAAGGCTCCACACTTGCACTCTTGATCTAATTTGGACGTAATTATCTTCTTTTTTTAAAGTACCTCTTAATTTCTACATTTATGTTTATCGTGTATGTCTACACTATACTACATTACAAGCACGCAATTGACACTTCTATTTGAGTTGTCCCCCTTGTCCACTCCATCCATTGTTTTCTTATAGTCCTACTTTCATCAATTAGTTTAGATCAGTGTTTTCCCAAACTCTATTCTGCGGATCACCAGGGTTCCACGAGGTCTATATAGGTGTTCCATTAGAAATTATGTAACAACATCTTTATACGCTTTATTTGCATTCAAAATTGATCAAAAGCATTGCGAATATCGTGGCTCCAAACAAAACATCGAAACTGAAGTCAGTGACAATTGAATAGTGAGATTTCCCCCATGTGTAGCCTAAATTGGTTGATCTAGGTCCTAAGTACAGTTTGGAGTGTGCAAGTAACTCTATTGGTCAAACATTTTGTACATTTCATTTACTGACTGAAACTTGCTTTTACGTAATAAATTCAATAATTAAAAGTGTACAGGTTTCAACAGCAATGGAATACGTATTAACTGACAAAAACAAATATTGATAGAAATAAAAATGCATATAAATAATAATGCTATAAAAAATATTCTTTAATTACTTTTTTAAAACAAAGGACACAATTCAACCTAAAAAAGTTGGACTAATTGTTCCGTTAAATTCTCTAAATCCGTTACAGAAAAACTTTGCAAATAAAAATATATCAAGTTCTACAACCCAGCTGATTACCTGAAATACTTATGTAAGAGGAATGTAGCCAGCCTATTAAGTTAGCTGCTCTGGAAGTATCAGAAGGACCAAAACATCGATCGTTTTTTTAATAAAGACCTAGTACAAAACGATTCAACGCTTGGGGTTTGGAGTTTCAATGCTTACATTGCTAAACATTAACCGCTGACTAATGAATCTTGAAGCTAATGAAGCCATCGATCAGACGTCATCACTGCGATCCATTCAGTGTGTTTTGGACACTTGTGCAAAGTGATGGGGGAGGAGAAGGAAAGAGAGGGTTAAGACTATGGCTTCCTCGGAGGCAATGACCACACGTGCTACACCAGTCAGAAATATGATGATATTCTTTAGGGACAGTAATTCATCCCCTCAGCCAGGATTTTTTTCGGAGGGGGGAGGGATTTTTTCTTTCTCACCCCCCACAAATATGTGTGTATGTGTGTACGTAAGTAATGTCCATTACATTCTGAACCTCTAGACTCGGTTCTTTCTGGAGTTAGTGGAAAGACAGTAGACACCTCACGCTAGATTTTCATGGAAAGAGGCTCATCACTAAACAGCAAGCTTTCATTGTTAGGGAAGTAGTGATAAGAAAAGTAGTTTTATAAAACATAGCACTTTTCTAAGCAGAGTGGTTCGGCTTCGAGAGTCAACCCTGAGGAAAAATCAGGAGCCGGCGACCCTTAGGCAGTTTGCTACGCTCAGTGCTACACCCTGTCAGAGTCTGCAATGTAGCTGATCCCAAACTGTATCGGCACTTCCCGCTCCTTTGAAGCTGCGTGGAAAGGGGGGAATGCCCGGGAATGCATCTCATTTTCAGGAGTAGATCCATAGTCGCTTTGCGTCTGAAGGAGGTCATAATAACAATATGAATGAAAGTGTATCGCAAAGTTCAATAATGCATTATGAGGAATAGCATTTGTTTCTTTCTAAGGAGTTTCCTCGGAATAAAGTCTGTTCAGTGGTTTGGCTGTTCATTGGTTAGCCCCCCTAATAAAACACCATAAATCTCTTATGAAAGTCCATTAAAAATTACTTTAAAAATTTCTTTTTATTTCTTAAACAATTCATTAAGATACATTTGAATCTAGATCAGTGATTCCCAAAGTGGTCTATATAGACCCCCAGGGGTCTACAAAGACTTCCAAAGGGTCTACGAAAGTGAAAAAACAAATTGGGGGTCTATGAGATGTCCACGGGGTCCACAATAATAGATTTCATTTAAGCAGGTCGTGACTTTAATTTTTACATCCTATTAGTTTAATTCTTCACACTAATATATAATGTGTACCTTAGTTAATCCTTTGAATTTTTATCTTGCTTTTCAAACGAAAAATTGTTGTATTTAATTTCAATAATTTTTTAAATAACTTAATTTTGTCTACATGTAAGTAATGTTTAGCAAAAAGAAATGTAAACTGTATAGCGTTGATTGCTGAAAATTGTTCATTCCTTCCTTATCAAACATGCCAATTGCCTTTTTTATGACGATATGAAACCAATTACGCTGGAGTATCAACTGAGACAATGTCACCCTGATAAAAAAAAAAGAAAAACTTTCGAATATTCAAAGATAAAGTTCAGAATATCTCTTCGACATCCTATAGAGAAGATGAAGGTTTGTGGGTGTCTTACACTCTCTGTTTACTTAGAGCAAAATAGGCGCTTGGCTTCCGAACCTGGGCTCCTGGATTTGAATTTCGGTGAATTTTTAATTTCATGATTTTTAGGGCTCCCTTGAGTCCACCCAACTCTAATGGGTACCTGACTTATGTTAGGAAAAGTAAAGGCGGTTGGTCGTTGTGCTGCCCACATGCTCGTTAACCGTTGGCCAAAGAAACAGATGACCTTAACATCATCACAAGGTCTTAAAAGGGAACTTTACTTTTTATGACAAAATACGTAAAACATTAAAGGTAAAACATTGATTTTACCAGCCGTAGTAGTTGTAATAACTGTTTTACACAAACCTACATCTGATATTATTAAAAGAACTGCTTTAAGCAACACTACAGTTCAAGGACACGTCGTGGCATGAGTTATAAAATTAAAAGCTTATTATTATTTGCAAACGAAATATATACAGTTTGAGATCAGCGATGTCAAAGGCTATGACAGGGTGTAGTGATGTGTGTCGCAAACTGCATTAGGGTCGCCGGCTCCTTTTTTTTACTCAGGATTGACCCAAAAAACCTTTCCCATGTTTGAATATAGTTGCAAGGCAGGAGAGTTTTGAATTCAGTTTTACTTCGGCTAATGAGCCCTTCATGCTTGACGTTACTGGCTTCGCCCCTTCTCCTGTTAGAGATAACATGTTTGTGGACTCAATATATGAGCAACACTTGAAAGATCAAGAAATACACCAGAAACTGCTCTTTGCGAAAACGTTATTAATTAATATTTAATGTTTGAAGCACTACTTCATAGAACAACACATTCCTATTTGAAACATAACATCTGTAGCAACGGATGATAAACTGGCAAAAAGACATTTCCAGTTTGTTTGGTGATTCCAGCAGTACATATTAATTTTTATTTTAATTGGTTTCAATTTGAATTTTATCAATAAAAAAAAAGATAGATCTCTAGAACTTAATATGTAGCTTTAAATTACTTTCTCACTTTTCAACTCACTACAGATAGAAATTAGTTGTAAAAAAAATGTTGATGAATTTTAAAAAATTTAAGTTAAACAAGGGGTCTACCGAAAACCAGAAAACAAGGCAAGGGGTCTACGAGACGAAAAAGTTTGGGAACCACTGATCTAGATAGTCGCATTTTAAGGCTGTTTAAAAGATACAAGATTACAAGGTAAAGTTTTTCATGTATATATATATAGTTTTAATTATTTTAACTTAACTAAAAAAATAACATATTATGTAAAAAGACACACTTCTGTAGTACTATTTTATTATATCAAACACAAATGTGTAAAACATACAAAAGCAGTCCTTTGCACTAACAGTGAGATCCAATTCCTTTACTAATGAAGTTATCAAACGACAAAAAAATGTACACAAATTATTGAAAGTGATTAATGGTTTAAAAAGCCATACAGTTTTTTATCGAAATTAAACGACGAGTCAAATTATAACTTGAGACTTCGACTTAGATCCTCCCGCACTGTTCGTCTCATTGGGCGGCAAGCTGACTTCATAAAGATCTGTCACTGGCAACATCTGAAGCCTCTTCCCAGCTGGTGTCCACTGCTCTGAGTTATACGAGGACGTCCCTGTTTGCGATTTCCTCGTATTGGCCTTCATGTCATTGCAACTCTTGGTATGCTTAGTTCATTCTGTTGGAGGGCATGCCCCGTAAACCTCACGTGACGTTCAGTCATAACCTCATTAGGTGGTCGAATCCCAGTTCGGCAAAGGATTTCGTTGAGACCCGATCTTTGTAACTGCCTTCAAAAATCCGTCTTAGCCATTTCTGTTGAGCCTCCTTTAGTCTTTTCTCAGTTTTGGAAGATGACGTCTACGTCTCGCAAGCATACGGTGCTGTTGGGAGGACGACTTTCTTAAATAGGTGTCTCAAGTCCAATAGCTTGGATTGTCCAAATAGGACAAATAGAAAAATGCTCCCTGCCTTTCCCATTCGACATGTTATGTCATGGTAGGCATCTCAATTGTTTGTTATGACGCTGCCTAAGTATGTGAACTGCTAAGTAATAGTTTCACAATATATATATATATAAAGCTTGTAATGTTACAATATAAAGAAAAACATAATACATCTAATTATGACTTTGAGTACAATTTAAAGGGGGAAAAAAATAAACTAGCAACATAGATATCTGTTTAATACCAATTACAATAAATACATGTATAATAAAAAATCTTAGAAGTTTGGTGATATATATATACATGGGCGTAGCCAGGGGGGGGGGGGGGTTTGGGGTTCAAACCCCCCCCCCCCCCCGAAATGAAATCCCCCCCTCGGGGAGGGGGGGGGAGACGGACTTTAGTGACTGATTTTTTGCTTTGATTTTCTTTATTTTATGTAAGATTTTAATACTAAACCATCACTTGCCCCGTATAAAACCCCTACCATGGGGTTTTGAGTTTGAAACCCCCTACCACGGGGGGGGGGGGGAGACGGAATTTAGTGACATGTTTTTTTGCTTTGATTTTGTTAATTTTAGGTGAGATTTTAATATTAAACTATCACTTGCCCCAGCACAGCTAAAGGGGTTTTGAGTTTAAAACCACTACCAGGGGGTTTTGAGTTTAAAACCCCTAAAAATCCCCCCCTAAACCCCCCCCCCCCCCGAAAAAAAATCCTGGCTACGCCCATGTATATATATATATATGTCCTTTCTATTTAAACATGCCAAAAACACTTGCACATACATATACAGTTAAATTGCATGAATTATATTGAAAATTCCGAGGATTAATTTTACCTAATCTAATTCTATATTATCATTTCAGCAACATGTTAATTATGGATGATAATATGTGGTGCATGGGCAGTAGGAAAATTTGGCTGCATGGATCCTCACAGCAGTCCCATGTCTTAAAGAGTTTTTTAAGAGTTGTCAACTCGGATTGTTTCGGGACACAAAATAAAAAGCTAGAAATCAAGTCCAGCTCCGCTCATGTTTCTCCCTTTCAGTTTTCCACTGTGGACATGCTCATTGAACCAAGCCATTTCACGACCCAGTGTGAAGACAAAAGCACCGCTGCTCCCTGGACATGTGGCAGTGTCGTAAAAATACTTTGTCCTTGCATCTTCTAACTCACGCGCTTCACTCCAGTAGCCAATGGTCACTTGCTTATAACACCCGTGTGGGTGTGACACAATGACCGTCAGTCTGTCTGTGCTGCTAGAGTTTCTGAATTTATCTCGAACTTTTCTGCATAAATCAGTCCAACTTTTTACCAAATTGTCCAATCTTTTTAAAAGTTCAGTATCACAAACATGGCAGACAAGCTTGCAAAGATCATATGTTGAGTCTTTTTCCATCAATCGTAACCCTTTCAACTTAACACATGCGCTACCATCGTGGTCGTACCACAAATTCATGTCGGTCTTTGCAGCCTCGATGTCATCATAAATTACGTGACGTGCAGTGTGAATGATGACCTTACCTTTGACTGTGTTTGGAGTGGAAGAGCCTTCACACGTAGAGCAATGACATACTTCCTTTCCTTGATGCTTATCTGCTATGTCTATTCGAGCAACCCGGCCTGTGCCTACGTTCATTATATTTCTCCCTTTATATTTATTTAACGGATAGGGGTGACCTGTCTGTGGATAACAATCTGGTCTGTCGTGGCTAACAACTGAAGTGCTTATTCTAACTGTAAGAGCCGCCGTTGTCCGTGTTAGTTCATACAAATCTTTGTCTTGATAAGCCAGGGGAAAATTCTCAATCTTAAATGTTGGTAAAGAAATGAATGTTGGATATGGATGTCCTGGATATTTCTTACAGGCTTTCTTCTTTTCTAAAAGTTCTGATTCTCCACTAAAGCTTAATTCACATTCATGATCATCTAAGGAAAATAAAAAAAAAAAACAGAGCATTATCTTTTGATCTTTGCAAAGAAGTTAATGGCTAAGTGGCGTAATGGAGTAATAGTGACTACGTGCAACAGTGAAACATATATTTTGATATTTTTGGGTCTTGGCACATCGGCACAATTTAGACCATGTCGTGCCCGAAATCCGGGAAGTTTTTAAGATGCGAAGACAAAGTGATGGGTAATGAAAGCAGACTGAGGAAAACAGGAGGCAGACACAATGATAGAAAGGAAGTAGGGCACTTTTGAGCTCGCAAAGTGCTAATCAAAGAGAAGCGCAGTTTAACGTCTCGGGAAGGAAACAGTGAAACATAAGTGGAGTTAAAGGTTTAAGTTTAAGTGCTGAAGTAAAAGACGGATAAAGGTGGTATGTAACATACAGGGTGGCCAGATAAAGGCGGTATGTAACATACAGGGTGGCCAGATAAAGGTGGTATGTAACATACAGGGTGGCCAGATAAAGGTGGTATGTAACATACAGGGTGGCCAGATAAAGGTGGTATGTAACATACAGGGTGGCCAGATAAAGGTGGTATGTAACATACAAGGTGGCCAGATAAAGGTGGTATGTAACATACAGGGTGACCAGATAAAGGTGGTATGTAACATACAGGATGACCAGATAAAGGTGGTATGTAACATACAGGATGACCAGATAAAGGTGGTATGTAACATACAGGGTGGCAAGATAAAGGTGGTATGTAACATACAGGATGACCAGATAAAGGTGGTATGTAACATACAGGATGACCAGATAAAGGTGGTATGTAACATACAGGGTGGCCAGATAAAGGTGGTATGTAACATACAGGATGACCAGATAAAGGTGGTATGTAACATACAGGATGACCAGATAAAGGTGGTATGTAACATACAGGATGACCAGATAAAGGTGGTATGTAACATACAGGGTGGCCAGATAAAAGTGGTAAATAACATACAGGGTGGCCAGATAAAGGTGGTATATAACATACAGGGTGGCCAGATAAAAGTGGTAAATAACATACAGGGTGGCCAGATAAAGGTGGTATGTAACATACAGGATGACCAGATAAAGGTGGTATGTAACATACAGGGTGGCAAGATAAAGGTGGTATATAACATACAGGGTGGCCAGATAAAGGTGGTATGTAACATACAGGGTGGCCAGATAAAAGTGGTAAATAACATACAGGGTGGCCAGATAAAGGTGGTATGTAACATACAGGATGACCAGATAAAGGTGGTATGTAACATACAGGGTGGCCAGATAAAGGTGGTATGTAACATACAAGGTGGCCAGATAAAGGTGGTATGTAACATACAGGGTGGCCAGATAAAAGTGGTAAATAACATACAGGGTGGCCAGATAAAGGTGGTATGTAACATACAGGATGACCAGATAAAGGTGGTATGTAACATACAGGATGACCAGATAAAGGTGGTATGTAACATACAGGGTGGCCAGATAAAAGTGGTAAATAACATACAGGGTGGCCAGATAAAGGTGGTATGTAACATAAAGGGTGGCCAGATAAAGGTGGTATGTAACATACAGGGTGGCAAGATAAAGGTGGTATATAACATACAGGGTGGCCAGATAAAGGTGGTATGTAACATACAGGATGACCAGATAAAGGTGGTATGTAACATACAGGATGACCAGATAAAGGTGTATGTAACATACAGGGTGGCCAGATAAAGGTGGTATGTAACATACAGGGTGGCCAGATAAAGGTGGTATGTAACATACAGGGTGGCCAGATAAAAGTGGTAAATAACATACAGGGTGGCCAGATAAAGGTGGTATGTAACATACAGGATGACCAGATAAAGGTGTATGTAACATACAGGGTGGCCAGATAAAGGTGGTATGTAACATACAGGGTGGCCAGATAAAGGTGGTATGTAACATACAGGGTGGCCAGATAAAAGTGGTAAATAACATACAGGGTGGCCAGATAAAGGTGGTATATAACATACAGGGTGGCCAGATAAAGGTGGTATGTAACATACAGGATGACCAGATAAAGGTGGTATGTAACATACAGGATGACCAGATAAAGGTGGTATGTAACATACAGGATGACCAGATAAAGGTGGTATATGGCCAGATAAAGGCGGTATGTAACATACAAGGTGGCCAGATAAAGGCGGTATGTAACATACAAGGTGGCCAGATAAAGGTGGTATGTAACATACAGGGTGGCCAGATAAAGGTGGTATGTAACATACAGGGTGGCCAGATAAAGGTGGTATGTAACATACAGGGTGACCAGATAAAGGCGGTATGTAACATACAGGGTGACCAGATAAAGGTGGTATGTAACATACAGGGTGACCAGATAAAGGTGGTATGTAACATACAGGGTGACAAGATAAAGGTGGTATGTAACATACAGGGTGACCAGATAAAGGTGGTATGTAACATACAGGGTGGCCAGATAAAGGTGGTATGTAACATACAGGATGACCAGATAAAGGTGGTATGTAACATACAAGGTGACCAGATAAAGGTGGTATGTAACATACAGGGTGGCCAGATAAAGGTGGTATGTAACATACAGGGTGGCCAGATAAAAGTGGTAAATAACATACAGGGTGGCCAGATAAATGTGGTATATAACATACAGGGTGGCCAGATAAAGGTGGTATGTAACATACAGGATGACCAGATAAAGGTGGTATGTAACATACAGGATGACCAGATAAAGGTGGTATGTAACATACAGGATGACCAGATAAAGGTGGTATATAACATACAGGGTGGCCAGATAAAGGTGGTATGTAACATACAAGGTGGCCAGATAAAGGCGGTATGTAACATACAAGGTGGCCAGATAAAGGCGGTATGTAACATACAAGGTGGCCAGATAAAGGTGGTATGTAACATACAGGGTGGCCAGATAAAGGTGGTATGTAACATACAGGGTGGCCAGATAAAGGTGGTATGTAACATACAGGGTGACCAGATAAAGGCGGTATGTAACATACAGGGTGACCAGATAAAGGTGGTATGTAACATACAGGGTGACCAGATAAAGGTGGTATGTAACATACAGGGTGACCAGATAAAGGTGGTATGTAACATACAGGGTGACCAGATAAAGGTGGTATGTAACATACAGGATGACCAGATAAAGGTGGTATGTAACATACAGGGTGGCCAGATAAAGGTGGTATGTAACATACAGGGTGGCCAGATAAAGGTGGTATGTAACATACAGGGTGACCAGATAAAGGTGGTATGTAACATACAGGGTGACCAGATAAAGGTGGTATGTAACATACAGGATGACCAGATAAAGGCGGTGTGTAACATACAGGGTAGCCAGATAAAGGCGGTATGTAACATACAGGATGACCAGATAAAGGTGGTATGTAACATACAGGGTGGCCAGATAAAGGTGGTATGTAACATACAGGGTGACCAGATAAAGGTGGTATGTAACATACAGGATGACCAGATAAAGGCGGTGTGTAACATACAGGGTGGCAAGATAAAGGTGGTATGTAACATACAAGGTGGCCAGATAAAGGCGGTATGTAACATACAGGGTGGCCAGATAAAGGCGGTATATAACATACAGGATGACCAGATAAAGGCGGTATGTAACATAAAGGGTGGCCAGATAAAGGTGGTATGTAACATACAAGGTGGCAAGATAAAGGTGGTATGTAACATACAGGATGACCAGATAAAGGTGGTATGTAACATACAGGGTGGCCAGATAAAGGTGGTATATAACATACAGGGTGACCAGATAAAGGTGGTATGTAACATACAGGATGACCAGATAAAGGCGGTGTGTAACATACAGGGTGGCAAGATAAAGGTGGTATGTAACATACAGGATGACCAGATAAAGGTGGTATGTAACATACAGGGTGGCCAGATAAAGGTGGTATATAACATACAGGGTGACCAGATAAAGGTGGTATGTAACATACAGGATGACCAGATAAAGGCGGTGTGTAACATACAGGGTGGCAAGATAAAGGTGGTATGTAACATACAGGATGACCAGATAAAGGTGGTATGTAACATACAGGATGACCAGATAAAGGCGGTGTGTAACATACAAGGTGGCAAGATAAAGGTGGTATGTAACATACAGGATGACCAGATAAAGGTGGTATGTAACATACAGGGTGGCCAGATAAAGGTGGTATATAACATACAGGGTGACCAGATAAAGGTGGTATGTAACATACAGGATGACCAGATAAAGGCGGTGTGTAACATACAGGGTGGCCAGATAAAGGCGGTATGTAACATACAGGGTGGCCAGATAAAGGCGGTATATAACATTCAGGATGACCAGATAAAGGCGGTATGTAACATAAAGGGTGGCCAGATAAAGGTGGTATGTAACATACAAAGTGGCCAGATAAAGGTGGTATGTAACATACAGGGTAGCCAGATAAAGGCGGTATGTAACATACAGGATGACCAGATAAAGGTGGTATGTAACATTCAGGATGACCAGATAAAGGCGGTATGTAACATACAGGGTGGCCAGATAAAGGCGGTATGTAACATACAGGGTGACCAGATAAAGGTGGTATGTAACATACAAGGTGGCCAGATAAAGGTGGTATGTAACATACAGGATGACCAGATAAAGGTGGTATGTAACATACAGGGTGGCCAGATAAAGGTGGTATGTAACATACAAGGTGGCCAGATAAAGGTGGTATGTAACATACAGGGTGGCCAGATAAAGGTGGTATGTAACATACAGGGTAGCCAGATAAAGGCGGTATGTAACATACAGGATGACCAGATAAAGGTGGTATGTAACATACAGGGTGGCCAGATAAAGGTGGTATGTAACATACAAGGTGGCCAGATAAAGGTGGTATGTAACATACAGGGTGGCCAGATATAGGTGGTATGTAACATACAAAGTGGCCAGAAAAAGGTGGTATGTAACATACAGGGTAGCCAGATAAAGGCGGTATGTAACATACAGGATGACCAGATAAAGGTGGTATGTAACATACAGGGTGGCCAGATAAAGGTGGTATGTAACATACAAGGTGGCCAGATAAAGGTGGTATGTAACATACAGGATGACCAGATAAAGGCGGTGTGTAACATACAGGGTGGCAAGATAAAGGTGGTATGTAACATACAAGGTGGCCAGATAAATGCGGTATGTAACATACAGGGTGGCCAGATAAAGGCGGTATATAACATACAGGATGACCAGATAAAGGCGGTATGTAACATAAAGGGTGGCCAGATAAATGTGGTATGTAACATACAAAGTGGCCAGATAAAGGTGGTATGTAACATACAGGGTGGCAAGATAAAGGTGGTATGTAACATACAGGATGACCAGATAAAGGCGGTATGTAACATAAAGGGTGGCCAGATAAATGTGGTATGTAACATACAAAGTGGCCAGATAAAGGTGGTATGTAACATACAAGGTGGCCAGATAAAGGTGGTATGTAACATACAGGGTGGCCAGATAAAAGTGGTAAATAACATACAGGGTGGCCAGATAAAGGTGGTATATAACATACAGGGTGGCCAGATAAAGGTGGTATGTAACATACAGGATGACCAGATAAAGGTGGTATGTAACATACAGGATGACCAGATAAAGGTGGTATGTAACATACAGGATGACCAGATAAAGGTGGTATATAACATACAGGGTGGCCAGATAAAGGTGGTATGTAACATACAAGGTGGCCAGATAAAGGCGGTATGTAACATACAAGGTGGCCAGATAAAGGCGGTATGTAACATACAAGGTGGCCAGATAAAGGTGGTATGTAACATACAGGGTGGCCAGATAAAGGTGGTATGTAACATACAGGGTGGCCAGATAAAGGTGGTATGTAACATACAGGGTGACCAGATAAAGGCGGTATGTAACATACAGGGTGACCAGATAAAGGTGGTATGTAACATACAGGGTGACCAGATAAAGGTGGTATGTAACATACAGGGTGACCAGATAAAGGTGGTATGTAACATACAGGGTGACCAGATAAAGGTGGTATGTAACATACAGGGTGGCCAGATAAAGGTGGTATGTAACATACAGGATGACCAGATAAAGGTGGTATGTAACATACAAGGTGGCCAGATAAAGGTGGTATGTAACATACAGGGTGGCCAGATAAAGGTGGTATGTAACATACAGGGTGGCCAGATAAAAGTGGTAAATAACATACAGGGTGGCCAGATAAATGTGGTATATAACATACAGGGTGGCCAGATAAAGGTGGTATGTAACATACAGGATGACCAGATAAAGGTGGTATGTAACATACAGGATGACCAGATAAAGGTGGTATGTAACATACAGGATGACCAGATAAAGGTGGTATATAACATACAGGGTGGCCAGATAAAGGTGGTATGTAACATACAAGGTGGCCAGATAAAGGCGGTATGTAACATACAAGGTGGCCAGATAAAGGCGGTATGTAACATACAAGGTGGCCAGATAAAGGTGGTATGTAACATACAGGGTGGCCAGATAAAGGTGGTATGTAACATACAGGGTGGCCAGATAAAGGTGGTATGTAACATACAGGGTGACCAGATAAAGGCGGTATGTAACATACAGGGTGACCAGATAAAGGTGGTATGTAACATACAGGGTGACCAGATAAAGGTGGTATGTAACATACAGGGTGACCAGATAAAGGTGGTATGTAACATACAGGGTGACCAGATAAAGGTGGTATGTAACATACAGGATGACCAGATAAAGGTGGTATGTAACATACAGGGTGGCC
The DNA here is from genome assembly GCF_947242115.1 of Biomphalaria glabrata. Classification (NCBI taxonomy): domain Eukaryota; kingdom Metazoa; phylum Mollusca; class Gastropoda; family Planorbidae; genus Biomphalaria; species Biomphalaria glabrata. Next base: position 13,190,374 of record NC_074728.1, read on the forward strand.
AGATAAAGGTGGTATGTAACATACAGGGTGGCCAGATAAAGGTGGTATGTAACATACAGGGTGACCAGATAAAGGTGGTATGTAACATACAGGGTGACCAGATAAAGGTGGTATGTAACATACAGGATGACCAGATAAAGGCGGTGTGTAACATACAGGGTAGCCAGATAAAGGCGGTATGTAACATACAGGATGACCAGATAAAGGTGGTATGTAACATACAGGGTGGCCAGATAAAGGTGGTATGTAACATACAGGGTGACCAGATAAAGGTGGTATGTAACATACAGGATGACCAGATAAAGGCGGTGTGTAACATACAGGGTGGCAAGATAAAGGTGGTATGTAACATACAAGGTGGCCAGATAAAGGCGGTATGTAACATACAGGGTGGCCAGATAAAGGCGGTATATAACATACAGGATGACCAGATAAAGGCGGTATGTAACATAAAGGGTGGCCAGATAAAGGTGGTATGTAACATACAAGGTGGCAAGATAAAGGTGGTATGTAACATACAGGATGACCAGATAAAGGTGGTATGTAACATACAGGGTGGCCAGATAAAGGTGGTATATAACATACAGGGTGACCAGATAAAGGTGGTATGTAACATACAGGATGACCAGATAAAGGCGGTGTGTAACATACAGGGTGGCAAGATAAAGGTGGTATGTAACATACAGGATGACCAGATAAAGGTGGTATGTAACATACAGGGTGGCCAGATAAAGGTGGTATATAACATACAGGGTGACCAGATAAAGGTGGTATGTAACATACAGGATGACCAGATAAAGGCGGTGTGTAACATACAGGGTGGCAAGATAAAGGTGGTATGTAACATACAGGATGACCAGATAAAGGTGGTATGTAACATACAGGATGACCAGATAAAGGCGGTGTGTAACATACAAGGTGGCAAGATAAAGGTGGTATGTAACATACAGGATGACCAGATAAAGGTGGTATGTAACATACAGGGTGGCCAGATAAAGGTGGTATATAACATACAGGGTGACCAGATAAAGGTGGTATGTAACATACAGGATGACCAGATAAAGGCGGTGTGTAACATACAGGGTGGCCAGATAAAGGCGGTATGTAACATACAGGGTGGCCAGATAAAGGCGGTATATAACATTCAGGATGACCAGATAAAGGCGGTATGTAACATAAAGGGTGGCCAGATAAAGGTGGTATGTAACATACAAAGTGGCCAGATAAAGGTGGTATGTAACATACAGGGTAGCCAGATAAAGGCGGTATGTAACATACAGGATGACCAGATAAAGGTGGTATGTAACATTCAGGATGACCAGATAAAGGCGGTATGTAACATACAGGGTGGCCAGATAAAGGCGGTATGTAACATACAGGGTGACCAGATAAAGGTGGTATGTAACATACAAGGTGGCCAGATAAAGGTGGTATGTAACATACAGGATGACCAGATAAAGGTGGTATGTAACTGTCACCACCTCAAAGTTGGTGCCATAGAGTAGAAACCCTAATTCTGTATTGTATATGTTAATTCCATATTGTGAATCTTATTCACAACCCATGTTGCACTAAGGTGAACACTTTTGACCTTAGGTGAACCAGAGAGTTAAAGGAAGTCAGTCCACATAGAGATCTTGTAGCAAGCACTTGTATTGAGTCACTTAAGATATAAGCAGTAGAGTTAGATGTTTAAAGTAGTTGGTTATAGAAGAAGTACTAAGTTGTGATATTCGTATATTACTGTTGGATTAATACTGACCATTCCTGGGTCGAATTGTATGGTGTATTCACTATGTGGTGTTATATTAAACTTATTGTGTCTGCTACACCCAGCGTCATTTCATTATTCTGTGATCTGTAACAAGAACCCAATGTCACCACCACGCCTACATTGATAACCACAGCCACATTCATAATATATAAAAGAACGGTGACATTTATGGTGTCAGAAGTGCCAGCAAACAGCATTTATAGTGTCAGAAGTGTCAGCAAACGATATTTTATGATGTCAAAAGTCAGAACTGCTAACTTAAAGGATTTATGAGCACCAGAGGAACAAGTCAAGAATTTTTTTCCTATTGCTGTCAGAAGTATTTTAATACTACAGTTACTTACAGTAACATTTATACGGATATTTTTGAAGTTGGCAAGTGAACTATTTAGTTAACACATGAAAAAGTAACTCTAAAAAATATTTGTTTACACAAATCATGACGCCACTCAACGAGCAAGAAAGCTAAAACCTGATTACAGACTCTACTATTTTTCTCATTTGGTCGTTCAGCGACACATTCAACATTATAGAGATGACCTAGATCTACATTTATTGAGACCAGCACACAATTTTTCAAGTAAGATTCACGTGACCCAAGAGTGACATTATTATTATCTTCAGCTAGTCTAACACTCTAACAGAAAACAGAGCTGAAATTGAAAGTTAACTGTGCCTACTATTTTAACTTGTACTTCAAGATTGAACTTAACATGAATTGCAACTAATCCAGAATTTATTAAATTTTTTTGACTACACACTTGGTATGTAGATCTACTACTACATGTCATGTTGACCTGCCATGACACAGTTACCATTAGCAAGCTATTTTTTCATCTGTGATGAACTGAACAATTTGAACTGTTCCTGTGTGAGCTGTATTTTCAACTTTTCCAGTTGACTACTGTCCTAAGTGTCATTTATCTGGAAGCCTGATTTATGTGGTTGTACTTTTTTTTACACCAGTTGAGATAGCTTTAGGAGCACAGCATTGTTCAAAGTTATTTTAACATCCTAAGCGAAAGAGATCAAACATGATACGCTGAGACAACCTGGATACTACAGCCTGTGTGGGTGAAACTAGACAACCGTGATACTACAACCGATGTGGGTGAAAATCTAGTACTACAAGTCATTCAAGTCATCGTTTGAAGACAGCTGATATATGGTCAGTCGAAGTAGCTGACATATTCAAGAATCATCTACATCGAGTGCTCGTCATAATTCTAATGACACACTCCTATTGTCGCTGTCTAACAGCACATTTAATAAGAAAGCGCTCTCACTCTTAGACCTCTCTTGTCGTCACTACCTAAGGTTATTTTTTAGTTATTTATATTTGTTTCAGCAACTGTATGAAAATGGATTACTATTGTTCAAGAACTTGAGTACCGTATCATTTAACATTGTACTGTGGATTTAACAAGTGGATTACTTATGAACTGTACCATTGTGCTGTGGATTTAACAAGTGGATTACTTATGAACTGTAACATTGTACTGTGGATTTAACAAGTGGATTACTTATGAACTGTGGATTTAACAAGTGGATTACTTATGAACTGTACCATTGTGCTGTGGATTTAGCAAGTGGATTACTTATGAACTGTACCGTTGTGCTGCGGATTTAGCAAGTGGATTACTTACGAACTGTACCGTGGACATATTTTATGTGGAGCATCACCGGAACTTTATGTACAAGTCAAGCATCAAGTGAATATTTAAGGGAAGTAACTTTAATTACCCTTAGTATTATCAGTATTGATTAGTTCTCTTGAACTACACCACAATTTTTTACATTTGTATTTATATATACATTTGACTTTAGGGACTAAATTTAATTATCTATTGAGTCTGAGCATTTATATTTTTTTTCAAGTAAGCATCCAGGTATTGGTAGGGACTCTTTAGATAAAGTAAATACTTGATCGTATAGCTGTATTAGTCAAGTATGTATTTCGTTAAGTATCTATCATATTGTTAAACTCTTGTATTGTCTTGTTTACATCTGTTGAATTTTCTTTTTGCGTCATTGTTATTTCTCATTGTAATTCTTTTGTCTACTATTTCTACTATCTTGTAATGTCTCTTTAAAGCAGACTGTTTAGTATCTATAGTGTATTTATGTTTGTCTAATTACTTATTAATATAGATATTTATTTTACTTCTTATTTCAACCTATTTTTTATTATTATCAACACTACACTACACACTTGATACACTATGGGATATATTTTGATTTGAGATTGTGACAAGATTGATTGTATATAATATATACTTTGAGCACATTCAACTATTTTGATACTATTGATACATTGATCACTATTTATCAGACTAATAAGGCTCACATAATTGTGAATTATTTGTTGCAATAAATTTTTACATTGCAAGTGGAGATACTAAAAATACATAATCACATAATTGATCAGTAAAGTATTACATTACGAACTAGACAAAGTACCAAGAATAACTGAAGATACCTCATAACCTCAATTGTTTCGCACAAAATATATATCTACTATTACCTGTAATTACTATTTGAGCAATAATAAGTATTTATTGTACAATATTTCATTTACAAATATCTAGTACACATATCTATTACTAAACTATATTACTAATTTGAATCTTTGAAAATGGCTGAGTATGAAAAACTAATAGAGATAGTGGATAAACTAAAGTTAAAAGAAGATGATAGAGCTGCATTCATTAAAATTGAAATAGATAGAATTAGAGTAGAAAAAGACAAGCAACGGGAAGAAAGGCTACATGAAAGAAGACTGAGAGAGAAAGAACAAGAAAACTTAGAGAAAGAAAAAGAACGCCAGCATGAAATAAAATTAAAAGAACATGAAGAAAAAATGGCCAAGCTAGCAAAAGAAAATAAAGACAATTCAGCAAGTCAAACTTCATCTGCCTACAATTATCAGTACCACAGCAAATTTAGGAACTTTGACCCAAAAGAAGACACATTGGAAAATTTCATAATTCAATTTGAATACATCTGTCAAACAGCAAATATGAATAGTGCACAAATGGCTCAACAACTTCTAGCTAACCTAAGAGGTGAACCACTAAACATCATCGACACACTAACTATGGAGCAAAGAAAAGACTACAACACAGTAAAACAAAGACTTATTGAACATTTTGGCAAAACGGAGGAGCACTATCGAAAACTTTTTAGGGAAATAAAACTAGCCAAGAATGCAGATTTAAAAAGAACAGTGCATGACATGCGCCAGAACATGACAAAGTGGCTACAACTCGCAAACTGTAACTTAGAAGACCCCAAACAGATCTTAGATTTCTTTCTCATTGAAAATGTGTTAACAAATGTTACAGATGCAGCATTCTCATTCCTGAAGGAGAGAAAAATAAAAAATGAAGCTGAATTGATATCAAACTTAACAACATACAAGGACTCCCACCCAAACATCACCATTGACAAAAGGGAATTGTACAATGTAGCTGCAACAGTGACAAAAAACCATCCAAGAACTACAAATAAATTTAAATATGCCAAGAGCATACAATGTTTTTTCTGTGGCATATTGGGTCACACCAAAGCAGAGTGCAGAAAGAGAATGGCATCAGAAAAACAGCAATATGTAAATAGAAACCATAAATATGGAAGAGATAACAGAACTTTCCAGAGCTTCAGTCCTAACTACAATAGATCCTATCAACAACAATATAACAGAAGAACATGGCAAAGCTACAGTCCAACTAACAGTAGATCACATCAAACAAACAGAAGATGGCAAAACAACAGAATGTCTAGAAGAGACCAATTTCAAGATAGACAACATACTTACCACAATAACAATCATACCAGACAAAACATGGCAGCTGTAGCATCTGAAAGACCAATACAATATGAAACAGCAACAAGGACACATATAAGAAAATAATTGCAGCTTCTAAAGAATGTAGAGAAGCAGTAGATAAACTCAAAGAAATATTTAATGATGATAAGAGATTACATATACCCAGTAAAGATAAAGTATTTGAATTAAACACAGACGCATCTGACACTGCCATAGGAGCATGTCTTATGCATAGAGATGATAAGAATAATCTGGTCCCCATAGAATATCTTAGTAGAAGATTATCCAGGGCAGAAACAAGATACAGCACCATAGAAAAAGAATGTTTAGCCATAGTGTGGTGTACACTGCGACTAAAAAGACATCTGTTAGGCAGATTTTTCCTAATATTTACAGATCATAAACCATTAACCACTCTAAATGTTAAAGCAAATACTAATAGTAGAATTACAAGATGGACCATGATCCTAGCTGATTTCCATTTTGAAATAAAACAAATAAAAGGGAAAGATAATGTTATTGCTGATTTTATGTCCAGATATATTCAAGATAATCAGAATGACTTAGATAATGATCTATGTCATGTTAGTCAAAACTTGTATTGCTAAATGTCAAAGATTTAAGATTCACACCTTAAAGTAAAAAAAAAAAAAATATTTTTACAACCAACTATGAGCATTATTCTGTAAACATTGAGCATTATTCTGTAAACATTGAGCATTATTTTGTAAACATTGAGTACTATTTTTAAACATTGAACTAGAAACCATTTTTAAAAAAAAACTCTATTTGTAAACAAACTTTGAAATTTGATTACTACATTGTAACCTACATTTTTTCACATTCTTTTGTCAACAAGAATAACATTTTTGTACTCAACAATGTAAACAAACATTGAATTTTTTTCCCAACTTATTCAGTACCTAGCTTAATTTTTTTTTTCCATGCAATGTAAACATTATTTTTTCTCATTGTATTGAGAACAACTTGGACAAAAAAAATTTTCTACAGCTATTGTAAACAAGATTGGAATTTTTTACTATGTCATTTATCACAATTATATAACTTAGTCACATTTTTCAATACTATTGAAAAAGGAGATTGATTCATAATGTAACTTATTTATTTAACGTCAATTAGTGTAATTAAATATTGACATACACTTGTATTTTTTTGAAAACATTTTTGTCAAACTATTCTTATGGACTATATTTTTTTGTAACAATCATTGATGTAAACAAGAAGATTGTTGTACAAACTTTTTGATATTTCAAGTGCTGAAAGAGACACTTGATATTATTCTTTTAAATTGGACTTACACATTTTTTCACAACAGATTAAAATAAATACAACTAAACCATTATGATGTTATGCTTGTATGTATATGCTTGAACAAATTAATGTAACCTCAAAGATTGTATCACAACTGACACATTTTCTCAGTTGAAGTTTTTCGACAAAGATTTTTTTGAACTTTGTACTCAATAATTATTTGATAAACAATGTAACATTAAACTTTTGCCATTACTAGCTACAAATTAATTGAACTGACATATAGAGAAATACTTAATGGAAACATAAGGTGCATGTAAAAGCACTATGAAGGATATTTATTTTGATTTCATGTTGATACTTTTGATCCAATATTTTGATACTTGAATTATACATATTTACTTGTGTAATATTAATGCACAACAATTATTTATGGAGATGTCAAACCTCATATTGAAGTAAATGGATACATTGAATTTGTAACAATGATCATTAATCAATTTAATCTTGAATTTTGACACATATATTTTGAATTTTTCTATACTTATCACTTACATATTGAGACTTACTTGTAACATTTTCTACATGATTTATACATATTGTATTATTGGTGTCAAAAACCAGACTTCTAACATTTCTATCAAAGATTTTTTTATAAATAGATATTGTGAATAAAAACTTGTATTAATTTTTCACATTGTGACATAGGAGATTGTCATTGAAATTTTCGTCACACTTTGCACATATTATTATGAAAAAGACTTGTAAATATTGAACACATTTGAATATTGATGTATATATTAGAACTACATGTAAAGAATTATTTGGGATGTTAAGTATTTGACTCAGAGAATTATTTGAATTGCCTTACAAGAATATGATGAATTAGAGAATTTTGCCCTTGTATGAATTTTTTTTGATTCAGCAAATATTTTGTGTAACACTGTCATATTATATATTTTATTGCAAGTTTGTAGTTCTATTTGAACTCTGCAATTGTACATTTCATAGACCCCAAGAATTCCAATTGATCCTACTTATGATAATTATGTCGTCAAGCTGAAAAAAATTTCTTCAAAATTTTTTTCAAAAGGGGGGTGATAGGTAATGTCACCACCTCAAAGTTGGTGCCATAGAGTAGAAACCCTAATTCTGTATTGTATATGTTAATTCCATATTGTGAATCTTATTCACAACCCATGTTGCACTAAGGTGAACACTTTTGACCTTAGGTGAACCAGAGAGTTAAAGGAAGTCAGTCCACATAGAGATCTTGTAGCAAGCACTTGTATTGAGTCACTTAAGATATAAGCAGTAGAGTTAGATGTTTAAAGTAGTTGGTTATAGAAGAAGTACTAAGTTGTGATATTCGTATATTACTGTTGGATTAATACTGACCATTCCTGGGTCGAATTGTATGGTGTATTCACTATGTGGTGTTATATTAAACTTATTGTGTCTGCTACACCCAGCGTCATTTCATTATTCTGTGATCTGTAACAAGAACCCAATGTCACCACCACGCCTACATTGATAACCACAGCCACATTTATACTATATAAAATAACCCGGTGACAGTAACATACAGGGTGGCCAGATAAAGGTGGTATGTAACATACAGGGTGGCCAGATAAAGGTGGTATGTAACATACAGGGTAGCCAGATAAAGGCGGTATGTAACATACAGGATGACCAGATAAAGGTGGTATGTAACATACAGGGTGGCCAGATAAAGGTGGTATGTAACATACAAGGTGGCCAGATAAAGGTGGTATGTAACATACAGGGTGGCCAGATATAGGTGGTATGTAACATACAAAGTGGCCAGATAAAGGTGGTATGTAACATACAGGGTAGCCAGATAAAGGCGGTATGTAACATACAGGATGACCAGATAAAGGTGGTATGTAACATACAGGGTGGCCAGATAAAGGTGGTATGTAACATACAAGGTGGCCAGATAAAGGTGGTATGTAACATACAGGATGACCAGATAAAGGCGGTGTGTAACATACAGGGTGGCAAGATAAAGGTGGTATGTAACATACAAGGTGGCCAGATAAAGGCGGTATGTAACATACAGGGTGGCCAGATAAAGGCGGTATATAACATACAGGATGACCAGATAAAGGCGGTATGTAACATAAAGGGTGGCCAGATAAATGTGGTATGTAACATACAAAGTGGCCAGATAAAGGTGGTATGTAACATACAGGGTGGCAAGATAAAGGTGGTATGTAACATACAGGATGACCAGATAAAGGCGGTATGTAACATAAAGGGTGGCCAGATAAATGTGGTATGTAACATACAAAGTGGCCAGATAAAGGTGGTATGTAACATACAAGGTGGCCAGATTAAGGTGGTATGTAACATACAGGGTGGCAAGATAAAGGTGGTATGTAACATACAGGATGACCAGATAAAGGCGGTATGTAACATAAAGGGTGGCCAGATAAATGTGGTATGTAACATACAAGGTGGCAAGATAAAGGTGGTATGTAACATACAGGGTGGCCAGATAAAGGTGGTATGTAACATACAGGGTGGCCAGATAAAGGTGGTATGTAACATACAGGGTGGCCAGATAAAAGTGGCCTCGAGTTTAAAACCTCACAGATCACCCGATCTATCTTTATGCTTGTGAGTTTTGTTTTTGGGATGACTTAAAGTGTAAATTGTACAGTAATAACCCGATACAATTGAAGAGTTTAAAAACGAACAGAATCAATGCAAAGCGGGAATCACATCAAATGAACTGACATAAGTTTTCCAAAACACTCTGAGCAGTGCTAATTTGTGTCTCATGATACACACTTTCAACACGTCCTGGGAACTATGAAATGCTCAGTATGTTGTTATTAATAATATTCTGTTTTTATTATCTCTAAATAAAATTATATTACAATTTACTTTCTATAAGTGTTTGTACTCCTGTAAATCACACCACTTCTCTTTTAACTTGGCCACCAAGCAGCACTATAGAAGGTAAATTAAATCATGGGCAAATATTAAAAGGCAGGCGACCCAAAGGCAGACCCCGAATGCGATGGATTGATGATGTGGAAGCAGATCTGTAACAGCTTGGGGTTAGGGCGTGGAGACGAAAGGCCCAGGAGAGATCTGAAAGGAAGGACGTGTTGAAGCAGGCCAGAGCCCTCCATGGGCTGTAGCGCCGCTGGGATGGATGGATGGAAATCAAATCATGGATAGCGTTGAAAGACTTAAAACTATTTTTTGTGTATGGGACAAAGTCAGATCTCATCCCAGTTGTTTGTAGTGTTACTGCTTTGTGATGTTTGTAGTGTTACTGCTTTGTGATGTTTGTAGTGTTACTGCTTTGTGATGTTTGTAGTGTTACTGCTTTGTGATGTTTGTAGTGTTACTGCTTTGTGATGCTGTCAAGATGTTTGTAGTGTTACTGCTTTGTGATGCTGTCAAGATGTTTGTTGTGTTTCTGCTTTGTGATGCTGTCAAGATGTTTGTAGTGTTACTGCTTTGTGATGCTGTCAAGATGTTTGTTGTGTTACTGCTTTGTGATGCTGTCAAGATGTTTGTAGTGTTACTGCTTTGTAATGCTGTCAAGATGTTTGTAGTGTTACTGCTTTGTGATGCTGTCAAGATGTTTGTAGTGTTACTGCTTTGTGATGCTGTCAAGATGTTTGTAGTGTTACTGCTTTGTGATGCTGTCAAGTTGTTTGTAGTGTTACTGTTTTGTGATGCTGTCAAGTAGCAGGTCCGTGGTTAAATCCTTTGCTCAATCATCTGTATCACCAAATTGTCTTACACGTCTTTTTTTTAACTAGTCTACTCTGGCACTTCTATTATACGTTATAAGTTATGTTTATCTAATATATAAAGTAGAAAGTAAGGCGTATGTATGTATGTATGTATCTATGTATGTATGTATGTATGTCCCGCATAGAAATCAAAACCGTTAAACCAATCTTAATAACACTTTGCACAAATGTTCCTTGGGGGCTAACTGGAACCGTGACGTATGTATAGTAGCCCTTAAGCAAACTAAAGACCCTAGTTGTCCAACTCTATGAAAGCATTATAACTTCATCGATCTAGGCTATGTTCACTATGTTTACATGAGAAAAAATCGAAAGGATCTAGATTTAATTTTAAAAACTACACTTTGCCAGATAGTTATTTTACTTTGACACATGAAAATACAAAATATAGTCCATTGATTTCATTATTTAATAAAATTAACCTTCAAATTTGTGTTTCGAAAGCATTTTTTTTGTTCCTTATATCTGCGAAATTAGAATTGCTAGCGTACATTCTTTCTTTAGACAATACCGTAATGTTACACATCTTTCTATCCCTAGGTCTAAATTTCTAATTCAACTCTAAGATGATATAACTTCTCTTCGTGAAGTGACTTCTCTTCGTGAAGATAGTTTTATATTTTAACACATGAACATACTAATATAGTCCATTCATTTCATATTTTAAATTTTAATCAAATTAACATTTAAATTTGTTTTTCTAAAGCATTTTTATACATTCGTTCGTTAAAGCTGCGAAGCCGTGTTGAGATATATTCTAATAGTTTCATCCATGAATCGAGTACATCTAATTAAAAAAAAGGTCACGCGTGCACAGAGCGAAGCTTTCACGCACGCGCAGAATGAACTCTAGACTCTAGATTAGTCTAGATCTAGATTTATGTCTAACTCAAGATCTACTTTATACTTTAACACATGAACATACAAAATTAAGTCTATTCATTTCAAATTTTAATCAAATATATGTAGGCCTACAAGCAAATGTTTTTATTTCTAAAAATGGATTTAAGTCCATTAGCTATTTTGATAGCTCCATTCATACTATTTTTACATTCACGCATTCCCTTTACTTATAAATATATTGTTACGAATCTCACTATCCAGGCTCTCTGCAAACTGCACCATACACCACCAACTTAAAGAACTTGACAACTCAGGGCTCCAAAGTAACGTAACACTTTAATAGTTGAATAAATAACAGCCAATACTGTACAATTGGCAACACGTAACACAAGACTGTACAAATATCTCTCCTATAACACCGTACCGCCGTATCAACTCTTGCACTGGCCTCTCCGTCTCGTTCCTGGCTTGCACTGGGTTCAACAGTTCAGGACTGACTTCACACACTAGGCTCGTTGTGTCGGACTCGATCACAGACCAAGATCTAGACGCTGTTCGTCTCAACTGTACTTGATAGTACTACGCACTGAACCGTCGTAATGCTCCATACAGAACCACACCGTTGAACTGTGCTGTAGTCGACCGTGTTCTGAACTCTTGTCGTGAACCTCCTTTCTGAACCGTCTTGACTGCGTCACCTCCGCATTATATATGGTCCCTACTGGCTTTCTCGTACCGGACAGAACGCCGCTCGACGTTTCTAGGTGGTCAGATGACTACAACTCTCGTGACGCTCCTGAGCTCTGTTCACGACGGCGATCCTTCCCGAACCGTCCTGTTGACACTCGACTCGGCTGACCATCGTAGCTCGTCACGGTTGACCGCTCGTCTAGAGCTGGCCTGGGGCGATTTGCATCGGTTGACTACACACACACCACTACCCCCATCTGTGCCACCACCAGGTTTATAACAATATTATTATGTTTAATTATTTACAAAGCAATCTCGGTGACTATATGGAAAGTGATACGCAAATTAAGACTCCTGGGCCGCGGGTAAATTATGTCTAGTAGGCTAACTTTTTATGTTAAACAGACGTAACAGCTAATATAGACTCTACTATTGCGGATCACGTCATAAACTCTAGCATTATAAAATGAAAAGGTAGCAACATGTATTGTGTAATGCGTAATATTAACAAGAAAAAGCTGGCATGTTGGTAAAATGTAACCTCTGAAATCAAAGCCTTTTGTCTTTTGCCGAAAGAAAAAAAGTAGTAACAACCCGAGTTGCAATGTAATGAACTAATTAAAAACGTCTGGGATATGTACACAACCAAGTTATGTTTTTTGAAGTGTGTTATCCAGATAAGCATAAAAAATATCTAATTTGAAAGACAAAATCATTCGCGTAACCGGGGGGTGGGGGGGGGAGGGGAGTTCACCCCTATCCGAAATGAAATCTCCCCCCCTCCCGGGGAGGGTAGAATTATGCGACTGATTTTTTTGCTTTCATTTTGTTTATTTTGATGAGATTTTAATGCTAAGCCATCACTTGCACAAGCGCAGGCAAGATGGTTTGGAGTTTGAAATTCCCCTCAGTGGAGTTTTGAGGTTTTATTGACTTATCCAAGGCGTTTGACGTTGTCAGCAGAACCTGCATGTTTGCCGTATTAGAGAGAATCGGCTGTCCAAACAAGCTACGGAAACTAGTTTCAGCTTTTCATGAAAACATGCAGGGCACCGTACAGTTTGACAGTTCCGCCTCTAGGCCATTCTCCATCAAGAGCGGAGTAAAACAAGGATGTGTTCTGGCTCCAACACTATTCGGCATCTTCTTTTCAGTTGTACTCACCAGCGCTTTAAATCCCTGGAAGATGGAGTATATGTCCACAGTAGATCCGATGGAAAGCTATTTCACCTGGCATGCCTTAAAGCCAAAACCAAGAGATTGCGTATCTTGATTAGGGAACTGCTGTTCGCCAATGATGCCGCACTCATATCCCATTCACAAGAAGGATTGCAGAGGCTTGTGAATGCTCTGGCAGCTGCTTGTTAGGAGTTTAGTCTTACAATAAGCCTTTCCAAGACTGAAATTATCGCACGAGATGTCGCAGAAACACCAGTGATACATATTGGTAATCACGCACTTACGGTGGTGCAGGAATTCACATATTTTGGACCAACAATAGCCAGCAACCTAGATCTAGACACTGAACTAACAAAAAGAATAGAAAAGGCTTCTGCAGCAATGGCAAAACTCTACAAGCGTGTGTGTGAAAGTACCAAATTGACCACGGCAACGAAAAACCTGGTCTACAATGCCTGCGTTCTGAGCACACTTCTTAATGTCAGTGAGAGCTGGGCAACTTACATGCGTCAAGAACACAGATTAAATAGCTTCCACCTACGCTGCCTGCGACGCATAATGTGCATCTCCTGGAGGAATCATGTCACCAACCAGGAAGTTTTGACACGGGCCAACATACACAGCATCTATGCTCTCCTTCAACAGAGAAGACTACGCTGGCTCGGTCATGTTACTCATATGCCAGATGGAAGAATCCCCAAAGACATCCTATACTCTGAGCTTGCAGAGGGAGCCAGACCCAAGGGCCGCCCAAGACTAACCTACAGAGATGTCTGCAAGCGAGACATGATAGCCACGGGCATCGAACAAAGTATGAGGGAGGAGATAGCCCAAGACCTGACAGCATGGTGACAGACTGTACGTGTTGGTACGAACTTCGCCGAATGCAAAAGAAACGAAGCTGCGTCAGCCAAGAGAAAGAAGAACAAAGCTGCCATGTCAACTAGCCCTAAGTCAGATAAATATACATGCACGAACTGTGGTAAACTCTGCCGCTCCAGAATTGGCTTGATCAGTCACTCCAGATTCTGCCCCATCTCGTAACCAAAGCCAGTGACTCATCTGGGCACATCAATTGTCTTCCGAGACAAAGGCGCTATGGTATATATATATGGTAGTAGTAAGTTCCCTTCAGACCTTGTGGTCTATAGGGCAGATGATGTAAAGGTCATTTGATTCTATGGCCTACGGTTAACGAGGGTGTCATGTGGCCAGCACAATGGCAAACCGCCTTTACTTTTCCCCAACTAATGTCAGGTACCCATTAGAGCTGGGTGGACTCAGGATCTTGAAATTAAAAAATCCCAGTCTTCACCAGGAGTCGAACCCGGGACCCCCGGTTCAGAAGTCAAGCGCTTTACCGCTCAGCCACCGCGCCTCCACACACACACATATATATATATATATATATATATATATCCTTGATATATATCAAGGAGGTATATATATATATATATCCCACCCCAAAAAAAGATCCTGGCTTCGCCCATGGGCAAAATGTAGCGAAAGTGTCGCTTTTCCTGATAATAATAATAATAATTTTTTTTATAAAGCGCTGTTAACAAACAAAATGTAGGCTCAAGGCGCTGTAACAACATTACAAACAAAAACACTATAGTTACAATAGCAGTTAATCCAAAAAAGTTTTAAACAAGTAGGTCTTAATGTTCTTCTTAAAAGTGGTGAAGCATGTTGTCTGTCTGAGATCAATGGGGAGTGAGTTCCAAACCTTTGGTCCGTGCACTGAAAAAGCCCGCAGACCGTAGCTTTTGAGGGAGAAACGTGGCACTACTAAAAGCGTTGAGTCCATTGAGTGCAGGGCTCTCTGGGGGACATATGGAGTAATCAGTTCGCTAAGGTACAGGGAAAGTGTCGGGTGGGTTTCAAAGGTTGTCATGGCCAGGGGTGTCAATGGGGTTAAGCTCCCATTGTCTATAAAGTACTCCTAATGGCATGCGTCTCAAATAGCCTCTGACAACTAAGTCCAGCACCTGGCCTGCTCGTGTGGCTTAGATATTAAGCCCGGCGAAACTGCTCTTACTAACAGGTGAAGGGGTGAAGGCGGATACCTGGCGCCACAAAACCGGGAGCTTCGGGCAGATGGAGCTCGTCAGCCTAGTAAGGCAGTTCATCTAGGAGAGGGGTACTCTGACTTCAAACCCCCGCTGCCTTGCGGTACTGAGGCTTCAGGAGACAACCTCGAGGAGAAATCAGGAGTGAAGCCCCTTAGGCGTTGGGAGTATCAGCTACGAAATTCCCTCCGGCAGCTTCTGCAACTGAGTTGGTGCCAAATGTAATGCGATGCGTTCCTTTGGATCACATCAGCAAGGTCGAGAGAGGGATCATGACGAATGGGCCACCCATGACCCCTTTATCCAAGGCCCAGGAATGCGCCCCGGAGAGGAAACTCTGGTGCTGCTGCAAAGCGGCTAAAACAACACGGGAGACAACAGTTACGGGTTATAAGTCCAACTTGATTGGCGTAATGTATGGACGCCACGGGTTGTCTCTGACGGTGGGAGAGGTCTTCGCGCCTCACTGATCAGCTACCGCCCACCTCAACCTGGGCAGCCCCCAGTCAGTTAGGTGCTGATCCGCCACAGCCTGCCTGCTCTAATGGGTGCTTAGAGCTTAGTTTAAAACGACAAGTAGGCTGGAAACTTGCACCAAGCAACAAAAGAAGAAAAATTAAACTGAAAAAGAAAATCCCTGTCATGCGACTGGCCACTTGGAATGTCAGGACAATGTGTCCTGGTCTCACTGATGATCTAAGGCAGATCGACGATGCATGGAAGACGGCAGTTATAAACAACGAGCTAAAAAGGCTACATATTGACATTGCAGCCCTGCAAGAAACCCGACTGGCCGAAAACGGCATGCTCCGCGAGACTGACTACACTTTCTTTTGGAAAGGGAAAGCACAGGATGAGACTCGAATACATGGTGTGGGATTTGCTGTCAAGAACAGTCTTCTTCCCATGATAGTCCCTCCAGTTGGTGGCTCGGAACGGCTACTAAGCATAAGTATGATGACAGCATCTGGAAAAGTCACTCTAATTAGTGCCTATGCCCCCACACTATGCTCACTTCAGGAGGACAAAGACAAGTTCTATGAAGACCTCAAAGAAGCCATTGCAAACATTCCTCAAAAAGAACATATGATCCTTCTAGGTGACTTCAATGCCAGAGTAGGATCAGATCACACTACCTGGCCAGACTGTCTTGGGCTTTTTGGAATCGGAAAGATGAATGAGAACGGACAAAGACTGCTTGAATTCTGCACATACCATAAGCTCTGCATTACCAACACATACTTCAGAACAAAACCACAGCACTGTGTCTCATGGAGGCACCCTAGGTCTGGGCACTGGCACCAGCTGGATATGATACTGACACGAAAAAAGGACATTGGAAATATACTGCTGACACGTAGCTACCAAAGCGCGGATTGTGATACTGATCATACTTTAGTGTCCTGCCGGACAAGACTGCTGCCAACTAAGATCCACACTTCACAGGGAAAAAAAATCACGCCTAAATACTACTAGCACAAAAAATCCTGATCTTTGCACCGAATTTGAGAACAAATTAGAGGAAGCTTTCAAAAACTTCTCTGTGACTGAGGTAGAAAAAGGCTGGACGTTTATGCGTGATACAATCTACCAAACATCATCACTGGTCTTTGGAAACAAAACCAAGAAAAGCGAAGACTGGTTTGAAGCTAGTCTACCAGAAATGGAAACTGCCACCACGAACAAGAGAGCAGCCATGCTAATCTACAAGAAGGATCCCACTCCAAGCAACTTAAAAAGGCTCAGAGCTGCACGTAACAATGCCCAAAGAGTAGCGAGACAATGTGCTAACAAATACTGGCAGGAGCTATGCGAAGACATTCAATCTTGTGCCGACTGTGGTAACATAAGAGGACTATATGAGGGCATGAGAAAAGCCTTTGGACCTCACACCAGCAAGTGTGCTCCGCTAAAGTCAAAAGATGGCTCAATCATCAGCGATCGTGCGCTGCAAATGGAACGATGGGTAGAACACTATGCAGAACTCTACCAGATTGAAAACGCCATCTCACCAAATGCTGTTTCCAACTTCCCATCACTTCCAGTTTTGACGGAATTAGACGAAACGCCCTCAGTAAAGGAGCTGAGCATTGCCATTGACATGCTTGCACATGGGAAAACACCCGGAGGAGATGGCATTCCTGCTGAAGTAATTCAGGCTGGAAAACATGCCCTAATCAAACCACTCCATGAACTGCTAAGCTTGTGCTGGGAACAAGGAATGGTCCCCCAGGAATTGAAAGACTCCAACATTGTTACAATTTATAAAAATAAAGGCGACCGCTCTGATTGTAACAATTACAGATGCATCTCACTGCTTAGCATAGTCGGAAAGGCTTTTGCTAGAGTATTACTAAAGCGATTACAGATCCTAGCAGATCGTGTTTATCCAGAGTCGCAGTGTGGCTTTAGGGCAGGTAGATCTACAACAGATATGATTTTCTCTCTGCGGCAGCTACAGGAGAAGAGCAGAGAACAAAAGCAGCCCCTCTTCATAGCTTTTATTGATTTGACCAAGGCCTTTAACCTTGTTAGCAGAAGCGGTCTGTTTGCTGTACTAGAGAGAATCGGCTGCCCAAATAAGTTAAGAAAACTAGTGTCAGCTTTTCACGAAAATATGCAGGGCACCGTTCAGTTTGAAAGTTCTTCCTCCAGGCCATTCTCCATTAAGAGCGGTGTAAAACAAGGATGTGTTCTGGCCCCTACACTATTTGGCATCTTCTTCTCAGTCGTACTATCCAGTGCTTTTAAATCCCTGGAAGACGGAATATACATCCATAGCAGATCCGATGGAAGGCTCTTTAACCTGGCACGTCTTAAAGCCAAAACGAAAAGGCGTCGTATCTTGATAAGGGAGCTGCTGTTTGCCGATGACGCGGCACTCGTATCTCACTCACAAGGAGGTCTACAGAAGCTAGTGAACGCCTTAGCAGCTGCTTGTCAAGAGTTTAGCCTTACTATAAGTCTCTCCAAGACCGAAATCCTGGCACAAGACGTCGCAGAAATACCTATAATACAAATTGGGAACCACACCCTTTCAGTGGTGCAGGAATTTACCTACTTGGGTTCAACAATTGTCAGTAACCTAGACTTAGACATCGAGCTGACAAAAAGGATAGGAAAAGCTACCACAGCATTGGCAAAACTCTCCAATCGCGTCTGGGAAAATGGTAAATTGACCACAGCGACCAAAATCCTAGTCTACAACGCCTGTGTTGTGAGCACTCTCCTTTATGGCAGTGAAAGCTGGTCAACATACATGTACCAAGAGCACAGATTGAATAGTTTCCACTTGCGCTGCCTGAGACGCATAATGGGCATCTCTTGGAGGGACCATGTCTCCAATCAGGAAGTTTTGAGATTGGCCAATATGAACAGCATGTATGCTCTCCTGACACAAAGAAGATTACGCTGGCTCGGACATGTCACCCGAATGCCAGATGGTAGAATCCCGAAAGATATCTTATATGCTGAGCTTGTGGAAGGAGTCAGACCCATGGGCCGCCCAAGACTAACATATAGAGATGTCTGCAAGCGAGACATGAGAGCCTCAGGCATCAGTGAAAGTATGTGGGAAAACATAGCCAAAGACCGGAGTGCATGGAGACAGACTGTGCGTGCTGGGAAAACCCTTGCTGCGAACAAAAGAATTGAAGCGGCTTTAATCAAGAGGGAAAAAAAGAAAGCTGCCCTGTCTGCTAGCCCTAAATCAGAGGCATACACATGTACGAATTGTGGCAAAGTCTGCCGTTCTAGAATTGGCTTGATTAGCCACACCAGATTCTGCCCCGTCTCAAGATTAAGCCAAAACCAGTGACTCACTTGGGCGCATCCATTGCTTTTCGAGACAAAAGGAGCCATATAAGGTACAGGGGCATCTCATTGTTATATATACACTGATGACAAAGTGTGGCGACCTTGTAATCGATTCTCGCTTTCACGGGAAGCCAATGGAGCGTGCGCAAGAGCGTAGTAGCAGAATCTTGTCTAGTTTTTTTAAGAACTATTCGAGCGGCGTTGTTCTGTATACGTTGCAGCTTGGCTATTTTGTCATCAGGTATACCTGCTAGCACGGCGTTGCAGTAGTCAAGGCGGGAGAGTATGAATGCCACAGCTAGCGTTTTCGTTGACTCCGTTGTTAAATATGGTCGGATCTGGCCTAATCTGCCAGCTGCAGATAAAGACGTTTGCAGAGCTGACGTATGTGTGGGTCGAAAGATAGTGTTGAGTCGAAGAAAACTCCAAGATTCCGCACTACATGGACAAAAGGAACATGACAGTTCGTGATAAAGAGAGAATCTGTGCTTTCAACTTTTGAGACATTGTTCCTAGTGCCAATCTTAATTATTTCTGTCTTGTCTTCGTTCATCTTGAGTTTATTTTCAACCATCCAATCGCTCACCCTTGCAACGGTAGTACTGATTTTCTCTGCCAGATGCGACACCTCTGAGGGTACTGATGAATCGTATAACTGTGAGTCATCGGCAAAGAAGTGGTATAAGATGCCGGTTGGCCGTATGACACTGCTGAGTGGATATGTGTACATAGTGAACAGTACTGGGCCTAGAACTGATCCTTGGGGTACTCCGTACTTCAAAAGTAAACTTGTTGATTCCGTCCCGCTAACAACGACACTTTGGGTGCGTTCCGTCAGGTAGGATCCAAGCCACTTTAGGACGACTCCTGCTAAACCAAAAGTTGCAGAGAATCTGGCCATCATAATTTCATGGTCTAGCGTATCAAAGGCAGCGGACAAGTCCAGCATGGAAAGAATTGATATGTGGCCTTTGTCGGAATTGTGAAGTAAGTCGTTTAGTACCCTGACCACTGCTGTCTCTGTGCTACGGCACTTCCTATATGCAGATTGAAATTCTTCCAAGAGACAGTACTGTTCAAGATGAGAAAGAATTTGCGCTAACACGATGCGCTCCAGAAGATGGTCAGAATCTTATCTTATGAAGTAAACCAGTGATGGGCAAACTTTTTAAAAAGCGGGTCGAAAAACTAATGGAAAAATGTGGATCCATACTTTTTGGTAATTAAGAAGATACAGAAATTTAGTATCAGACTTAATGATTTCAACATAGAACTATTTCAATGTGTGAAGCTACGAGGCTGAGAGTTCTTTTTAATTTGGTTCAGCTTTGAAAGTACCGCAGTACTTATTTAACACGAACCTAGTAGTTCACCCGTCAGTCTAGTTCTAACATAGCATTTCCTAAACAGCTCACAATTATAGTCTGATACATTGCACATAATCTCCAAGCATGAGATATTACATTTGGGCAACTTTCGACAAGCCTGTGTAGATGTTTAATTCTGAACAGTTAGAAATGTTTGAGATGATTATTTGATAGCAATTATTTCAAGTTGCAAGTCTGGTTTCACTACTTCTCAATCCACATGTTGAAAATATCTCAATCGTTTTCAATAGCACTGAAGTTTTTGAAAATCTTTTCAATTTACCATCAACTTGCCTCGTGCTTTGTAGTTCGAGAGTAATTTTGAGTGACAATCCAGAAATTTCCCTCATATTTGCCGCTAAACTCCATCTATTGTAAAATGCATATTAGTGATGAAGGCAGTGGCGTCACTAGGGAGGTGCGGGGGGTGCGGTCCGCAACGGGTGACAACCGTTGGGGAGGGGGTGACACCCGAATGGGAAAAAAAAATATTGGCAAAAACTTCAAAATAAAAAAAAGTCTCTAGATAAATTCAAAAATATGTATAGGAATATCTACTGTACTAAACTAAATCTATATATTTTATTTTAGGCTCTATTTAAGTTTTTTGTTTTTATTATTTGGTATAAATCTCCAAAAAGTTACGTGATAAAAAGGGGGATGCAACGGCAGTTTTTTTTTTTAACAACAAAAATTAGTTATATTTGCATAGTTATATATATATTGTAGTATTAATTAGGTGAAAGCGACTTTATTAATATACTTTAAGAAAACTTAAATTGTTAATTATTTGACGTCGTTTTGTCGTCCAATTAGAACTTTCCTACGTTAGCAGTACGATCGATTCAAAAGGCTCTTTTCAAGAAAACATACATAAACCCAGTGAAATGACATTATCAATGTTTAAAAGTTTAAAATATTGTTGGATTAAGACTTCGAATCATCTACTAATAAGGTTCTTTTTAAATGCATACCATTTTTGTGTGAGGCTTCTGCATAAATATCTATTAAAAACATTTTGAAGAAGATATTTCAAAATGTCTCTGCTGACGTGATTCTTTTTGAATGGTCAGAATGGTTCAAACTCTCCCAAGTGTTTAACATCGTTATGTTGTCACAAAAAACGAAAAGTTCTTACTGAGCACTAACATGGTGTTAAGACATACTTTCGTTATATGTACCTCGAACATCTCTCGTATAATTGAAATGACCAATTCTGCCTTCTTCTTTATTGGACTATATTTGAGCAACTATTTTTTAACTAGTATAAATATTGCTCTCATTATCGGAACGTCCCACCCCGTTATAATTTAACACTGACATAAGCTCTTCTTACTACGGGAAGAAAAATGCGTTGAAGACGACACAAGCTGAGTACGAAGGAAAACGCGTGGAGGAGCTAAGGGCGCTTCAACAGACCACCTTGCTGGATCGATAGGGAACCCGACGCCTCTATAATTTTCCAAAAAGAACTTTTTCGCTTATACAACAAAACAGTTTAAAACTATATACATAACCCTATTTTTGAAACAAAAAAGACTTAACGTTTAGCTGGCAGGGGCGCCAACGCTTAAAGTTTTAGAAGCACTGTTCATTTGCCTCGAATGTCTTTAACAGGTCAGTACGGCCAACCTCTTCTTAATTGAATTATATTTGAGCTGCAATATTCTTACTACTAGAAATAGTACAAGCTAGACTTAAGGAGCATGAATTTTTGAAGCTCAGAAATGCTGAAAAATGCTTGACGCTCGGGGCTTCGCCCCGGACATCGCTGGTGGATTTGTAAGTGCTTCCCGAAACCAATAGATGACTAAGGTAGGGCAAAGTACATTTTCTCCTTTAGGTGGTAGTCAAAGTTTAAATAACACAGTATAATGTTATATTGTTTTCCGTCTGTAAGTCTAACAAAAGAAACATATTTAGGTAATGTTAATAGATATACATTGTAAAATGTGCAAAACTATTTGTTAAATGTCATAAACAATGGGATTTTAAAATAGAATTGCCACTCATTTTAAATCTGTGCAAAAAAAAGTAGGTAATCAGTTTACTGTTGATCAACAAAAAGGATGTAAGATAGTTTATGGTCGGGGGGGGGGTGACACCCTGAGCTAACCGCACCGGGTGACACCGACCCTAGTGACGCCACTTCTTACACTTTCAATAAATGCATAAAAACTATTTGGCCTTTTTGTTGCTCCCTTAAGGAGTGCACGAATGCTAACTCTACAACAACAAAAGTTTCATCGAAACCTTTTATAAGTAATACAAATTGCTCTGTAACATTCACATATAACCTATATATCATTAGCACCTTACCAATACTTAAAGTTAATAATTTTGTGGACTAACTGTGATGTATTTTTTTCCTATTAAGTTTCCTATATTTATTTTTTTTATATATAAACTTACAGTTTTAATATCCTTTGTATTATCAGAACATGGAAGTTTAATAGCTTACTAGGGACTGTTCTTATGCTAATATGGACTAATGTGAGGTAGGGTGGAGGTGGGCTCTTTATCTCTCTCTAAGACTTAGACTTGATAAGGCCCCGTGTAATCAACATTAGGCAATTTCTCATTTGCCCTTTTTTCAAAATGATTACAACTATTACAGAAAAGATTTTTGGGGTGCCCATTAGCAACAAGTGGGAGCTCTAGGCTATAGCTTATGTTGTCTATTAGACAAACCCAGCACAAGACTTACACAGGTCTTACACAGTGTCTTACACAGGTATTACACACTTACCTGGATGAATTTTGCTAAAATCGGTTCCTATTGGAAAATAATCTACATGTGAATTAAAATGACTTGAACTTGTCATATTTTTTATGAGATACAATACAAACTCAATCAAAATCTAGAATTGATGTAACAACATAGACAATAGATAAACTAGGCAATAATTGAACAGTAAAAAGTATCTTGGAATGTCCCATTTATTGGAGATTTCAAAATACGCTCTAAAAGGTACTAAAAAAAAGCTACGGGAAAACCCTGAAAATGACATAATATAAGAATACCCGATTTTTCTCATGCATCCTATATATAGTTATGTTGTTTAATCATGGAACTATACTAAAGGAACTACGACTTCAAACAGATCTTTGCGCATCCTGCACTGTATTTAAAAGACAATGACATAGACAAAGAAGGATTGTACGCCTCCAAGGCACGCGATTTACCAGTGTTGCTTAGAAAATGTTATTTAGCTCTTTATAAACAGATTCTTAAAAACTTTATCCATTTTCAGACAAGCTGTTATGGTAGATATATTTTTTTAGAGTAAGAGATCATCATAAAATTATTTTATTTTTGATCATCCTACTCAAAATTATATGTTCTAAGGGATTCCAACGTTGGTTTTTTTCTACTAGATATGGTGCAGTTTCATATGCTACTTGCAGATGCGCCTACCGTTCCTCATTAAGCGGAACCGTCCCGCTAAAACATGAAAAAATAATAACTCATGTGTTGCGGCGTTTCTCATTGGCAGTTTTATTGTGTTCCGCAAAGTCCAAATCCGACAAAATAAATCACCATTATTTTTTATTAATGTAAAAATAGGCAATTCATTTATTGTTTATATTTCGTCCTATTGTAGCCTACATTTGGGGAAAGTGATGGTTTAGCATTAAAATCTTACCTAAAATAAACAAAATCAAAGCAAAAATCAGTCACTAAATTCCGATCCCCCCCCCCGGGGGGGTTGAACCCCCCAAACCGCCCCCCCCGGCTACGCCCATGGATTTAGGCATTTTCGTTATCGAATATTGATCTACAGTGTTTACAATCAATCTAGATGCCTGTTCTACACAGTCGTAATATATAAACGTAGTAATAATCAAACTGATAATAGATTTAGATTCTATTTTCTAGATATAGCGCTTTATCTAGTATTACTTTAGATTACGGCATTTTACTTTGTTTGTAAACACTGTAGATCTATTTCCGTTATGGAAAATGCCTAGATC
Organism: Biomphalaria glabrata; assembly: GCF_947242115.1. Classification (NCBI taxonomy): domain Eukaryota; kingdom Metazoa; phylum Mollusca; class Gastropoda; family Planorbidae; genus Biomphalaria; species Biomphalaria glabrata. The sequence goes on from NC_074728.1 coordinate 13,214,991, forward strand.
TATTTTCTAGTTTTAAATATACCCAGATTAATAGTTACTTTATTAACATGGTTTTAAGTAGCATCATATATTAGATCTCTTTTGGTCTCAAATGTGTATCCCGCGGCCTTCGAGAGTGACCCCCAGCTGTCTCGTTCTGAGGCCGCATGCAACCAGGTGCTCTCTTCTATGTCAGCCAAGGAATGTTGACGCCTAAGCCGAGGACAAACGCTGACGGCGTAAAGAAAATCTAAATCGACCACCTGCGGACAATGGTTATGCTTGCCCTGGGAGTGGCAAAACATGTAGGTCACAGCTGGGGATGATCAGTCACAGGAAATACTGCATTCTTCATTTATCTTCGGACTCGAAGACAAGCCTTATTATTATTATTATATTTGATAACTATAAAAATCGTCTGCAAAAAAAACATACTATATCTGATAGGCTATCGTACATTAAATAAGTTGATTTCATTTGATTATTTTTAAATATTGTCTCGAATTAAAATGTCCGTGTCTAATGTCGTAAAGATTTAAATAGTTGAGCTCGACTTTTAGAAACATTGCTAAAAATAGAATGGCATCATTAGATCTAAGTCTCTAAATATAGGCCTACCGTCTGCGAATAAGTCTACTATCAATAGACCTAATAGGCATTTTTTTTCATAATCTAGATTTTTTAAAAATCTCTTTAATACTATAGATAGATAATATATCAATAAAAATTTACTGTTTAATAAAAGGGGTCCTTGCTATCGATCGCACGTTTATTAACTTCGTTTACATTAGGCCTAAATGTGGGCTTACGTTTTGTATTAATTACTGATGACGGTTCTTATGCAAATATGAATTAACCTAATGAGAGATAGAAATAACATTCTTTATGAATTTCGTTTTTTTTTTTTTTAATGCGTAAGAGCAATACTATATGATAATAAGCACATTAAAATTACCCAGATCTAGTAGAAAATACCTAACATGAAATTTACTTAACGAACGGCAACTTCAAAACAGAAGCATAAGCTTTGAGTGAATTAGACGCGAAGGGTGATCAAAAATAAAATTATCTGTGATAATCTCTTACTCTAATAAATTATATCTACTACAACAGCTTGTCTCAAAATGGATAAAGTTTTTATTGATCTGTTTATAAAAAGCCAAAAAAAAAATCTAAGCATCACGGGTAAATTGCGCGCGTTCTAGGCATAAAATCCTTCTTTGTCTCTGTAATTGTATTTTGTAGGCATTGCAGGATGCTCGAGAACATGAGCAAAGAACCTGTTTTCTATACGGCTTTGTAAAAAAAAAAAAAACGGGAAGTCGTAGTTCCTTTAGTATAGTTCCATGGTTTATTTAAGTAATTCTTAACGCATTGACTTTGTTAGTGAAATGAGATACACTGGATAAAATCTCTTGGTTTGAATGTCCATCTTTATGTAAAATCCAACTTTCGCAATCTACATAGTGTTGTCCTTATTCCGTCCTATCTTCGCTTTAATTTTAAAAAGAGGGATAACTTTCGGGGAATGTGCTGCAAATATTGCTTTTAATCAGAATAAATCCAGGAGGTTGAAAGAAAGACCTCGGAGTAGTTACCGCTACTTAGCCAATACAAAGTGGAACGCTAGAGCTGACATGCTATACTCACTGTGCCTAGGACCCATCGGATCGCAGATAAAGTACAGCTTGACCGTTCAAGTGTACGCAAGCAAGAAGGCTCTCGAATCACTCGGCCGGGTACAGGCTCATACCATAATTTTTTTTTATCGGCACCTTTAAGACGAGCCCAACAAACGTCGCTGAAATATTAACGAACGAGGCCGCACCCCCTTTTACATTTAAGGAGAGTAAGAGGGTTGTACTAATCAGACACTAACGCTATAAAAGGCGCTATCCGCGATTACACATAACAATAATTCTAGCAAGTCAGTGGAGAGAGATAAAACGCAACCAAATACTAGTAGACAATAACTAAACTAAATGAGCTTTGAAATGGTTATAAGACTCAATGTTTCAAGATACATTGTTTGATCAGATTCACTGGAAACTTTCAAATAAATAGTAAAGGCACGAAATATAGTTTAAGACAAAAAAAAAATGACAAAAAGAAAACCCGATTTTGTCTCCCACCTCTCTCTCTCTATCTCTCTCTCTCTCTCTATATATATATATCTTTTTCTCATTTTCCCCACAAAGTTAGATGTATACTGTTAGCTGAAATAAATACATGAACTATAATGTTTTGCTTTGAATGGCCATCTTAACCGAGACCATTCGTTGGTCTCGTCTTAACTCTGAAGTATTCATACATCCCCTTTCGTAATCTAAATAAAGATAACACTGAAGTATTAATACATCCCCTTTCGTAATCTAAACATGCATAGCATTGAAGTCTTTTTTCACTTTGAATTGAAAAGTTCATTATTGTCTGGAACATGAGAGGTTAATATTGTTTTTAATTTAATTGCGTTGAATAATATTGATCAGAGGAAATGGTCCGCTTTACCTAGTAGTCTTTGAACTCACTAATATTGATTTCTAGCACAAGCACAGCCCAATCTTGGACCTCCATTCGCTATCGTAAACATCAAAGTTGAATAGTTGAAGCCTATTGGGCTGCATTGATGTCACTTTCAACATCGTACACGACCGTCCTGAGACATGACTGCTTTGGATGTCTAGAATAGAGAGATGTCAGATGAACAAATCAGTCATATGTGTATTGTCACCACCTCAAAGTTGGTGCCATAGAGTAGAAACCCTAATTCTGTATTGTGTATGTTAATTCCATATTGTGAATCTTATTCACAACCCATGTGGCACTAAGGTGAACACTTTTGACCTTAGGTGAACCAGAGAGTTAAAGGCAGTCAGTCCACATAGAGATCTTGTAGCAAGCACTTGTATTGAGTCACTTAAGATATAAGCAGTAGAGTTAGATGTTTAAAGTAGTTGGTTATAGAATAAGTACTAAGTTGTGATATTCGTATATTACTGTTGGATTAATACTGACCATTCCTGGGTCGAATTGTATGGTGTATTCACTATGTGGTGTTATATTAAACTTATTGTGTCTGCTACACCCCGCGTCATTTCATTATTCTGTGATTTGTAACAAGAACCCAATGTCACCACCACGCCTACAATGATAACCACAGCCACATTCATAACATATAAAATAACACAGTGACATTTATGGTGTCAGAAGTGGTGCCAGAAAACGACATTTATGGTGTCAGAAGTGTCCAAAGTGCAAGTCATTTATTGTCAGAAAATGACATCTTTGGTGTCAGAAGTGTCAGCAAACAGCATTTATAGTGTCAGAAGTGTCAGCAAACGATATTTTATGATGTCAGAAGTCAGATCTACTAACTTAAAGGATTTATGAGCACCAGAGGAACAAGTCAAGAATTTTTCCTATTGCTGTCAGAAGTATTTTAATACTACAGTTACTTACAGTAACATTTATACGGATATTTTTGAAGTTGGCAAGTGAACTATTTAGTTAACACATGAAAAAGTAACTCTAAAATATTTTTTTACACAAATCATGACGCCACTCAACGAGCAAGAAAGCTAAAACCTGATTATTACAGACTCTACTATTTTTCTCATTTAGTCGTTCAGCGACACATTCAACATTATAGAGATGACCTAGATCTACATTTATTGAGACCAGCACACAATTTTTCAAGTGAGATTCACGTGATCCAAGAGTGACATTATTCATTATTATTATCTTCAGCTAGTCTAACACTACTAACAAAAAACAGAGCTGAAATTGAAAGTTAACTGTGCCTACTATTTTAACTTGTACTTCAAGATTGAACTTTACATGAATTGCAACTAATCCAGAATTTATTAAATTTTTTGACTACACACTTGGTATCTAGAGCTACTACTACATGTCACATTGACCTGCCATGACACAGTTACCATTAGCAAGCTATTTTTTCATCTGTGATGAAATGAACAATTTGAACTGTTCCTGTCTGAGCTGTATTTTCAACTTTTCCAGTTGACTACTGTCCTAAGTGTCATTTATCTGGAAGCCTGATTTATGTGGTTGTACTTTTACACCAGTTGAGATAGCTTTAAGAGCACAGTATTGCTCAAAGTCACTTTAACAACCTAAGCAAAAGAGATCAAACATGATATGCTGAGACAACCTGATCTTACAACCTGTGTGGGTGAAACTAGACAACCGTGATACTACAACCGGTGTGGGTGAAAATCTAGTACTACAAGTCATTCAAGTCATCGTTTGAAGACAGCTGATATATGGTCAGTCGAAGTAGCTGACATATTCAAGATCATCTACGTCGAGTGCTCGTCATAATTCTAATGACACACTCATATTGTCGCTGTCTAACAGCACATTTAATAAGAGAGCGCTCTCACTCTTAGACCTCTCTTGTCGTCACTACCTAAGGTCATTTTTAGTTAAATTTATATTTGTTTCAGCAACTGTACGAAACAGTGGATTACCTATCAAGCACATGAATTATTTATTGGATTACTTGTCAACTATATGAATTGTTTAATGGATTATCTGTCAAACATATGAAGTATTTATTGGATTACTATTGTTCAAGAACTTGAGTACCGTATCATTTAACATTGTACTGTGGATTTAACAAGTGGATTACTTATGAACTGTAACATTGTACTGTGGATTTAACAAGTGGATTACTTATGAACTGTACTATTGTGCTGTGGATTTAACAAGTGGATTACTTATGAACTGTACCGTTGTGCTGCGGATTTAGAAAGTGGATTACATATGAACTGTACCGTGGACATATTTTATGTGGAGCATCACCGGAACTTTATGTACAAGTCAAGCATCAAGTGAATATTTAAGGGAAGTAACTTTAATTACCTTTAGTATTAATGAATATTGATTAGTTCTCTTGAACTACACCACAATTTTTTTTCATTGTTTACATTTGTATTTATATATACATTTGACTTTAGGGACTAAATTTAATTATCTATTGAGTCTGAGCATTTATATTTTTTTTTCAAGTAAGCATCCAGGTATTGGTAGGGACTCTTTAGATAAAGTAAATACTTGATCGTATAGCTGTATTAGTCAAGTTTGTATTTGTCAAGTATCTATCATATTGTTAAACTCTTGTATTGATATTGTCTTGTTTACATTTGTTGAATTTTCTTTTGCGTCATTGTTATTTCTCATTGTAATTCTTTTGTCTACTATTTCTACTATTTTGTAATGTCTCTTTAAAGCAGACTGTTTAGTATCTATAGTGTATTTATGTTTGTCTAATTACTTATTAATATATATATTTATTTTACTTCTTATTTCAACCTATTTTTTATTATTATCAATACTACACTACACAATTGATACACTATGGGATATATTTTGATTTGAGATTGACAAGATTTATATTGTATATACTCTTCAAACACGTTTAACTATTTTGATACTATTGATACATTGACCACTATTTACCAGACTAATAAGGCTCACATAATTGTGAATTATTTGTTGCAATAAACTTTTACATTGCAAGTGGAGATACTAGAAAAACATAATCACATAATTGATCAGTAAAGTATTACATTATGAACTAGACAAAGTACCAAGAATAACTTAAGATACCTCATAACCTCAATTGTTTCGCACAAAATATATATCTACTATTACCTGCAATTACTATTTGAGCTATAATAAGTATTTATTGTACAATATTTCATTTACAAATATCTAGTACACATATCTATTACTAAACTATATTACTAATTTGAATCTTTGAAAATGGCTGAGTATGAAAAACTAATAGAGATAGTGGATAAACTAAAGTTAAAAGAAGATGATAGAGCTGCATTCATTAAAATTGAAATAGACAGAATTAGAGTAGAAAAAGACAAGCAACGGGAAGAAAGGCTACATGAAAGAAGACTGAGAGAGAAAGAACAAGAAAACTTAGAGAAAGAAAAAGAACGCCAGCATGAAATAAAATTAAAAGAACATGAAGAAAAAATGGCAAAACTAGCAAAAGAAAATAAAGACAATTCAGCAAGTCAAACTTCATCTCATCATCAGTATCATAGCAAATTTAGGAACTTTGACCCAAAAGAAGACACATTAGAAAATTTCATAATACAATTTGAATACATCTGTCAAACAGCAAATATGAATAGTACACAAATGGCTCAACAACTTCTAGCTAACCTAAGAGGTGAACCACTAAACATCATCGACACACTAACTATGGAGCAAAGAAAAGACTACAACACAGTAAAACAAAGACTTATTGAACATTTTGGCAAAACGGAGGAGCACTATCGAAAACTTTTTAGGGAAATAAAACTAGCCAAGAATGCAGATTTAAAAAGAACAGTGCATGACATGCGCCAGAACATGACAAAGTGGCTACAACTCGCAAACTGTAACTTAGATGACCCCAAACAGATATTAGATTTCTTTCTCATTGAGAATGTGCTAATTAATGTTACAGATGCAGCATTCTCATTCCTGAAGGAGAGAAAAATAAAAAATGAAGCTGAATTGATATCAAACTTAACAACATACAAAGACTCACACCCAAACATCACCATTGACAAAAGGGAATTGTACAATGTAGCTGCAACAGTGACAGAAAACCATCCAAGAACTACAAATAAATTTAAATATGCCAAGAGCATACAATGTTTTTTCTGTGGCATATTGGGTCACACCAAAGCAGAGTGCAGAAAGAGAATGGCATCAGAAAAACAGCAATATGTAAATAGAAACCATAAATATGGAAGAGATAACAGAACTTTCCAGAGCTTCAGTCCTAACTACAATAGATCCTATCAACAACAATATAACAGAAGAACATGGCAAAGCTACAGTCCAACTAACAGTAGATCACATCAAACAAACAGAAGATGGCAAAACAACAGAATGTCTAGAAGAGATCAATTTCAAGATAGACAACATACTTACCACAATAACAATCATACCAGACAAAACATAGCAGCTGTAGCAACTGAAAGACCAATAGAATATGAAACAGTAGCATATATACAGACAAAGGTAGCCAAATTAAAAGTGTATCCTGCCTATGTGGATGGCATTAAGGTATATGCATTACGTGACAGCGGCTGCACCTCAATCATTGTGAAGAAATCACTAGTAAAACCTGAACAGATACTTGAAGACAAGGTCACACTGACTTATGCGAATAAAGACTTATGGGAAGTATGTGAAACAGCATTAGTTTTCATTGAATCACCATGGTTCACTGGTCAATACAAAGCCATAGTAATGAACAACCCAGCTGAAGAACTAATTATAGGGAACATAGAGAGTATAGTTGAACTATCAGAAGAAGCCTTAGTAAAATGGGCTAATAGTGTGAATCAAGAAAATATTGAGTTAGCATCAACTACTAATTCACATGATTACAACAATGTCAGTATACATGAAGCAACTAAACAGTCAATTACAAATACAAATAAAATAGATGTAGAATGTCAAACTCATTTGCTAACAGAAGCATCTAAACTAAATAAAGATTGCCAAACAATTAACACACAAACAAATGATAGTGAAATACAAACAGATGAAATACAAATAGATTATAAAGATAAAGCTGAAAAACAAGAAATACAAAATGACATTAACACTAGCTCACCTAAAATAATAATAACAGAAAAGATATTAGCCTTGACATTTAAAAATAGCAAACAGATAGAAGTATATGATCTAGAAGTCAATTATCAGGATGTTGTATGCATAGTTGATGAAGAATCCACAATCACTTTTGTAGAGCCCAATTTAGTAGAAAAAGAAGATTATTTGAATGATATAGCCATTGTAACCTTACCAAACTCTAGAAAGATAGAATGTAAAACTGCCATTGCTGAAATCAAATCACCATTTATAAAAGGGAAAATAAAAGTTGTAGTACTTGAAAATACTATCAGTCCAGTAATTATTGGATCTTATCCAAAAGTTAAAGTGCATCAAAAGCCAGTAATACATAAAACAATATGGTTTTATGACCTGTCTGATTCTGATTTTCAGAAAGAAATTTTTCAAATAGTACAAAATATAACTTGTGATTTTGGATATAAAAAAGTTTGGAAACATCCAGAACTTGGAGAGTCAATGTGGGTACAAATAAAAAACTTTGGCCATTACAAAGAGTTATTACATAAAATATACGGAACACCAATTAAGGGACTCACAATTAACATCAGTGTTGTTGACTTAATACATCGCATCTGGTAAACATTGAGCATTATTCTGTAAACATTGAGCATTATTTTGTAAACATTGAGTACTATTTGTAAACATTGAACTAGAAACCATTTTTTTAAAAACTCTATTTGTAAACAAACTTTGGAATTTGATTACTACATTGTAACCAACAATTTTTTTCACATTCTTTTGTCAACAAGAATATTTTTGTACTCAACAATGTAAACAAACATTGATTTTTTCCAAACTTATTCAGTACCTAGCTTAATTTTTTTCCATACAATGTAAACATTATTTTTTCTCATTGTATTGAGAACAACTTTGAATTTTTTCTACAGCTATTGTAAACAAGATTGCAATTTTTTTTACTATGTCATTTATCACAATTATATAACTTAGTCACATTTTTCAATACTATTGAAAAAGGAGATTGATTCATAATGTAACTTATTTATTTAATGTCAATTAGTGTAATCAAATATTGACATACACTTGTATTTTTTTGAAAACATTTTTGTCAAACTATTCTTATGGACTATATTTTTTGTAACAATCATTGATGTAAACAAGAAGATTGTTGTACAAACTTTTTGATATTTCAAGTACTGAAAGAGACACTTGATATTATTCTTTTAAATTGAACTAGTAGGATGTTATGCTTGTATATATATGCTTGAACAAATTAATGTAAACTCAAAGATTGTATCACAACTGACACATTTTCTCAGTTGAATCTTTTTTGACAAAAGAGTTTTTTGAACTTTGTACTCAATAATTATTTGATAAACAATGTAACATTAAACTTTTGCCATTACTAGCTACAAATTATTTGAACTGTCATATGGAGAAATACTTAATTGAAACATAAGGTGCATGCAACAAGCACTATGAAAGATATTCATTTTGATTTGATGTTCATACTTTTGATCCAGATTTTGATACTTGAATTATACATATTTACTTGTGTAATATTAATGCACAACAATTTTTTATGGAGATGTCAAACCTCATATTGAAGTAAACAGATACATTGAATTTGTAACAATGATCATTAATCAATTTGATGTTGAATTTTGACACATATTTTGAATTTTTCTATACTTATCACTTACATATTGAGACTTACTTGTAACATTTTCTACATGATTTGTACATATTGTACTATTGGTGTTAAAAAAAAAAAAAACCAGACTTCTAACATTTCTATAGTGTCAAAGATTTTTTATAAATAGATATTGTGAATAAAAACTTCTATTAATTTTTCACATTGTGACATAGGAGATTGTCATTGAAATTTTCGTCACACTTTGCACATATTATTATGAAAAAGACTTGTAAATATTGAACACATTTGAATATTGATGTATATATTAGAACTACATGTAAAGAATTATTTGGGATGTTAAGTATTTGACTCAGAGAATTATTTCAATAGCCTTACAAGAATATGATGGATTAGAGAATTGTATGAATTTTTTTTTGATTCAGCAAATATTTTGTGTAACACTGTCGTATTATATATTTTATTGCAAGTTTGTAGTTCTATTTGAACTCTGCAATTGTACATTTCATAGACCCCAAGAATTCCAATTGATCCTACTTTTGATAATTATGTCGTCAAGCTGAAAAAAATTTCTTCAAAATTTTTTTCAAAAGGGGGGTGATAGGTAATGTCACCACCTCAAAGTTGGTGCCATAGAGTAGAAACCCTAATTCTGTATTGTGTATGTTAATTCCATATTGTGAATCTTATTCACAACCCATGTGGCACTAAGGTGAACACTTTTGACCTTAGGTGAACCAGAGAGTTAAAGGCAGTCAGTCCACATAGAGATCTTGTAGCAAGCACTTGTATTGAGTCACTTAAGATATAAGCAGTAGAGTTAGATGTTTAAAGTAGTTGGTTATAGAATAAGTACTAAGTTGTGATATTCGTATATTACTGTTGGATTAATACTGACCATTCCTGGGTCGAATTGTATGGTGTATTCACTATGTGGTGTTATATTAAACTTATTGTGTCTGCTACACCCCGCGTCATTTCATTATTCTGTGATTTGTAACAAGAACCCAATGTCACCACCACGCCTACAATGATAACCACAGCCACATTCATAACATATAAAATAACACAGTGACATGTATAAAAAATAATGATCGTATACTTCTGTGAAACCATGTGAAGTTTGCCTATTCAGTCAGGTCTTCATTCTTAATTTAGTAAACTGAAATTCCCATGATAAGAAAATATAATTCAAGTCCTATTTTGATAACAAATCTTTTCCATACAAAGGCTTTTACGGGAAAATCCCTTGTTTTATACAGTCAATACTTTCATTCTATAAGGTAGATCACGCGAGTACAGGTAAAGTCGTTAGATCACCCCTCTCCCCACATATACGCAATTGTTATCCTTATAAAAAAAGTATTTCTCCAATGTGACTGATTTAATTAACACACATAGACTAGTGTCACTAGACTAACGGCAAATAAAGGGAGACTATACAGAAATAATTGATGCAGAAGTTTTCAAAGTACGAGTACAGCAGAGATTAAACAATGAGCTCTTGGGCTCTCTCTCTCTCTATCTCTTTCTCTCTCTCTCTTTCTCTCACGTATTATTCTTATCTTAAATGCCTATCTGTGGCAATATTTTTTAACTATAGTATATCATAATTATGCCGACTGCGCCCTCAAAGTTCATTATCGCTTTGTTTTGTTGCCCTTTGTTTTGATGTAACTAAAAATATACTGAATAAAAACAAAAACAAGAGCAAAAAAAAAATATTATCAAATCGCTCCATAAAGAGAAAACAATTGTTACAGATAAACGTATAAATACGCTAAATAGCAAGCATTCTTCTATTAACTCTTTCTCTCCTAACTGACGATACCAGCGTTGATTCCACCAGAATGGAGAATGTGGTAAATAATTACGTAAAGAAAGAGTTAAGAGATTTCTGGAACTGCCGAGCAGATTTGCAGGAAATTTGTACACAGGTTCCTTTTATCTTTCAGGTGCTCGCGGTTTTAATTGATTCCCAAACACGCACACACAAACTTTAATTTTTGGTATTTCTCAAAATGGACGCAGTCTAGATATAAAATGTAGCCAAAATACACATTTTCAATTGCGCAATAAAGACTTACGTAAAATAAAATGTACATTGGGGGAGGGGGAAGTAAAAGTCTAAAAGTGTGTCTGCTTGTGTGTGTGTGTCAAAAATGGAGGGGGGCATTATATAGCGGGTCGATCCAATGTATGTCAAAAGTCTATGTCAGAGAACGTTATGATGCGCTGGCTGAACAATAAAAGGGAAGGGAAAGGTTCCAGAGAGAAGAGAGAGAGAGAGATAGAGAGAAAAGAGAAAGAGAGAGAGAGAGAGAGAAAGAGAGATACAATAATTAACGGGCTAAAAAGTATGTTAAGGGGGTCGTTAAAGTGTGGCTCGTTTATAGGAAGTTCCAAAAAAAAAAGAGGAGGGAATTTTAGGCCAAGATAAACAAATCAACAGACATGGACTGTTACTATACATAATGAAGCATTATCAATCAAATCCTAAACATGACATCAACATTATCAATAGCCTTCTGTTTTTCACTTACAACAAATGACCTTGAAGCACCCTGGCTGACAGTTCTAGCCTCCATGGAGGGGGGCCAATCCATAAATAGCAAACCTTTAGGTGTTTCTGATGCACAGAGTAACAAGGTATAAATAAGTGAAGTCTTTGAATAAACCAACTAATGATTGGTGTGCAGCTTTCACTGCTGTAATATCCAATTTCTAATCCCTTCATTGCAGCACGAAGTAAGTTTGATTTCATGTATTTTTTTTGGCAACAGCTGACTTTCAATATAACATCATTGACATTATTTATTTTTGTCTTTTTTTTTGTCTATTTATTTTTGTCTATTTATTTTTGTCTATTTATTTTTGTCTATTTATTTTTTGTCTATCTATTTTTGTATATTTTTGTCTATTTATTTTTGTCTATTTATTTTTTTCTATTTATTTTTGTCTATTTATTTGTGTCTATTTATTTTTGTCTATTTATTTTTTGTCTATTTTTTTTGTCTATTTATTTTTGTCTATTTTTGTCTATTTATTTTTGTCTATTTATTTTTGTCTATTTATTTTTTTCTATTTATTTTTGTCTATTTATTTTTCAAAAATGTCTAAATCTTTTCGTTTTCTTACGTTTTTTTCTTTAGCTACCATGATAGTGCCACCACATTGGTTCATATCGCCTTCTTTTTTCTTTTTTTTTTTTTGTTGAATTGTTTGGCTTTAAAAAAAAATATTTAGTAAACGGAATCTGAAATATCAAAGTGTAGACAAAGAAGAGATTATTGTGATATAGCTTATAGTGGGGGACATCACCAATATAAGATTTTATACAAAACTTGTATCCCTCTGTCTGGCACGTTTTTTGTACACGTTATTTCTACCACATCAATTCTTTGCACAGTCATTCTTTATTTCAAACAAAATATTCATCGATAATTTTTTTAAAAATAATGTATTTTTTTAGTAATAAGTAATAAATTTAGTTTGATATTGATCAAGGGAAATAAATCTTATAGTATGAATATACATGGAGGCGTGGTGGCTAAACGGTAAAGCTCTTGGCTTCTGAACCGGAGTCTCGGGTTCGAATCCTTGTGGAGACTGTGATATTTAATTTTGGGATATTTGGGCGCCTCTTTGAGTACTTGGCATTAGTTGGGGAAAGTAAAGGCGGTTGGTCGTTGTGCTGGCCACATGATACCCTCGTTAACCGTGGGCCACAGAAACAGATGACCTTTACATTATCTGCCCTATAAATCGCAAGGTGTGAAAGGGAAATTTACTTTTTATAAATATACATGCAATAAATATACAGTTTTCCCCTTAGATATACTTTAATTTTTTTTTTGTTTATATTTGCTTGATAAATGGTGTAGCTGTATAAAAAAAAGTTATTTGTGTATTTTACAAAGAAAAGCGTTCACCAGAAGTAACCGGTGCACCTATTTTTATCACGATACAGAAAATGATAAAATCAGATTTTCATTCACACTTTTAGTCAGCAGATCGTGGGACTTCCGCATCTCTAAAAGGCTTCTTTAAGTCCAATTAACGGACGGAAAGCGAGTTCAGGGTGGCCAAGGAAAATGCCTCAAGAATACCATCAAAGCCACTCTTAGAGGCATCAACATTGACACTGCCGTCTGGGAGAAGGAAGCAAATGATAGAGCATCGTGGAGCCGCGCTGTGAAAACTGGCTGGAAACTCGCCCTAACAAGAAAACATCCTAAGCTGTAGAAAAGCGCCAGAGAAGAAAATCAAGACATCTCACTAAAGCTCAACTAAAATAGTTTACCTTGTGTGTGCCAAACATTTCGAGAAGACATAGAACTCAACAAGGCACAAAAATGCAGTGAAAGCCACCAGTCCTGTGGATGACAAACATAATCACCTGGAACCATCTTGAGAGACCCACATGTCGTGCGGGCATGAAGTTTTCTTTGTATTAAATATTGGAGTTTTAGTATATAGGAAGTAGTTTCTTTTAGGTGCGTTTTGTTGTCTAGAATATTGTGTATGTCTGTGTTTACGTCATCCTTAGTTTCCACAAGAGAAAGAGAGAGAGAGAGAGAGAGAGCTTCTTTTGTAGCTGGTTAGCTAGTTTTCTGTTTACCCATTGTAACGGTACGTAAGTACATAGTTTTATTAAGTAAGCTGATCTTTCGGTATGGGTGTCGCTATTGAAAAGTTCTTTTTTGTAGCGACATCGCTAGATCTAGGTTTTCTTTTCGTTTCATGGTGTTAGGCTTTGGGCTATGAGAAAGTGTGTCGCCTTTCCGCCCTTGGAGTCGTATATTAACTATCGTTGTTGAGGTGTAGGGAGTTGATGTTCTGTAGTGCGCCGAGATGGAGTGTGAGCGTGAAAGGTGTGTTATTGAAACTTATTGGTGTGATATTGGACTAATTATTAATCAAATGCTAGCATCAATGATATTGATGTATATGTAAATATGTTGTTAACTTACAATTAAGTAGGCCTATTATTAAATATTGTTCCTGTTGACAACTGTTGTTATTCACTAAATGTTCAGTTAAATAACTTTAATTCAATGTTCGTATTTTACATGCTATTACCTTTAGGTTCTTGCGTTACAGTGTTCAGGCTGGGGATACGGGACCGTAATATCATACCCACCCTGACACTATACGAAACACGTATTTTCTCTTCACCCACGAAGACCCAGTTGAAATATTTGAACATTCCTAGAGTCTATAAAAGTCATGTTTACAACGCCTTTGCAAACTAGGAAAGTTTTTTTCGACGATTAACTAACAGGGTCAACTGACCAAAACCGAACATAATATTTTTCTTTCAAAAATAATTTCAAACAAAAGAGATATGATTGTTATCTTCCGGTCTTTCCTTTTGCTCCTGGCGATTTGTCAACAAAAAATACTTTATCTCTATGTAGGTGCGTAGTACCATGCCAACAGATAACATCTGAATAGTTCAACAAGGCGTCAAAACAGGATCTTTATTTTTTAAAATAACTCTCAATGCCTAAGATAACATGGTTTCTAAGAATATTTCACACCTACTGTTTTTGTTATCCTGTTTGTTAAAAAAAATTGTTTCTGATTTCTCCTACAAATAAAGATTGTGTACAAGACGAAACGACAATTAGGTTCAACTCTCATTCTGAGACCATTGTGCCAACTGGATGAAGCCAAGAGATGACCCTCGCTATGAGTTCCTTGAATCCCTGGAACTTGAACAGTTCTATTACCACGACCTGCAGGGAAAGATTGACCAGAGAGAGGCTCCTAGTGACGATTTAGATTAGAGAGTGTACACCAGAGTCAGTACTGTCTGTGTACATTGTAATTCGTAGTATCTGCGTATACAAAAAGTGCAATACAATCTCAGATACTCGTGGTAGCCTAGGACATGTTCGATCTTTCTTGTAGCCTAGGACATGTTCAATCTTTCTTGTAGCCTAGTCTTTTATTTTAATGAATGTTTTGGGCACACTTTAGGCCATATTGTGCCCGTAACCCTTCAAGGATTACTCTCCCTTTATATCACAAGGGCTAAATTCCATACAGTTAAAGAATTAAAACCAAGGTCTATTCACAGTTAAAATAGTAAAGGTAGTAAAAATTTAATAATTTAGTAAAAATCTTTTGTAAATATTATATGTTCACAATTTCAGAAATCAAATCTTCGTAGAGAACCCCACCTCCGGGACAAAGCCCAGTACCTTCCCAGGGTCGACATTATCGAACAGTGTTTTTAAATTGTGCGCTCTGAAAAATTGTCCCCTAATATCCTGGTATCTGGGGCAATCAATGAGGATATGTTCCACGGTGAGGCGAGAGTCACAGTACTCATAAAATGGGGTCTCCTCTCTCTTCAGCACAAAGGAGTGCGTGATGTAGGTGTTGTCAATCCTAAGTCTGAACATGGTCGTGCTGGACCCTTAGATGTGGGCCGCCACCTGACATCCGCCACAATCTGTCTGAGTTTATTGTGGGTCTCAGCCTCCCACCGATCCTGCCACTCTCGATAGGTGGCAGAGGCAACACTTTGTCTCAGGTCCGAGCAGCGATTTGGGGTTCCTACACCGCTTGATTTAGGGTTCTCTTTGCTTCTCTGTCTGCGGAATGAATGTTCATAACAGGGTGCGAGAACTGAAGCCGGTACATCTATATCATACCCATGATGAGCTGGGAACATCGAAAAATTTGAATTACGACCATTTGAGATAGATAGTAAAAGGTTTTCTCATTGTAAAGCCTCAAAATATGTTCCTGTTTCCTGCAGGGTAAATCTAGTAGGTAATTGTGCAGGGTGAAGGTAGTAGGCTAGTGTGTCACTTCGCTAAAACTGTCGCCTCCTCAGTTTCTGTTTTATACACGATTTAAATGGGACTAGTAGTTATATGTAGAAACGCAAATAAAATAACAAGATATAGAAATATTTTATTACGCCTTACAATTCACTTCAAAACTGCTGCCATTTACAGACAATAAACACACGTGCAGTGGCGTAGCTAGGGTATTTGATGCCTGGTGCGGCAGGTCCTCATGATGCCCCCCCACCCCACAATTATTCACTATAACATGGGAGGCTCGTTAGTGAGGGAGGTTACTATCTACCATATTTTTAACTCATTTATGCAAATGGTTTTAGATTTTTTGTCAATTTTTTTTTTACATTTGTATTGCTATGTTACGTAAGTTCTGTCATACTAACTACTACATTAATACACAAAAAAGATTACCTTTTTTAAAGAGAAAAAATCTATTTAGTGTGCATATAAGTTGGACATAATTTAAAACAATAATTAATATGCAGTTTTTCATATTATCGTGTGAACTGCAGCACTGTCTCGCTGCTGTAAAACACCGAACTAAAGGGGACAAAAAATACGGAAATGTTTTTTTCTTGAGGATTTGAATAAGAGATTGACCCTTTACAAAACAATTAGATCAATTAGATATTCATTATAAGACTCTTTCTATTCATAGGAAATTTGTTTTTGTCAATATTTCTATGAATACCATCAGGTGTTTTTTTCATCTGAGGATTCAATAATAGGGAAAGCGACACAAATTCATACCGCATCATAATATTGCTAAAATTTGATGATAATTTCTAGAAGAATTTGGTCCAATGAGAAAACAATCCATCCGTAGCTCTAATATGTGTGTTTCTACAGAATCTTTGTGCTTTTGCCTGATATTTTCATGCAGCCAATATTGCACTAGTTTTGGAAGTTTAATCCAGCATTGACATGTCAGGTGAAGGCTACTGTCCAATAAAAATGAAATTTTTGAAAATTGTTTCACTTGCTGTAGGATTTGATTTCGTAGTCGTCCAAAATTACAATAAACTCGTTTTGTATTTGTGGGGACATTTACGCATTCGGTGTGGAACTAAGCTTGGTTCGAAGCACATGTTATGTCAGGAGTGGTTTGTTCTTGGATAATGGTTTCACCAAATCCAAGAAATTGCTTTCATTTTTTACCCTCCACTACTACTGTAACTTTGCGATGTCCATGGAGTGTCAGAATTTGCTTTGAGAGAAAACGAATGATGTCCAAGATTCTCTTTAGATAATCTCTGTACTCTTTCCCTATTCTTTAATTTAATCTTGCGCCTTGGCGCCTTGCTGTCAATACAGTTCCCTACTCGCAGACAACTAAAAGTTCCCTCCAAGCGATTGCTGAATGTTAGCTCTGTTGGTCACATTTATAGTTTTCCATTTTCATAGATAACCTCCATTACTCATTGAATCTGTCGTTGGATTTAAATGTAGATGTAGTACTTTACCTTGTTGAGAAGAGTAAGCAGGGGTATCAAAAAAAAACATTTTTTTTAGTAATACATCCACTTTCTCAAAACCTTGGCATTAGCTGGAAGAAGGAGACTTTCCAAAGTTTTCTGGCTTGTGCTATTGCTGAGTTTGTGTTTACATTTCAACATTACAATGATGATCAGATGAAACAAAAAATGCGCCGAAAATAAAAGTCAAAATATAAAAATATGGGCATTAAAACTGAAAAGAAGTAGTAAATTCTTTCTAGAATGACTAAAACTAAAAAGAATCACAATGAAACTAAAATAAGCTACATCTTATATTAACTAGAGTCAAGAGGCATATTTATAAAATCTAGATTTAGATGAAACCCGTGTACTGAACAATTTAATAAAAAAAATACGCAGTGTAGGTCGGGGCACTGCCCTGTAAGTGCTTATTTTGCCAGGTTCCGGCAAAAATTTTGATCCCCAATGCCGACACTGTGAAAAGTCGGTTGAAACAGTGGCGCGCATCTTGCACGAGTGTCCGCAGCTCCGAAAGCGAAGGGGGGATGTGTCTGCAGTGTCACTTGACCTGTATGGGAGCTATGAGGCACTACACCGAACAGCAGAATTTCTTGCCAAGGCTCTATGGGAGAAATAGCCTCTCCAGCCTTGCTACCAATTGAAGTTTATCTCAGGTTACAAATGCAACAGATGTATCCGGTTTTAACAGAAAAAGTTCTGCAATACATCTTTCCTTTCCAACTTAATATTTATGTGAAGCTGCTTTTTCAGCAACTGTTGACATTATGGTGAAAAAAAAAAAACCCAGACTATTGGACGTGCATCTCAGATAAAATAAAAAAAAAACAAGGGAAACAAATGATGATGATCTGTCATCGCAGCACAAACAATTTCCACATTCTAATTGATCGAAGTAAATGTTATTTATAAAGTAACTAATTTTATGATGAACATTTTATTTTTCATTTGTTTATTTTTACAAAGCTTTTATCAATTCACTCTGTCTGTCCGTTAAAAAGCTTGAACATGTTTTTCCCCAATTTTCCATTCTCGGATCAAGTTAAAATTTTGCACAATTATACATTGAACCTGACAAGACATAAAGTAATAATAAAAAAAAAATAACCAATTAGTAAGTTAATTGTTGGTGATTTAATTATATATATATATATATATATATATATATATATATATATATATATATATATATATATATATATATATATATATATATATATATATTATATTTTGATATCAAAACAATGGGAATAAATGCTACTTAATTAATGAGAGATGTGGATGTACATATGGATTTAATCATCATATCACATTTTGACTTTTTTTTTTCTCCCAATTCCCATTCTCGGATCAAGTTAAAATTTTGCAGAATTATTCATAGTCGATAACAGATCAATCCAAAAATTAACCAATAAGCTAATCAATAAGTACATATTAATTAATTATTTTTAATATAGCAGATATAAAAATAATAATCCACCCAGACAGATAGAGAGACGGAGAAAGGTATTATAAGCTTTGTATATAAAAAAAAGGAGCTTAAAAAGCTATTAATTGACTTCTGCGAAAAAGCTATTAATAGACTTCTGCGAAATTTAAGCCTGAGGCAAAACACGTCACACAAAATCTCGTGGCTTAAACTAAACACCCTGACCTTGACCTCTACATTGTGTGCCTGTGCTAGTGCTATATAAATTACATGGGAAGTTATCTACGCCATTGGTTTTTGTTTCTGAGCACAACAGCTTCTATTTATAAATGCTGGTATCATTCGCGTAGAACAGTTGTGTTTATGTCGTGCCTTTCTTGGTATTTGTTTCACACGCCTGGACATCAAATAATGGAAGTAGCTTCTCTAACATTCACATGGTAACTACTGTATTCAAAGATTCTCTGACTGTTGCTCATTTCAGGACTGTTTCTGGGTACCGGTAACATAGTATTTTCTAATGACTAAATACGATTTAAAAATTACAAAATCTAATTTACAGTTCACATTTCTAGCACTAATATTGAAAAGATATTGAAAAGATTAAAAGATTTAATTTAATTTAAATAATTAAAATGAACATCTATTCTTAGTTGTTGCAATTAAATTCGATACGTTTTATGCAGGCTGTTGTTTGAAAACGTATTGTCATAGTAAACAACTCTCATTGCATGGGCGTAGCCAGGATTTTTTTTTTGTTGGGTGCCCCCACCCCGATATATAT
The DNA here is from genome assembly GCF_947242115.1 of Biomphalaria glabrata. Lineage (NCBI taxonomy): Eukaryota > Metazoa > Mollusca > Gastropoda > Planorbidae > Biomphalaria > Biomphalaria glabrata. The sequence goes on from NC_074728.1 coordinate 13,234,765, forward strand.
ATATATATATATATATATATATATGTGTGTGTGTGTGTGTGTGCGCGCGTGTATGTAATTAATCTTTATTACATTCTGACCCTTCGTTGACCAGTTTATATATTTCTATGCCTTGGGTCGTGCAACACAATTGGGTAAAATAAAGTTTTATAGTTCACTTTTAAAATAAATACAAGGTTACAAAGACAGTTTGTGTGGAAACACAAACAGTTTGTGTGGAAACACAAACTCTATATCAGCCTTCGAAGTGGTCTTACCGGGCAGGTAAAAAGGCAGGTTTCAATATTTTCAGAAACAATATCAGAATAAAATTCTAGCAAAGGTAAATGACAGAGAAGAATGGAGAAAAATGGTTGACAGATCTTTTGTGGTGCCCCATCGGCCCAGCAGACCAATGGATAGGTGAAAGTAAATATGAAGTTAGATGTGAACCTGGCCTAACTGGTGTCTTTTAATGAATATCTAATAGATCTAATTATTTTTGTAAAGGGTCAATCTCTTAATCAATGCCTAAAAAAAAAATTGCTTTACTAATGAGTTCCATAGTCGTAGTGCAGCTCCGCAGAACACGCAATAATATGAAAAACTACTTATTAAATTAATTGTTTTTTTTAATTATGTTCCATTTGTATGCATACTAAATAGATTTTTTCTCTTTAACAAACAGTAAACTTTTTTTTGTAAATGTGGTACCGGTAGTTAATAATGACAGAACGTTTAACTTAATAATAAAATTGTAAAAAAACAACTATTCGACAAAAAATCTAAAGCCGTTTTCATAAATATGTTAAAAGTATGGTGAATAGTCATCTCCTTTACTAAATAGCCTCCCGTGTTTGTTATTATTAATAGTGAATAGTTGTTAAAATGGTGTATTTTTATGAAAAAAAAACTGCTTGCTTACTTGATTCTAAAAATTAGATTTTTCGCTTTCAGAAAAGGAAAAAGTACCCGTTGCATCAGAACTTTGAAAGATCTAAAATATTATGATGGATTTTCACTATCTTTTCTAGATTAAGAGATCTAAACGGGACGGACGGACGCAAACCACACAAAAATCAATAGGGTCTTTTCTCCTTCCAGATTCTAGATTGATAGCCTAAAATGTCTTTTGACATTCTCAAGCTCACTTTCTTACATATTTAGTTCTTTACCAACATATCGTGTGTGTGTGTGATTGAACTTAAATTTGTGTTGAACAGTTCGTTGTTTTGCCTCTCTCTACCCAGGCGTTATCTGGGCAAGAGAAGTTGTGGCAAACAAATATTGCTCTCTAATAGTTGCGCAGTGGTCAAGAAAACGCTTAACGTTATCAGAAGTAGTGGCCGTGTCAAAAAGTTTGTTGTCTAAGCGAATTAATTATATCTGAACTTTTCGTATTATTGCTCTTCCTTTGGTTTCAGAATACTTACAACTGTTCAGCAAACCGGAATTAGCATACACTAATTAGACTAACATGAATGAAAACAAGGCCATCATGTCGACTGAACTTGCTGGAGGACGATACGAGGGTGAGTCACATTTAGTATGCCACTTCAGACTAACATCTGTTGTCGTGTTGTTTTTTTTTCTTTGCCTATTTATATAGAGCATTTGACATGGTCAAGTATTATTTGCATGGTTAGGGCACAGATCAATATACATTGCTGGACTCATAATGAGTCCCGGGTATTGCCTTGTGACTGGATCCATGTACAACACAGATCTAGAGCTATATTTACAAATATGTCCAGATAGCGCAGTGGGCGAGGGAACTTTCATGCTACGAGCCTAGGCTTTCACTCTTGATAAACCTTCCAGAATACCCATTCTACTGTTCAAAATTAGCATGAAATATTTAACTAGCTGTTTAATTGCTGGTTTAGTTAGTATAATTTTCATATAGTATCATGCAAATTATATAATAAGAGAATAACATTTGGTATACATAACATTTACTTATAACATGAATGTGTAAATCTACACTCCAAATACATCAGCCTCGTTCGTAACCTTTTCTGTTCTTAAATTTTTTTCTACTTCCGGGTCTAGCTTTACCTTGTTACTAGACTAATTATATTTATACTTTTGTCTTTCAAAATATCGTAGCTTTAACTCTGACAATTACTGATGAAATTAAATGGAGAAAAATACCAGATCTTTGAATTAGTCAGTAGCGTAAGCTTATTATATCGTGCAACTTAGATCTACTAACAAGAAAACATAAAAAGATGTTTGAGTATTAATTTAAATGTCTTTGAAGAGCTAAACTGCCAACTGAAAGTATTCTATTAAAGAGCTCATTGAAATAAATTACATTTGAAAATGTTCACGTCTCTTTGACAGGTATTTACGAAATTGGCGAAGATGAATATGAATGCAGCCTCCAGTTTGTGTTTGGTTGTCCGAAAGAGAAAAGGCACAAAGAGTACATACCTGCCAATGTGTTTTCCTATCAAGATCTTCCTGAACGCTATCGTGACATCAATCTGTTTCAACTGATCCAGGTCATCTCTTTCTTGACGGTGAAGGTTACTGTTCAGTACACCAGCCTCAACAGGCCGCAGCATGTACAGAACACTAATCGTCCGTATCCGTTTGGTGCTGAGAGAGGGAGCTCCAAAACTCGGGTAGGCACGGGACGAATCGGGACTGTTTGGAAATTTGGTGAGGCAGACGGCCGTAGTTGCCCTTGCACTGAGTGCCAAAGATCAGATAACCCAAAGAAAACCTGGGGATTGATCCGAGTTATCACCGCTGTCCATGTAGTTTACGACACATCTGAAGCTGTCCAATCGACTTGCCGCTTTGGCTTCAATGACAGTTGCAGCCCGGAAGTCGTGTTCCAGGGCGTGGACATGGAGAGGGCAGACGTGAATGACGATAGATGTCACCTGTCGTGCGTCACACATAACGTGGCGCTCATTGACAGTCTAAAAGGCCAGTGGAGTCGCTACACCACCCTGCACAAAAAAGTTATGGGCAGATTTCGAAGCCCCGAGGACAGACTGGTCGCCGTCGTGTCTCACCCTCACGGGTGTTCCAAACAAATTTCACTTGGCGAGTGGACGCACAGGGATGTCACCGGCGAGTCTTCGCCTGGGCACCCATTTGTAAAGTACACCTACACGACCGCCACTTGCAGAGGGTCAAGTGGGGCAACCGTGTACATCATGGGCAGGTCCTGGGCACTTTGGTATAATCAAATACACAGTGGCTTTAACGATCATGAACAATACAACTTCAGTGGCAACGGATGTGATTGAGTAGACAACATGGCTTAGTATTGTCAGTCTACCCAGAGGTCATGGCTTAGTATTGTCAGTCTACCCAGAGGGCATGGTCTAGTCTACCTGGAGGATATGGTCTAGTCTACCTGGAGGATATGACCTAGGTTTACATTACAGACAAAACTCTTAGAAAGGCTTTTGGGTGGGAAAAAGAGAACATCAAGACAGCGGAAGTAGTATCCGTCTCATCTACGCACACTTTCAATTTAAAGTGTCGGGCGTGACTGGCTGTTGACTCATTGATGTTAAGTGATGTGCCGTACGTGACTGGCTGTTGACTCATTGATGTTAAGTGATGTGCCATACGTGACTGGCTGTTGACTCATTGATGTTAAGTGATGTGCCGTACGTGACTGGCTGTTGACTCATTGATGTTAAGTGATGTGCCGTACGTGACTGGCTGTTGACTCATTGATGTTAAGTGATGTGCCGTACGTGACTGGCTGTTGACTCATTGATGTTAAGTGATGTGCCGTACGTGACTAGCCAGATTTTTAGAACAAGAACATTTTAAACTCGCAGTTTCCATTAACAATCTTGTTTTTACGTCCTGTGATAATTTTATTTTTAGCACTGCAGATTCTAAGCTCTTCAGTTCGTATCTCATTTTTTTAAAATTAAGTTGGCAACATTTAAGATACAATATCGCAACCTTGACATCTTGAAAACCCGCAGTATAGGCCCTACTAGGAAATAAATAACAATATTAGCTTCCACACTAACACATGTTCGACTCACTGCATCATGTTATAAAAATAAACTATTTGAAGTAAAAGACTTTGTTTCATCTTTTAAGTTAAACCTTTCAAAATGTAGACTGTTTTCGAGAATGAGGTCTGCAACAATTCAAAACCTTTTGAAGAAGACGTTTCAAAACGCGATTCTTACCAGTAGGTCAGGAAGGTCGACTTTTCAGACATAGTAATACATTGATATGTTAATGACATATGCGTAACAAAATGAGCCCAAGTAAGCCAATGTCTTGTCCACTTAATCAATTGTATGAAGATCTATTTAAATATAACATGGCGTTTACTTTAAAAAAAAAACGCACAGATTTTCGTCCCTTTAATTCTTTTAAATGTTTATTCCCTTGAACTATTTTTTGCATTTTATCTTTATCTTGGATGTGCGGTGGCTGAGCGGTAAAGCGCTTTGCTTTCGAACCAGGCACCGAATCCTGGGATTTTTAATTTCGGGATCTTCGGGCGCCTCTGAGCGGTCACGGAGGTCACGCTCTGAGTCCCCCCAGCTCTAATGGGTACCTGACATTAGTTGGCGAAAAGTAAAGACGGTTGATCGTTGTGCTAGCCACATGACACCTTCGTTAACCGTAGGCCTTAGAAACAGATGACCTTTACATCATCTGCCCTAAAGACCACAAGGTCTGAAATGGGAACTTTACTTTTTTTTTTTTTACTTACTTTATCTTATAAAATACAGACGTTACTTTAAAAAAAAAGATAATTACGTCCCAGCATGTTCATAGGTCAATCTAGTCATGCATTTTAATTAATAACTTAAATTCTGCCAAGTCATTGGTTTTCATGGCTGACTCAGGCAACCGATTCCATGCTCTAGTAGCACTTGGGAAGAAGGAGCATTTGTACAAATTTGTCCTAGTATATGGAATGAGGAATGTGCCTTTATCTTTGTGTCTTTCTGAGTATTTTATTAAATTTTGTTTTTGTATTTGAAGATTATGGTTCAATGTTTTATGTATAATTGCTACTTTACTTTCAAGTCTTCCATCCTGAAGTGTCTCTAATTTTAGTGATTTTACTAAAGGTGTAACTCTTATCAAATGTGAATATTTGTTTGCTTTGAATCTAAGTGTCTGTTTCTTAATGTTTTCTTGAGTTGAGGGGTCCCAAACAGAGGATACATATTCTATTATTGGCCTAACCAATTCGGACCAAATGAAAACAACTTTAAACACCACAGCCTAGTGCAGTGTTGTTATGTAGCAAATGAAAACAACTTTAAACCACACAGCCTAGTGCAGTGTTGTTCTGTAGTGTGTGGTGAGGATGGGAAGAGGTTGATTGGTTGTGAATGATGCAACATAGGTGGCAGTGTCGTCTTTTGGTCTTAGAACTCCAGAACGCGAGAGTGAAAGGTTGTGTTGTTATAGTGACTTATTTTGTTAAAAAATATTATTACTAAAGTCTACTACATTTATTTCATTTTATTATAAGTTGATTTTGTCTATATTATAAATAAAGTTAAATTTAGTATTGTTCACAAGGAAGTTATTCAAGTCATTTGAAGTTTTATTACATAAGATATATTATGCCTACAGCCGTTTAGTTGTCTACCAGCAGTTTGGTGCTACAAGCCAACGACCAGCTACAACAAGTGTGTGGGTTGAATCTAGAGCTGTGTGTGGATTCAATATTTAATTAAAATGGACAACAATAGTTTATTATTGTCAAGTTGTGTCCTTTTTCAGTTTGAAGCAATGCAATGGAACAACATACAGAACTCTTGACTTTGATTACCATTGACTTTGGTGATGATTTCTTCTATGTTACATGAAGTGTCCAATATTTGGTTGTTTTATACAGCAGGCTGAGCTGTAGCTGCAATGTGTCATTGATATGATTCAAAGAATATAAAAATCTGTTTGGTTTGAATACCAACAGTTGAACTTGCTATGTTAATTGTAAATCTAGCAAAGATCAACGCTCTTTAAAAAAAATGAACTTACATGATAAGTTTACTATTACTTTTATTTTACCTTTTTTTTTTTCATTATAAAAATGTACAAATACAACTCATAAAAAAAAAAAATTACCAGTAAAATAAAGATCCCAGTAAAATAAAGGTCCCATACATCTAGCTGACTGGAAACCAGTTAACAAATATACATATACATATTACCTCCTAATTTTGACAAAATTGTTTCACAAGTAAAAAAAACACTTATAGAAAAATAATGATTTTCTTTTTTGAAGTAACGTCTGTATTACATAAGAATCTATGGTGATCTCATCCAGTTTTCAGCCCACCCATCAGGATGAAAGTCTCATTGCCTTCTCTTTGTACCTTAAGCCTCTGTAATGCTTTGGTTTCAGAAAATAGTGTCTGTACAATACAGATAAATGTGACAGTAACAAAGAAGTCAAAGAAACCAGTACCTATAAAAACTATATAATTCAATGCAATCTCTGGGACACAATGCCTGGAATATAAGGTCAAACCTGTCATCCTGATGTTTTAAAATGTACAACACTGAGTCGTATGTGGTGAACTCATTGACAAAATTGAACGTTAATTTCTATTTGAAAACATCTTTTAAGGTAAAGGCAATGATGATGTATCATTCATCTGATTGATTAACACTGTGTGTGACAGTTTAAGTTGTATTTTATATAGATATTGTCACGTATCAGTTTAACTAAACCTAATCTAGGGTAATAAACTTAGTATAATATATCCCAGCTGAAGGAAAAACACCACGCGCGAGTGTATAGAAAAACCCATGACGTCATGACACGTGCTAACTCTGGGAATAATGGACCTCATTCACCAATCGTAAACAAACAACATTTAGCCACGTTGTTCTTTATCTCTACTATACTAAATACGTAATCCTTAAAGGCTGTCACGTGATACGTTTTTTTCATTGTTTTATCAATATTATCACGTGGACTGGGGGAGGAGCTAAGGAAATGATTCAATAGAGCGGGATTTAGAGAATTAGTTTGGAGATGTAACTTGAAGTGATAAATCATCATAAGTCATATATTTTATAAGTGTGAAATTAGATCTAGTATTAATCTGAATCTATTTGTAATTAAGCTTGAAAGAAGATATTCATCAGATACAGTTTTATTTTTTGTATAATCTGTACATTACAGTGGTGGTTACAATGATTCCTAGTTATTGAATTAAAGTTCTGTATTTGAATTAAAAGAATCTTCGTTACTTGAATCTCTAAGACGTATTTAGATCTAGAGATATATCTACAGAATCCCCGGCACGTCACAGGAACATCTTGCTATACCTCAACAAAAGAGGCTGTGACACTTATATAACAAAGCATTCTGCGCTGAAATGATTATACATATAACAAACTGTTCAATGAGTGAAATGTTGAACAAGAAATAAGAGGAACATTGAAGTTTGCCACAGCCAACAGTAATGTAATGACAGAGCAGACGTATAAGCAACTTACGAATTTTAGGTTCCACCCACAGATAATAACAGGTTCCATGTTCCTTAAAGGGGTTAAGCAATTGGATTACTAGAATGGAAACATGGAAGATCTAAATGATATAGAAAAAAAAACAACATCTGGCAGAATATAAAGTAGCATGTAGGAGACAAGTTTGTGTCAAACAGTAGGCAACAACTAGTTCTGTTAGTGACACTGTGCCCATTTTAATTATCTCCATTATAGATTTTTACTAAACAATTTTAATTATGCATTTTTGCTTTGTCTTTTACAATAATGTGCAAAAGTACTAATTTGTGAGCAAAAAAAAAAAAAAAAAAAAACCGTCATAAAAATTAGAAATTATTTTTAGATATACTACATCAAAAATGCAACCAATGTTGAAAATTCCTTTAAAAGTGTAACACATTGTTCAGACAAAAAAACAATGAAACAAATTGACAATTTAAATAGCTTGGTCTTCTATTGAAGTTACTAATGTTAGTGTAATGCTGGCCAGCATTTAAATGTTTGAGGTCACTAATTTGACCAGATTTATATGCCCACTAAAGGTATACATACTGATGTACAAATTATTTTTAAAAATATATATAATATGAATGAGTTTATGCCTCTGATAAGAAGTCTGAAAAGATAAGGATTTATCACACCAATCTCAGTTATATGTTATATATTTGTTTTCTTAATATGAATGAGTTTATGCCTCCGATAAGAAGTCTGAAAAGAAAATGATTTATCACACAAATCACAGTTATACGGTTTTTCTCCAGTATGTTTCCTCTTGTGTGAAGTCATATCATGCTTGGTCTTAAATCCTTTGAAGCATATTTCACATTGATAGGGCTTCTCCCCTGTGTGCCCCATCAGATGTTTCTTCAGAGAGGTAAAGTGGGTGAACGCTTTGCCACACTTGCTACACTTGTGTAGCTTTTCTCCAGTGTGAGTCATTCTGTGCACAAGCATGCTTGCTCTGACCACAAATGTTTTGCCACAGAACTCACAACTTAATGGCCTCTTGTTGCTATGGTTCTGCAACTTATGTACATTCAGGTGATTTTTTCTATGGTACTGTATCCCACATAATTCACAAGAAAATTGTTTCTCTCCCAAGTGCCTCCTGAGGTGCACATGTAAATCAGAGTTTCTAGCAAACCTCCTGTCACAGAAGACACAACAGTAGGGCTTCTCTCCAGTATGCATTCTTTTATGGATCACAATATCTGTTTTCCTTGGAGAACTCTTGCCACATACATCACAAAAATGTAGCACTTGATCACTATTACATTTCTTCACCTTAGGTTGAACTAACTTGACTTTCTTTTTTAAATCATTTTGTTTTGTGCTAGTTTTGCAATGATGTACTTTTAAAGTATGATTCTGAGAGAAACACTTGTTGCATCGCTCACATTTAAATCTCTTTACATCAGCATGTCTGTTAAGATGGCTTAAAAGTCGACAGCGATAAGAGAAAATTTTGCTGCAGATTTCACATTCAAATATCTCTTGTACTTTTCTCCTCCTTCCTCTCTGTGGTATTTCATGACTTTCTGGAAAGCCAGTTTCCATTGTATTCAAATGATCTCTACAGTGTGATTCTTCATCAGACACTGGCTCTTGCTTAGCTTCAAATTTAATTGAATTAACAGTGGAAGAAAATGGTTGTATTGCATCTAACTCATGTAAAACTGTCTCCTTTGTATGTATTATTTCTTGTTTAACAGAATTTAATGCACAAGCTGTTGTGTTCCTAGCATGAAATGTTACGTTGTTACTACTTATGTCAGGCTTAACATCCTCTAGGCTCTGAAGTGAGTTGAGTGATGGTGAATGAGCAGTAGATATATCTCGCTTGACATTCTCATACAAGAGTGGATCTATTTCCAAAATATTAGGTTTAAGTTCTTGCTTTATGGAATCATGGCCTGAAAACCATTTTAAAGACGTTGGGCATGGGTCATTAGGTTTCACTTTTGGATCATCACTCTCATTTGTTTCAGATTCTAGTACTTCTGATAAGATTGGCTTCATATCTGTAGTCAATGCTCCATCACTTGCAGAGAGAAAATGCTGATTGAGTGAGACACTACTGCTGTCACATTCACAGTTCTCCAGGAGCTCTTCTTTGATAGTTTTGACTGACATAGTTTTTGCCAGTAAGTTTTCATTACTATCGGTATGCACTAGTAGTTCCATAGTTTCAGCATGAAACAACTACTCTAATCCTCGTTTCCTATTTTAAAAAGTTCTTTACATCCATAGTCCACCTGAAAAGAAAACATTATTAGTTCACTTTATTTTCTTTATATACATCATGGAAAACTGAAAAACATTTTCTAGGGTATAACACTCTCTCAGCATTTTTTCCAGGAGCACATAGTAAAACTATCAGAGTGACCTAACATTTTGATCAAAAGATATTATCAACCCTAGCCATAACCCTATACACAAAATAAGTCAATGGAATTTCCAAAAAAGCAAATTTAGCATTTGTTCCCACTTAGAGAATCTGACCATGCACTAGTCCATCTTATACTAAATTACAAACCTACTCTTAAAACTACAAAGAGAGTAATAAAAACAGTTAAGATGTGGTTTGAAGAGGTGGTAAAAAACTATGAGGATGCATTGAGAAAACTAACTGGGAAATCATTACTGAGAACTGTCCAGACATAAGTGAACTAACAGAAACTGTTAACTCGTATCTATTATTCTGCGAGGAGTTAACAATTCCAACAAAAACAATACAAGTCTATGGAAATAATAAGCCCTGGATGACCAAAAAAATCAAACATCTTATTATAGAAAAGAAAAGAAAGTATAAGGCTAGCAACGAAGACTTTAAAAATGCTAAAAATAAAACGAAAAAAGCAATAATTGAAGGGAAAAAACATACAAAGAAAAAATTGAGAATTTCTTTGTAAATAACAACTCAAAAGTATGCTGGGAGGGATTAAAGAAAATAACAGGCTGCGCCTCAAAATGAGAACGATTTTCAGTGGATGAGGAGAAATTCACCAAAGAACTAAATGATTTTTATTATTGTTTCTCAAAGAAGATTTTGTTGATCTACACAAAGAAATTTTCAACACTGACCAAGGAAAAACAAGAACCCTAGGACAATTTTGTAACTGAAGATGAGGTGACCTTATTATTTAAGAGTAAACGTAACAAAAGCTTCTGGACCAGATAAAATTAGTGGCAAGCTGATCAAGCTATGTGCAGAACAAATCTCATTTATCTTCTCTCACATCTTTAACCACAGCAATTGTGTGTAATTCCACACATCTGGAAAACTTCAGAGATCGTACCAGTGCCAAAGAAACCAATAATAGATCTATAGCTTAAATGATTTCCACCCAGTAGCACTAACCCCTATAGTTATGAAATCTTTTGAAAAATATATGCTTAAACAACTTGTAGCAAAAGTCAATAACAGCCTAGACCCTCACCAATTTGCATATAAAGCAGCTAGGGGAACTGAGGATGCAATTCTATTGCTTTTGGACCAGCTTTATAAGCATCTCGATACATCCAAAACATATGCACGAGTCCTCTTCATAGATTTCTCCTCAGCTTTCAATACCATACAGCCACATCTAATGATAAACAAACTGAGTAACTTAAATGTAAGCCCTTACATACAAGCATGGGTTCTAAACTTTTTAACCCAACGTCCCCAGTATGTTAAAGTCAACAACACCAAATCTTCAACTCGAGTACTATGTAAAGGTGCTCCACAAGGTTGTGTACTTTCTCCTGTACTGTACACTCTTTACACTAATGACATAAGAAGCATCTATGACTCAGTTAAACTCATTAAATTCGCTCATGATACTGCCATAGTTGGTCTTATTTCAGGAGACGAAACTCAGTATCGAAGCTCGATAGAAGAGTTTACAAACTGGTGCACTGACAACTTTCTAGAACTGAATGTCACAAAAACTAAAGAACTTTTATAATAGATTTCAGAAAGAAAAAACAAACTATATGTGAACTGCAAATAAACACTGCATCTATAGAACAAGTGAAGGCATAAATATCTAGGTGTTACAATTAATAACAAACTTTCATGGGAAGACCACCTTGGAACTCTGACAATGAAAACAGCCCAGAGACTTTTTAAATTTTTTTCTATACAAACTCAATAGCTTTAAACTAAACAAGAAGATCCTAGATATTTTTTTGGGCGCGACTATAAAAAATCTGCTAACCTACGGAATAAGTTGTTGGCAACGCAACACTTCATCTAAACTGTTACGCCGTCTAGAAAACATCATAAAATGTTATGGGGCATCACAAATCACACTCACAAAATTACCACATTTAAAGAAACTTTTTGAACAAAAGTGTCTAAGAAAAATCGAAAAAATCTTGGAAGACAACAGCCACCCGCTCCACCAGAACTACGTCAGGTCGTCCAGAAGTGGGTGACTGCTGTCAATCAAAACAAGAACAGAGCGGTACAAAAACATGTTCATACCTCACTAGGTCAGACTTTATCACCACCACTCGTTGATCAGGAAACAGGAAAAGCACCAAGATGCCTGTGTGTAGTCGCTGAATGAACTCTTTCTGTTTTGTCTACCTCAGGTTGTATTTATGTGTATGTTTCTGTTTGTGTTGTAATCACAAATTTCCATAAGGATCAACAAAGCAATGTTAGTCTGAATTTATAAGATAAGAAGAAAGAAGTAAGGAATATCCAGGGGTTGCTGAAAAAAAAAAATTCAGACAAGTTAACAATAGAAATGTTAGGTCTTATTCTATATATATTTATATATTATAGCTCATCTAGATCTAGAATTTCAGATCTATATTAGGGCATTCAGTGATAAAATAGTTATTTACTTATATGCAATGAAACTACTATAGCTAGATGGATAATTTTAGATATAAATGACACAAAAAGAATTTTGAAAATCGGATTTATAATTAGTTCAAAAGTTATAATTTTTTTTAGTTAATTATTTAGACCTCTTCTTTGCCTTTGTATTTTACTTATTTTTTTGTCCCACTTTGGTTGTCTTGTCTTACATTGCCACTTTGAATTATTTTTTAAAATCTATATAGATCTAAATATTATTTAGCTTTTAAATATATATTTTAAGATACATTAAAATCAATATTCCTGTGATTTTTTCAATGTTATTTAACTGTTAATTAACATTATGAAATAATATTTTAAGTGAGAAAATATTTTTATAACCCTAGTTGCGGGTTGCGGACTGAAAGGGTAAATGTGTGTGCGGCCTACTGACACACATGATTCAGGCCAATCACACATTAACCCTTTCAGTCCGCAACTGGGGTTATAACAATATGTTCATCTGACATGGCATTCATTCATGGCACTTCCGGCCCCCCCCCCCTCCCTACGCAATGTCTAGATTTAGTCTAGATCTAATTCTAATGTACATGATCTGACTTATTGGAGTTATGACCATGTCATACAAAGATGGCCTAAAATCAAAAGTGTAATTAAATAAATACAAAATCAACTAAAATGTTTGTTTTTACGGCTAAATACATTTATAAACATAATAAAGGAAAAATTCATTTGACCCATTTATACAGCACAAGATGATTGGCTGGGCCCAGTCACGTGACCTACTTTTAACATCGCGAATGATGCAAAGGGAAAAAAAGAGGGCTGAGCGAGTGATTTGATTGGACCAAAATAAAAGATTACTTTCAATCAAAAGCCACTGGAATTGTCAATACTTACAAAAAAACTAATTTCACACAAAGAATCGGCAATTGATGAGCTTTAAAACGATGTTTGAAATTTTCTTTGGGGTTAAACAGAATATGAAGATATTACAAAGAGAAAACTTCTTCCACCTGCAACAGTTTCGTACAAGACTTGCTTTTATAGCTATCTTAAAATGATGCAAAGGGAAAAAAAGAGGGCTGAGCGAGTGATTTGATTGGACCAAAATAAAAGATTACTTTCAATCAAAAGCCGCTGGAATTGTCAATACTTACAAAAAAACTAATTTCACACATAGAATCGGCAATTGATGAGCTTTAAAACGATGTTTGAAATTTTTTGGGGGGTTAAACAGAATATGAAGATATTACAAAGAGAAAACTTCTTCCACCTGCAACAGTTTCGTACTTGCTTTTATAGCTATCTTAAAATTTCAAACAGTAATTGAAACGTCATCCATTTCTGTGTACAACGGTGTATCTACGACTTATATTCACAAGAGGCTTTTAAATAGAAAATGGATATACCCTAACCTCATTTCACAGTGAAGTGGGAAAAAAAAATACGGACATTTTTTCCGGGCGGACTGAACGGCCTATCTGTATTAGAGTTTGACTCTAACACTCAGACCAGACAGTTAAGGTCAATCTAGATCTAGACCTAGTAAAGTATAGTCTGTAGTGTAGACACTAATACTAAGACTAAAATTAAAATAGATCTAGTCAATTCTAGTCTAGTCTAGTTCAAACTTCAAAGTTGCAATATATAATATAATATAATTAGATATATATAATAATTTAATATAATATAATAGATCAGAATTATTAGATTATTTAGATCTAATTAACTATTTAATTTAATATTATCTTCAAACAGTGAGGCCTTTAATTTTAAATTTGATTAGTACCATGATTACAATAACATCATGAACAATAACATGTTTATGATCAATCATAATCAATAAATCATGGTCATGATTAATTATCATAATCAGATAATGATGATTATTATCATCGACATCATCATCATGTGACGTCATGTCATTCAATATTCATGATCATTATTTATTGATCATCATAAAATCATATCAATCAGGCTCAGGCTCAGGTGATGATGAGTTAATTAATAAAGTTTGATGGGAAGTTTTAAGTTTTACCGTGACTGTGACTGGCGTGACAAGTCCTTATTATTTTATAATAAGCCATATTTTTTGTTTCTCGTAAGTCTAGATCTAGTCTAAGTAATTTTCCCTTTTAGTTTTAGAAAATCTAGACTAGAGATCTAGACTCTATATAATCTATACAAACTAAATGTCAATATTGTCAACCTATTAGAGTTACTGGCCTTGGCAATTTCAAAATGTAACTCGAAAAATCACAAACCTATTTCTATATCTAGATCTATATATCTATATCTATATATACATCCAGGGCCGCCGCTGCCTATTGTGCAATGTTGCACGCAGGCGGCCGAATCCCAGGGGCGGCCAAATCATTATTTAAAGTTTGTTTTTTATTAAGTAAAATAAAACAAAATACTTAAATATTTTATATATTCTAATTAATAGTCTACATTCTAATTATTCCATTATCCTTTGAAAACTTAAAAAAAAGATATTCATAAATAAGAAATTATTTTGTAAACTTTCGAAGAAATCAAATAGTGCAGTACGCGAGGGATTACAATGTTTTCCACAGGTCAAGTTATTGTAAGTTTATTTATTAGAAACTATAAAACGCTTCCATCGGTGTCAGTTGTAGGCCTACTAGCTGTCTGGAGCTACAAGCAAACGATATGAAAAGGGGGGAGGGCGGCGACAAATAAATGTTTTATTTTCATTGTAGTTATTAATCCATATCAGAATATTGGTAAAATAACATTATTTCAATGTTTTAAAAATTAAATAAGACCTTGTCAAGAGGCGTATGCAAAAAATGGGTCATTCTTTGGATTTTTGTTTGTCTTAGAATGGTCGAATTTCTTCTTCGTCATTATAGTGATGACTTTTTTTGTGAAAAAAAAGGTCCGCAACAGAAATGTCTAACTAAAAAAAGATCACGCCAATTACAGACGTCCGTGCACTATATGTACCTAAAATGTCCCTCGCATAATACTATTGACCCAGGCTGCATCTTATTAAGCTTTATATGACCCTCGACTTTTTTTTTTTTTACTACGACTAATAGTGCGTTCTTAAAGAAAACACCAGCTTCTAAGGGGGTTCGAACGAAAATTTTGTTATCTAGGAGGTCGCCCCCTGAAATGTGAGAAACACTTGACTTGTTTTTTTTTTTTTTTTAATTTCAATTCAGCGCTGAGTTGCTTTATTTTGTGCTAGTGGTGTTGGATAAATTTGTAGGCACCTCTGAAACCGCGTCTGTCAGAAGATCGTGGATACAATGCCCATTTCTCCAAAATACAATCGTTATAATTAAAGTTAAAAAGTTGAAAAAGTTGCACCGTCAATGGCTTTTGTATTTCGAGTCTTTTTAGTTAACATATAATTGTCCAGACCATATAACACTGTTGAGCAGTCAAGGTTATCGAGAAACTGTTTTTGATCAAGATCATTTACACTGTTTATTGTAATATACCATCGTCGCAACTATAAGCGAGTAGTCAGAATAAGATGCGTTTTTGATATATATCAGAAAGAATTAATAATTCTGAATGCACATAAATCCAAAATTGTTCCTAGTGCATGATTCATAGTTGTACTTGAGGGATACAACGGGGCGAATATGAAAGGAAAAAATGGAATAATCTACAAAAATGGTTTTAAATCAAAGGGCACTTTTGGTACAGTGTCCAGATCAGTTATATGATGTTTTTTTTCTGGAAATAAAAAGAGGGGAGGGGGGAGCGGCATTTTAAAATTTCGCACGCAGGCGGTCACACCCCTTGCGGCGGCCCTGTATATATATATATACATATACATATATATATATATATAAAAGCTATAATATATATATATATATATATAGGGTCAGGGCCAGTAGCGCTTTAGGATGCCTTCAGGCGAGAGTTTGGCGGAATAAATCGCTCCGCCTGCCAAAAGTAGTCGTTTTTTGGTAAGCTAAAAGGTGGTCGACGTAACAAAAGTGTCCCATGGAAATGCTTTAAAGACCAGCTTAGGCGCCAACTTGCCTTAGCAGACATAGAAGAGAGCACATGATTGCATGCAACCTCAGAACGACAGCTAGAGGTTACTCACAAAGGCTGCGGGATGCACATTTGAGACCAAAAGGAAATCTGCTGCCGAGGACAGACGCAGACGGCGAAAAGAAAATCTTAATCGACCACGTCGGACAATGGTTATGCTTGCTATGGTTGTGGGAAAATATGTAGGTCACAGCTGGGGCTGCGTAGCGTAGCACATTGTATTCCTCACTAATCATCGGACTCGAAGACAAGCGAGGAATGCAGTATTTCCCGTGGAAATAAGATTCATATAGAAGTGTTGAGAGAACCACCGCCTGGTAGACATTGATTTTTGTAGGCAGGCGGAGCGATTTGTTCCGCCAAACTCTAGCCTGAAGGCGTCCAAAAGCGTTACTGGCCCTGGTCAGACGGTATTAAACTTCCACTGAAAGTAAGGCGCCATTTGATACTATACTACCCAGATATGTGATGTGGTCTACCACGTTAATGGGCTGTCCGTTTACAGTGATCTTTGGGGCTAAGTAGTTGTTGTTGTTGTTTTTTTTGGTGACTTCTGGAACATAACTTCTGTTTTCCCGAGGTTTATAGATAAACGAAAGATGCGGCAGCGTTTGCAAATTCGTTGACCGCGTTCTGGAGGTCATGTTCCTTGTGAGCTAGCAGGGCGCAATCATCGGCATAGAGAAGCTCCGGTATGACCATCTCTTGTTTTTTGTATGGGATAGTAGACGTCGAAGATTGAACACATTGCCGTCTGAACGAAACCTGATGTAGATGCTTTCGTGCAATTGCTGCCTCATAAAACCCCCTAGACACCCAAAACGGTCAAACTTTAATCCACCTTGTCACAGGACGATAAAATCCAAAAATAGGTTAAAATATAAATTATTAGTATATATTATTAACATAAGTATAGAATTCGTAAATATTCGTATATAAATTGTGTGATTTCTCTACTAATAATCGTCCGCCACCCTCTTCGCCCCTACCGCCCCCCCCTGAATCCGCCAGTGACATACATACATACATACATACATACATACATACATACATACATACATACATACATACATACATACATACATACATACATACATACATACATACATACATACATACATACATACATACACACACACACACACATACATACGCCTTACTTTCTGCTTATTTATGTATATATAATTATGAATCCTTCGGCTGTAGCCTTTTTTTTTTCTTCTTTTGATTTCAAATGTCCCGTGGCTTTTGTAAGAGTTCTTCATTCGTCACTTTCGGATTCCATTTTCTGCCTAATAATCTATTAATTTTTTTGAGTTGATCTTGAAACAAGCGCTTCTCGCGAGCACATGAGGTACCAATGCTATAAGGTACACCTTCCATTACGGGGCGAAAGTTCGTCTTTCGCCAACGGCCATGCCTCACCCGGGATAGGTAACCAACCAAGCTAACTATATGTAGCGCCTCTACGCTGTCCATATTGGCGCTCCGAAGAACACTGTTTTTATGTAGTGTCGTTTTGAAAGCGGAAACACTAGCTATTATACATGGAGCGGAAATACCTTTGATTGATGTGTCATAGGCGGCAACCTTGTCTCAGCTATATAGGGACCCATAAAAGGGTTTTGAGAGCAACTGCTTTATTATCTTTTTTCAAAGGGCCTCTATAATTTGTGACCGTAAACTCATTGTCGCTTAAAAAACTGCCCACTGTAGTTTCTCATTTGCATAAATGATCTTATCTTATCTTATAGATTACAGACATTACCGGTATTTCAACGAGAGGATATTATTACGTAATACGTATTTCATGTGTCAATCAAGTCACGCATGGTAGTCCACTGCCAAGTCGTTGGTTTTTCTGATTGAATCAGGTAACCCAATCGAATGCATGCTCTAGGGAAGAAGGAGCACTTGTACGAAATTGTTCTAGCATATGTAATCTTTATGTCTAACTATTACTGCTGCTTTTCTTTTAAGTTTTCTGCCCTGAAGTGTCTCTAAATTTAGTGATTTTACTAATGGAGTTACTATGATCAAATATAAATATTCGTTTGTTACAAATCTCACTGCTCTATTTTGTGGCTGTTCTAGTTTCTTTGTGTTTTCTGGAGTTGAGGGGGTCCCAGATAGAGGACGAAAAAAACAAAAAAAACTATTTGGTTTTGGATCTTTACACCTTCCCTCTCCTCACACACAAACTAATAAAATGACACACCCACTTTGGGAAAGCTAAATCATTATTTGAAACTTACCAGGTATTTCCGAAAGTATTTCTTGAACTACAAACATGTAGCCCAGCTGTTGCAGGCTATTTATGTTATCACGATCGGGAATACATTTTTTTTTACCTGTTGGTGTTACGATTCAGCCGTGCCTACTGACGCATGTCCTAAATCATTCAGTGCACCATGGAGGACCTCTCGACACAGTCAGTGAAGACGAACTCAGGTTAGTTGTAAATCAAAACTAAAAAAAAAAAGAAAATAGGCTGTAGTCTATAAGGTGTACCTCTAATTTATAGTATAATAACATTGAAAATTGATGTGTTAATATTTTATTGAGCTTAAAAGAATTAGGCTGCAGCATTACTTTTGACTGCTATTTTATTTTGAATAACATTTACATTGTTGAACTCGGCAAAAGTTCTTATCAATAATAGGAAAAAATGATCATGTGGGAATGACCTATTTGTATTACTGATAAACCAAAAAAAATCTTGCTATAGTCGCATTTGTTGATTTGAGTTTAAATAATGTGTGATTCCACAGTGTGATAGCTCTAACCAAAGTAGTTAATTACACGACAGTACTCATTATTACTTTGTTAGCTGATTAAGAATCTCAACGGCCTTAAGCTCAACTCTTTCTTGAACACTCAAGAAAATTCTAAATTTGATTTATATTTTTTTTTTTTCGTCAAGATTTTCCCGGTTGACTTTCACACGACATGCCGTGTCATCAAAACTTAGCAATCCACAAAATATGCAAAAATTGTGCTTTTATAGTTCTTGAGAGTTAAACGTAACGGACGGACAGACAAACAGACAGACTACACAAAACTGATTACGGGTGTTTCCATTGTGAGGGCCGCTAAAAAAAATATAATTGAGTATTAAGAATTGTTTAGATCTCTTTAAAAAAAAAAAAAGCAAAATCTCGATAGGATGGCTGCCTAGTCGTGTGGTTTGCGCGCTGGACTGTCGTTCGGACTTAAACGATGTTCCCGGGTTCAAACCTTGCCCGCTCCCATCCCCCCCTCATCCTGCGGGAGCTTTGGACTAGGAAGTAAATTATTTTCATCTCTGAAGGAACATCCGAAACATGTAAAACATTTTACAAACATAATATAGTGTCGTTACTGTTGTATCTCATAATTGACAAGTTTCTTTTGAGTGAAGAGTGAATCGACAGAATCCTTCATGACCATTTTCACCGTCTATATCAAGACAGTTCGATTAAAAAAGCAAATAGAATCATGTGACTAGTCTTTATATTTCTGTATCTATCAGTATATCAGTAAACATTCTAAACAAATCTAAACAATGATTTTTCAAAAGGGGAGGAGGATAATTTTAAAATAGGCCAATGTAAAAAAAAAATGAAATCAAGATTACAAAGTGGTCCACCAAGGCAGCTCTAGCTTAAAAGGCAGGTTTCAATATTTTCAGTACGAATATTAGAAGTTATTAATAAACAAGCAATCAACAATCACAACTCTAACCCTAACCCTAACTCAGTCAATAAAAAACGTGTGCGGGTCCTCGGTAGGGTGCACGAGTGCCGAGGTATGCTAATATGTTATTAATATTGTAATAACTGAAGGGAGGCAAACTCAACGAGGACATAGATGTTTATTTACATAGAGACATGACAAACACAGAGGGCATCTGCCTTGAGTACAGCATCTCCATATTGGCTCTCTCCTTGGGCGGAAATCGTTAGTCCTAATGTCAACATCCGACTTGTTTAGTCACAGATAGTGCGCACCTTCTTTCTGCACTATCTTGGATGGCGGTGCGCATGGCAAAGTCATAACATTGCCCCCGTCTTAGCACTTTTCGTCCCGAAAAGAAACAGTGCAGCTGAGGTTTGACAGTTCAGGTGGAGGTCAATCAGTGGGAGCCACAGGCGGCATGGAGCGTGTTCCCCACGAAGCCATCCGCATTGTTTTCCTCCAGTGCCGCTTTCTCTTTCTCCAGTTGACCAGGCTGTTGTTGCGACGATGACGTGGCCGTTTGACACACAAAGAGATATTGTCGAGCACTGTTTTCTTCAGCACAGCCGTTGATTGGACACGCTGTCTCAGCAGACCTTCCCGACAGACGCCTCTCAAGGGAGCTGCAGGTTCGCTTGCAGCCACGTTGCAAGCAAAGTCCAATGCACCGCAGTCATCCTCAGACAACAGTCTTACGTCCAGAAGATAGGTCTCTTCAGGTTCAAGTGGAAAATGTCTTCCTCTTGACAGCTCAGATTTAGAGTGGTTTGATTGACATTCATCTATGCCAATGTCGATGATGATGGTAGAAGTACATATGTCCTGTTGGTGGTTTTCTTGGCATCTAAATTCTATGTGTGAAGCGCCGCACGTACAATTCATGGTAAACTTCTGGATCCAGTTGTCAAGCTTCGAATTTCCCTCGTAAGCACCGGCAGATAGGCAGAGGTCCTTAAGGTCTACAGCAACAGGCTTAGACGCAGACCCAACGTTGTCTTCATCTGTCCGGCTAATTGAGATACATGTATCAGGTACAACAGGAACAAACGCTTCAGGCACGTAAGTCTTCAGTTCCTTCATTTGTCTCTTTCCCTTCGATTTGAGATCATCACAGCAATCATTGTTACGTTTCTCGTCTTGAAAGTCACAACCACAAGACTTGCTCACAACACAGACGGCGCTCCAATCCCCAGCGTCTCCGTCACCACTGTTTGTGCATCCACAGTCTTGACCACGCAATTTCTTTACCAACGAGTCTACAGGCAACTGCTCTTTTACCAACGAGTCTACTCCTTCTTTCAATTGAGACACCATTTTATCTACCTTGTTCCCCATACTGTTAATTTGTTCACACATTGCATCAATACCTTCATTTATCTTGCCAATAAGCTCATAAATCTCCGGTTCAATTTCAAATAGGTAGGTCTCCGGATCTTCGTCTTCATCAATTAGGGCTTGCCGAAGACGAGCTGTAAGCACCTCCTTGCTACCACCAAGCTTCAGACGTCTGTAACGAAGTTCTGCTTAGCTCTTTAACTAAAAGCTGGTCTAGTTGTTTCAAAGATACCATTGTGCTAGAATCCTACCTCCTCTCGTTGAGTCGCCTATAATCCCAAAGTCATAACAATATTATTGCATCATTACTAGTCCATGAATTGTTGGTTATGAAAATATGGCTCAGCGTGAGTAATAAATCTGTAAGGGGCAATATGTCATTCATGGCTTATTAACACTGCTTATTAAACTTTATTTTAAAATATGTATTAATTATGTACGTACAAAATGCCTTCTTTCTTTTGTAAAAACAAAAATATACGTATTCTGCTAATAGAAGCTTCTATGACATAAAATACACTATTTAGTATTTTATTTATTTACAGCATTTATATATTCAGAAATAACAAAACCGTTTACATAAATGTTATTAAAGGGCTACTATTTCCTCTTCTTAATAAATCACCCTGTGTATGTTATTATCAATAGTGAATAGGTTTTGAAAATGTTTTTTTTTTTTTTTAAACAAAAAACCGCCATTAAGTATATAATTTTATAAACAAAAGATTCACTTGCAGAAGATACAAAGTAGCAGATGCACCAGAACTTTACAAGCTGCAAGATACCATGATATCGGATTTTCAAAACCTTTTGTAGTTTTGATTCTCTAAACGTGCTAGAAGGGCAGCACGCAAAGCTAATAGCGCTTTTTCTCCTTTCGGGGATTTAAAATAAAGTTTCCAAGAAATTCGAACAAGAGAAAAAAAAAAGTTTCTGCGGGAATACCAGTTTTATTTTTATAAGGTTAAACACTTTAATCATTTAATCAATATGCTTAAATATGAGTTTTCAATCGCTGTAGATTAAAGTTAAAATTAGCCAATACGGAAGTTAGTATAACTATTTTTTTTTTTACATGGAGGAGGAGTCGAATCAGAAACCCCATTGGTAGCGAACCATGCTGAGAACTACTCCTTAGAGCACGTGAAAGGAAGCAAGCAGTGAGTCTTAAGGTCACCTTGTCCCCGTACAAGGACAGCCCTAATGTCGGACATGTACCAGTTTTCTCTCTATCTAATCTTTGTCCCGATTGTCTTTCATGCAGAACTCGGCATTCGTAAAGAATGTGTTCTATTGTCTCGTCGTCCTCCATGCAGTGGCGGCACCGTGTGTCGTATTTTTCCCTCCACTGTCCGCAGTAAACACTAATTGTTATTGGACAGTGACCGACTCGAAACTGGGCTAGGACGGCCTGTTCCGCACGACTGAGTTATCACCACGCATCCTTTCTGTCTGGTCTACTGACCACTCCACAATGGGCGGGCACCCATTCACACCTCTCCGACCATGAGGAGGTCCCATACCTTTGTGACACCTTCTTCTAGCCCCTCTAATGCCTCTAGAGAGGACATCGAGTCTGTAAACAAGACCACGTCGTTGGGTGGCACTTCCACCAATTCCAGTGCCTGGAACATTGCCTCCAGTTCAGCCTCGATGCAAATTTTTCCCGGCAGGGTCCCATGAGCTCAGTCGAACTACCGCCCCATACCCAGCTTTCACAGTGCCCTCGAGCGTCTGCACAGAGCTGTGTAGAAGGTGGTCACTCCAGCTGGATACGATGCGATAGTCTCTCTGGCTGCATAAGGTAGCCGTGTGGGATGACTCTGCCTTGTTACCACTGGGTCAAGGAGGCACTTCCGTATCGCCGGCATGCAGTGAGCCTCCATCGGGAAGAAAGAACCGGATGGGGAAAGAGCAGCTCCACCGGCAGATTCATCTCTCTGACCAGCCCATCCTCCACATGCTTGAAGCAGGGCCGGTTTTGAGACGTCTCCTGCTCTCCCAGATGTCGACCAGACGTCTGATAGGGCATCCCTGGAGGAGGAGCCACCCGTCTCGATTAATTAGCTGGTCGATCATTATTTAAGATTATATAGCCTAAGAACGATAAATTACTGATTAGCAATATATTTTGCTTGCAGAAGTCAAATTAATAGTAGATTTTAAAGAGTTCAAAATACTATTTTGCAGTAAAGTACACGAATGTATGACCACGTGACTGTCTTTATGAGTTCTAACCATGTTTACCGTCATCTTTGCTTACCTCCCGCGGAGTCTAACCAAACCCTTATGGCTCATGAGCTTAGCATATATAAAGAAAGATGAGAATGAGTGTGGCGTTTTTAAAATGAATTATGAAACATAGGCCTTCTGTAACTTGATTGCAGTCGATGAAGCATTTTCCCATTTCGCAGACTCGTAAAAAAGACCAATGCACTAAAGCAAGTGGGACATTATTAATGGTTAAGGCCACCTAGTCTTTGTTTCGTAATATGATTATTAAAACCATAAAGTCGCACAATTTGCTTGTGCAACACACTGTTGTCATATGTCTATGGGTGTCGTACAATTGGCTTGTGAAACACACTGTTGTCATATGTCTATGGGTGTCGTACAATTGGCTTGTGAAACACACTGTTGTCATATGTCTATGGGTGTCGTACAATTTGCTTGTGAAACACACTGTTGTCATATGTCTATGGGTGTCGTACAATTGGCTTGTGACACACACTGTTGTCATATGTCTATGGGTGTCGTACAATAGAAGCAATTCCAACAATTTTAATACAATAGTTTTTTTTGTTTTTTTTTTGTTTTTCAAAGACCAAAATATAGACAGCAATGACACACTGAAGTACCAAGGACGTTATAGAGGTAAGTGCAAGAATAGAAGGATACAAAAGAAAACTGAAGGTAGATATAACAGGAGATAAACACAAAGGGAGATAACGATACAAAAGAAAACTGAAGGTAGATATAACAGGAGATAAACACAAAGGGAGATAACGATACAAAAGAAAACTGAAGGTAGATATAACAGGAGATAAACACAAAGGGGTTAACGATACCAAAGAAAACTGAAGGTAGATATAACAGGAGATAAATACAAAGGAGTTAACGATACAAAAGAAAACTGAAGGTAGATATAACAGGAGATAAATACAAAGGGGTTAACGATACAAAAGAAAACTGAAGGTAGATATAACAGGAGATAAATACAAAGGGGTTAACGATACAAAAGAAAACTGAAGGTAGATATAACAGGAGATAAATACAAAGGGAGATAACGATACAAAAGAAAACTGAAGGTAGATATAACAGGAGATAAATACAAAGGGGTTAACGATACAAAAGAAAACTGAAGGTAGATATAACAGGAGATAAATACAAAGGGGTTAACGATACAAAAGAAAACTGAAGGTAGATATAACAGGAGATAAATACAAAGGGGTTAACGATACAAAAGAAAACTGAAGGTAGATATAACAGGAGATAAATACAAAGGGAGATAACGATACAAAAGAAAACTGAAGGTAGATATAACAGGAGATAAACACAAAGGGAGATAACGATACAAAAGAAAACTGAAGGTAGATATAACAGGAGATAAATACAAAGGGGTTAGCGATATAAATGAAAACAGAAGGTATATTTAACAGAAGATAAATACAAAGGGGTTAGCGATACAAATGAAAACAGAAGGTAGATATAACAGGAGATAAACACAAAGGGAGATAACGATGCAAATGAAAACAGAAGGTAGATATAAGAGAATTTGATACATTGCGAAAAAAGACTGGTACTAAAGAAAAAAATAGATCTTCAGTTTAATAACAAACAACAATGGAAACTCAACTATAGCCTTTTTTTTTTTCTAATACACATAAAGAATGAAAATTGTAATTAAAAAAAAAATACAACTAGGTCCGCTCATTTTTTTATATGGCTTAATTTTAAATTAAATTATTTTTATTAAGAGCATTTTTTATTAAAGCATATGGAAGTGTTTAGAGGCTTCCACAAAAATCTTCACGGGGCCTTTACTTACATATATCCGGTAATGGATATAACATACTTTTTAAATATCTGTAACATATCTACACCATAACTAATCACGCCCTTTATATTTAGCCGGAGAGGTCAATAAGTTATCATGCTACGTAATGGGATCACTGTCTTTTCAGTATTTCACTGTACAATATGTTTTTGTTTTTTAATGTTATACCTTCCTCTTTAAAAAAACAAATTAAGCCAATTTTTTTTTTATTTCAGGTCGTCACGAAATAGGCCTATGTCCTGAGGTGGTAGCTTCACCGACCAAAGTTTTAAACTGCGAGAAAAAAATAAAACATAAGGAGTTCATTCCTTACAAGATGTTTTCAATGATGGACTTTCCAGAACATTACAGGGACATTGATTTGCTGCAGATTGTGCACATTATTGCTTTTTTGACTGTCAAAATCATCGTCAAATGTGTAAGTCAAGATCGACCTCTGTTAGATGAATTTAATCAGCCGTATCCTCTAGCAGAATTCAGGGGAAGCGAAGATTCTCATTTCGGTACAGGAAGAATCGGTACTGTCTGGAGTTATTCGGAAAACGACGATAAGCCATGCCCTTGTTCAAAGTGCCACAACTCGGGTAATCCAACCAAGGTCTGGGGTTTGATAAGAGTTATCACCGCTGTGCACGTTGTTTTTGACCAAAAGGAAGCACTTCGTTCCGAGTGTCTGTTCGGATTCGACAGCTTGGACGCTGTTCCCACTCTTTTGGAAGGCGTAGGCATGGAGAGGGCGGATACAAATGACGACCGGTGTCATCTCTCGTGTGTCACTCACGATGTTTCATTGCTTCAGAAGATAAAACCCAAGTGGAGTAGTTATCCCATTTATCACAGCAATGTCTTGAAAAAGTTCACCGCTCTTGACGACAAGCTAGTCATAATCGTTGCCCACCCGCATGGGTGCCCCAAACAAGTGTCCATAGGTGACTGGATATACAGAGATGAGACTGGTGACAAGTCATCAGAAGGCCACCCTTATGTCAAGTATAACTACACAACAGCAACTTGCCAAGGGTCAAGTGGGGCTACTCTGTATATTCTGGGACGAAAGTGGAAACTGTGGTACAACCAAGTACACAGTGGCTATGATAGCAACAACAGGTTTAACTACAGCGGAACTGGCTGCGATTAGTACTAGGACAGATAGCTTTTTGTAGGCTTGCAAGAGGGTGATATGCCCCCCCCCCCCTTTTTTCTTTTCTATTGAGCTTTTAGATATTGTAAGTTTGATATCAATTAATCTTTCGAATAAGGCGCTACATCACTAGCTGTACCTGTAGACCCTGGAACATGATCAGGACATCAAACTTTCCTCGTGAAATCTTCCATATGTCTACTTTAATTTTTGCTTTTATTAAATCTTCGGATTATACCGGTAGATTAAGCATGAGCCTACAAGTCTTTGGTCAGTGACAGAGTAAATAATTTGTTTATGGCACTATTGTTTTAGTTTCTTCAATGCTTTTTTCTTTTATTGGGTTTTGAGTGTGGTGTTATAAACTGCATACATTTAAGCTTGTATTTTTAACTGATCCAACATACTTTCCATTTGCTAAAGGTTATGAGTTCTTTACAACACAATAAATAAATAAAACATTTAGACAATTCAAACTTTGTTTTGTTTCTCTTTGAACGAAGTGATTTCTCTTCAAATCGACACTTATTAGAGCCTCACCTCTTCAAATTGACACTTATTAAAGCCTCATCTCTACAAATACATTTGTGTGTTCTCATTTAAACAGAATTATTTTCATTGCTTACTTGAATGTTCTGATGTTTGTTCTTAGAAATGGAATGGAAGAGTTCAGTCAATTAAAAGAGCCAAAGTGGACTAGTTACTGCATGGAATATTTGAAATATGATTTTCAATACCAAACATTTAGCTGGCTAACTAAAACACTTGTTACAGGTACATGTAATTTGGTCAAGAACCTGAGAACTAGCTTTAAGTAGAAATTATAATTCTGGGTTCATGTTATTTTGTGATATCAAAATCTTACAAACAAGATAGTATTGTAAACAAGCATCACCAGTATTGTATAGTTAACTGGCAGCAAAGTTTCTTAGAAATAAAAAGTAGTATTAACTCTATACCAGCGTTGATTCCACCAGAATGTGATAAATAATTACGGAGAGAAAGAGTTAATAAAGAGCATTCTTATTTTAATTCCACAACTTAAATCTTATAAGATAGATTTACTAATATTTTACAGGCCTAATCTTTCAATTTAGTTCATTTACAATACTGGTACCAATAATATGTTTAAAAATGTAATATTCATATGAACATTTTCATAGAGTGAAAGACCATAAAACAAAAGTTGTAAGTAGATAATGCATGATTTATTATCAACACAAAACAATCTTTGCCCTGGTCAAGAGTGACAAAGTACATGACAATAATGCATGCAGCACATAACACAAGTCAACTCTTGCTAGAGCAAAGTAACCATGCAACCAAGTAGTGCTAGAGTAGAAAAGGTTGATACATTATTTACATTTTTTTGTTGGTCCTGTTTAGATATACATTTATACAGTGACAAAATAGAAAGTCGTTTATGATAATTGCTATTCTTATAAGTTTATTAAATAGAATATATTAATAGAATAATATTTTTTTTTGCATTTTAATAAATGAACGTTATAATTAGAATCAACATATAGATCAGAATTGCATACGAACACAACACTCATTGTCAACAGTGCATTAATCAAAAAATTCTTCAATGTAACATTGCCAACGAAACCAAACATTCGTCAAATCAACAGTATGTAAAAAAAAAAATAAAAAAAAATCACCAAGTCAACAGTGCCTAAATAACAAATATCTATCAAGTGAAAATTAATTTGTCTTCATTATGAAGAAGCTGGTGATCACGATAGGCATCAGGATCTGTAAAGTATTCATCACATAAGTTACACTTGGTAGTGGCGTGGATTCTCTGGTGGTTCACTAGCCTGTGCTTCTCTATAAAGGCTTTGCCACAGTCTCCACATTGGAATGGCCTAACATTATCATGGATCTTTTTATGCCTCATTAACTTGGACTTTTCTAGAAAATTCTTACCACAAACCTCACACTTGTGAGGCTTGTCTTTGCTGTGTGTTTTCTCATGCCTGTTCAGCACAAACTTTTCTAAAAATTCTTTCCCACACTCTAAACACTTGTGGGATTTCCCACTTGTGTGTGCCCTTTTATGTCTAGCCAGACGAAATCTATCGGCAAACCCCTTCCCGCAATCATTGCACTTGTGTTGCTTCTTACAGATATATGGGACTTTTGATTTGGCATAGGTTTCAATCAACTGAGAAAAACTATCATTCCTTTTTTTAGTTTCATCCCTAATTATATGTCTGCTTCTTCTGTGCACAATGAGGTCCAACTCAAGCTTGAAACTTTTGAAACAAATATCACAAGTGAACCACTCTTCACCATTGTGCATGGACTGGTGTTTGGTCACATGCTCGGACTCTGAGAAAAATAGATCACAGACATCACACTTGAACTTCATTTTATCTGGGGAATATCGTTTGTGCTTCCTAGTGTGAACCAGAAGCTTATCATTTCTGGAAAAGCCCTCCCCACACAGGTTGCAAATGAAGGGCTTCTCCCCAGTGTGTAACATTCTGTGCCTGTTAAAACTGTATGTCTTGATGAACACTTTCCCACACACATCACATTCTTTAGGCTTTTTGGCAGC
This sequence comes from Biomphalaria glabrata, assembly GCF_947242115.1. Taxonomy (NCBI): domain Eukaryota; kingdom Metazoa; phylum Mollusca; class Gastropoda; family Planorbidae; genus Biomphalaria; species Biomphalaria glabrata. The sequence continues at coordinate 13,263,902 of NC_074728.1, forward strand.
ATGTCTCTCCTTGTGTCGGATAAGACTCAAAGAGCCTTGGACTTTCTTATAACAAATATCACATTCGAAGGTAATGTTATTGATTTTCTTCTTGCCTGTTTTAACACTGGGCAAGAGGGAACCATTGATAATTGCTGCTGACATTTCATCAACAGGTTCAATTTTGATAAGGCTAGGATCAATGGTAACAGAGTTATCAGGTTGAACAGATTGATCATTCAGGTAATTGTTAAGGTTTGTGGTCTCATGATGTGACCTAATGTGCACTTTGTATTTATCTTTCCTGTTAAATGTCTTGTCACAAAGATCACACTTAAATGGTTTTTCCCCAGTATGAATGAGCTTATGACGGTTGTAATTATAGGTACCTGCAAAATAATTGCCACAAATTTCACATTTGTAAGGCTGTGTTGAAAGCTTTTTACGTTTGCGCCAAGTTCCAGGTGTAGATGACAGGTCACCATAAAGGTGCAGTAATGAGTGAGAAATGTTGTCATCTGACTGTGTATCTACTGAACAAATTTTACAGTCCTTAAACGAGTCTGGAGTGTGTGTCAAACCACAGCTGCCAAGTGCCCAACTATCCTCACCAATTACATCACCATCAATAATTTCTGATTTAGGATTATCTCCACTATAATAACACTGGACAGGGGAAATGTTAGGGTAGGGAGAAACCTGGTGGTCATTTGCCAGGTCTTTATGACAACTGTTTTGCATGAACTCATTGTGACGCTTGTAAAAATCTCTAGACCTTTTCTTAAGTCTGCCATTAACATTCACTTTTACTACTGTATCCCCAAATTCATTGCTGATGTCATCACAAGAAATATTAGGGTTGAGAGTCATGATGTAGTGGCGCTCATCAGAAGAATAAGCCGTCTCTTCATTTTCATTAACTTCACGTTTAATCAAAACATTATTGAATGTATGCTTCTCTAGATCATCATTAGGTAAAGAATTGGGTTTGACTCCATTGCGAATGTGACTTAAAACAGCTGAATTCTTTCTTTGAATGATACCTGATTCATGCTTGTCCAGCTCTTCTAGGACAATGTCAAGCTCCTTCCTAACATCACAGTACTCTCTCCTGATCTCTTCATACTTCTTCTTCAATATGTCATGCTTCAACTTGATTTTAAAATACTTCTCTCTGATCTCACGAACAAGATCATCTCCTTCAGGCAGCTGCTCAACCTCGGCCTCCATCTTATTTCAAAGTTCTCAAGTCTGGCTCCATCAGCAAACAGATGTTTTTGTTCTCTCTCTTACATTTACTCATGCCTTTGATGACCCAGTTACTTCCTAAAAATAGAATAATAACAAAAATTACATTTAACATTCATTTTTTAAAATACAGATATCTAGAGCTACAATGTCATTCATGACAAAAATGACCATTGAAGTATTCTGACAAAACTTAATTAATTTTTAGGGTTAGGTAGAAGCTTTAATACACGGCTCAGCCAAAGCTGAAGATTTCAGACAGAAATTCTATTAATTTTTTTAAATATTTTAAATACATGATCTTATTAAGAGGAGGAGGGTTTGTAACCAAACGAAAATGTTTTTAAACCTAATCTACTAGAATAGAGGTGTGTTCTGAAGTTTTGATAGAAAGAGAGAATTTTGTATTTTGTGAATGTTTGTGCCGCAATATTTAAAAAAACATTAATGAGAAACTTTTTGGTATTGTCCATTGAAAGTCATTACAATTGTTACTATATAGTTTTTCAAATATAAATCTATTTTTAATCATTTTAATAGCAATCATTATAAGGCAAACTGGTGCTAAAAATAAGCCTCTCAAAATCATTATTCTTAGTTTTGAAAAGAAAGACTTAATTAGTATCAAAAGTTTAAAGTATAAGTGACTTGTGCAATAGTATTAAACTGAATGTATAATTTAACTAAAATTTAGAAGTGAAATGATCTGTTTGTGTTTAAAAAAAACTGGCAAACAAATTCTAGGGCATATCATTAATATAATAACTTTGCCTAATAAGTATAAACAAGTCTTGATGCTAGGATATTTTGAGAAGAGCTGGGAATAAACAATACTGTCCTACTCAATGTCGCTACTTACTTGTTAAGGACAGATTGGTTTATGGTCACATAACAGTCTCACACTCACTAGACAATAAATGCGATTGAGCATTATCTTGCTTCCATTTGTTTGGCTTTGACTGCATTCTAGTACAGCTTTAATAAAAATGAGCAATTTTTATAATGAATAACAATTAAAATTTTCTTAAACTTAAACTTTATATCATAATAAGTTATATTTGATCATAGAGGTAGTATGATGTAATGGTTTGGGTGGAGGATTTGTTTAGCCTGAGTGAGATAGACAAGGAACTGTCTTAGGTCCACTACTATTCTTAATTTACATAAATGATTTACCAAATTGCATTACCTCAGGAACAAAAGTCAGATTATTTGCAGACGATTGCATAATATATAGATCAATAAAAACAACACAAGACACAGATATTTTACAAAGAGAATTAGATGAATTACAGAAATGGGAATCAAATTGGAGCATGTCTTTCCACCCAGAAAAATGTCAGTTGTTAAGAGTTACAAAAAAACTAAAACGAATTAATTCCACTTATCTTATTCATGGCAAACCAGTAACACAGACTAAAAACGCAAAATACCTAGGTGTTATAATAAATGAAAAACTGTCATGGAATCCACATATTGATGAAACTATAAAAAAATCAAACACAAAGCATTAGGATTTATTAAAAGAAATTTTTATAAATCAAATAAGAACATAAAACTAAAATGTTATTTAACCAGTAAAAATTTACATCGAAGGCCCCTAGTTTTTCAGGTCAATTATTTGGCAGCTGTCTATCCGCACATATGATCATAGAGCAGTGAGATTCATAACAAACGAATATTCACACTTAACCAGAGTAACACCTTTAGAAAAATCACTAAATTTAGAAAGCCTTCAGGACAGAAGACTCAAAAGTAAAGTAGCAACTATACATAAAACACTGAACCATAATCTTCAAATACAAAATTTAATAAAATACTCTGAAAGACATAAAGATAAAGGCACATTCCTTGTCCCATATGCTAGGACAAATTTGTACAAATACTCCTTCTTCCCTAGTGCTATTAGAGCATGGAATGGGTTGCCTGAGGCTGAGCTACCCAGGAAAACCAGTGACTTGGCAGAATTTAAGTTATGAATTGGTTAATATGCATGACTAAATGCATGATACGTATGACATAATCATCTTTTTTGAAGTAACGTCTGTATTATATATAATAAGATAAGACATGCTTATTACTATTTCTACATATTAGTTGACTAGATTGTCTAGATCTAAATCTAGAATCAAGATGTAAATCTAGATCTAGATATCTAAGAACCAAATCTAATAGTTTAATAATACTAATAGACCTACTGAGTCCTGACTCACTGACTGTCAATATATAAAATTATTATATTTAATAATTCAAATTAATTAAATAATATATATCTACTAATCTAGAATCTATATTGTAATAATTTTAAATAATATATATATGTAGATCTACTCATCTAGTCTAGTAGACCCTGACTATACTTAGTCAGACTTAGTCGTTAGTCTACTCAGTAATATTGGCAAAAAACAAACCCCATTTGGGCAGTTGTTTGAGACAAACATCTCTAAAAAAGCTAACAAGATCCTCGAAATAAAGAATCACCCTTTGTGTCAGGATTTCGTGATTTTACCATCACAAAAGAGATACATTAAGACACAGATAGCAAAGACAAACAGACACAAACACTCTTTTGTTCCCATGGCAATCAAATCATTAAATAAGAACAATCTGGTATAAACTTTGTCACATGTATGTAAATTATGAGTGAGTCTGGTGTGAATGTACACTTTGGTTTCTTATAGTTATAATTTTTTTTTGTTTGGTGTAATTGTAATGCACAAATTGTAAGACAAATTTCCTTACGGCTTACGGATAATAAAGATTATTATTATTATGACTAACTGTTAGTCACTAACATTAACAACAGTAACTGAGTAACAGTTAAACACTTTTTTTAACACAACAGTCAGCACTGACAACAGACGAACAGTACTGATTTTAAATATTCTTTAATTCTTACAATAATAATATTTTTTATAATAATAAATTAAATAATAATATTAATTATTATTAATATTTAATAATTATAATCTAAAATAAAGATCTCATCAACTAGACTTCTTTAAATCTAGTAGTAAAAGTTAAATTAGTACATCTATAGACTATCAAGATCAAATACTTAATCTAATTTTCAAGAAATCTTTATTCTAGACTAGATCTAGACTCTACCTCATATTCAAGAATTATTTGGAAATTGAAAAGGAAAAATGTGAATATAAACGACCGGAAACTTTGAAAACAAAAATACAAACGCATGCGCATTATTTTCTAAAAATTGAAGAGTTGGTAGTGAAAAAAAAAAAAGCTTATATCAACTCTGTCTGTCTGTTTGTACAAGACAGACAGACGGAGTGAGTTAATATAGGCATAAGTTTTGTAAAAAAAAAACAAAAAAAAAAACTCGCTCTTACAACAATATAATTGGCCCCCACTTGGTTAAAATCAACCTTTTTACTTTCACTTTTTACCAAATCTTATATTTATTTTAATTTGAAAAAAATATAACCATGTATATAATTTTAAGGCTATTATAGTCTTCGAGTCCGAAGATCAGTGAAGTATGCAGTATTTCCCGTGACTGCGCAGTCCCAGCTGTGACCTACATATGTTGCCACATCCAGGGCAAGCATAACCATTGTCCGCAGGTGGTCGATTTAGATTTTTTTGGCCGTCTGCGTTTGTCCTCGGCAGAAGATTTTCTTTTGGTCTCAAATGTGTATCCCGTGGCCTTCGTGAGTGACCTCCAGCTGTCTCGTTCTGAGGCCGCATGCAAACAGGTGCTCTCTTCTTTGTCAGCCAAGTTGACGCCTAAGCTGGTCTTTGGAGCGTTTCCGGGGGGCGCCTCTGTTACGTCGACCACCTTTTAGCTCACCAAAAAAGACTGAATTTGGCATACGTTCGACTCCCATACGGGATACATGCCCTACCCAGCGTAACTGTCGGACCAAAAGAAGTCCCTCTAAACTGTCCATACCGGCGTTCGCATATATATTCGAGTGTGGTTAATTTGGGCTGTGATTTTACTATCACAGAAATTGTTTTTGTTTGTTTTGTTTTTATTAGAGGGAGTTTAAACCTCAAACCCTCTCTTTGCTACACTCATGTAAGGTATACTAGTGGCTGTAGCTTTTTTTTTAATTTGAAGGGGAATTTTAAAACGTAACCCCCCCCCCTCACCGGCTAAGATTATGAAAGCTACTTAGAGTAATGCGCCGTTCGGAGCATTGGACGACAAGCTGTCTCCATAAAGCAGGGCCGGTCCTAACAATTGTGGGGCCCTATATTATGCGAAACTGATTGCGCGGGGCCTAGTCTATGTGGGAATAAGGATAATAAGTGAAAATTAAGATTTTGTATTAGAAAATAAATTCGACTTTGCATTTTGTTCATTCTTTACTAAGTACAAAATTGCGATCAAATTAACTTTAATTTACGAATCTTGCAACCTATAAAAGAAAATAAGGTATTGGAACTTTATTTATAGGTTTAGGAGAAAATTCGTCCGATTATTACATTTTATTACATGAAAGCTGACCATTGCTTTTTTTTTTTTTTTTTATCGCGCGTAGGATTTGCGTTTTCCGTAATGAGACCCACAAATGTTAATTTTGTCTATTTTTGGGGTGATTTGTATGAGTTTTTAGGAGATTTAAATAAATGCAGGACATTTCCAGGAATTTTTTGTATATATTTTACAATTTAATAATTACACATAGAATTAGCGTGGGGCCCACTGCGACCGCATAGGTTGCAGTGGCCTAAGACCGGCCCTGCCCTAAAGATCTGTCAATGTCTGAAGCATCCTTCTACCTGGTATCCATTTGCACTGCTCTGATTAGAGGTACTCTATGAACGTGCGTCGCCAAGTTAAACGAGGACGCCCCTGTTTGCGCTTTCCTCATATATGCCCCCATGTCATTGCAACTCTTGGTAATTCATTCACTCTGAGAACATGTCCACCAAACCTCTTGCGACGCTGGGTCACAACTTCATTAAGTGGTCGTGTCCCAGTTCGGCATAGGATTTCTTTGTTTGAGACCCGATCTCTGTAGCTGACTCCTAAAATCAGTCTTAGCCCATCTTTGTTGAGCCACATTTAGTCTTTCCTCGATTTCGGCAGATGCCTTCCATATCTCGCAAGCATAGGCTCACATGCGTTGCTGTGTGGATATTTGTCTTAAGTCCAATAGCTTGGCTTGTCCCAATAGGCCGCATCATTTGGAAAATGATCCCTAGCCTTTCCTATTCGGCATACTACGTCATGATAGGTTATGTGAACATCTCTTCAAGCTCTGACTCACAAAGTCTGACACACATCGCCTCATACCCCACTCGCACAATTTTAGTTTAATCGAAGTTTATGAGGAGACCAATTTCGTCGTCAGCGAAGTCCAAGTCCGTCAATCGATTCTGTTCACGCCTCAGAATTCCTAAGGCAGCCTGATTCATTTGTCTCCTCAATTTTGTAGTCGATGTCAAGAAGGAAAAGGAAGGTAGACAAGATGCACTCCTGAGACAGAGGTATGGAATTAGGTGACTAGTCACTAGTTATAGGCTACTTCACTTTTGTATTCAAAAAAAAAAAAAAAGGTTAAAATAAAAATCCCATTTTAGCTACTTTGGATTTGCTTTTTAAAAAAAAAAAATTGAAAGGGAGTTTTTTTTTACCTCAGAACCCACTTGGTATTTAGAGACTGTAGTTCTCCTTTATTTATATTGAAGAGGGAGAAGGGGGGGGGTAACCTCAAAAACCCCTGGCAATACTGATTTAACATTAAAATCTCCCCACCAATAAAGAAAATTCAAGCAATACAGTCCTAATATTCCACCACCCTCCTGCGAGGGGCTTTCAGTTGGGGGGGGGGGAATCCCCCAGACTACGCCCATGATCTGAACCTTGTACAAGTAAACAGTTCCCTTTTGTTTCCCCTTTACGGACTACAACTTAAGACTAGCTGGGTGCCTTTAAACACAACAATCAAAGTAGACTATTCTTCTGTTTTAGCACGCAATCTGATCCCATTTTAAGCCTAGATACAATTTTATTTCTCAATATATATTTTTTGGTTCTACAAGAGCTAGATTATTTTCTACTGTACAATACTCACCAGGCTCGAGATGCAAGCAATGTAAAGCAGTAGGCCTACTTTATTGTAACAGTGTGGTTGTGGGTCGCTTTTCAAATACGTGTCCAGTTTTACATAACCGCTAAAAATGCATGCGTGCAATAACATGTAAAGCTGTACTTTACAAAATAATACCAGTACTTATATCTTTCGCCTCATTACTTCACCATCAACAGTGTTTCATCATGTACATGATGTACTGTATCACGACACTATTTAAAAATCAATAATAATAATACAAGCTTTTTGGGAAACCATATATTCATATTTACGCTTGAATTACATTTGCATATATTATTAATTAATAATTCTGTAAAGTTCCTCTTTCAGACCTTGTGGTCTATAGGGCAGATGATGTAAAGGTCATCTGTTTCCGAGGCCTACGGTTGGCCAGCACAACAACCCAACCGCCTTTGCTTTTCCCCAACTAATGTCAGGTACCCATTAGAGATGGGTGGACTCAGAGGTACCCAAAAAATTCTTCACTAGGACTCAAACCCGGGACCCCCCAGTTCGGAAACCAAGCGGCTTATCTCTCAGCCACCGCGCCTCCAATGGTTCTGTACATAGTTGAATTTTAAGAAGATCTAGTTAAGACTTCTCCAATGATTAAAAGGAGTTAAAAAAAAAAAAAAGCGAGTACAAGGGAATGACTCCGTAATGTTAACATGGAAACACACACTAAGAATCTATTTCTAATTCAGTTTTTTTAATTGTTGCATTCTGCCTCTCTTCTTAACGACTCCCAAATATTTATAAGAAGTATAGAAACTTCATTCAAAACATTATTACCTAACATTTCAAGCAAAAATGTTATTCTGAATACAAAATTTGTATGAATCAATAAGGGACAAGCATAGGACGTAGTCATCTTTTGTTTTTATAGTAACGTCTGTATATTTTCTATGAAGAATCTGTCTTAGCGAAAGGAATTACAAATATTTTTATCGTTATTGCATTGTCGGTATTTGTACTAATTTGCTTTGTTATTATTTTTATATTAGTAACTGTAGACCTAACTAGAATTGGCAATGTGAGAGAAGATTTGTTTTATTAAAATTACCCAGAAATTCTAATCCACCACCAGGATTTAAACTAAATACTAAAAGTTATACTGCTAACTTTACCAATTAGTTATTTATCCAGTAATATATTGAATAGTTCCATTATGATAAAAGAAAACTCTAGCAAATACTAAAACTTTTCAAAGTAAAAATTTTACTTAGCAATATTAATTTGTATTATATTTTACTCATTGATCAACATTATGTATTTAATATAAAAAACAACAACATTAACTTCAGTTAAAATGACACTTTTCAGACTGTTTAATATATAAAGATTAGCGGATACAAGTAATCTTTTTTTTAATCATATAACATTTACAGAATTTTGTTAAATCAATCAAAATGAAATTAATTTATTAATCATGAGTTTACAATTAATAAAAATTACTCAACCCTTAACATTGTATCTCCTGGTTAAATTCCTAATTTTGTAAAAATACTTTATCCCAATTTATAAGCCGAAAAAAAAAAAAACGCTTTAAAGTATATACATAAAAAGATGCAAGTGAGGAAATAAAAAAAAAGACTTAAAATAATGCAATCAATAAGTCTATATATATATATATATATATATATATGATAATATATTTCTAAGGAGAGAACAATAATTAATGTAGAACAAGTACATGAGGAAACAAAAAAGTGACAATAAAATGAAAAATGCTGTAAAAGAGATCATACATCAATTTTTTTTTACAAGAAAAATTTTTGTTGCAAGGTTGGTTGTTTAATGAAGTCAAATTATTTACTTTGTTGATAATTAGATGCACATATTACAGACTGAACAAATAAGAACTTAATCATTTTTTTCAGTGATATTAACTTCATAAAAAGTTCAGCTAAAATGAATAATTACAGTTGGATCATTCCAAGCCCAAGAGAAAAAACATGCATTATGTCATGGGGCTTGTTGGATGCTCACACAATGAAGTATGTAACTTTGCAGCTGGCATATCATAAGTGTAAATCATTTGAGTATTCAATTTAAAACTATATTTTATAAAGGTCATAGGCTCCACTTAAAAAAATAATGTGTTCTATTTAAAAAAAATATGTGTAATTTTGGCTTATCATTCTAGACATATCTCTATCTCTTATCATTCTAGACATATCTCTATCTAAATCAGCGGTTCTCAACCTTTTTAGTCCTGCTGCCCCTTTTTACAATTGTCTACTAAATTGCGACTTTCAAAACTAAAATATGTTTTTGCTAATGTTATAAATCGTAATCATAATGTAAATATCTTATAAGAATTGCAAAAGCTGTATGTTTAATCACGAAACACTAAATATTTCTGCTAATAACTTAATTACAATTAAATGAAATTTTACCTTTATAATAATTATATTACCTGCATTTATTTACTTTTATATCGCATGGTCACCATATTCATCTTTTATACTTATATGGCAATTAGAAAGCACTAAGGAGAAAAGTAAACAGCTAAGGCAACTGTATTCTACATTGCAGCAAAATTGTTGCGCCAGTTTGTGAAAAACATCAACGTCATTGTTTAGGTTGTACAAGATCACAATGAATGTCACCTACTTCTGTATTGAACAAGTTGGACAATTCTGTTTTGCAAAGATATGTTTTTGGAAATTGAACCCATTTAGGATGACCAAAATGTCAAACAGGAGATATTTTCTGTAGTTCATTTTCACCATTATAATATGCTTACAATTCTGGTTGTGTTTTCTAAATAAAAACTTTATGCAGTCATCGATAAAGCTTGTTTGATGTTTCAGATTGTTTGGCTTCATTGATTCTGTTAAAACAACTTCATTACTAATTACATTACATTGTGGTTTCTCAATTCATGCTTTAATTATTGAAGTAAAACCATATACCAGAAGTGAAAATCGTAATATTTTCTTTTCATTAGATTCATTTTCACAGGTTGTTCCATCATGAAATCATTACCTTTTCTAGCACAGACTATAAATTGATGGCATATTACCATTTATAAACAGATGTTGTTTTAAATTAAGTGAGTAAATCTTCACCACAGTAATAATACATTGGCTTCTGCAATGTGTATCATTGCGTTTTGTTACACTGATTGATGGACAGTAGTTTAAACTGTTACAAATACTTATACTGTGACAATTAGAAGATTGGAAGTATTCTAATTTAGTTGTATGCAACATCTATTCTGAGAATCATAGTACGAAAAAAAAAAAAAAGTAGCTACCCATGCAAATTTTGTATAATGTGACTAATGTCAAGTTTTTAGACAAAAATCTATTTTTTAATTGTCTTAGGAAACCTCTGGAAAATTGTCATTTGACCTCCAAGAGGGCCGCGACCTATAGGTTGAGAACCCCTGATCTAAATTTTATCCAGAAAACAAATTATTAAGTGAATTCTTTAAAGTGTAAATTTGTAATCATCCCACCCTAGAACAGTAATAGAAATGCTTTGCTTGGAATATATCTGGTCAACTTCAAGAACATAAAACTAAATCAGCAAAACATCCTAACAACAACATACAAGATTTGCAAAGTTTCAAGTTAATGCACTTTTAGTGACTTTTAACAGCCGTTACTTTGTCTGTGCCGTTCTCCACATGACGTCTGACATGTGGTGTGTATTTGTCCTTCCGTGCAAAACATTTCTGGCAGTACTCACACTTAAAAGGCTTTTCTCCAGTGTGAATAAGTTTATGCCTATTTAATTTATAGTTATCCCCAAATAACCTGCTGCAGACATCACATTTGAGATGCTTTCCAGCTGAGCCCTTTTTCTTATTACCACGCTGGTTTTGGCTTTCTGATTCTTCTTTTGATTCACCAACTTTGGGAACTTTACTCTCAATGTTATTTTCAGCACCAGGTGAGTTTTTCCTCTTGCCTAATTGGTCACTGCCAGCCACCATAGCACAATCACTAAGGGTTACACCTGCATTCTCCATTTTCTACTTAATGTACTCAGAGCACTGTGTTGATATGTTCTATGAAGAACAAATAGTAAGTTCTGAGAACACACTTTGTCTTTGATGATTGAGGAACTGTACCAATTACTTTGGTAAATATCTCTAAAAACAAGAGATTTTACTTCAATATAAATGTTGTGCTCAGTATGCTCATCAAATTCATCTGAAATTATAAAAATAAAAATCATCACTAAAAGTTAAAAATTGAATTTTTTAAAATCAATATATATGTAATACTTTTAAAAAATCTAATTGAATTTAAATATTTTCTTAGCTTAATGTCACTCTTCTTAGAGACAAAGAAAAGTTTTTAACATTAGAATGACTTTACATATTAGCCTATACCCCTTAATGACAAAAAAAAAAAAAAATATAAATTCAATTGACCTATTAAAATTCTTAAGTACCGTAACCCTGAAATGTAATGTACTAGGAAAATTGATCTCAAAGACGAACTTTAGGCTTAATTGTAATTTCTACATTGTGCCTGTACATAGGTGTACTTGTACACAATATTTCAATGAAAAAATAAATAAATTTTTTGCTGTTAATAAATGTAAAAAAATTTGCTAAGTCTACAGGTCCTGTACAGAAATCTTAGGATAATCCAACATCACATGTAGACTACATATATACTACAAATGTCTTTCATAATTCAGTTCTATCCACTGACTACCAGTACATCGTTATATGCCTTTTCATCCTGCTCTTTCATTATTTTATCTGTACTCTTTGTAATAATATAAAATGTGGATGGCAAATGCAAGAATCAATCATTTGGCACTGGGACCTAGCTCTGAAACCCAGTTGGTGGAGTTTGCAAACTTTACAGACAAGATAATGTTACATATAGCTTTCTTCGACTTGAAAAGGGAGGGGGACATACAGGAAGACTACAAAACACATTCTAATCTCTCCATGGCAAGTCTGATATTCAATCAGCTTTTTCTAAGTCAAGAAACTGTTTTTGGCAACTCTACTTGCTAGTGCAAGATATAAACCTGAAACTACTGATTCAGTAGCCAAGCCCTCTGCAATTTATTTACAAGAAAGACTTCTAAGAATTGAAGCATACTCAAGTTATCTAGATATATTGTAAACTGAACATTAACAATTGAATCCAATTTGAGTCCAGCCACTGATCATCTACAATATAAATACTGAATGTCAAATGGCAAGAAAAAATATCAGATACTGAAGTCCTTCGAAGAGTGGGTCTGCAAAGCATCCACACAATCCTGATGCAATCCCAGCTGCGATGGGCAGGACACGTCTGCAGAATGGAAGACCACTGCATCCCTAAACGACTCCTGTATGGCCAATTAAGGGAAGGAAAAAGCTCGCAAGGCAGTTAAAGAAAACGCTTCTCTGGAGGCTTTCAGCATAGACCTAGCCACCTGGGAGACAGAGGCACATGACAGAGCATCATGGCGTCGCGCTGTGAAAACTGGCGCACAGGTTGCTGAGGAAAAGAGAACAACGCTGGCAGAAAAAAAGCCAGAGAAGAAAAGCAAGGCCATTGACACCAGCCCCAGCTGGAATAACCTGCCCAGTGTGCAGTCGAACATTCCGGGCTCACATAGGTCTCACCCCAGTGCAAAGCCCTCAGCCCCCTGGATAACAAAAGTGGTCATCATCGAACCACGATGGACGAACTATATCCATAATATAAATATGCTAGGTTAAAGTGAAATGCATCATTAGCCTACTTTACAAACATGGTAGAAAGACAAAATAAAATTTCTAAACTATAAAGGGTCATCATACTAAAATTAACTTGAGATAAATGTATGAAAAGAAATACGTTTTAAACTGAGGCCCACTTCAGAATTATTATGTAGCATAATTCAAATTTTTTCAAAATCTCTTTGACTCAAGTATACATGATATTACAAAACTTAACAGCGTATGTCTGGATAATTGATCGTCCGGATTTAATAATCAAATGTGGAAAACTGTCCATTTTATCAAAAAAAGAAAGAAAATTCATTTGGAGGTATTGTGTATTCCGCCATGTGTAAACCTAAAATTCAAGTAAAATATACAGGGGAACAAAGTGTTATACATAATAACCAACCACTGTAGAGAGAAATAACTGCTATTTATTGCTGCACATCAGCAGGTTAAGCAAGACCGCTTAGATATCATGCTGTTAAAAAAAAAGCAGTTCTGGATATTTGACGTTCTACATCCTTGATACGGACCACTTCACTTATCTGGGAAGTAGAGTTGTAAAGGCGGCGGAATTGATGATGATATATATATTACTAATTTGGATCAATAAAGCTAGGTCTGCCTTTTCAACTCTTCAAACAATCTGGTGCTCTAAGGCACTATCTCTACATAACAAAATACGAATCTATAATACAAACTTGGAGAGAAAATGGAATAGCTCCAGACTTTTGTTAACAGATTATGCAGAAAATGCCTACGCTGGATACTAGGAATTAGGTGGCCAGAAAAGATAACTACTATCGATTTGTGGGAGAGAACTAGACAAAAGCCCCATAGCCCAAGACATCACAAAATGAAAATGGAGCTGGATAGGACACACCCTGCGACAACCAGCTACCAACGTTGCAAGGCAGACACTTGACTGGAACCCACAAGGAAAGTGGGCAGACCCAAGCAAACCTGGAAGAGTTCAGTCATTACTGAAGCTGAGGGTACTGCCTAGTACTGGAATGACATGGTCATGGGAGCAGATGAAGAAAGCTGCTCAGAACCGAGTTCAGTGGAGAGATGTGGTTGCGGCCCTATGCTCCCCTGGGAGTACACAGGATTAAGTAAATAAAAGGAAGGAAATTTGGTCAGAATCACTTCAGTCCAGTGAAAAATCTAAAAATGGACATGAAAATTAATTATTAAACAGCACTAGTTTCATATTAATATTTTATTAATCAAAATAAAGATGTAAATGTAATGAATACAAAAAACGAGTTGTATGGATTCATTTCAGGTAATGTGACATGTCCAGAAAGTTGAGAAACACTTTCAAACAGTTGTGAAACAGAAAGGCAGAATAAATAAACTACTGAGTCTTTGAGTTTTTAACTACTGGGTCTCTAGTGACTAATCAACTAATCTAGATCTAGACTAGATCATCATGAATCATGATCATCTAGTGACTAGTCTCTAGATCTAGATTCTAGAATCTAAGTCTAGATCTAGATTTAACTTAAGTAAGATTACTCTAGAGTCTAGTCACTCTAGATTTATTAGTCTAAGAATTAAGAATACTAAGATTAGTCTAGATCTACTAGATCTAGATCTATCTACTACTACTAAGTAACTACTAGTACTAATCTTTAGACAATCACTTACTAGATCAGTAGATCTAGTGTTGCAATAAAGATACTAGATTTAGTTTTATTTTTCTATTTAGATCTATACAGTATTAGATAATTAGATTATCATATTTACTGTCAATCTTATGAGCAAAACGTTGAGTAAGAAAATAGACTCTAATTACTAATAAAAAAAAAATAGAAAAAAAAAATAGCGTCCAGTATTATAAAATGTTTAACTTTCAAAAGAAAAAATACTTTTTACGAATCTATTTTTTGTGTTAATTATTACACCATAAGTAGCTATATCTAGAACTAGATTAAATTTATATCTAATTTATTTTATTTATATAGATTCTAGATATAGATTTAGACATAAAAATGTTTAAACTTTGTTTTTTGTTGTTGCTTCTTTTTTTACTCTGTCTACCTTTTTTTTTCCGCAATTTCGGCCTTGTTTATTATATTTATATAAAATGAATTTCTATTTTAAAAAAATAAAGATCCATTCAAAACAAAAACTACAAAATCAAAAATAAAATAATTATAATAATGATCTAGTCTAGATTCTAAATCTATTCTAGATTGATCTAGACCTAGAATTCTAGATCTAGATATTAGATATATTATGGATACAAATATAAAACGTGGTGATGGTCAATTTTATTATTTATTACAGTGATTCTAAAACTAATGTCCACGGTCCCACAGGGTCCGAAAGATGACTGTAAGTGTAAGGTGTCCGAAGAAATAAAATTCTATTCAATTAAAATAATTTCTTCGTAAAAACAGTTAATCCGATTGGATAATTTGAATAATAATCATTTCGCCCGTCAAATCACTACTGTTTAGGACAGGCATGTCAAACAAGGCGTTCGGGGGCCGCATGGACCACCTTGCATGCGGCCCGTTTGGTCACTTAAAAAATTATCAAAATAATGTTAAACTATAACGCTGGAAAATAAAAGATGACAAGCTACTTGAATTGAAAATAGTATTTGTTAAACTGTGAACGAGATTGAGTCTGCAGTGAAGGCCAGCTACATTTTTCAAACTTAATTGCAAGCCATAGCAAATCATTTAGTCAAAGGGATTTTATGAAGGAGTGTATCGTTAAAGCTGCCGAAATAATTTGTCCAGAAAAGGTGAAAAGTATTCAAAGTAATTGTGTTAACTAGGAACACTGTGGCAGAGAGAATAAATGACATGTCAATCAGCTCGCGTGAATAAGAAAAAAATAGATTTTGAATTATTTTCATTGGCTCTCGATGAGTCAACTGATATAACGGGTGTAGCACAGTTGGCTATATTCATAAGGACCTGTGACAAGAATTTTGAGATACATGAGGAGCTACTTGTTCTATGCATAACGCCACAACAAGCGAGGATGTTTTTGAGAAATAACAGGTGATATTGCAGTACAATTTACCTTTGGTAAAGCTAGCTAGTCTAACAACGGATGGCGCACTAACCATTATGAAATGGTTTTGATGCAAAGCTACTTGCAAAAATAAGAGAGACTAATGCAAATTTTAAATTTGCTCATTTTCAGTGCATCATTTACCAAGAAACATAACGCAATTATAATTCCAACATTTCATAAAATTGGTTTCAGTCAATATCAATTTTATTCTTTTCATCATCGCCAATTTTCAATGTTTCTGTATGACATTGGACACGAAATTTGCTGGCTCTCCTGTCATAAAGAATTAAAGAGATTTGTTGTAGGCCTACTGCGTGAAGAAATAGTATTGTTTCTGAACATGAAAGGTGAACCTGTTGAACATTTCCATACTGACGAATGGGTTCAGGATTAGGCATTTGCAGTTTATCTCACTGGTCACCTGCAAGACTTGAATTTGAAACTTCAAAGTAAAGACTAAATTGTCACAACTGCGTGTGACCATGTGAAGTGCTTTCAAGCAAAATTACGACTGTGGATAAACCAAATATGAAGAGAAAATATTGTTCACTTCTCAACGTGTCATGAACTAAAAAGATTAAATACAGCTACAACATTTGGTAAATTTGTCTTTTTACACCTGGAATCGTTAGTAAATGCTTCCACTGGCCATTTTCATGACTTCGTTTGATACGAGCAAGAATTTTCGTTATTTTTATCTCCATTTTCATTTGCTTCTGAAAATGCTGCTGGTAATGTGCAACTAGAGCTGATAGAATAGCAGTTAGATTTTTTTTTGAGAGCGAAGTATAAAGAAGTGGCTGCGCCCAAATTTAGTCATTTACCTAAACGGTACGTTGAATTGCGGAAATTTGCAGCCAGAATTCTAGCTATTTTTGCAAGCACTGTTCTCTGTGAGCATTTCTTTTCTAGAATGAAAGCTACAAATCACCTCACCCTCCGAGATTATCTGATCAAAATTTGTCGTCAGTGATGATAGTGTCAGTGACAAACAAACTTCCACCTGATATTAATAAACTTGTATCCCAGAAAGATGTCAAGCATCAGGACAAAGAACGAAATGCGATGGACTGAAAATACGAAGTTATTCGCGCTTTAAGTCACAACTTTGAAAAGATATTTGACTGTTTGGCGTATTTTAAAATAACTGCTGTAAGTGAAACCTGACAAACTGTATATGTGTAATCTGTGCCTGCTCCTCATGCGTTTCTGATTTGTCTTTTAATTGTCCATTATTCATCTCTTCATGAATCAGTTTCCGTGCTGTTGCAGTCTGTCCATCTTAGCAAAAGTGGCCGCTTAACAGCACATCAGCAGTCACATTAATGACATAAATACCAACTTGGCCAAGTTGAGGAACACTTCAAGGATGGCATCTTAAGGAGGGCGAGACTGCTGGCAGGCAAACGGGGTATTGAGTTGGTCCTACTTGTAGTCGACAGACACACCGAGAAAAAAAAAGTATGTTTGGATTTCGAGAGTTATTGCAGAACACTGCTTTACATGACGTCACTTTGTTCGTTTGTCTTTTCATTAACGTTTAACTTTTGAAGCAACAATAAGAAGATTATATATATATATATTCTATTGTTAGTTTCAAACATTGAAGCAGTGACCTACAAAGTATAAAAGGTGGCTAATTCAATTTATACCACCACATCAGTTAAGTAAAACTTGTTACCCTTGTTCCAGATACCACAAAAATTAATTTAATTACTTAATATATTTTAATTTTTAAACATGTCATTTTATTAATATTCAGATTAGTTACACTGAAAAGAAAACATTTTTTTCGACGCCCCTCTCCTTGTTAGTTGGTAGTTGGTTTGTCGATTACAAAACAGCTAGTACAATTGAATCAATAAAGGCGTTTCATATTTTTCCTTAATAAAATTTAAAAGAAATTTCTTATGTGAACAACTCAATGTAGCCTAACTGTTATTACAATATTCACATATTTAACTTGACATAGAGATATAATATTAATGAAATATACTGATATTTAAACGAAATCTAGCTCACCACGAAACAACGTCTTTACTTTTTCATGTCTCAAGATTGTCTGCGATTTAACATTTGTATTATGCTAATTTCATCATCCTCAATGCATAAACACAAATTAATCGCTTAACCTCTTCTTACCGCCGCCAGGAAACACATACACACTCTATAACACCCATTTTTGTTAGGAAGTTGCGTTACCCCCTCCCCCAATTTGAGGTACTCGCCATCCCCACCCATAGGGGACACTGGCGGATCCAGGGGGGGGGGGCGGTAGGGGCGATCGCCCCCCCCCCTCGGCCGACACCCCCCCTCAGGTGGGGGGCGGGCGAACTTTAGTAAAGGATTCACACAATTTCTATACGAATTTATTACTTATGTTAAAAATATATACTAATTATTTATATTTCAACCTATTTTTAGATTATTTCGCCCCCCCCTCTAGTATGTTGGCCGATTTGGTGGGGTCGGGAGGGGGCGATGGTATCAATCCCGCCCCCTCCCCTAAACTTTAGAGTGGGGGGGGGGCGGTCCAATTTATTAGTAGAAATCACAGCTTGGTAGTCGAGTTTGTTATTGATATTTTAACCAATCTTTATATTATGTCGTTCCCTGTTTGCCGATTGGTGGAGGGGGGGGGGGCGAATACCTCTACTGCCCTTCCCATCTAAACCCTTTGAGTGGGGGGGGGCGGTCCGTTTTTATGGAGAAATCATAGTTTGTGAACAAAATTAGTTGAATAAATATATGAATTTTATATTATGTCGCTCCCTTTCTGGTATTTTGGCCGATTCGGTGGGTTGAGGGGGGGGGGGGGGCGATTGCATGTACTGCCCTCCCCACTCTAGCCCTCTGAGTGCTGGGGGGGGGGCGGTCCTATTTTTGTGGAGAATCATAGTTTGTGAACAAAATTAGTTTAATATCTATATAATATAAACTACGTATTGATATGTGAACCCATTGTATATTATGTCGTACCACACACTAATGTCAAATTTTATCATTAGTAAATTTAAATGAAAAAGGGTTGTACCAGGTGGGAGGGGCGATACATGCAATCGCATTTCCCCCATCGGACAAACCAATACTTTTTCTTTTTGTATTATAGTTAAGAAATTACCCTATTCTTTAATGCCTAATGCAATCTTTAGCAGACATTATTAAAGGAGCGAGGATTAATCATTTTCACTCTACCGCCCCTTCCCTTTCCAGACAAAGTTTATGTAATTTCCCATGAATTTATCATAATTATTTTAAGAAAGACTTTGCATTGGAAAAGTAAGAATTCAAACAAAATTTTTTAGTATAAGAGTCATGATTGAGATGAGTTCTAAACCCAGATAATCTCTTCTTAGTCACCTTTTACCAACCTTTACTCAATCTGATATTTTTCTAGTTAAATAAATTTGGGACTATAACTCACAATTTATACCTTAATTTTATTGAATACTATTTATTGAATAATTTTTTTTTCGGCGGCGATCCTCAAAGCCAAAATCTAAATATGTGGGTATCTTATCTTTTCAAGGAACAAATCGGTTTTATTTGCAATGTATTAAGGGCCTATAAATTCATATTAGAATAATTTTCAAGTACAACATTATTCAAAAGGTCCTTTTTTAATAGTATGAATAATGAGCTTCGAACTCCATTGATGAATAATGAGCTGTAGATGTCAGGAGAATGCCCTTCTGCAGTGAAAAAAGAAGAAAATGCTTTTGGCATCGAACTCCATTGATTTATAATGAGCTGTAGAAGTCAGGAGAATGCCCTTCTGCAATGAAAAATGCAAGAAAACGCTTTTGGCGTCGGGGCTTCGCCACAAGAGAACCTTATAGCGCTGCCCCAGTTGTTTTGTTTTTCGCCGAAGGTTGAGAAATGCTGCTTTTTTAATTCATATATATATATATATATATGTGTGTGTGTGTGTGTGTGTGTGTACTGTACGCACGTTTATGCATAGGGTTAAGGTTTACTGGGCGTTAGGGTTAGTGTTTGGAAAAAAATTGCCCCCCCCCCGACTCCAAAGTTTTGGATATAATGGTCGACTTCGAGTTTTCCCTATGTGGCCAATGAGTTGAGAATTTTTTTTCTCACTATTATGCACATACCTTGAAATTTTAAAGAAAATCGTTAGAGCCGTTTTCGAAATAAAATTTATATATATATAAATATATATACATACATACTAAAATTGATCACTCAAAATTATAGGATTTATTTTTTACTTTGAAAAATTATAACGGTCAAAAAAGAGTTTTCCCCGTGTGTCCAACGAGCTTGTAATTCTTTTCTCAGCGATATACATCAACTGTTAAATTTCTAGGAAAATCATAGAGCCGTTTTTGAGATCCGCGCTGTGCGTGCAGGTTCCATGAAGTTTTGACTTGAATTATGAATAGAGGTATTGTAAAAATTAGTTTTACTCCGGACATTTGATCTGTCTGTGCGATGTTAATTGTGCTGTAAAACAAAATAACGGTGCATTTCAGTTTATTGTTCCTGTCATGTTTTCTATGACATGAATCAACTTATTATGAGTTGGCGTTGAAAAGTAAGAAACTGATGCTTTGTATGCATTACTGCTTCTTTATCTCACATTGTTTTGCTGATTGTTTCCAATGTATTCAAGAAATGATCGCTGTTCAATCAACGCGGCTACGGAATGTCTAATTCAGCCTTGAAATCAGTTTCATATGAAGAAATCTGGGCGAGACGTTTCCTCAGTTTAGCGACTTGACATCAAAACGTTTTGGACATTTGGACTTTCAACACATTTTTTTTTAAAAGAAAAAATAAATGTGCAGAATCTTTATGTAGCCTATCAACTGTCAATTTAAAAAAATATTTTTTTTTTTCATTTTGGTGTCAACCCTTGATGGGAGTCACTAGTTACGGTCCGCACCCCTGGCACCACCAAGCGACCCCACTGCAGCCATTCAATTAGACATGATATCTTACAGATAAATTCTATATAAAAAAAAATAACAACAACAGAATACCAATCGGAAATAAATCTAGATAAAACTACTAATTAATTTTAACTATAAACGGGGGGTTAACTCACATATTTTATTTACATATACACCACAATACAATACTATCGGCTCTTAATCTAATGGGTACCTCTCAATCGTTGTAAGAGTAGTACACTTCGTCGGTGGGGCTGGACGCAAGAAACCTTAGTTCAGAGGTTCTCAAACTTTTTCAGTTCAGGGACACCTTTTCAAGCCATACGACGCAGCCATAGTTCTTCCCTTAGTCTTCCCAAATCCCATATTTCTAAAGCCGCTGGTATAATCCGACTCCCCGCAACCGTGTGTGGTTTTATGCTGTGCTCAATTCGCAATAAAATAGTGAACCTTAAGAGCTTTTCATTGAGATTCATTCACTGTTGTCGCAGAGCTAATAATTTCCTGCTTAACGTTTAAAGAAATGTATGAGTTTTTCTTATAGTTCATTATTATTTATTATAAGATGACGCTTCAGTTGCGCAGGTTTTAAACTTTCGTTCGAAAACGCATTCAACATTTGACACATTGTTGCTTTTTCCTTTGTAGCCTACGGCTTGGTCCAGAGATCGTATAACCTTAGTATTACTGTATTACTATTAGTATATAAGTACTGTTATATTCTTTCAATGCCGCGATAAGGTAGAGAATAAAAAAGTTAATTAGTTTGTAAAATTAGTAAATTTGATATTCATGCGCAAAAAACAAATCAGTGTTGTTTAGTCAAGTTACGCCCACAATAGTCATAGAATAGTTCGTAATAGACATATTAAATAGTAGTGCGGTGCCAGCTGATTATTATTCAAATTATCCGATCGTATTGAACTGGATTTAGAGAACAAGTTATTATAGTTGTATACAATTTTCATTTTTTTGTTAACCTTCCCACGGTCGTCTCGCGAACCCCTGGGCGTCCGCGTACCACAGTTTGAAAACCAATACCCTAGTTAACCGTCGGCCGAAGACATGGGTGAGCTTTACATCACCTGCCCTTTATAGAAGATCGTAAAGTCTGAAAGAGGTAGATTTACTTATTTACTTCACGTGTTCACACAGACACAGACAGTTTCTTTACATACATATTAGGCCTACTTTTTTTTTTCTCTTGCCACACGAGCTACGGGCGCGATTACGTCAAAGATAAAAAGAACAAAATGTCGGAAACACGTAGCGGCGTAGAATGTCGTCTGCCGGATAGCTATCATTCATTTCCTGACGTCTGATTGCCACAGACGCTGAAGTTTGTTGACAACGTTGAGGCTTTATTATGAGCGATTTCATTACGTGCCCTACTGACTCGTGCACAACTTTTGGTTCGGATAATAAGAACAAGAACTTGGCCACTAGACAACTATAAATGTCATGTTCTTACCACACGTTGAAATGCCTTATATGAATTTTTTCCCTGGGTTACATGGTTCGATTTAGACAGCGCTTCTGAACTTATCTATCTATCTATCTATCTATCTATCTATCTATCTATCTATCTATCTATCTATCTATCTATCTATCTATCTATCTATCTATCTATCTATCTATCTATCTATCTATCTATCTATCTGTCTGTCATCTACAATCTATCTATCTATCTGTAGGTCTGACTGTCTGTCTAGCTATCTATCCATCTATCTGTTGGTCTGTCTGTCTATCTATCTATTTCTAGGTCTACCTCTTTTCGTCTGCTAATCTACACTCCCATTTAAAAAATACATTTAAAGCACGTCAGTATGTTGGAGATTTTCATAATGGCGGCAACGCTATAAATAGCTATCTTTTTGGTGTCTCCTGTGTACAAACTAAAGGGAATGTGTTGATCACCTTTTGTTTTGTAAGGCATGGGATAATTGTGTGTGCATTATAAAACTGCATAATTTAATTTCCAAACATCTCCCTTTGTAGTATAAAGTCCTGTCCATATGAAGGAAGCACAAGACTTTCACTTTATGACAGATTAAAACTGATTGAAAAACAAATTTGGAACACCTGGATAATACCTGGATTGATTTAAATTTTAGTCATAAGTACCTCACCAGCAGAGTGGTTAGCATGTCGGCCCGAAGAGGCGTGAGCTATGAGTTTCAATTCATGTCGTTAACATTTTTTTCATCCTTTTTTTTTTTTAAAATGATTTCAAATAAAAAAATACGGTAAAATTCACCCAGATATCAATTTCTTCGACACCCCTTTCCCCCAAATTTCCAGATTAGTGATAGGATCATAGAGTATTGACAAAGGTAAAAGCATGAAATAGCGCTAACAAAATCAATTGGTAAAAATATTATTAATTGCACAGATTTAATGTTTTTGGTCTAGATTAGATTTATGGATACACAAATTTAGTTACATGACTGATCCAGACTAATCGATACAATTATACTTCGTATAAGCTATGTCTTTTGTTTTTCTTGTTTTTAAACTTTAAACTAATAATAGACAAATGAAGCCTCTTTTTTTTCATAAGTACTTGAATAGCTGAGTGGAAAAACAAGTCGGCTTTTCATCGTGGAGGCTCGAGTTCAATTCAGACTCAGGTACTTTGTCTTTTACCTCGCCTATAGCACAGCGCGAATTGGACTCTTGCCAGCATCTATTTATATATTTAATTCTCTTCATGGCTCAACCATTCTGACATCTAGAGGACATGGAAAGATCACTGTTTTATTTTTGCAAATCGGACTAGAGTTATCCCACGTCACTTAAGCGGCGAAAAAAAAAGAGGGGGGAGAGAAGAACAAGTAATCTACTTTGTATTCACCCGTCACTAAACAGAAGGGCCGGACTTACCATTGTGGGGCCCAATGCAAAACGCATTTCGCGTGGCCAGGTTTGGGTAGGGATACGGATAAAAGTGAAAATTAAGAGTTTGTATTAGAAAATAAATTCATCTTGGCATTTTATTCATTCTTTACTAAGTAAAGAATTACTTTACGAAGTCATACAGTATATCATAAAAATTCTGTTTCCTACATAGATCACGCTCAATAGCAAGAATTACCAAATGTTTCAATCTATCTTCAAGATTTGTTGACCTCAAGTAATACTTCATTAGATTGAGGCGCGAGAAGCTTCTTTCACCAGATTCCACAATTACGGGTATTGCATAATGCCGTTTTTTTTAATCGCGCGTAGGATTGGCGTTTTCCATATTGAATGACACCCCAAAATGACAAGTTTGTGTCTATATATTTCAGAAGATTTGTATGAGTTTTCAAAAGATTTTAATAATTTCCCAATATTTCCAGGACTTTTTCGTATATTTTGCAATGTCAGGAGATTACCGGGAGCTCTTGGTAAATCAGGAGGCCGCGGTAAACCTGTTATAAAATGGTTTAATTTAATAATTTACACCTAGAATTAGCGCGGGTCCTATGAAAGTGCAAGGCCTACTGCTGTCGCATAGGTTGTAGTAGCCTAAGGCCGGCCCTTCAAAATAGCGACTAGTGTAAGATAACAGACTTGTAAAAGTAACAAGACCAGGATAGTAACTTACGCATTTATGTAGTTATTAGTAAGTGTTATGAAAATCATATACTGTATCGGTTGTGGTTCTAATGTTTACATGTGCTCGTTCTTAACAATGTGTTCACGAAATGTTAGTGATGTGTGTTGTGTAGTCATTCAGTGTATTAAAGCCAGACTGTGTAGTCATTCAGTGTATTAAAGC
The DNA here is from genome assembly GCF_947242115.1 of Biomphalaria glabrata. Lineage (NCBI taxonomy): Eukaryota > Metazoa > Mollusca > Gastropoda > Planorbidae > Biomphalaria > Biomphalaria glabrata. Next base: position 13,288,583 of record NC_074728.1, read on the forward strand.
CAGACTGTGTAGTCATTCAGTGTATTAAAGCCATACTGTGCAGTCATTCAGTGTATTCAAGCCAGACTGTGCAGTCATTCAGTGTATTCAAGCCAGACTGTGCAGTCATTCAGTGTATTCAAGCCAGACTGTGCAGTCATTCAGTGTATTCAAGCCAGACTGTGCAGTCATTCAGTGTATTCAAGCCAGACTGTGCAGTCATTCAGTGTATTCAAGCCAGACTGTGTAGTCATTCAGTGTATTCAAGCCAGACTGTGTAGTCATTCAGTGTATTCAAGCCAGACTGTGTAGTCATTCAGTGTATTCAAGCCAGACTGTGCAGTCATTCAGTGTATTAAAGCCAGACTGTGTAGTCATTCAGTGTATTCAAGCCAGACTGTGTAGTCATTCAGTGTATTCAAGCCAGACTGTGCAGTCATTCAGTGTATTCAAGCCAGACTGTGCAGTCATTCAGTGTATTCAAGCCAGACTGTGCAGTCATTCAGTGTATTCAAACCAGACTGTGCAGTCATTCAGTGTATTCAAGCCAGACTGTGCAGTCATTCAGTGTATTCAAGCCAGACTGTGCAGTCATTCAGTGTATTCAAGCCAGACTGTGTAGTCATTCAGTGTATTCAAGCCAGACTGTGTAGTCATTCAGTGTATTCAAGCCAGACTTTCTGATAGGGAGAGAACAAACTGTAATAATAAATGGTTCTAAATCAACACCGATAACAGTAAACTCAGGTGTACCTCAAGGAACAGTCTTGGGTCCACTACTATTTTTAATTTACATAAATGATTTACCAAATTGCATTACTTCAGGAACAAAAGTCAGATTATTTGCAGACGATTGCATAATATATAGAACAATAAAAACAACACAAGACACAGATATTTTACAAAGAGAATTAGATGAATTACAGAAATGGGAATCAAATTGGAGCATGTCTTTCCACCCAGAAAAATGTCAGTTGTTAAGAGTAACAAAAAAACTAAAACAAATTAATTCCACTTATCTTATTCATGGCAAACCAGTATCACAGACTAAAAACGCAAAATACCTAGGTGTTATAATAAATGAAAAACTATCATGGAATCCACATATTGATGAAACTACAAAAAAATCAAACAAAGCATTAGGATTTATTAAAAGAAATTTCTATAAATCAAATAAGAACATAAAACTAAAATGTTACTTAACCTTGGTTAGGCCAATAATAGAATATGCATCCTCCGTTTGGGACCCCTCAACTCAAGAAAACATTAAGAAACTGGAACAGACACAAAATAGAGCAGTGAGATTCATAACAAACGAATATTCACATTTGACTAGAGTAACACCTTTAGTAAAATCACTAAATTTAGAAAGCCTTCAGGACAGAAGGCTCAAAAGTAAAGTAGCAATAATACATAAAACACTGAACCATAAACTTCAAATACAAAAACAAAATTTAATAAAATACTCTGAAAGACACAAAGATAAAGGCACATTCCTCGTCCCATATGCTAGGACAAATTTGTACAAATACTCCTTCTTCCCTAGTGCTATTAGAGCATGGAATGGGTTGCCTGAGCTAGCCAGGAAAACCAGTGACTTGGCAGAATTTAAGTCATTGGTTAATATGCATGACTAAATGCATGACGCGTAGGACGTAATCATCTTCTTTTTGAAGTAACGTCTGTATTATATAAGATAAGATAAGAAGACTGTGTAGTCATTCAGTGTATTCAAGCCAGACTGTGTAGTCATTCAGTGTATTTAAGCCAGACTGTGTAGTCATTCAGTGTATTCAAGCCAGACTGTGTAGTCATTCAGTGTATTCAAGCCAGACTGTGTAGTCATTCAGTGTATTCAAGCCAGACTGTGTAGTCATTCAGTGTATTCGAGCCAGACTGTGTAGTCATTCAGTGTATTCGAGCCAGACTGTGTAGTCATTCAGTGTATTCGAGCCAGACTGTGTAGTCATTCAGTGTATTCGAGCCAGACTGTGTAGTCATTCAGTGTATTCAAGCCAGACTGTGTAGTCATTCAGTGTATTCAAGCCAGACTGTGTAGTCATTCAGTGTATTCAAGCCAGACTGTGTAGTCATTCAGTGTATTCAAGCCAGACTGTGTAGTTATTCAGTGTATTCAAGCCAGACTGTGTAGTCATTCAGTGTATTCAAGCCAGACTGTGTAGTCATTCAGTGTATTCAAGCCAGACTGTGTAGTCATTCAGTGTATTCAAGCCAGACTGTGTAGTCATTCAGTGTATTCAAGCCAGACTGTGTAGTCATTCAGTGTATTCAAGCCAGACTAAGCCAACATGGTTTTCGACTCTCTTATTATGTTCGTAACAATTGAATATCTCACTAAATGCCATCCAAAATAATAAAAGTTTGCCTTTCAGACCTTGTGATCTATAGAGCAGATGATGTCTAGGTCATCTGTTTTCTTTGGCCAAAGGTTAACGAGCAGGGTGTCATATGGCCAGCACAACGACCAACCGGCTTTACTTTCTCCAACTAAAGTCAGGTACCCATTAGAGTTGGGTGGGCTCAGGGGCTCCCTAAAAATTCAAAATCTCTTCACCGAGAATCGAACCCAGGACCCCTAAGTGCTTAACCACTCAGCCACCGCACCCCCATCTGAAATAATAGTTAACCAAAATTACCAATACGATGACAAATACATACAGTGACTTAAGAAATTCTAATAGCGCTCTTGTCATGTCAGGTCAGGTCAAGTCAAGTCGGATTAAGTCAGGTGCAATAATGAACTAAACGGTTTATCCTTTTTAAACAACATATGGTGTTGCTTGTAGGCCTAATTGGTTCAATTTTGAGTCATTAAAAATTAATTACACGATTGATTAAAATAATTAATTAATGCAAACTCACTCAATATAAGAGTTTTTTTTTTTAATATTTAACTTGTTTTAGCATATTGGACTTTGCCAATACTTTCCTTTAGGAAACAGCACCAAGAAAACGAAGAAGAAGCAGATAGAGAAAGTAATGTGAAGCCAACATTAAAGAATGGAAGGGCCTGTCGTTGAAAGAGATTCTTCTCGATGGAAAAAAAACAGGAGTGGAGAAAGACAGTCGACAGATCATTTGTGGTGCCACACTGGTTCAACAGACAAAAGAGTAGGTCAAGGTGAACATATTGGATTCCCTATTTTAGATTTAGTCTTAAATTATATACTTATTTCTTCCTCCAGATAGCAGTTTCTCAATCAGTCAACCTGGAGCAACGATTTAGAGCAGGCACTATAACTCTTACTCGTACTGTGGATTTTCACACTAAAATAAATCACAGTAATCTGCCCTTTGTTTACATACCCATTATGATATCCCCCTTTGTTGTTAGCTAAAAAATACTATAAGATAGAAAAAAAGAAAAAAAAGTGAAGTGGTGACGCCATAGTGGAAGCTAATGAAAAAAAAAAAGTAAAAAATAAAAAGAGGCAGATTGAGGGAAATGTCGAAATAGATTTAAACAAAACAAACATTGTCAAAGATGCCATAGAGAGAGACCACTGTTCTCAACTAATTAATAAGTAACATTTTTAAAAAAAGTGTTTTTTTTTTTTAAATTCCTCCTTTATGAAGCTACAACTTTTTACAAGAGCCATAACTTTACTTTTAATAACTAATGAATAATAGAATTTATTAAAGGAACATTTTGTACCCAACACTATCCCCCCCCCCCCCCCCCCATGTTTTCTCTACACCGGATACAACGAAAAGATTTTTATTAATAAATGTGCTTCCATGTTTGAAAATATCTGTCACTTTTTTTTCTTTCTTAAACATTCAAATAAAGTCCTTTGTTTCTTTATTTAAACCCTGCACAATTAGTCAGAATTTCAGTTCATAACCTGACCTCAATGAATCACAGTGATGCTCAAAGAACGGCCCGAGGGCTTTATCCGACCCGTAAGGCTGTGCTATCCTGCCCCATTGAAACACTTGGCCACAGTGCATAATGAAGCATCAACACCTCAGTTCCATTGGATGTGAAGATGTCTTGCTTTGATGAGGCCTGCGTAAGAAATGTTCATACCCTCCCATAGTCCCCCCTTCTCCCACGGCTGACAAAGGTGTAGGAGAACAAATGAGGACATTGAAATGAAACAGCAAAGCGCATCGAATAAGTTCTGAGATAAAAAACGATGGCTGGCGATACGTGCCGGCAAATTACTGGGGCATCCTTCTTGGGAGCTGACGTTAACTGACATGACGTCATGATAAGTGACAACTTCGAGACAGACAAGAGCCTAACCTATATTAGGAAGAAACCATTGTCACACACAAACATTCAGTGTATCGATGCAAAAGTTACTCTCTGGTTTTAGTTTTAGACAGACAGACAGATCGATAGATAGATCGATCGATCGATCAATCGATAGATAGATAGATCGATAGATTGATAGATAGATAGAAAGAAAGAAAGAAAGATAGATAGGTTGATAGATAGATAGATAGATAGATAGATAGATAGATAGATAGATAGATAGATAGATAGATAGATAGATAGATAGATAGATAGTTAGATAGATAGATAGATAGATAGATATAGATAGATAGATAGACAGATAGATAGATAGACATGAATATTAAATGAGGACCTTCATGAATTCATCAATGTAAATATAATGTTGATCTCGCATCTCTCTCCGTTAAGTTTTTTTTTAGATGACTATTAAATCTTCGATCTAGTTTTTAAAAACAAATAGCGACATTAGCGCTAATGCGAACTACATTTTGAAAGTGGGAGTGTACAGTGAAAGGTCAATGAGTCAAAAATATAAATTCTTATGTTGTAATCAAAAGAATTTAATTGAACACCATTCATGTTTAAAAAAAAAGGAAAGAACTAAAATGAATGCGGTTTAATAAGTACACAATTAGATCTCTAAATAAAACGACATTGCTATATTTGGAACACAGGTGGGTCAGACAAGCTGTGCTATTTTTTTTTTCAAGTTTATATCGATAGGTTAGCTTCGTTAACAGAAATTGGGGGGGGGGGGGAGGGCAAAACAGTGTCTGGGAGTGCAGTTAGCCCGAAGCCTGGGACAGGCCTAGGCGGTTAATGTGGTCACTATTTTAGGCATAAAAATGGAATTCTTCAAATACTTTTCTAAATGAACACTGATTTCAGACCCATGGGGGAGATATAAGAATGAGTTTTTAAAAGCGTCACGTGACCAACACAACGACCTATCGCTTTCACTTTGTCTCAGAGAATTATCGGTATTCAAGTTGGCCTATTCAAAGGTTATTGAAAGCATATAAGGCTATAAGCTCATGCTTTGACTCAAGTTCCTTCGTTTAGAAATCGAGGGCTCTACCACTTGCCAACATTCCCTCTTTACTACCCCCTCCCTTATTATGATGATGGCTGCCTGGTCGTGCGGTTTGCGCGCTGGACTGTCGTTCGGATTTATCGACGGTCGAGGGTTCAAGCCCTGCCCGCTCCCATCCCCCGTCGTCCTGCGGGAGGTTTGGACTAGGAAGTAAACTATCTTCAACTCTGAAGGAACATCCGAAACATGTCAAACAAAACATATTCAACTGTTTACTAGTGAAAAAAAAACTTTCATGCCTTGCGATCAATGGGGGCAGATCATTTCAAGCTCATCTGTCTCTATGGCAGACGGTTAACGAAGGTGTCATGTGGCCAGCACAATGACCACTATGTATGTCAGGTATCCTTTAGAGCCGGTTTCACTCAGGGGCGTCCAAGGAAATAAAAGAGATTAAATCTCACTCTCCACCGGAATTCCAGTTCGAGACCCCTCGTTCAGAGGCCCAGCGCTTTACCGCTTGTCCACCATGCCCAGGTTTACTTAATTGAGTAGTTTCGCTAAAACAATCACGGCAATATGTTCATGGGTAAAATAATACCCCAACTTGAGTCAATATAAAGTTATCTTTTCGTTCTTGACATTCTTATAGGTAAACTTAAATACCATTGTCACGCTATAATGTGTAGAACGGACACAAGGTCAAGGTTAGTTGCAAGAATAATCAGATGATCATGAGTACAAGGTCAATGTGCGTGAGTTAGGTAAGGTAACAAAAAGGCTGGAAAAGAAAGGTGAAGGTTAAGATATCGTGGACCTGAAAAGAAAATTCTAGAGATTTTGGGAACGAAACTATTTAAGTAGTTGAAGTTGTTATTTTTGAGTTAGTTAGAGTTCGGACCTAGAAATAGATGTCGTAAGTACAAAGTTGCTTAGTTTATTTAATCATTACTAATATTATAGCATCCTGTTGGCCACCTTCAGTCGTAGAGCGACTATGGCTCATCTCGAACACTTCTTCGTATGACTGTGGAGCCCTATTTTGGAAAGACACTCTTGTTCACAAATATCGCAAGTCAAGGTGGCTTTCGCTTAGGTGATAAAGGAGCTGGCCATCCTTCGTATACCACGCTTTTCTTCCAGATCTAAGGCCCATGTTTTTTCATTGTCCATAGCTTTCTTGGTCACCGTCTCTCTCCATCTAGTGCGGTCTAGGGCTATGTCTTCCCAATGGTCAGTATCGATGTTCACTGTTTTGAGGTCCCGCTTTATTACATCCACGTAAAGGATGTGGGGGCAACCCGTTTTTCTTGAGCCAGACGCGAGTTGCCTGTAGAGAATGATTTTCGGGATGCGATTGTCATCCATCCTATTGCATCCTGTAGTTACTGTATCTATATTTATTGTTTTAATTTCCGAGTTTGAAAGAATTAAAATAAAAAACAAGGTTACAAAAGACAGTTTGTGTGGAAACACAAACTCAAAATCGGCCCCCGAAGTAAAATGTTTTACATAATTCGGATAATCCTTCAGAGTTGAAGATAGTTTACTTCCTAGTCCAAACCTCCCGCAGGACGACGGGGGATGGGAGCAGACAGGGTTTGAACCTTCGATCGTCGATAAATCCAAACGACAGTCCAGCGCGCAAACCGCACGACCAGTGGTCCACCCAGGTAGGCTTCAATATTTTCAGAAAGAACATCCGAATGAAATTATATCAAAGACAAATGAGAGATAAGAATGGAGAAAGAAGGTTAACAGATCTTGTGTAGTGCCCCAACCGTCCCGCAGATCAAAGGATACGTGAAAGTGAATGTAAAGTTAGATGTGAACCTGGCCTAACTAGTTTGTGGTCTATAGGGCAGATGATGTAAAGTTCATCTGTTTTTGTGGCCTACGGTTAACGAGGGTGTCATGTAGCCAGCACAACGACCAACCGCCTTTGCTTTTCCCCAACTAATGTCAGGAACCCATTAGAGCTGGGTAGACTCAGAAGTTGAAAATCCCAGTCTTCACCAGGATTCGAACCCGGGACCCTCGGCTCGAACTAAATAAGTTAATTGTTTTGAAAAGGCTCAATCTCATAAAAAAAAAAAAAAAAAAAAAAAAAAAAGAAATCTGCTATATAGAAAATGTTCACGAAAATGATGTTTATAAGATTACTATTTGTCTTAAATTAGGTCTAACATATAATGCATACTAATTAGCTTTTTCTTATAAAAAACTGCTTGCATAATTAATTTTAAAAATTAGAATTTTCGCTTTCAGGAAAAAAAAAAGTAGCCGTTGCATCAGAACTTTGAATGGTCTAAAATATTGTGAAGTCGGATTTTCAATATCTCTTGTAGTTTACGAGATCTAAACGGGACGGACGGACAGACGGACAGACATTTCGCACAAAACTAATAGCGTCTTTTCCCCTTTTGGGGGCCGCTAAAAAATAATGTCTACACTGTTTCATTTTATTGCCACTCAGTAGCGTTTGTCTTATATCAACGGCACCTCTGAATCCACATGCCAGAGGATTGGGACAAGATGTAACACAAGTCTATCTCTTCAAATAACATCCTGACAACCATTTTCAGATGATGAAATAGCTTTTCTTTCGCGTTCTGTGCCAATAGTGTTATATCAGCGTCATCCACAGCAATAGCAACCAAAAACAAAAACATGACCAACGTATACCAGAGCACCAACAAAATTAACAACATCATCAACAACAACACTAACATCAACAACACCACCAACAGCACTGCACCAACAACATCAACACCACTTTCAACAACATAAGCAAGCCCTGCGATTACAGCAACACGAACAAAACTAACTCTACCACCTCCACCATCACGGTTAACAACAACAAAAACACCACCAGCAACAACAATGAATAGCAACTAAAAAAAACATTGAATTTTAAAACAAAATCTACTTCCATACTACCAACATCATCAACAATAACAACAACAGTGTCAACAAAAACATCAACAATAACACCAAGATGATCAACGACATCGCTATTATCAAAGACACCGCTATTATCAACGACACCGGTATTATCAACAACATGGCTATTATCAACGACACCGCTATTATCAACAACATGGCTTTTATCAACGACACCGCTATTATCAACAACATGGCTTTTATCAACGACACCGGTATTATCAACAACATGGCTTTTATCAACGACACCGGTATTATCAACAACATGGCTTTTATCAACGACACCGCTATTATCAACAACATGGCTATTATCTACAACACCGCCGCCAGCAAAGAACAATGTACCTATGTCGGCCGCAGGGCTTGGCTTTCTATTTAAACAATATCTTCTTGACAGCTGTTTTGAGGTCATTTTTTGCTGTCCGTGGGATACCCTTCCGCTCTAGCTCGTTACCCTCGAGACTCCGGTTCATGGACAGCTTTCTGAGCTGCTGAAATCAAATCAAAGATTTAATCATAACAAATTGACAGTTCACACCTCGAACCGTAGTACATATTTTCCGTTGATCTTCGTACTTCCGCGCACGCTGAACAGTAAGAGAGTTGTCTCCCATGGCGCGGCCTGTAGGTTTTTATAACCTGTCAATTGGTTGGTGGTTGTTTTTTTTTACCTCCCTTAGACGTAAAGGATCTCATAGATTAGTGCGTGCGTGTGTGTGTTGACGTAGCCATTAATGTTTTATGTACAGGTCAGTGAAGAAGAGCTAAAAATAGGAAATGATGTATTTTTTGTGTATGTGTGACAAGCGATTAAAAAAAAAAAAAAAAAAGACACGCTAAACTACAAATACAATGGGGTTTTACTAACTCATCATTTAGTGAGAAACAGTTTGACCGACCGCCAGTGTTAGCTTTAGAGACAGTGTGTGTAGGTATTTTTGTTTTTAAAGCTCAGTAACTCTGGCTTTTAGTGTTAGTCTACTACTAAATTAAAAAAAAAACAACAATAGACCAAAGAGAAAAAAAAGGGGGGGGGGGAAATGAAGATATTGCAAAACAAATGTTTTTTAAATTCAGATTATTAAGAATACAAGCCATAAAATATACATTTGTTTCCTAACTAGATTTGCACAAATGGTAGGCCTGTTATTGGAATTTAAAAATGTGCCAAGTATTTTAATAGTATTTTTTAATGTTCGTGGTTCTTATTTTACTTTTCATTGAATATTCGATTTGTGTTGTTTTATTTCGTTGTAGAGAACAAGGGATATAACTGGAGTAAACAAAGGCAGTCAGAAACAGCAAATAAGCAAGAAAATCTTCCACGTTTATCTCTCTTGTCTGACGTAATCTACATTTTGTTGCTGGCGGTTCTGAAGCCATTTCTGCAAATTGATCTAACTTGAAAGTTTAAGTGTTGAAGTTGGCAAGCTCGTCACGATCTTGATAAATTTCCTTCACAGGAAACTGGGCCCTTTGTTGGTAATAAAGGGATTAGTTCAGGAGTGATATTTAATTCAATCGCGGACTAGCCTGAAAATAAAACTGAGATTTTTGTAGGCGCTAGAGTAGTTCACAGTGTGAGTAAAGTTAAACCAGGACTGCCTGTAGCAAAGAAAGTTACCTATCGACCAAAGTATTTAACCTTACCACTGACGTTGATAGGTGGTTGGACTACAAGAAAGACTTAAATTGTAGGTAAAAGCATTTATATCTACCAATCGTCCCTCGGAGATATCCATTCACCTGTCCGACCTTGGCTTTCACACAAGACAGGGGGCGCTGATTTACCGAAATATGACGTCATGGTCTTTCCACTGTAACACTTCGCCCAGGAGAAGCAGTGGCCACTACCAGTGTGTCCTGGCCTTCTTGCTGTCTTTAGTCGTCCATCTCGTCCAAGGCCAAGACACCGGGGCAAGGGCCAGGCTGGTCGAGCCCCCGATGAGGTCAAGCTACTGGAGAGAGGGAGTGGCGGACGCATCTGTCAATGACTATGACGAACAACTGAATTGCGGCGGGTTTGAGGTAGGTCCATACGCCACCTAGTGCAGATCTAGTGCATAGTTTCGCTACAATCTACCATAGGCCTTGGCACACATTTTTTGATCTTACCGAATGCCCTGTCAAAAGAAAGAAAAAGTTATGCGTGTCTTTATTTTTTTTATCTATTGTCCTAGTGCGGTCACTAAGGACGCCATTATTCTCTTTTATTCTAGAAGATTGAGATATTAGATGGATTGTTTGTTGAGTACTAGAGATTTGGTGAGGGTTAATATAAAGATTGAGATTACGGTTAATTAACTATTTAAATTAGTTTTAGACTTAGCATTATGGGACTGAGATTTAGGAAAGTTCGAGTGCTACCGATGACAAGAAGTAGGAGAAGAGTTGCTATTCTTTAGTTGTTGTCTTTTTTATTACAATAAAGTCAAAATAATTTTAAATTGAGGTTTTACAGATCAACGATTTGTTGTATTTTTTGTTCAATGCTAACGTGTTACTTTTCCATGCTTACAATATCAAAGAACATCTAATCATAGTATTAAGATCCTTTTTCTATCTAAAAAAAAAAAAGGTTCCTATTGAGCGTCTTTCACTGCAGTCAGATTTACACTTTAAATCTTCCTTGTTCGATTCTTTCATTTTGCCATCAAGCACTACTTGATTGCATGTGCAATGTTCCCTAGGACAAAATTCTTTCATTTAGAGGCTTGCAAGCTTAACAGTTGTCGCTCTAAAGCTCTTTCTAAATTGGCTGATACAAAACTAAGTTCATTATACCATACAAACTCAAAAGTCGTTTTTCTAAAGGTATGTTATTAAATCTATTGTTTCAAGCGCTGACCGGTTTACTGTTTTTCTGTCCAAGTAAAACCCTTCAAGTTTGTCGTTGACTTGCGCCAATAAAGCTTTTGGTGTTTTATATGTTTTATTTTAAAACTTGCATACCAAATGTAATTACTTCTTGATTTAAATGAGAGAGATCAAATAGATATAGAACAGATGGTCTGTTGATAGAAGGGAGGCAATGAGGCTTCTATGTAGCATTGCTTTCAACTCAACAAATCACAATGTTGTTGTCTTCTCTTGCTATCTTGCATACTATGTAGCTAGTGATATGTTCACTAGTGAACTGGTTGATTGGCTCTGTTACTTACTTTGTGGTCATAGGAAGTGAATGGTTATAAGACATTGGATTGATCAGTGGGACAACTTCCATTCTGTTCAATTCATTATCAAAATTCTTAACTTTTACCTATTGTACTAAAAAAAGGGACAAAATTAGCACACATGTTGTCATTTAAATAGAGTCAAAAATAATACAAAGAATACTGTTTTTTTTTTTAATCTCCGATTTCTGAGAATAACAATACGAGCAAAAATATAATTACGTCCTTACTCATTGTTAAGGCTACAGTTATACAAGACAATGTTGTTTTTTTTCTAGACACATTAACATATTTATACGAAACTTAGGCTGAGGGGAAAAAAGTGGTTTGAAAAGCAAGCTCTACTAATTGGTGGCACACGTTTTAAACCAAATCTGTCACTGAAGAATGCCATTTGACGTCATCAGATTAGATGCACATTAACTTGAGTTGTCATTATCATGGGAAAAAATAGAATACAATACAGAGAGAGAGAGAGAGGGAGAGAGAGAGAGAGAGAGAGAGGGAGAGAGAGAGAGAGAGAGAGAGAGGGAGAGTATGAGAACGAGAGGAGAAACTTGGGTTCCTTTAGTTAGTCCTAATCAAAATTCTTTTCTAAAAATGTTTTCATGACGTTGGCCGTGAAAACTGTCTGATAATTTGAAGGTTTTTGTTTTATTTGTTTCATTATACAGCATTTCACTTTTGTTAAAACCAGTTTTTAGTTTTTAAAGACTAGTGCTTAAAAAACTTCCGAAATGAACTGTAGTCGCTGGAAGCTTATCTCGGAGTGTGCGAATGAAGAATACTAAACTTTGTTTTTAAAAAAAGTGTGTGTTCTGTTACAATAGATGGAACATTCATTTAGACGCTCCGTCTTATTGCAGACCAAAATACTTCAGAAGCTATTTCTACTTAAGTTCCGGTAGTAAAGTTTCCCCTTTCAGACCTTGCAATCTATGGGGCAGATGATGTTAAGGTCATCTGTTTCTTTGGCCAACGGTTAACGAGCAGGGTGTTATGTGGCCAGCACAACGACCAACCGCCTTTACTTTCAACAAGTAAAGTCAGGTACCCATTAGAATTGGGTAGACTAAGGGCGCCATAATAATCCCGAAATAAAAAATCCCAGTCTTCACCGGGATTCGAACCCAGGACACCACCGCGTCCCCAAAGTTCCGGTACGGATTATATTTTTTTTTCTCTGTGCTAATCTCATTATTTCATGTCTATTTGTTTCCTCAGTACATGTGGGGACCAGGGAAAGGGCAGTGTGGCGCTTGTGGGGATAGAGTCTTTGGAATCAAGGAGAACGAGTACCCAGGAAAATATTCCAATGCTCCTGCTCAGAGAGCCTACAGGAGTGGCAAAGAAATTAACGTGACGGTGTACACTTCAGGCAATCTGCTGGGATATTTTTTCTTTCGCATCTGTCCCTTTCGAGATGGGCCTAACTTGCTGGATCTGGATACTTGCTTTACAAGGTACGTGTGTTTTACGTCTCGCATCCACTACAGACATTGCTACATCAAACTGCCTCTCATTCACTCTAGACATTGCTACATCAAACTGCCTCACATTCAATACAAACATTGCTACATCAAACTGCATCACATTCAATACAAACATTGCTACATCAAACTGCATCACATTCACTCTAGACATTGCTACATCAAACTGCCTCACATTCACTCCAGACATTGCTACATCAAACTGCCTCACATTCAAAACAAACATTGCTACATCGAACTGCCTCACATTCACTCCAGACATTGCTGCATCAAAATGCCTCACATTCAATACAAACATTGCTACATTGAACTGCCTCACATTCACTCTAGACATTGCTACATCAAACTGCCTCACATTCAATACAAACATTGCTACATCAAACTGCATCACATTCAATACAAACATTGCTACATCAAACTGCATCACATTCACTCTAGACATTGCTACATTAAACTGCCTCACATTCACTCTAGACATTGCTACATCAAACTGCCTCACATTCAATACAAACATTGCTACATCAAACTGCCTCACATTCACTCCAGACATTGCTACAGAACCAAAGACAAAACAAGTAAAAATATAAAATTAAAAAAAAAAAAATAAAGCAAAGTTTATTATTGAGCTATATGCATCATTTATTTTGAATCATTATTGTAATTAATTTAACATATTAAATTTGTGAGAATGGAAATATTTTAACGCAACTTTCCTCATACTCTTTGCGCTTTAATCACTTTTGTGGACGAGTTTTTTTTGTTTTTTTTTTTGGGGGGGGGGGGGGTAAAGGGTATCTGGGAGAAGGTTTCTGTACTGCTTTTTCAAAAGCAATTTTTAAAAAAGTTGCTTTATTATGAATTCTAACTCGAGCCACCCCGACGAAATTCCTACGTGTTTACCACTAAGCTATTGAAGTACTGTTAAGAATAAAAGGTTTTATAATCTATTATAAGTTTAAAATTTGTAGCGACCTTATTCTCTACGCAAGGCTTATCAGCCTTAGCTTATTGCATTTTCAATATAAAACAAAATTAATTAATTAAGACTTATTGATTAACTACAAACATGGCTGCCTGGTCGTGCGGTTTGTGCGCTGGACTGTCGTTCGGATTTATCGACGGTCGAGGGTTCAAACCCTGCCCGCTCCCATCCACCGTCGTCCTGCGGGAGGTTTGGACTAGGAAGTAAACTATCTTCAACTCTGAAGGAACATCCGAAACATGTAAAACATTTTACAAACTAGTTGGTTAAGTTTTTGATTGGTTCATGTGTTGTCATTGTCAATGAATAATTGTAAAAAGTTTGAACTTGAGCCGAGAATGGAAAGTGGGAGAAATAACCTGTAAAAGATTTCACCCAGACAGACAGACAGACAGACGGAGTGAGTTAATACAAGGTAAAAGTAAAAATAGATACCAATAATATAATACTCATGAATCTAGCCTATTCTATTGATATATTTCTGTTTTCAACCTCGTAAGAAAGAATATATTATAAAATCAATTTCTTAAAAAAAAAATCAGTTCTATTCATTTGTTTCTTATATAATGTTTTTTTCAAGTCAAACAGATAGATGACATATAGCAAGCTTGATTAGCAAAATGTTAGGAAGTTAATAAATCATAATCCAGAACACAAAGTAGCAACAATGACCTGTTGATTTGTAGTATTCTGGAGAGGAAAAGTCAATCCAGACATGGAAACCTACTTCGATTTCCTCGTATAAAAATAAAATGTTTATGGACGACTTTTCCATGGAGAAAATTTCCGGTAATTTCCATTAGATGTAATTCTAACTAACCAGTCAGTGGTCGGTCTATTTTTAACTAGCTAACGTTTTGAAAGTGTTCATGTGCGCCTGACCCCACCCTTTTAAAAAGGTTTTTTTTTTTATTTCCTCAAATTAATTTTGATTTCCCTACAAAAATAAGGAAGAAACAAACTCCTAATTGTTTCCTTTAGTTTTACAAGCAGCAGTAACTCGTCACCGATTCGACGATTTCCAGTGAGGTTATCTCCCCCTTGTACATAAACGTACATCTTTCCTTTTAATTGGTACTTGATTAATTCTTTCTCATTCATTTACCTCGTGTCTAGTAGTTTCCCCTTGACCAAGGATTTTCATTTCCAGGTTGTGAACACGCCAAATCACATCCATCAGCTAGACAACGCAATGGGCACCTATTTCAAGATGAATGACTATAGACCTTGTTTGACCATTCCTTTGAATCTCCATACGCAAACATCATTCATAAATGTCATATTAATCAAAAGTTCTAAGAGCGTAGTTAATTGCGTGAGAACAAAGTAATAAAAAAAAAAGGAAGGGGAGATAAATGTAACAACCTGAGTCACTTCCCTGTCGTTAGGGAACATTGAAATATGCTTAGATATCACGCTTTCTCAAGCCCATGTTTCCGACGTGCAGCCATTGACTTTACGAGGTCTTAGAGCAGAACGATGGTCTGATGACCTGGCAGATAAGAACTGATATTCTTAAACATGTTGGCCTTACTAAAAACGTGTAAACAGCAACATTTTGAGAGCTTCCTAAAGAAACTATAGGTCACACTATATATGCTACTCATGTACGTATAGCAAAAGCTAAAATCAGACTTGGAATTTGAGCTTCGGGATTGCTAGGAAGTGCCTGAGCTCCATCCAGCTCTAATGGGTGATTGTCATTAGTGTGCTCATTGCATTAGAAACAGAGTAACTTTAAATCTTTTTTATAGGTCGGTGATGGGGAAGCTTTCATTCTAGGTACCTCGGTATCCTTCGGGGTAGAAAGTAGAAAACAGTAAATCCTCATTGCATCGAATAAACGTAACTAAACTAAAAAGTAAACTAGAGTTGCCTGATAAATAAATTAAATATGCTCACCATACATCTATTGTTATAACTTGTTCCTTAGGGTGGCTATTTTCATTATTATACAAAATTCGAATAATTTTAATTATATTCTAAATGTTTGAACCATCGCCTTTGTTTAAGCTGTCTAGATTCAGGTAGATGGATCATAGAATGATTATACAGAGATAAATATTGATTAGATAGTGCCAAAATGTTGACAGCGCATAAAAAGAAATAAAATATATTTTCTAGCGTCTCTTCACTGTATGTGTCTGTATGTATTTGTATTCGCATTCATTAACGTACGCTTATGTGTGTGTGTGTGTGTGTGTCTGTGTGTATTTGTATTCGCATTAATTAACGTACGCTTATGTGTGTGTGTGTCGCGTATGAGTTTTTTAAATATACATTTGTTTGTGTGTGTCTCAAAGTAACAGAAACTAGGTCAGTCAGAACAGGTAGACCCTGTCTGTTTGTCCATTCCATTTTGTTTTGTTTTAGTAAGTGCCCAATCACTTTCCTTCTCATGTGGACATGTAAACAGCTTTGCAATCAATGTTTTATTTAGAGATACGTGATGTCTAGTAACTTCTTTGTATTCAAATAGATATGATATAAAATATTGAAAGTGGAAGGGTGAGAGAAGAGGGGGCGGGGGCAGAAGGCGAAGACGGTCAAGGACAGAAGAAAACATCGCGGAAAATGTATTCTCTTTAACCTTTAACTCTTTGATGACAGAACACACAAACATTACAGTATTGAGTTTGGTCAGAGCTAAAGTTCTCATTTATATTTGAAGTCATAGTTTGTTTTTAATAGTTATTTTTTAAATATACTTTTAAATGGTTGAAACTTTGTGCGGTCGAAAGTACTCATGAGTTCGTTGTACCTAAACAGGAAAGGGACTTTGGGACAGATACATTTTTACTGCATCTTATAATGTCTTGAAGTCAGACAATGAGATAAGCTTAAACAAAGAAAAAGAAATTAATTACAAATGTAAATGTTTTTTTTCCACTGGAAAATGATTCTATTATTTAAATATTTGTTTCTATCCGATGTTTCTGTTTAGTCGCAGTCCACTGGTCATCAATGAAACTGGATCTACTCGCTACTACCCGGGCAGCTTAAAAGGCTTCCACGACCTTCACCTTATCATCCCAGCCAATCTGTCGTGTCAGCACTGTATACTGCAATGGAATTACATAACTGGTAAGTAGGTGCGCTAGTCACGTGATATTGTCTAAGCATTTGGTGTGTGTGTGTGGGGGGGGGAAACATGCATAAATTATGTCAATGAGCAGTATTTAACCAACACTAAAAGCGAAACAGACCCTTTAAAAAGTTATACAAAGAAAAGTGTATTGTCTTAAGATATAATTGTTTCCAGGAGATATTTTTAAAAATTTGCGTAAAAAAAATAAAGTTATAAATTGAGAAGCTCTGAAGAGGTCAAGTTTCTGTCACTCGAGTGTACAATCTTTCCAATCCTAAATGTGGCGCCGTTTTGACAACGTTCTGAGGAGGATGTTGATAGATAAACAGGAAATGGAATTACAGCCTCCCGAGGGCTTCCACAGAAGGGAAAAAAAGGAAGAAAGAGCATTTCCCAACCACCACGCCGTTCCAGACACACTCTGTTAATGTGGTCCTTTCACGGTTATGTGGCGGTACATTGTAGGATTTTGAAGGAATCCCTCGTAGGGAAAAACTTAATGTGACTCAAGGAGTTGTGACCCCAATATAAACGGATGTGATGAAATTATCCTCTAATTGGGGAACCTTCGGACAGAGAGAGATCGGTGAGAAGCCTGACCTGACCTCTGATTCTATAAAGCTCTCTGTTTTAATGTTCAGCGTATCTCTAATTTTCAATGTTCAAAGCGCAGACTGAATATTTCATAACTAAGTTGAGGTCACCAGGTATATTCACAGGATGTTATGAGTTCGTCTGACAGATACAGCGGTGATTCACCCAGTATACCACTGCCTGTCTAGTAGAACATAAATTATCTTTTTTTTTTAAAATAATCTTTTGGTTCGCTATTTATGATAATTTTTTTTTAGATAATATTCTAAGCAAATCTTGGAGAGAAATAAATCTATTTAATACCATAGTTTAAACTTAATAATCTGACTCAAGATTCAGACTTAAGTTTAGATCTTCCAGTAGAAAACACAAAACACAATGATCTACAAATGCATAGCACGTAAAACAGCACCATGTATAATGTAAATAAATAAGACAATGTTCTACAAACGAGATGAATTAAAGCCGGTCTAGTAGTGGCAGTGAACAACCACTAAGTCAACAAAACTTGACTGTTACGAGGTCACCTTGACACCAGTAATAAACAGAGAGGGCTAGACTTGTGATAAGGAAGACACTAGTGTATGCAATATTCTGGCAGTAAGAATAATTCGTTGGGAATCAATCTGTCGGCTTGTATTTCTGACAGGATAAGTGAACTAAGCTCAAATGTAAAGGTGATCGTCGTTTCAACTTTTAGATTTATCGCTTTTTATGTAGAAAATATAAATCACGAAATGCACAAACATGAAATTCTCAAATGAAACACACAATGTGCACATAGGAAATGTACGAGGTGCTCAAATAGATCACTGGAAATAAACAAAAAAACATATAAAAATAAAATAAAACACACGCAACATAGATCTATATAAAGCACATACAAAACACATTAAACACACAAAAACACGAAACATAAAACGAAACACATTTAAGACACATTAAAAAAAAACCATACAAATATGAAAGACATATAAAACGTACAAAACTCATATAAAACACATAAAACATATTTTAAAAATAACACCATAACATTTGCGAAACACATAAAAGTCATATAAAACTTGTGAAACCCATATAAACCACAAAAACACACGAAAAACATATAAACGCTTAAACACATGAAAAACATAAACAATTATACACATAAAAACTCGTGAAACAGATATAAAATACTTCAAACGCTTATTAAACACAAGAATCACCAGGACTAGGACACTGTGACCTAGTTTGTTTGGTTTTTTATTGTTTTTTTTTTTTTTTGCTTTGTATGGTAGTAATGTCCCTTATTTTATGTCTGCATGTTTACTTTAAGAATATTTGAAATAGTTTCAAATTGATGATCTATTAGACAAGTTTTATTTCAAGCCAGCGTTTGAGTGCATCCGGTGTCCTTAATACAGAGGTGTTAATTAATGTGTGACCAAGAATCAAGGTTCTAAGTTCTATCACTAATAACATTTAGTAGTTAGCATTATTTAGTTGGCAGCCGTCATCTTCCAATAGAGCGGCCTTGACATTTGTGACTTTGTCTTAATCTTTCAATATCTCTCTCACATTTCATCTTTCAATAGAGCGGCCTTGACATTTGTGACTTTGTCTTAACCTTTCAATATCTCTCTCACATTTCATCTTCCAATAGAGCGGCCTTGACATTTGTGACTTTGTCTTAACCTTTCAATATCTCACATTTCATCTTTTAATAGAGCGGCCTTGACATTTGTGACTTTGTCTTAACCTTTCAATATCTCTCTCACATTTCATCTTTCAATAGAGCGGCCTTGACATTTGTGACTTTGTCTTAACCTTTCAATATCTCTCTCACATTTCATCTTCCAATAGAGCGGCCTTGACATTTGTGACTTTGTCTTAACCTTTCAATATCTCTCTCACATTTCATCTTCCAATAGAGCGGCCTTGACATTTGTGACTTTGTCTTAACCTTTCAATATCTCACATTTCATCTTTTAATAGAGCGGCCTTGACATTTGTGACTTTGTCTTAACCTTTCAATATCTCTCTCACATTTCATCTTGTCGTTTTTATTTCGTTTATTTTTTTTTTCTTTGACAGAATGTTATGGATATAATGTAAAGAACAGATAATTGTGTCTCATTAACTTTTAGTGGAAAAATCCCCCTATTTTTTGCGGCCCTAGACAGGAGAAAAGACGCTATTAGTTTTGTGTGGCCTGTCTGTCTGTCCGTCTGTCCGTCCGCCCGTCCGTCTAGTTTAGATCTCACAAACTAGAAGAGAAAATGAAAATCGGACATCATGATATTTTAGACCGTTCAAAGTTCTGAAGCAACGGCTACTTTTTTTTTTTTTTGAAAGCGAAAAATTTAATTTTTAAAATCAACTATGAATGCAGGGTTTTTTTTCTTCATAAAACTACACCATTTTTTACAACTATTCATTATTAATAGTAACAAACACTAGAGGCTTTTTAATACGGGAGATGACACATTTATACAAAGGATTTTAGATTTTTGGTCAAAAAATATTTTTTTTTTACAATTTTTTTGCTAAGTTATGTAAATACTACAATGACAAAAAAAAAGTTGTTTTTTTTTAAAGAAAAAAATTATTTACTATGCAAATAAGTTGGACATAATTTAAAAGAACAATTAATAAGTAGTTTTTCATATTATCGCGAGAACTGCAGAAATCAAATATACAATTAGTGGAACACAAAACTAAAGGAATTTTGTTTTTTTTACAAAAATGTTTTATTCTTAAGGCTTTCAATAAGTGATTGACCCTTTACAAAACAATTAGATCAATTAGATAATCATTATATTTCATCAGTTAGGTCAAGTTCAAATCTAACTTCAGCTTCACTTTCACGTTTCCCTTGGTCTGCTGGACCTTTGGGGCACCACACACGATCTGTCAACCTTCTTTCTCCATTCTTCTCTGTCATTTGCCTTTGATAGAATCTCATTATGATATTATTTCTGAAAATATTGAAACCTGCCTTTTTACCTGCCTGGGTGGACCACTTCGGGGGCCGATTTTGAGTTTGTGTTTCCACTATCTAAAATCATTTCAATAAATGATGAAGCATCACAAACAAGATTCATTAGTGCAATCAGGATACTTTCTAATTAATTTGTTTACTCTCTTGTTTAAGTTTAAATCTAATCCAGTTGTACAGTTTAAGGCTACTTGTTCAGTTTAAACCTAATCCAGTTGTACAGTTTAAGGCTACTTGTTCAGTTTAAACCTAATCCAGTTGTACAGTTTAAGGCTACTTGTTCAGTTTAAACCTAATCCAGTTGTACAGTTTAAGGCTACTTGTTCAGTTTAAACCTAATCCAGTTGTACAGTTTAAGGCTACTTGTTCAGTTTAAACCTAATCCAGTTGTACAGTTTAAGGTTACTTGTTCAGTTTAAACCTAATCCAGTTGTACAGTTTAATTCTACTTGTTCAGTTTAAACCTAATCCAGTTGTACAGTTTAAGGCTACTTGTTCAGTTTAAACCTAATCCAGTTGTACAGTTTAAGGCTACTTGTTCAGTTTAAACCTAATCCAGTTGTACAGTTTAAGGTTACTTGTTCAGTTTAAACCTAATCCAGTTGTACAGTTTAATTCTACTTGTTCAGTTTAAACCTAATCCAGTTGTACAGTTTAAGGCTACTTGTTCAGTTTAAACCTAATCCAGTTGTACAGTTTAATTCTACTTGTTCAGTTTAAACCTAATCCAGTTGTACAGTTTAAGGCTACTTGTTCAGTTTAAACCTAATCCAGTTGTACAGTTTAAGGCTACTTGTTCAGTTTAAACCTAATCCAGTTGTACAGTTTAAGGCTACTTGTTCAGTTTAAACCTAATCCAGTTGTACAGTTTAAGGCTACTTGTTCAGTTTAAACCTAATCTAATGGAAAAGCTTTTTAGTTGGAAGGTTTAAAACCTAGTCTAGACCTAAAATTTAGATCATTTAGTAAAGTAAAAAAAAAAAAAAAGTAACGCTCTCCCAGTATACTATATGGGCAGATGGTGTAAAGGTCATCTGTAGGCCAACGGTTAACGAGGGTGTCATGTGGCGGAAAAAAGATCATTTAGATCTAGTCGTAATTCACTTGTAAAAATTAAACTAAATCCAATACAATGTTTACGTTTAGTTGTTACGTTAAAACCTAGTCTAGTCCTAAAGTTAGAATCATGTCTATTCGACTTAGTCTAGCCACTACGTCAACAAAACGGTAATTCTAAAGAATGCGGAAGTCTAGGTTGGAAATGCTATTTGCCCAAGCCACTGCCATAAGCTTATGAATTAGCATTTAATTTACAGCCCAAATATTGAAATCAACACAATAGATTTGATGTATTCAAGAGAAGAATGTAATTTTTTTTTAAAGTTGTCATATAAGATAGATTTATGTAAGCCTTACAATTAAAGCAAAATTAATAACAACCATTTACATCAATGCTCTCATGTTATGCTTAAGACGTCTCTCTCTCTCTAACACACACACACACACACACACACTCTCTCTCTCTCTAACACACACACACACACACTCTCTCTAACACACACACACTATCTCTCTCTCTCTCTCTAACACACACACACACACTCTTTCTCTCTCGCCTAATATGAGCATGTAGAAAAGTGATTTTGGGGAAAGGATTTGCTGGCCACACAGTTGCACACACTCGAAGGCAGATTTGAATATTACTTTTCCATATTAATAAGATCAAATAATGTTATGAGCACTCAATTACAGTGTGTGGTGTGCGGTGTTGAATGTTATTAGCATTCAATTACAGTTTGTGGTTTTCGATGTTGTGTGGTGTGCGGTGTTGAAATGATCCGCTCCCTGACATAATACTGTCGAGCTGAACAGAAACCCACGAGTGACGTCACGTCAAGGCAATAAATGACACACGGCTGTCTCGGTGACACTAATGCAATCACGTCACACTAGGGCCCGAGCTTTACACGTCCTGCAGTCTTCAGACAGTGCCAAGAAATATACACACAGATACATTGTCACACCCACTCACACATCACACACACACACGACATGTGCTCATACACACATAGAGCTCCAAAGTTCATGTTAAAAGTGAAGCAAAAAAAAAATAATTGATACATTTTTTGACAGTCTTCCAGGGACTAATCGCTGATGTCTTTGTGCTGCCTGTCAGTCTGTCACGTTTCGATCTTCACAGTACCATCTACAGGACAAACATGTACATCTAAACCAGTGGTTCCCAAACTTTTTTGTCTCGTAGACCCCTTGGCATGTTTTCTGGTTTTCGGTAGACCCCCTACTCAACTTGCCAATTTTTGCTAATTCATGAACAATATTTTTAAACCAATTTCTAGCTTTAGTGCGTTGAAGAGTGAAATAGTAATTTAAAACTACACAACTAAGGATATTATGTTTTATATACGAATCTGTTTTTCTATGAATTAGTCTTTCTAACATAAAATGTTAATTAATTAATTAATGAATATGCCTTAAGTATCGTTGTAAAAAGTTTCGCAAATAGCAGTTGCTAGTGTATTTCTTGATCTTTCACGTGTGGCTCAGATATTAAATCTGCGGAACTGTTTTCATTAACAGGAGAGGGGCAAAGGTGAATAACTGGAGCCTAAACCAGGTCTCGTGGGTCAACCTTAAGGAAATATAAGGAGACGGTGACCATTCGCGCCATGTATTCCTGGGCCGTCCCCTTTTCTTCTTTCCTTGTGGTTTCCAGGTTAGGGCTTGCCTTGTTATGCTGGATGCAGGCTGGCGAAGGGTGTGACCTATCCATCTCCAGCGTCTCTGAAGGATATCTACTTCAATGGGCTGCTGCTTTGTTCTTTGCCACATTTCCTCATTCGAGATCTTGTCTGGCCAGCGGATTATAAGAATCTTCCTCAGGCAGGTATTGATGAATACCTGGATTGTTTCATGGTGTTGATGGTAGTTCTCCAGGTCTCTGATCCATAAAGTAGTATTGGCTTAACAATGGTGTTACATAGCCTAATCTTGGTGGTGGTGCTTTTTCCCCAAGATCCCCAGGTGTTGATAAGCTGATGGAAGGCTGCTCGAGCTTTACCATGGCACCGCGATTTGGAAGCAGATGCCAAGCAGATGGGCAAGACGTGGGAATAGTTGAAGATATTCGCCAAGAACCGAGATGCCTGGAGGAAGCTGGTTGGTGGCCTATGCACAGAAAGGACCACAGGCAGAGATGAGATAAGATGGTGACAATTAGACAGTTTGTAGCACACAGCGCTACACCTTGTCTGACCAAACTATATTTATATCTTTTGCAAAGATTTACATAAGAAGCTTTTAATTTTATAACTCATGCCACCGAAGCGACCTTAAACTGTATTGTCGCTTAAAGAAATTCTTTTAATAGTAACAGATCTAGGTTTTTGTAAAACGGCTGGTAAAATCAATGTTTGACCTTTGCTATTTTCCGTATTTTGCTATAAGTAAAGAAATCTTGAAAGACGCTCACAAACCATCATCTTCTCTATATGATGTCGAGCAGAGATTTTGTGGGTCTATTCTGAACTTTGAGTGTTCGAAAGTTGTTCAAATCTTAATTTTTGTCAGGGTGGCATTGTCTCAGATGATCCTCCAGCGTAACTGGTCTCATATTGTCATAAAAGAGTCACTTAGGCAACTGTGTGTTTAACAAGGAAGGAATGAATCCCAATTTTAAATAATTAATGCTGTACTGTCTACATTTCTTTTTTTTCTAAATATTAGTTATATGTAGACAAAATTAAGCTATTTAAATAAGTATTGAAATTGAATACAACAATGTTTCGTTTCAATAGCAGGATAAATATTGAAAGGATTAACTTGGGTACAAATCATATATTAGTGTATGAAATAATTATATTAATGGAATGTGAAAATTAAGTAACGACCTGCTTAAATGAAATCTATTACCGTAGACCCCCGTGGACATCTCATAGACCCCCAATTTATTTTTTTACTTTCGTAGACCCCTTGGAGGTCTTCGTAGACCCCTGGGGGTCTATATAGACCACTTTGGGAATCACTGATCTAAACATTTCATTCATCAGTTATATGTGCACTACTTTGTAGAAGTAATCAGTAATCTTTCATACTCATCAGTTATAGGTGCACTACTTTGTAGAAGTAATCAGTAATCTTACATACTCATCAGTTATACGTGCAATACTTTGTAGAAGTAATCAGTAAGCTTACATACTCATCAGTTATAGGTGCACTACTTTGTAGAAGTAATCAGTAAGCTTACATACTCATCAGTTATAGGTGCACTACTTTGTAGAAGTAATCAGTAAGCTTACATACTCATCAGTTATATGTGCACTACTTTGTAGAAGTAATCAGTAATCTTACAAACTCTTAAGTTATACGTGCACTGCTTTGTAGAAGTAATCAGTAATCTTACATACTCATCAGTTATATGTGCACTACTTTGTAGAAGTAATCAGTAATCTTACAAACTCTTAAGTTATACGTGCACTGCTTTGTAGAAGTAATCAGTAATCTCACATATCAGTTTTGAATCTACTTTTAAAATAATGGAACTATTTACAACAACTGTTTACATAATAAATTGAAAAAAAAAGTTTGCATTCAGAGAGTCTCAAGTAGACTTTGCATCGGGTTCAAGCATGGTCAATGCGATGAGAAAATTGAAATTTTCAATGGCGCTTTGAGTTTTTGAGATGTTAAGGTGACATAGAAAAATTAAAAGAGGTTTTATCTTTCGGGCCCCCATTAGTTGTGGAATTAGTTTTACATGCATCTGTGTAGAAAACACAAAGCAAAAACTGACAAATACATTTTAAAAATCTAATTTAATAAAATGTCCGGATTTTCTGGTTCAAATCTCGATCACAAGTCCATGACAGGAAAATAAATAAAAATCTTATAAATGATAGAAAATCAGGATTATCTGAGATAAATCTCCACTTACGAGTGTTCCGAGTGACAATCAAACAAGGAAAATATCAGCTAAGAACAATGACAAACTAAAGTCGAATCTGAAATGAAACTTGCTCTAGGAGTCTAACACTTGAATGCGTTTTCTTTTTTGAAAGTATGAGATTATCAGTGAGACAATCTTATCTTATCTTATCTTATGATGACTGAGTCATGTATTCCAACTGAGTACTTCATTCTGTTTGTGTTTCCAGGTTACAGAGAACATAAAGTCAACAGTCAGTGTGAATCATGTTTGGGATGTGAACCGCAAGAACGCTTCGTCAACTGTGCAGATATAGAGGTAAGTGAGAACACTTTACAAAGCCAAAAAATTGTCTATTTTTAATTTCCCGTCATCACGTGATAAAATGTGTCAAGGTCGACAGAACCCCAGTTTGCTTTGCTTCCCGTTAAAGTCCAGAAATCAGTGGACGTTTGTACGTCAAGGAAATAATTAGAAATACATTTAATTTACAGAGTAGCGAGATAGCCGGGGACAAAAGGGAGAGAAACTGGACATTTGGGGGTCCATTACTTAGTGCGTTTGATTTCGTCACTATCCATGTACATTTATTGTTCAGAATTGATTTATATTGTGTCCATTAGTTGAAGTAATAGGTGGGCCGATTGATTTTGTCATTCCAATTTGAGATCATAAAGTAATAGATTATTATTGGAAATTATAGCCTCTTTACCTTTATCCCATGATATGCCAATACATCGTTAGGTTGGATATTTATATCTTCAGCACATAAGACAGTTTACAGTATTGTATATGCTTTTTTCCCGAAAAGAAATAATTTGTCATTCTGAAGCCAACATTGGTAGATCTAGTTTTTGTTTGTTTTCTTAAAACCAAATATTTCGATATAAAACCGTATCTACTCATAAATTGTTGGTTTTCAAGATGAAATGCTGAGTAAAACCCGAAACTTACACTTGAAATAGCGATTGAAATAACCCAACTATTCATGTAAAGATTCTAATTTTGGTGTAAGCGAGTGTGGATGGATGTTGGCAGATCCAAGACCAATCATTATAGAAGACCTGAACACTGACCTGCAACGTCACATCTGGGCAGTTTAGACCAATAGCTCGTCACAGGTCTGTACGACGTTCCCCTCAGGCATTATAAAGGTCCAGATAACTCTATTAGCTTTTTAAAAGTTATTTTTGGGTGGTCAAGTAAAGTGTAAGCTTTGTTCCTTCGGCTAGGCGATGTTCTGGTCGGAGTCAGTTTCTTCCCTTTCCTCACCCAGTAATTTGTGTACATGGTGCTGCTACATGTCATGACTATTAATTAAAAATACAAAGTGGTGTCAATATATTTATGCTTTTTTTATATTATAGATTTTAGGAGAAGGTGTTTACCAAACGGACCCTGAAGCTGGTGTAGCCACAAGTAAATCCACAGCGACATCCAACAGCATACTACCTACCACCAGCAGCAAGCCAGCAGTGACCACTTCAACAACAGTCCCTTCTAGTTCCACACAAGTGACCACCCTTCCATCCACCAGGCCGAGTCACGTGACCGCCGACATCCGGCAACCCTGCACGCCACTGGCGGAGCACGTGACCTGCGAGGCTCGTGGAATTCAAAAGCTTATACCCGGAATGGGCACTTGGTGCCTGCGGACCTGTCAGGCAGGAAGCTGCAGGTCTGAATTTTGCACCTGCTTCTGCAAGTATCCAACGTTTAAAATTCACATTGACCCCTCGGCCTTCGAGTGGGTGGCGACCAGCAAACAATTCCACCCGAACTCTTTAGCTAACGGGAAATCCCTTTGTTACAAAACCACGCCACTGTGGAGCAAAACTCCAGGACTCAATGGCTGGTGTTCGTCCTACTGTCCGAGTGAATCGTGCGAGGACATGTGTTCAGTTCAAGTCTGTCCCTAACTGTTGAGTGTGTTAACATTGTGTTCTCAGCCATGTGTGTCCATAGTTAGTGAGTGCATAATATTGTACTTGAAGGACATTTTGTCTCCAAATGAACCCACATGATGGACCAATCAGTCATTGACTGTTTTGACTGTTTTTCATTTTCAATATACAATCAGTCAAGTCGATGAAAATGGGAGATTACCGTAAATCCCTATCATAGAAAAAAAGGAAACAACAGAAGCAAAATCTTTTTGTGCAGCCCTAATCTAGCCATTCGCCTTGAGAACAAAAAATCCTAATAGGGCTACATGATATAAAAGTAAAGTTCCTCTCAACTCTCTATGATATGGAGTGTTCATTTTAAAAAAAGATAAATCATAGATTTGAGTTGAAAATAATACTGCATGGACTATGTATGTTTGTTTTAGTTTAGTTTAATATTTCTATAGCTGAGTCAACATTTTATCTACTGTGCTCAATTTGTGGTGGCCCATGCCTTTCCTATGATCTCAGTGGCTCAAACATTTCTAAGTGTGTAATGATATTGCACCAAACCCTCTAACATTTGAACCAGCCAATGTAGTTTTTATGTATTTATTTTTTGTATGTTGACGCTCTATTGATCTCACTGAGTGATGAATGGCTGGTCGGATGTGCACTGCTGTCAGGGAGCTTTGTCTTGCTAGTTTGATTGACAACTGACATGTCCATGATGTTGAGAGCGCTGTATATGACGACTCTCTGAAATAAGCCTAGTACAGCATGAAATGATGTATTTATTAGTATAATAGAAATGTTCTCCTTTAGTTTACTAAATTTTGTGAAATGCATACATTGCTGTGTGTCTTGTATGTTGTGACATATTTTGTTCATGTTATTTATTTGTATTTGAAAACATTGCTTACACAATATAATTACCATTGGAGAAGAAATACATTTTGCAATAAAATGTCATGGAATCATTTCAATTTCAACCACAAACAATGTCTATTTAACCGATCAAGAAATGTAAACTTGTTATAAGCTATATTTCTTCTCCATCTGGCAAGATTTCCTCTGATGTTACTGTTGGCTCTTTTCTGTCTGCAAGGGAGAAGTGGCCTGCTGTTCTAAACTGAGCCGCACTGCATTATAACCTATATAAACATATAGACAAAGCTTCTACTGGGTCTAGAGATCTAGTTCTAAATCTAGAGTCTATATTGTTGTTAAAAATAACTAACCTGATCTTTGTAGTGTTTTAGTTGCCCCTGATCAGTTTATTCTACAATTTTTGCAACTATATAGATTTAACAATTAAAAGCAGTGCTGAGATGTCAGCCATATTATTTTGTTATAGCTTCGTGACTGCCGGAAAGGCATAAAACAAAAATATAATCATTGCGAAGATTTGATAGAATATGGCAATGGGTTTGTATTTATAAAACTGAAGATTGCAGGTTTTTTAGCGGCCCCAAAAAGGGGAAAAAACGCTATTAGTTTTGTGTTTATCCGTCCGTCCGCCCCGTTTAGATCTCGTAAACTAGCAAAGAAAGTGAAAATCCGACATCATAATATTTTAGTCAAATTCAAAGTTCTGATGCAACGGCTACTTTTTTCTTTTCTGAAAGCAAAAAATCTAATTTTTAAAATCACTTATAGAAGCAGTTTTTTCGTGAAAATACACCACTTTTACAACTATTCACTATTAATAGTAAAAAACACTGAAGGCTCTTTAGTAGGGTTAACTGCCATACACCATATTTTAAACATATTTATGCAAATGGTTTTAGATGTTTTTACATTTGTATTGGTAAGTTACGTAAGTTCTGTCATACTAATTATTACATTTACACATACACATTTTTTTTTACTTTTTTAAAATGAGAAAACCTCTATTTAATATGCATATTAGTTGTACATATTTTAAAACAACAATTAATAAGTAGTTTTTTATATTATCGCGTGAGCTACAGTGTGATACTGGAACTATAGAAAACTAAACTATAGGAATTTTTTTACGTTAATTTACATTTCTTGAGGATTTAAATAAGAGACTGACCCTTTTCAAAACAGATTAATTAGATATTCATTAGAAGACATCAGCTAGGCCAGGTTCACATCTAACTTCACATTCACTTTCATCTATCCTTTGGTCTGCAGGACCGCTAGGGCATCACACAAGATCAGTCAACCTTGTTTTTTCCATTCTTCTCTGTCATTTGTCTTTGATAGAATTTCATTCTGATGTTTTTTCTGAAAATATTGAAACCTGCCTTTTTACCTGCCTGGGTGGACCACTTCGGGGGCCGATTTTGAGTTTGTGTTTTCACACAAACTGTCTTTGTAACCTTGTTTTAATTGGATGAAGCGCGAATTCATAGTTAACGACCTTTTTTTTTTTTTCTCAAAATCAGACTAGAAAAAATATCAAAATGATCAAATAGGAATTAAAACATTATCCAGTCTATATATATCTACTAGCTATGATTTTATCCGGTTTTCGATTTTTTTAAAGATGTACATATATATTACTTTCTTTATTTGATGACTCAACATAAGATGCGCTTTATTTTTCAAGTCTTCGCCCTAACTTCCTTTGCATAAATGCCCAAAGTAAATGGCAGATTTTGTTGTTGGTATTTCTGCGTTGCTGGGATTCTAAACGGCAGTTCTAAGAATTAAATCAGTGTAAGACTCAAATAATAGTAATAGGAATTAAATGAGTGTCAGGCTCACATGATTCGTTTGTTTCCTGCTCTCTTGAAGTTTAACCGATGCTAGTGACGCAAGTAGTCAACATTTACACAGGACAATGAGGAAGTTGAAGCAGATCACATTGGTTGAAGTGAATTCATCACAAAAGGAGTCACTACAAGGGGTCATCACTACAAGGGGTTATCACTACAAGGGGTCATCACTACGCCCTACTGTACTCTTAACTTTTAAGACTGACATAAAAAAAATTAGATTTACTGGAAGACTTGACATGACCTTCAAAAACAACGAGACGGCCTCGTTTGGAAACGACAAACACCGACAGTTGCCCTCAGAATTTAGAAAGTAATTTCAGTTTCGCAAAAGTTCACATTTTTATTGATTCTGGTTGTTTTCAAAGATACAGGATTGAGTTGGTGTAGGTTTCTGATATCTTTCAATCATGTTATAGTCAAACATAGACCATTCTATAGTCAAACATAGACCATTCTATAGTCAAACATAGACCAATCTATAGTCAAACATAGACCATTCTATAGTCAAACATAGACCATTCTATAGTCAAACATAGACCATTCTATAGTCAAACATAGACCATTCTATAGTCAAACATAGACCATTCTATAGTCAAACATAGACCATTCTATAGTCAAACATAGACCATTCTATAGTCAAACATAGACCATTCTATAGTCAAACATAGACCATTCTATAGTCAAACATAGACCATTCTATATGTAGTAAGCAATGTCCACAATGTATCGTCGAGAAACGGGAAGCACCCCACCATTATCAAACATATCCACTCACGAATGAATGCATGTGATGTGTGTGTGTGTGTGTGTGAAGTGTGGGTAGAGGGGAGGGAACTACGTCTCTCGCATCTGTTCCACTTTTAAAGTAAAAATTACTCAAACTTTTACATCAGGGGACGTCAAGAAAATAATCTAAAGATATATGTTATAAGTTTCCAAAGTTTTAATTATGATAATCATGATTCCAAATACATTTAGTTAGAGAATGGGATCAAACTTGTATTTATAACTTTGTATACGTCTTTCCAACTCACTCACTCACTCACTCACTCACTCACACACAAAATTATATGTGGATAATTATGTCCAAGTCAAGGGAATGAACCCAAACAGAATTAACATCATGACAGTGTCATCGCGTGTTATCTTTTCTTCTTTGCTTCTATTTTTTTTTTGTTTTGAACATACGTGGAAATAGTCTAAGTCTATATACAATTATTTATTACCGCAGTCTACTCTTATAGAATGGGGTGGGTTATCCTCGCAGGCCAGAGAGTCTTTTTATTTAAAGATTATAATTTTAGAAAATATGAAAAATTGTTTTAGGATGAAAATGAAATATCTACTCGTATTTTGGTTTGTGTTTAATTAATTAAATATTTAAATCATCAGAATAAAAACTATTCATAATTAGATATAATCTCTTATTAACTCTTTAAGCTGTAATTGAATTCAATATTTGGATTCATTTTACTTCTGAACGGTTTATAGTCCTGCATCATCTCCCTTGTTTCGTGATAGTATAAAACGCAAATGTCTCATGTTTTCCATTGCAATACAAAAATGTCATTGTAATATATCTCTCATTTGATATGTATTTTCAACTTGCTACAGTGTCATTCCTATGTATTTGTTTTCACACCAATGTTCATCATTTCATGCATAAAAATCATAAACTTGATTGTTGTTAAATCTGAATGTATAAATAAATAAAGGAAAAATCTGAAATGTCTCTTGAGTTATAGGAACATCATCATGGGCGTAGCCAAGATTATTTTTTTTTTGGCGGGTGGGGGGGGGGTTTCAGGGAAATTCCCCCCGCCAAACACACACACACACACACATATATATATATATATATGTTTGTATATAGATATATATATATATATATGAGTGTGTGTGTGTGCACAATTAATCTTTAATACATTCTGACCCTTCGTCCTGTCGGAAGACGTTTATTGTACCCTAGAATAGGTTCTGGAGTTAGTGGAAAAATTGTAGACTCCCCGCCCACGCCAGCACCGTGATGTCCCCCCCCCCCACCGCCAAATACCATTTCCGGTATTGAAAGCCAACAAAATGCATATTCTGAGGTATCTACTGTGAATTATCCTGCTATTAAAAAGTTTTATTTCAAAAACCAAATCTGCTATTCTTACTGACTTAGATCCTCAGGCGCCGTTTATCATTGTGCGGCAAGCTGCTTCCACAAAAATCTGTCACTGGCAATGTCTAAAGCAGGGGTTCTCAGCCTGTGGGTCGCGACCCCTATGGAGGTCGAATGATCATTTGTCAGGAGTCGTCTAAGACCATCGAAAATTTGGGTTTTAAAATTTTTTTATTTATCATCTGATTTTTTTAAAAATTATTTATTTATTTTTTTTGTAACAAGCATATTAGGCACCATAGGTTGTATACATGTTCATTTGGTATAACAAAACAAAGAGACACTATTCATATAGCCTACAATGTAACAAATGGAAACCATCGTCAAAATGAAATTTAATAAAAAATTAGAGTGACATATTTAAGAAGGGTATTTTGCTGGAGGATAAAGATGGCAATTAAAGTTAGTGAGTGTAACATGTCATTTTTTTATTGATAATTACTTCTTTGTACTGAGCTTGGTGGCTTCAACGTCTTCCTCTATTTCACACTGATGTGACGTGGCTGTAGAGAGGCAAGGTTCTAAAACAGCGGTTCTCAACCTTTTTGTTGCCGCGACCCCCCAAAACGATTCCCCACTAGACAGCGACCCCCAACCGTATTTTTTCTTTTTCATCCATAGGCCTAGGTCAATGAACATTTGCTAATGTTATAAAATCGTTCTCGTTATGTCTATATCTGATTTGTAATGTATTTTCATTGGTAGAAATTGAACACCGAAAAAGCTTTATGTAATTGCAATGAGTGTAAAATAAATGTCTTTTATAATGAAATTGCTAACAAAAAGGCAAGTTTATGACTTGCATTTTTTAACTTTTCTATTGCGTATTCACCATCTTCATGTGCACAGACTTGTGTGACAATTTGAAAAGTATAGCGAAACATGGGGGATGATAAGGTAAACTAGCCTACATTGCTGCACATTTGTAAATACGCCAACGTTGGTTGGATTCTTGTGGGAGTCTTTGTAAGAGCACAATGAATGTCATCTTCAGCATCAAGTCAACTTCTTTATTTAGACTTGATAACTAACATGCTGGAAAACCCTGATTCTCAAAAATATATGCCTACTGTTAGAAATGGATAAAAAAGGCGCAAGACAATGTCAAAATGGGATATGACTGCGAAAACGTGATCCAGTATTGTGTCACTGACATTGAAAAACAATCAATTTTAGCTGCATCGCTTTTGATGAGCTTAATAAACTCTTTCTGTCTCCGGAACATCTTCAACTGGTACCTCTAGAAAGTGTAAACACGATGTCTTCTAGATATGGAAGTTAAGTGAAGTTTCACTCGCACGCTAGTGCTCATGTTCTTTGACATAAATTACCATTGTAGTCAGTCTGTCAGATTCAATGCCCCTTTTTCCTCAAAGAAAGAAGATAAAGTTGGCAAGATATAAGTTTTATTTTCATCCAGTATTGTTTGCTGAAGTTGAAGTTTAATTTGGACGAACGGATCTTTTCAGACAAATCGAGGGATAATGTATATGATACTAGCATTGAAACATTTAATTATTCAAGACGACAAAGATGTCTACCAGGTCGGCCATTTTCTGTGTATTTCTTTCTTTAAAAAAATTTTCTTCAAGAAGATTAAAAAAACAAACACTTTTTAGATTCTAGATCTTCTTCAGTTGATTTTCTTCTTTATGTAGGTCTTGATGCTCACTTTCAAACATTTTGGACACAACTCTGACTGCGCTTACCGTTGGGTACTAAACAATAAGTACAATTATATTATCGAATGTTTCTAATTTTCCTCTAAGTGCTGCAGTTGCCAGGCATTCTTTTACCTTTGAGGAACACAAAGTCATTTGTGTTAACAGCTTTAGGACATCAAAATATCTGAATCTCATTGCTGTTGGAGACTATCATTCCTTGATGACCACCTTGTGGGCAACAGGTTTAGTGTGTCCTAAGCTCTCCCTATTGTATTCAAGACACAAACATATTTTGAACCAAGTCCTAGAAATCGGAAACGTCTTGAACACAGCTGACGGAATCATTTCAGACCAAGTTTAAGTTGTAGTTAGCAAACTGAGCAATACTCGAAGGCCATTCTACTATCCACTCATATTGGAAACACCAGTATAGGTTTATCCTCGCAGTTTATTTAAGAATAAATAGGGATTATTCATTACCTGGAGCGTTTGTTCAGCTAATTCTGTAGACGTCTGGTTCTCACACATATGAAAACTTAGAAATGACTCTCTAATTGCTTTTTTTTTTGGTATTACCACATCGTAATCACACAAAAAAAAAAATTAATTTGATCAACTTTTGATATTTCTTGAGTGCTCTCACAAAGGAAGAGACAAATGGCGCGGATTGGACCTCATCCAGTAACGGGATGTTCGTCAGAACTGCATCGTCCAACAGGTCTAGTATCTCGTTTTCAATCTGTGGGCCTTTGTTTGCCTGTCAAATTTCAATATTCATAACAATTTGAAATAAAGCCTGGTAAGAGGTTTTTGTATAAATACAATGGTGTTACACGATTTTACAATGTCTACTTTGTCGGATAAAACCTTTTAAAATGACAGTCGTTTAGTTAGCTTAGATTTCGACTCTTGTTTTTTAATTACGAATTTTACTTTATTTTTTTTTAAAGAAAACTCAGAATTTGCGCTATTCAATTTTAGCTTTATCATCATAGGAATCCTTGGGCCTTACGCCTCTTTTCTTTGCCTCTTTTTGGGGCTTTATGTGCCTCTTTTAAGGGCCATCTTGCCTCTTTTGTGGGCTTTTTTTTTTTAAATTAGGTTTTTATTTGTAATTTCTCATAATTCACAATTATTAAAACATAAACAATTGAAAAGTGATTAACCTAAAAATATAATAATAGTAATAGAAATATTATTTAATATCAAAGACATACTACCTAACCATTGAAACCACTAGAGACAGAAAAATGATACAAGTATCCTCAACCCCAGAACAATCAACACAATATCAAATATCCCTGACCCCCAACACCCCATTTCTGGACTACTACCTGAGTATTGTACAAGTATATGAAAATCAAACTAGATAATGCTCTACCCTAAAATCCATTATTTTCCTAAATGTCGATTCTAAGTGATTAGGATCAAACACATTATTATTATGAAGAGCTTTGAGCCAGCTAGCCCATACAAGATTCCTGTATTCGGAAACAATAATCAAGCTAAAGTTACGTACCATTTTATTTTAATTACAATAACGACAAATTATAATTATCAAC
Organism: Biomphalaria glabrata; assembly: GCF_947242115.1. NCBI lineage: Eukaryota > Metazoa > Mollusca > Gastropoda > Planorbidae > Biomphalaria > Biomphalaria glabrata. Next base: position 13,324,077 of record NC_074728.1, read on the forward strand.
TCATCAAAAGAAATATGTTAAAATTAAGTATTTTAAATACTCAAAAAAGAAATAAATAAAGCTTTGAAAAAAATGAATAATTAGCGGATGTGTCGAAATATTAATCCGTGACCACCAGGGCTTTCCCTATCATCATAGACCTATTTGTATTTATACTCCGCCCCTTTCCTTATTAGCCAAACTCTCTCTCTCTCTCTCTCTCTCTCTCTCTCTCTCTCTCTCTCTTCCACTTTCTCATTAATAATAATACTATCAATGGGAACAATAGTTCCCTCAAACGTACAATAAGGGTTAGCCACCTTTACAATAAACCTAATGGAAAGCAGATATTTATTTTTAAGTAATCCATGCCGTTGGTGCATTAACTCTAGCTTAAAACACGAGTTATTGTTTTAAAACTAATATAAAGTTTCGTGTAGCGTTTAAAATATTTTGAAGGAGCTTTTCATATCCATACTATTCAATTGTGTTTTTTCTATTAGTGTCATCCCTCGTGGGCCTCAACTGGTCAAGAATCAATCAACCCCTTTGCGCCATTGCTGCTACGCCACAGGCTGTGGGCCCCCTAATGGTCGTGGGCCGGGTTCATTGAACCCCTTCGCGCCATGGAGGCTACGCCACTGTCTATATCTAGAACTAGTCAAAAAATCTAGATCTTGTCTAGATCTAGATTCTATATATACTAGTCTACCGGCGGCGTAGCATACGCCGCTATTTTGCAGGGCCGGCCTTAGGCCACTGCAACCTATGCGACCGCAATGGGCCCCCGAACTTTCATAGGACCCTCACTTTCATAGGACCCACGCTAATTCAAGGTATATAAATCATTAAAATAAACCATTTTATAACTTAAAACAGATTTCCCGCGCCCTCCTGTCGATTTACCAGGAGCTCCTGAAAATCTGTCGAACTTGCAAAATATACGAAAAAGTCCTAAAAATATACGGAAATTGATAGACAAAAATTGTCATTTTGGGGTGTCATTCAATATGGAAAACGCCAATCCTACGCGCGACATTATGCATCAGCCGTAATTGTGTAATCTGGTGAAAGAAGCATCTCGCGCCTCAAACTAATGAAGAATTACTTGAGGTCAACAATTCTAAAAGATAGATGGTAAATCTTGCTATAGAGCGCGATCTATGTAGGAAACAGAATTATTATGATATACTGTATGACTTCGCTACACGCAAGGCTCGTAAAGCAATTCTGTACGTAGTAAAGAGTGAATAAAATGCATAGACGAATTTATTATCTAATATAAAATCTTAAATTTCACTTATTATCCGCTTCCCTACCCAAACTTGGCCACGCGATATCCGTTTCGCATAGGGCCCCACAATGGTTGAATCCGGCCCTGCGATATATATATATATATATATATATATATATATATATATATATATATATATATATATATATATATATATATATATATACATAGTAGATTACTTAATCTCGTTCCATGACTTCTTGGTCATAATGGTTAAGTCCGGCGCTGCTATTTAATGTTTGTAGAATGTTTGTTTGTAAAATGTTTTACAATGTTTCGGATGTTCCTTCAGAGTTGAAGATAGTTTACTTCCTAGTCCAAACCTTCCGCAGGACAATGGGGGATGGGAGCGGGCAGGGCTTGATAAATTTAAACGACAGTCCAGCGCTCAGGTAGCCATCCGTAGTGTGAAAACTACTCGTGTGTTTTCTAGTGGACTGACTATCCGCAGATCTTTCCTTTACTTCTTCTTCTCGTTTAAACTGTGAGGGAAGAAGAGAATTATATATATAGATTCTATATCCTGGATCTAGTCTAGACCTATTAATTAAACAGAGTCTAGAGCGATTATGATCAGGATTAGTAGGCCTACTAGGGGTTAATAGTGTATTCTATTTTGTTCGCATGGGAAACCTGTTAAGTTGTGCAGATCGTCCTTTTTTTTATATTTCTTACTACGTCTACTCCAATATATTAATCGAAATTATTGGGAAAGAGTAGGTATCTTGGAGCAGTGGCGTCATTGGGGGGTGGGGGGAGCGAGGGTCAGGTCTACACCTTTTTGGAGGTGACAACCAAGTTGGAAAAATTATAACTTGGCAAAAGCAGACACATTGAAAAAGATAAAAATAAAATCTCGAGATATATCTTGGAGCAGTGGCGTCACTAGGGTGAGGGGGGGTGAGGGGTTCGGTCCGCACCAGTCGACACCATTTTGGGGGTGATAACCAAATTGGAAAAATTATAACTTGGTATAAGCAGACACATGGAAAAATATTATAATAAAATCTCTAGATATATGCCCAAATATGCCTTGACACATCTAGATGGTAGTTGAATTGTAAATGATACAGCACAACCTTATACAATTTAAAGTATAACTAAAGAAACCTGTTCATGTGATGTTGTTTATAATTTTAATTAAGTATTATTGTAAAATATGCAATAACAATTGAATTAATGTAATAAACAATGGGATTTTACATTTGATTAAAAATCAATAAAAGTAGGTATTCAGCTCATACTATATCGGGAGGTTTCCATCCTGATCTTAGGTGATCACTTAACGGTACTCTGCTTATTCCAGAAGAGTTAGAAGAGTCTTATCAAAGACGACGTGTTGCACTGTTTGCTTTTATGTGAAAAATAACGCCAAATTTCTTTAAACGATCAAAACATTGGTGAATTTGATGGGATCCCTTCTGAGTTTGTGTGATAACACAAACTCTCTTTCTAACCTTGTTTAATATTAAAGTTATTTTTTAGCTTCAACACCGCTTAATGGGGGATTTAAACTAATTAAACAACCTTAGGCTACGCTCATTAAATTTTGAGTTTGTAATTTGCTTTTTTTTATATTGAAGAGGTGGTTTTTTAGCTGCAAACCCCACTGGATAGGGGTTTTTAAACACAAAACCCCTCTTGACTACGCTCATAGAATCTAGTGACTCATGTATGGATAGTCGTATATTGAAGAGGGGGTTTCATCGTAAATTTCGGAAGAGGTTTTAAAATCATAACCCCCCTTAGTTATGCTCTTGAAATTTGGAAATTGTCATTTACATTTTTATTTGGTTTTTGTTTATAGAAGAGAGGGGTTTAACCACAAAACACCCTGGTAGGGGGTTTTAAACACAAACCCCACTTGGCTGCACTGGGGCAAATCATGGTTTAGTATTAAAATCTCTCCTAAAATAAAGAATTTTTACAAAGCTTATATTAACTAACTCTGTCTTTCTGTCTGATAAAAAGTTTGTACACCTTATTTCTCCCACACCCATTCTCGGATCAAACGGAAATTTTGCACACTTATCTTTTGTATTAGACAGAAATCAATACAAAACAAGGTTACAAAGAAAGTTTGTGTGGAAACATACTCAAAATCGGCCACCGAAGTGGTCCAAGCAGGCAGGTAAAAAGCAGGTATCAATATTTTTAGAAAGTACATCAGAATGAAATTCTATCAAAGATAAATGACAGAGAAGAATGGAGAAAGAAGGTTGACAGATCTTGTGTGGTACCCCAGCGGTCCAGCAGACCAAAGGATAGGTGAAAATGAATGTGAATGTGAAGTTAAATGCGAACCTGGCCTACTGTGTTTGTTTCTATTAATAGTGAATAATTGTAAAAGCGGTGTATTTTTATGAAAAAAAAACTGCTTGCATAAGTGATTTAAAAAAATAGATTTTTTTTCTTTTAGGAAAAAAAAATTAACCGTTGCATCAGAATTTTGAATGGTCTAAAACAGTGATGCCCAGCCTAATTCGACCTGCGGGCCATTTTAATTTCGGACACTCGTGTCGCGAGCCACATGACCTAAAAGGTACAAAAACGAAATGAAGTGGCCTGAAACTATTGGATTAAAATCTTACATTAATTAATGAGACTTTAATAGTTTATCTTTTTTTGACGCGTGGGATAGTGGTTTAAAATGTGAGAAGCATTGTAGAAAGATTTACCATCGACTTATTTTCTTGTCGCTTTTTAGTAAACATTCCCATCAATCCTCCAATCTCTAGGAGTCTAGGCGTAGTTAAAGAATCTTTTATTCGCGGCTCAAATCAAGAAAGCCGTCTTATTTGTTTCATGGTGCTTTCATTTTTTTTTTAAATAGCCAGACTTTCATTACAAAACAAATCTGGTGGTTTATTATCATGTTCCAAAGAAAGAAAAGATCCGTTCACTTTTCCTGGTTGATTCTACATTCAAAATACCATTTCATAAACACACAAATGTTATAGGTTAATAGTGAAGGCACTAACGTAGGAAAAGATGCATCTTTCAAACTTTTTTAAAATGGTATTTTCAGCACTTTGTGCCGACGTTCTGTGGGCCGGACAGAAACCACGTCGCGGTCCTGATCTGGCCCGCGGGCCGTATTTTGGGCATCACTGCTTTAAGCTATTTTATTTTTATTTCTGTTTTGTCCATTTTTAGCTACTTTCGTTGCCATTTTCGACAACTAAAATTAAAATGAATACCTGATTCCACAGAAGAAATTGTTACAGCAAGTATGACAAATGCCAGCAAAAACATGATGATCAGGAGGCTGAAAATGTTATAGATATTTGGAAAAATACACGATATATTTTCTTCACTGTATTTATCAAACTTTACTGTAGGTTTCAAGTAATAGTATTATCAACATTATGTGTGCAAAAAAAAAAGGTGAAAACATTAATAACATTAATAAAATCCTTTCTCTAAAATATGAATCTATTAAATATAGAAGCGTGGGAAGCGTAGTCGATAGGCCAAGTGTGCTTGAACTTGGCTTGGTTTGGCTACCTAGAAGGGGGCTCGAGGTTCGACACCCGACTCGGGCAGAGTTGTGTTTACTGAATGTTACTGAGCGCCTAAAGGCAAAAGCAACTCCTAGATACCCCCTCCCACTGGTCCACAAATGAGATTGGACCAAAAGCACTCCGAGCATGCTATAAGCATGAAAGTAGCGCTATATAATAGCTCTAAAAATATTGTTATGACTTTGCCATGCGCACCACCATCCAGTCTAGTGCAGAGATGCGCACTTCTTGAAACCAGACTAGAACAGGATGTTGACATTAGGAGACTAACGATTTCCGCCCAAGTAGAGCGCCAATATGGAGATGTAGTACTCAAGGCAGATGCCCTTTGTGTTTGTCATGTCTCCATGTAAAAAAACGTCTATGTCCTCGTTGAGTTGCCTCACTTAAGTTATTACCATTGGTTGTCAGAAGTGGGATTTATAGGTAACTCAACGAGAAGAGGTAGGATTAGATCTCTATGGCATCGTTGAAGCTATTACATCAGCTCTTAATTAACGAGCTAAGACAAGATCTTCGAGACCGAGGTTTAAAACCTGTCGGTAGCAGGGAAACGCTCACGGCTCGTCTGCGGCAAGCTCTAATCGATGAAGAGGAAGATCCGGAGACCTATCAATTTGAAATTGAGCCTGGGATTGTTGATGTAATGGGCAAGATCCAAGACTGTGGGCTGCATTAAAGGAACAATTGAACATAATTAGGATTAAGATGTGGAGCATGATGTGGAACAAAGTAGATGAAAGTGTGTTGCCAGTAGAAGGCCAAATAGACCAAAGTGATAAAATTGAGTCGCAAGCAAAAGGAGGAATAATCTCGTTAGGGAAGGAGCAGTTGCCTGGTCAGGACTGTGGCTGCACAAACAGTGGTGATGGAGGCGCTGGGGATTGGAGCGCTGTCTGTGACTGTGTTGTGGGCAAGTCTGGCGGGGATGACTATCAAGGCGAGAAACGTGACAACGATTGCTGCGACGATTTAAATGGGATATACAAAATTGAAAGAAAAGAAACAAATGAAGAAACTAGAGAAGTCTGTTATGAGCCTGAAACTTTTGTTCCTGGTATACCTGCAACGGGTCGGACAGATCAAGACAACGTTGTGTCTGCGTCCAAGCTTGCTGCTGTGGACCTTAAAGACCTTTGTTTTTCTGTCAGTACCTTTGACGAGAATTCAAAAAATGAAAGCCTGAAGACCGTTTCTGATTCCTTGCCTTGGATGACGTCGGGTGAAATTGTGAATACGGGCCCCAACAATGGCCGAGACAGAAACAACGAATTTGACTTTGGCAGCGGCATAAGAGAGAACTCGGTGCTTGGCAACTGCATCCAGACGATTGACATGAACTGTATATGCGGCGCCATGCGGGGACAGTGCCCATGCCAAAAAACCCAGCTACAAGATCTGAACTTGACAGAAATGTGAACTTCTGCCCACATCAGCGACTGGCTAACTGGAAGAAGAGGAAGCGACGTCCGCGGAATACTGTGCAGATGGCTTCGTGGACAACAGGCTCCCTGCCGCTTGTGGCTCCCACTGATCGACCTCCACCTGAACTGTCAAACCTCAGCTGCAGTGTTTCTTTTCGGGACGAAAAGTGCTAAGACGGGGGCAATGTTATGACTTTGCCATGCGCACCACCATCCAAAATAGTGCAGAAAGAAGGTGCGCACTATTAGTGACCAAACAAGTCGGATGTTGACATAAGAGACTAACGATTTCCGCCCAAGTAGAGAGCCAATATGGAGATGCTGTACTCAAGGCAGATGCCCTTTGTGTTTGTCATGTCTCTATGTAAATAAACGTCTATGTCTCGTTGAGTTGCCTCACTTAAGTTATTACAATATATTAAGATAAATGTTTGTATTTAACCCTTAAAGTGCTGAACTGTTTTACAATGAGTGCATACACAATTCTGATGTTTAGAGGCTAAACTACCACACGAGTTTTAAGGGTTAAGTGGCACTTTCTTAAATCGCACAAAACAGTAAAAAGAGATGTCCTAGAGGTTCGCGTAAAATGTTCAGGACAAAAAAAGTAAAGTTCCTTTTTAGGGGGGTGGGAAAACCGACAGCCTATTCATCCCGACAAATTGCACGCGCCACGAAAAGCTCATGCACCCGTAACCAGTTTAGAAAATACAGACTTTACACTATTAGTAGACTAATAGGCCAAGAGACCAACTTTTATATAGGGAAGGGCCGGGTCGGGATTAGCTAAAAGACAGACTGAATGACATATAGTGAAAAAAAGGTATTTAAAGACAGACTGACTGACACTATAGTTGCATACACAGAGTTAGGAAACACTTTGCATACACAGAGAGACAGGACGTAGTTGCAATGGACATCCATGACGGACAGATAGGGTTAGGAGACAGGAAGACATGCATACACACAGAAGGAAGAATTAACAGTAGATAGACTAAAATAAAATATGTAAATATTTAGAAATAGTAGACAGACAGATAGACATAAAAAAATGTTAGGGATTAAGTAATAGTAGACAGATAGACAAAGAAAAAAATGTAAGTAATAGTAGACAGATAGACAAAGAAAAAAATGTTAGGCATTAAGTAATAGTAGACAGACAGATAGACAAAAGAAAAAATATTAGGCATTAAGTAATAGTAGAAAGACAGATAGACAAAGAAAAAATATTAGGCATTAAGTAATAGTAGACAGACAGATAGACAAAGAAAAAATATTAGGCATTAAGTAATAGTAGACAGACAGATAGACAAAGAAAAAATATTAGGCATTAAGTAATAGTAGACAGACAGATAGACAAAGAAAAAATATTAGGCATTAAGTAATAGTAGACAGACAGATAGACAAAGAAAAAATATTAGGCATTAAGTAATAGTAGACAGACAGATAGACAAAGAAAAAATATTAGGCATTAAGTAATAGTAGACAGACAGATAGACAAAGAAAAAATATTAGGCATTAAGTAATAGTAGACAGACAGATAGACAAAGAAAAAATATTAGGCATTAAGTAATAGTAGACAGACAGATAGACAAAGAAAAAATATTAGGCATTAAGTAATAGTAGACAGACAGATAGACAAAGAAAAAATATTAGGCATTAAGTAATAGTAGACAGACAGATAGACAAAGAAAAAATATTAGGCATTAAGTAATAGTAGACAGACAGATAGACAAAGAAAAAATATTAGGCATTAAGTAATAGTAGACAGACAGATAGACAAAGAAAAAATATTAGGCATTAAGTAATAGTAGACAGACAGATAGACAAAGAAAAAATATTAGGCATTAAGTAATAGTAGACAGACAGATAGACAAAGAAAAAATATTAGGCATTAAGTAATAGTAGACAGACAGATAGACAAAGAAAAAATATTAGGCATTAAGTAATAGTAGACAGACAGATAGACAAAGAAAAAATATTAGGCATTAAGTAATAGTAGACAGACAGATAGACAAAGAAAAAATATTAGACCTTTTAAAGTAGTAGATAAATTGACAGAAAAAAAACATTAGACATGTAGAAGTAGGAGAAAAAAAACGTAGAATAGGGTACAGATAACAATAACAACATAGGCACGGTAAAACCCCACCTTGTTTTTTTAAATTACTGCTAATGGAATCTTGTATACAATACCTTTATGTAAGGACATTTTGAACTGCTATTTTTAAGGAATATGGACAAAAATATTGTGTTTTTTTTTAAATGATAGTAAATTGAAGTTTATTTTATTCCCTATTTTTCTATGTACTTATTAGTGATGCGCACTGAATCTTATTTCTGTAGAAGTTGAGCGCTATTACCTCTGATAAAATTCCGCCTCCTCCGAAGGCTTTTACCATGTATACATCACTTAGAGTATGTACATTTCTAGTTTAGTGATATAGTTCGAGATATAATTGTAATCTATATAGATTGTTGTAACTCTAAGGCAGACAACTCAACAGAAGGTAGGAGGTAAAATTAACGATTTATTTATTTACAGCTATCAACAAATAGTTAGACTTAGACTATTTGTTACAGTAATTATTTGTCCTGTAAATAAACATCTATGTGCCTCGTTGAGTTGCATGACTTAAGTTTTTACAATATTAATCAAAGTAGGTATCTTGGAGCAGTGGCGTCATGGGGGGGGGGAGAGGGTGCGGTCCGCACCGGTCTACACCATTTAGGGGGTGACATACAAGTTGGAAAAAGTATAACTTGGCAAAAGCAGACACATTGAAAAAGATAATAATAAAATCTCTTTATTTTGCTTGTATCCAATATACATATTGTTATGACTTTGCCATGCGCACCGCCATCCAAGATAGTGCAGAAAGAAGGTGCGCACTATCTGTGACCAAACAAGTCGGATGTTGACATTAGGGGACAAACGATTTCCGCCCAAGTAGAGAGCCAATATGGAGATATTGTATTCAAGGCAGATGCCCCTTTGTGTTTGTCATGTCTCCTTGTAAATAAACGTCTTTGTCTCGTTGAGTTGCCTCACTTAAGTTATTTAGGTCTTTAAGGTCCATAGCAACAGGCTCGAACGCAGACCCAACGTTGTCTTGATCTGTCCGGCTCATTGAGGTATTGGTAACAGGTACAACAGGAACAAACGCTTCAGGCACATAACAGACTTCAGTTAAGGTACTGGTAACAGGTACAACAGGAACAAATACTTCATTTGTCTCTTTCCGTTTGACTCGGTACATCCCGTTGAGATCATCACAGCAATCGCCATCACGTTTCTCGTCTTGAAAGTCACAACCACAAGACTTGCCCACAACACAGACACAGACGGCGCTCAAATCCCCAGCGTCTCCGTCACCACTGTTTGTGCAACCACAGTCTTGACCACGCAACTTCTTGACCAACGAGTCTACAGGCAACTGCTCCTTTACCAACGAGTCTACCCCTTCTTTTATTCGAGACACCATTTTATCTACCTTGTTCCCCATACTGTTAATTTGTTCACACATTGCTTCATTTATCTTGCCAATAAGCTCATAAATCTCCGGTTCAATTTCAAATAAGTAGATATCTGGATCTTCGTCTTCATCTATCAAGGCTTGCCGGAGACGAGCTGTAAGCACCTCCTTGGTACCACCAATTATTTCATATCGGTTACGAAGTTCCTTCCTAAGCTCTCTAACTGAGAGTTGGTCTAATCGTTTCAAAGCTGCCATTGTAAATCCTACCTCCTCTCGTTGAGTTGCCTATAATCCCACTTCTGACACCAATTGTAATAACTTAAGTGAGGCAACTCAACGAGGACATAGACGTTTATTTACATAGAGACACGACAAACACAAGGACATCTGCCTTGAGCACAGCATCTCCATATTGGCTCTAGACTTGGGCGGAAATCGTTAGTCTCTTATGTCAACATCCGACTTGTCTGGTCACTGATAGTGCGCACCTTCTTTCTGCACTATCTTGGATGGCGGTGCGCATGGGAAAGTCATAACAATATATTTTTTTCATCAAATTAAATCTTTTTTAACTGTGTGAAATTCTTAGAAGTGTTTTAATGCTTTAAGCCAGTGATGCCCAGCCTAATTCGACCTGCGGGCCATTTTAATTTCGGACACTCGTGTCGCGAGCCACATGACCTAAAAGGTACAAAAACGAAATGAAGTGGCCTGAAACTATTGGATTAAAATCTTACATTAATTAATGAGACTTTAATAGTTTATCTTTTTTTGACGCGTGGGATAGTGGTTTAAAATGTGAGAAGCATTGTAGAAAGATTTACCATCGACTTATTTTCTTGTCGCTTTTTAGTAAACATTCCCATCAATCCTCCAATCTCTAGGAGTCTAGGCGTAGTTAAAGAATCTTTTATTCGCGGCTCAAATCAAGAAAGCCGTCTTATTTGTTTCATGGTGCTTTCATTTTTTTTTTAAATAGCCAGACTTTCATTACAAAACAAATCTGGTGGTTTATTATCATGTTCCAAAGAAAGAAAAGATCCGTTCACTTTTCCTGGTTGATTCTACATTCAAAATACCATTTCATAAACACACAAATGTTATAGGTTAATAGTGAAGGCACTAACGTAGGAAAAGATGCATCTTTCAAACTTTTTTAAAATGGTATTTTCAGCACTTTGTGCCGACGTTCTGTGGGCCGGACAGAAACCACGTCGCGGTCCTGATCTGGCCCGCGGGCCGTATTTTGGGCATCACTGCTTTAAGCTATTTTATTTTTATTTCTGTTTTGTCCATTTTTAGCTACTTTCGTTGCCATTTTCGACAACTAAAATTAAAATGAATACCTGATTCCACAGAAGAAATTGTTACAGCAAGTATGACAAATGCCAGCAAAAACATGATGATCAGGAGGCTGAAAATGTTATAGATATTTGGAAAAATACACGATATATTTTCTTCACTGTATTTATCAAACTTTACTGTAGGTTTCAAGTAATAGTATTATCAACATTATGTGTGCAAAAAAAAAAGGTGAAAACATTAATAACATTAATAAAATCCTTTCTCTAAAATATGAATCTATTAAATATAGAAGCGTGGGAAGCGTAGTCGATAGGCCAAGTGTGCTTGAACTTGGCTTGGTTTGGCTACCTAGAAGGGGGCTCGAGGTTCGACACCCGACTCGGGCAGAGTTGTGTTTACTGAATGTTACTGAGCGCCTAAAGGCAAAAGCAACTCCTAGATACCCCCTCCCACTGGTCCACAAATGAGATTGGACCAAAAGCACTCCGAGCATGCTATAAGCATGAAAGTAGCGCTATATAATAGCTCTAAAAATATTGTTATGACTTTGCCATGCGCACCACCATCCAGTCTAGTGCAGAGATGCGCACTTCTTGAAACCAGACTAGAACAGGATGTTGACATTAGGAGACTAACGATTTCCGCCCAAGTAGAGCGCCAATATGGAGATGTAGTACTCAAGGCAGATGCCCTTTGTGTTTGTCATGTCTCCATGTAAAAAAACGTCTATGTCCTCGTTGAGTTGCCTCACTTAAGTTATTACCATTGGTTGTCAGAAGTGGGATTTATAGGTAACTCAACGAGAAGAGGTAGGATTAGATCTCTATGGCATCGTTGAAGCTATTACATCAGCTCTTAATTAACGAGCTAAGACAAGATCTTCGAGACCGAGGTTTAAAACCTGTCGGTAGCAGGGAAACGCTCACGGCTCGTCTGCGGCAAGCTCTAATCGATGAAGAGGAAGATCCGGAGACCTATCAATTTGAAATTGAGCCTGGGATTGTTGATGTAATGGGCAAGATCCAAGACTGTGGGCTGCATTAAAGGAACAATTGAACATAATTAGGATTAAGATGTGGAGCATGATGTGGAACAAAGTAGATGAAAGTGTGTTGCCAGTAGAAGGCCAAATAGACCAAAGTGATAAAATTGAGTCGCAAGCAAAAGGAGGAATAATCTCGTTAGGGAAGGAGCAGTTGCCTGGTCAGGACTGTGGCTGCACAAACAGTGGTGATGGAGGCGCTGGGGATTGGAGCGCTGTCTGTGACTGTGTTGTGGGCAAGTCTGGCGGGGATGACTATCAAGGCGAGAAACGTGACAACGATTGCTGCGACGATTTAAATGGGATATACAAAATTGAAAGAAAAGAAACAAATGAAGAAACTAGAGAAGTCTGTTATGAGCCTGAAACTTTTGTTCCTGGTATACCTGCAACGGGTCGGACAGATCAAGACAACGTTGTGTCTGCGTCCAAGCTTGCTGCTGTGGACCTTAAAGACCTTTGTTTTTCTGTCAGTACCTTTGACGAGAATTCAAAAAATGAAAGCCTGAAGACCGTTTCTGATTCCTTGCCTTGGATGACGTCGGGTGAAATTGTGAATACGGGCCCCAACAATGGCCGAGACAGAAACAACGAATTTGACTTTGGCAGCGGCATAAGAGAGAACTCGGTGCTTGGCAACTGCATCCAGACGATTGACATGAACTGTATATGCGGCGCCATGCGGGGACAGTGCCCATGCCAAAAAACCCAGCTACAAGATCTGAACTTGACAGAAATGTGAACTTCTGCCCACATCAGCGACTGGCTAACTGGAAGAAGAGGAAGCGACGTCCGCGGAATACTGTGCAGATGGCTTCGTGGACAACAGGCTCCCTGCCGCTTGTGGCTCCCACTGATCGACCTCCACCTGAACTGTCAAACCTCAGCTGCAGTGTTTCTTTTCGGGACGAAAAGTGCTAAGACGGGGGCAATGTTATGACTTTGCCATGCGCACCACCATCCAAAATAGTGCAGAAAGAAGGTGCGCACTATTAGTGACCAAACAAGTCGGATGTTGACATAAGAGACTAACGATTTCCGCCCAAGTAGAGAGCCAATATGGAGATGCTGTACTCAAGGCAGATGCCCTTTGTGTTTGTCATGTCTCTATGTAAATAAACGTCTATGTCTCGTTGAGTTGCCTCACTTAAGTTATTACAATATATTAAGATAAATGTTTGTATTTAACCCTTAAAGTGCTGAACTGTTTTACAATGAGTGCATACACAATTCTGATGTTTAGAGGCTAAACTACCACACGAGTTTTAAGGGTTAAGTGGCACTTTCTTAAATCGCACAAAACAGTAAAAAGAGATGTCCTAGAGGTTCGCGTAAAATGTTCAGGACAAAAAAAGTAAAGTTCCTTTTTAGGGGGGTGGGAAAACCGACAGCCTATTCATCCCGACAAATTGCACGCGCCACGAAAAGCTCATGCACCCGTAACCAGTTTAGAAAATACAGACTTTACACTATTAGTAGACTAATAGGCCAAGAGACCAACTTTTATATAGGGAAGGGCCGGGTCGGGATTAGCTAAAAGACAGACTGAATGACATATAGTGAAAAAAAGGTATTTAAAGACAGACTGACTGACACTATAGTTGCATACACAGAGTTAGGAAACACTTTGCATACACAGAGAGACAGGACGTAGTTGCAATGGACATCCATGACGGACAGATAGGGTTAGGAGACAGGAAGACATGCATACACACAGAAGGAAGAATTAACAGTAGATAGACTAAAATAAAATATGTAAATATTTAGAAATAGTAGACAGACAGATAGACATAAAAAAAATGTTAAGGATTAAGTAATAGTAGACAGATAGACAAAGAAAAAAATGTAAGTAATAGTAGACAGATAGACAAAGAAAAAAATGTTAGGCATTAAGTAATAGTAGACAGACAGATAGACAAAAGAAAAAATATTAGGCATTAAGTAATAGTAGAAAGACAGATAGACAAAGAAAAAATATTAGGCATTAAGTAATAGTAGACAGACAGATAGACAAAGAAAAAATATTAGGCATTAAGTAATAGTAGACAGACAGATAGACAAAGAAAAAATATTAGGCATTAAGTAATAGTAGACAGACAGATAGACAAAGAAAAAATATTAGGCATTAAGTAATAGTAGACAGACAGATAGACAAAGAAAAAATATTAGGCATTAAGTAATAGTAGACAGACAGATAGACAAAGAAAAAATATTAGGCATTAAGTAATAGTAGACAGACAGATAGACAAAGAAAAAATATTAGGCATTAAGTAATAGTAGACAGACAGATAGACAAAGAAAAAATATTAGGCATTAAGTAATAGTAGACAGACAGATAGACAAAGAAAAAATATTAGGCATTAAGTAATAGTAGACAGACAGATAGACAAAGAAAAAATATTAGGCATTAAGTAATAGTAGACAGACAGATAGACAAAGAAAAAATATTAGGCATTAAGTAATAGTAGACAGACAGATAGACAAAGAAAAAATATTAGGCATTAAGTAATAGTAGACAGACAGATAGACAAAGAAAAAATATTAGGCATTAAGTAATAGTAGACAGACAGATAGACAAAGAAAAAATATTAGGCATTAAGTAATAGTAGACAGACAGATAGACAAAGAAAAAATATTAGGCATTAAGTAATAGTAGACAGACAGATAGACAAAGAAAAAATATTAGGCATTAAGTAATAGTAGACAGACAGATAGACAAAGAAAAAATATTAGGCATTAAGTAATAGTAGACAGACAGATAGACAAAGAAAAAATATTAGACCTTTTAAAGTAGTAGATAAATTGACAGAAAAAAAACATTAGACATGTAGAAGTAGGAGAAAAAAAACGTAGAATAGGGTACAGATAACAATAACAACATAGGCACGGTAAAACCCCACCTTGTTTTTTTAAATTACTGCTAATGGAATCTTGTATACAATACCTTTATGTAAGGACATTTTGAACTGCTATTTTTAAGGAATATGGACAAAAATATTGTGTTTTTTTTTAAATGATAGTAAATTGAAGTTTATTTTATTCCCTATTTTTCTATGTACTTATTAGTGATGCGCACTGAATCTTATTTCTGTAGAAGTTGAGCGCTATTACCTCTGATAAAATTCCGCCTCCTCCGAAGGCTTTTACCATGTATACATCACTTAGAGTATGTACATTTCTAGTTTAGTGATATAGTTCGAGATATAATTGTAATCTATATAGATTGTTGTAACTCTAAGGCAGACAACTCAACAGAAGGTAGGAGGTAAAATTAACGATTTATTTATTTACAGCTATCAACAAATAGTTAGACTTAGACTATTTGTTACAGTAATTATTTGTCCTGTAAATAAACATCTATGTGCCTCGTTGAGTTGCATGACTTAAGTTTTTACAATATTAATCAAAGTAGGTATCTTGGAGCAGTGGCGTCATGGGGGGGGGGAGAGGGTGCGGTCCGCACCGGTCTACACCATTTAGGGGGTGACATACAAGTTGGAAAAAGTATAACTTGGCAAAAGCAGACACATTGAAAAAGATAATAATAAAATCTCTTTATTTTGCTTGTATCCAATATACATATTGTTATGACTTTGCCATGCGCACCGCCATCCAAGATAGTGCAGAAAGAAGGTGCGCACTATCTGTGACCAAACAAGTCGGATGTTGACATTAGGGGACAAACGATTTCCGCCCAAGTAGAGAGCCAATATGGAGATATTGTATTCAAGGCAGATGCCCCTTTGTGTTTGTCATGTCTCCTTGTAAATAAACGTCTTTGTCTCGTTGAGTTGCCTCACTTAAGTTATTTAGGTCTTTAAGGTCCATAGCAACAGGCTCGAACGCAGACCCAACGTTGTCTTGATCTGTCCGGCTCATTGAGGTATTGGTAACAGGTACAACAGGAACAAACGCTTCAGGCACATAACAGACTTCAGTTAAGGTACTGGTAACAGGTACAACAGGAACAAATACTTCATTTGTCTCTTTCCGTTTGACTCGGTACATCCCGTTGAGATCATCACAGCAATCGCCATCACGTTTCTCGTCTTGAAAGTCACAACCACAAGACTTGCCCACAACACAGACACAGACGGCGCTCAAATCCCCAGCGTCTCCGTCACCACTGTTTGTGCAACCACAGTCTTGACCACGCAACTTCTTGACCAACGAGTCTACAGGCAACTGCTCCTTTACCAACGAGTCTACCCCTTCTTTTATTCGAGACACCATTTTATCTACCTTGTTCCCCATACTGTTAATTTGTTCACACATTGCTTCATTTATCTTGCCAATAAGCTCATAAATCTCCGGTTCAATTTCAAATAAGTAGATATCTGGATCTTCGTCTTCATCTATCAAGGCTTGCCGGAGACGAGCTGTAAGCACCTCCTTGGTACCACCAATTATTTCATATCGGTTACGAAGTTCCTTCCTAAGCTCTCTAACTGAGAGTTGGTCTAATCGTTTCAAAGCTGCCATTGTAAATCCTACCTCCTCTCGTTGAGTTGCCTATAATCCCACTTCTGACACCAATTGTAATAACTTAAGTGAGGCAACTCAACGAGGACATAGACGTTTATTTACATAGAGACACGACAAACACAAGGACATCTGCCTTGAGCACAGCATCTCCATATTGGCTCTAGACTTGGGCGGAAATCGTTAGTCTCTTATGTCAACATCCGACTTGTCTGGTCACTGATAGTGCGCACCTTCTTTCTGCACTATCTTGGATGGCGGTGCGCATGGGAAAGTCATAACAATATATTTTTTTCATCAAATTAAATCTTTTTTAACTGTGTGAAATTCTTAGAAGTGTTTTAATGCTTTAAGCCAGTGATGCCCAGCCTAATTCGACCTGCGGGCCATTTTAATTTCGGACACTCGTGTCGCGAGCCACATGACCTAAAAGGTACAAAAACGAAATGAAGTGGCCTGAAACTATTGGATTAAAATCTTACATTAATTAATGAGACTTTAATAGTTTATCTTTTTTTGACGCGTGGGATAGTGGTTTAAAATGTGAGAAGCATTGTAGAAAGATTTACCATCGACTTATTTTCTTGTCGCTTTTTAGTAAACATTCCCATCAATCCTCCAATCTCTAGGAGTCTAGGCGTAGTTAAAGAATCTTTTATTCGCGGCTCAAATCAAGAAAGCCGTCTTATTTGTTTCATGGTGCTTTCATTTTTTTTTTAAATAGCCAGACTTTCATTACAAAACAAATCTGGTGGTTTATTATCATGTTCCACAAGAAAGAAAAGATCCGTTCACTTTTCCTGGTTGATTCTACATTCAAAATACCATTTCATAAACACACAAATGTTATAGGTTAATAGTGAAGGCACTAACGTAGGAAAAGATGCATCTTTCAAACTTTTTTTTAATGGTATTTTCAGCACTTTGTGCCGACGTTCTGTGGGCCGGACAGAAACCACGTCGCGGGCCTGATCTGGCCCGCGGGCCGTATTTTGGGCATCACTGGTCTAAAATATTATGATGTCGGATTTTCACTATCTTTTTTCGTTTACGAGATATAAACAGGACGGACGGATAGACAGACCGACAATTCGGGGGCCGCTAAAAAATAATTAATTAACTAGTGGAAATAAATTATTTTGTTTCGTATCGAAAAAGGGAAAGAAATTGTAATTGACTTAAGTTATGGTATAAGTTTAATTATTTCCCTTCATACTTTATATAGAGAATTAGGTCGACGCTTTAAAATCATAATTTAAAAATAGTAAATTATGAAACCTTCTATCTTCATAAGAACTTCCATTTCACAGCGGCTAGTGTATTGGCTTAAGGAGGCTTGATCTCTTGGGTTTAAATTCAAGTGATACAACTTTATTTTTTTTTTTATAAAATACATTTAGAAAGCCATTACAGTAACTTTGACCAGATACCCCCCTACTTCTCTCTCCCCCTTCCCCAAAAAGGGAAAGGATAGCGTAGTGAGAAAGCTAAAAGCATGAGATTGTGCTAAACAAAAACAATTGGTAGAAATATTTCTAATCACACAGATTTATTATTGTTTGTCTAGAATAGTCTAGATCTATTACAAATTTAACTACATGACTGATCCAAACTTAGACATACAATTATAATAATTATAACTGTAGCTTTTATATAGCCCCACTTTCATGTTTATAGCTCGCTGAGAGCGCTAGGGTCCAATCTCGAGGTATCCTTGCTGCCACTCAGTAAACACAACTCTGCTCGAGTCGGGTGTCGATCCTTCTTCATAGGTGGCCAAGCCAAGTTCAGGCGTACTTAGCCTCTCAACCACGCTTCCCACTACATGTAAGCGCCGCTTTTTAAAGAAATTATGTTTATTTATATATATATACACATTCTTCTATTTAATTTCAAGCCATCTAATCAAATTCAAATATCGAATGGTATTGAAATCAAAAGAAGCCTTTTGTAGTTGTATAAACAGTAAGACAACATGTTTACATATAGAGAAACAGCAATAAGCTTTCAGTTCCAATTGAATAAAAAAAATAGCCAAGGAAATGACATTTAAGCAGGGATCTTCTCAGTGGAAGAGAAGATAACTCTGTCAAGAGTAGACTAAGTGAAGAGTGATGTTTCTTCTTCAAACTGTTCCGCGGGAAGGGGCGTTTCATTTGAAAATATCGTGTGTACACGTGGGGGGGGGGGGGTGGGAGTGAAAGGAGACGGAAAGCTACAACTGATGGGCCTGAGAAGTGTTGGTGATGGGCCTGAGAAGTGTTGGTGATGGGCCTGAGAAGTGTTGGTGATGGGCCTGAGAAGTGTTGGTGATGGGCCTGAGAAGTGTTGGTACAGACTCTATGATAGAGGGTTGCGTGCCCTTCGTTTGTTGGATGACAGAGACAAAAAGGGCATAGAAATGGAGGGCTGAACTATTGTGTTGGGGTTGGAGGAGCGTTGTAATAAGGGGGCCGTTTTAGTCATGGATTTTAGAGGCCAACAAAACATATGCCAACTATTTCAACCGTTGGGTTGCACGGGTAACAGTTAGTATAAAACAAATAGAAATAAACGTTTACCTTGAATGAAATTAAAATTAGATAAATTATTTTGAATCTATCATGTAATTAATTTTTAATAGATTTAGACTAACAAAAATAAATTTGGAAATATTTTCATTCAAACTTTTGTTTAGCGCAACTTTCTTGCTTAGCATGCTTAGCGCGCTCTGGTCCAATCACCTTTGTGGACCAGAGGAGAGGGGGAGGTAAGGAGTATCAGGGGTTTCTGGGAGAATGTTGCCTTGCTGCCTTTTGAAAGGCAATTTTTAAAAAGTTTTTCTCGACTCTGAATTAGGACTCGAGGACAAGAACCCCAATGATGGAAGGCCCAAGTGCTTACCAATGACTGATCTATTTAAGTATTTAAGTACTTATGAAATTAAAAGGTTTTATTGATTATTGTTAGTTCATTTTTTTTAGTGATCCACCAAATTTTTGAAGACTAAGACTAAGACTGCTTTATTGATCCTTACGGAAATCGGTTGTGATTACAAGGACTCTTTTCTCATATAAAGACAACACTACAGAAATATTCACATAAATACAACAGACACAACATAAAGAGTTCATTCAGCGACTACACACAGGTATGTTGGTGCTTTTCATGTTCCCTGATCAATGAGTGGCGGTGATAGAATCTGACCGAGTGAGGTACGAACGAGTTTTGTACCGCTCCGTTCTTGTTTTGATTGACAGCAGTCGCCCACTTCGCGACGACCTGACGTAGTTCTGATGGAGAGGGTGGCCGTTGTCTTCCAAGATTTTTTCGATTTTTCTTAGGCACTTTTGTTCAAAAAGTTCCTTTAAATTTGGTAATGTTGTGAGTGTAATTTTTTATGCTTTTTTATGATGTATTCTAGACGTCGCAACAGTTTAGATATAAGCATAAGCTCCGTACATGTTCAATAAGCTTCGTACATGTTCAATATAAAATACAATTAACTAATTAAAACTATTTGATAAACTATTTTTTTTTTAAGAGATCCACGTGTTGTCATTGACAATTAACAATTGTGCAAAGTTTCAACTTGAATCATGAATGGGAAGCGGAAGAAATAGCGTGTAAACGATTCCATCCAGACAGACAGACGGATAGACAGACAGATGGAGTAAGTTAATATAAGATTTGAAATCAGCTTTATGCTGCGTTTACTTTTGTGAATCTATTGATGATATTAAACTATATTGTATGCTAATAGTGTGTCCAATCATTGTCTGATTTCTTCAGGAAAGGTTCGATAATTCTACTTCATAAAGAGGAGTTCTGTTTCTTCACTTCAACAAGAGTCTCCGGCAAACATGTGTACGTTTGGTGTCAGCTTCAACTTCTGAGAACATTGTAAAATACAAGCCAAAATGTGTGTAGTATAGATTGTTTTTGCTTCTCTTAAATGTAAACACATCGATGAGTTATAATATTGGACATGACGAATTCAGTTTAGTTTTATATTAATTTCATATAAGATTAAATTAAATTAACTGTTTTTCGCGTTTCTTCTATATACATCTGTTTAGAACAGTAGAAAACATAAAGAAGTGAACATTGATCCGTGTTATAAGTTCTTTAATCAATTAGAAGAGGAATATTAATCAATATGGTAGGTGGTGTTTATTTCATTCATTCTCTCAGTGGCGGGGAGATAACTGTGCCTATGCCAGGTATGTGAAATGTTGTGTAACGATACTAGTTGAACCAATTCTGTTCATGAAAGGCCAGTTAGTGTGACTGTCTGCCAAACAAGAAATTTCCCTTGGCATTCTCATCCTCTGCTACGAAGTACTCCCTCCACAATGCTTCAAAGTCTTCTTTAGATAACATATTTTTGGGTAGACCCTGGCGAAACAGTGCAATACATACAGGTTACAAATAATTGAAATACATAAGACAAGATTTAGGTTCTACTCCTACAAGTAAATAAATACGGTTTACACCTACAAGTAAACTAATGCTCTACTAGTACAGTGAACTAATAGGCTTTACACCTACAAGTAAATTAATATGCTAAACTATTACAAGTGAACCAATAGACTTTACACCTACACGTGAACTAATAGTCTCTATTCCTATAAGTAAACTAATAGTCTCTATTTCTATAAGTAAACTAATAGTCTCTATTTCTATAAGTAAGCTAATAGTCTCTATTCCTATAAGTAAACTAATAGGTTCTACTTCTACTCCTACACGCGAACTAATAGGCTCTACTCCTACACGCGAACTAATAGGCTCTACTCCTATAAGTAAACTAATAGGTACTACTCCTAAAAGTGAACTAATAGTCTCTACTCCTACACGTGAGCTAATAGGTTCTACTTCTACAAGTAAACTAATAGGTTCTACTCCAACACGTAAAGTAATAGGTTCTACTCCTACACGTGAACCAATAGTCTCTACTCCTACAAGTAAACTAATAGGTTATACTCCTACAAGTGAACTAATATGTTCTAATTCTATAAGTGAACTAATAGGTTCTACTCCTACAAATAAACTAATGGGTTCTACTCCTACACGTGAACTAATAGGTTCTACTCCTACAAGTGAACTAATAAGTTCTACTTCTATAAGTTAACTAATAGGTTCTACTCCTACACGTGAACTAATAGGTTCTACTCCTATACGTGAACTAATAGGTTCTACTCCTACACGTGAACTAATAGTCTCTACTCCTACACGTGAACTAATAGTCTCTACTCCTACAAGTAAACTAATAGGTTCTACTCCTACACGTGAACTAATAGGTTCTACTCCTACACGTGAACTAATAGGTTCTACTCCTATAAGTAAACTAATAGGTTCTACTCCTATAGGTAAACTAATAGGTTCTACTAATACAGGTGAACTAATAGGTTCTACTCCTACACGTGAACTAATAGGTTCTACTCCTACACGTGAACTAATAGGTTCTACTCCTACACGTGAACTAATAGGTTCTACTCCTACACGTGAACTAATAGGTTCTACTCCTACACATGAACTAATAGGTTCTACTCCTACACGTGAACTAATAGGTTCTACTCCTACACGTGAACTAATAGGTTCTACTCCTACACGTGAACTAATAGGTTCTACTCCTACACGTGAGAACTAATAGGTTCTACTCCTTCACGTAAACTAATAGGTTCTACTCCAACACGTGAACTAATAGATTCTACTCCTATAAGTAAACTAATAGGTTCTACTCCTACACGTGAACTAATAGGTTCTACTCCTACACGTGAACTAATAGGTTCTACTCCTATACGTGAGAACTAATAGGTTCTACTCCTTCACGTAAACTAATAGGTTCTACTCCAACACGTGAACTAATAGATTCTACTCCTATAAGTAAACTAATAGGTTCTACTCCTACACGTGAACTAATAAGTTCTACTCCCACACGAGTAGGTTGGACTATCTATCTGGAGTTACAGCATTATCATAGCTCCTATCAATCTTTACGTGTTTTCAATCATATATTTTTCTGAGTTGCTGTTTTTTATTTTCCCCCAGCCATTGGATCAGAAATAAATTGAAGCGCTGCTCCACTGAAGTGTACACGCTCAATGAATGGACGGAAACGATTTAGAGAAGACTGAGTCAAGTCTGCAGAGTACATCCACAGTAGATTTACTTACTTGTGAAATCTTGTCAAAACAAACGTTGACGTCATCTTGTGAGAAACCAAACAGACGATAAATGGCTGTGTACTCGTCACGGTCAATGAACCCGTCACCTGTAAGAGAGAAGCATCAGAAACTATCAATCGCCAGGTGACTATCCTCCTAGTGATGGGATAAAATACTCTAGCCCACGAAACAACGGGACATCGAGAAATGAGCGAAGATGTTATTGAAAGGTAGACACTGAAGCAATGACAGAACAATATTGTTAAATAGCTCATTATATTTTCCGTGGTGGCTGAGGGGTAAAGTTCTTGGCCTCAGAACCAAAGGGTATCAGTTCAAATTAAGGTAAGGACTGAGACTTTAAAATTCGGGAATTTTAGGACGCCTGGCAATAAAACACCTTAGTTAACCGTCGGCCACAGAAACAGATGAGCTTTACATCATGTGCTCCCATGGATCGCAAGGTCTCAAAATAAAATCGCAAACTCTTCAGTAGTTTCCAAGCAATTTGTTTAGGTTTACAAGGTTTAGCAGACGAACCTGATGTGTCGTTAGCGTAGAACATAAACTCCATGTATTTCTGCTGCCATTCTGGAAATTTCTTTCCGTCGACCACATCTTTTATACACTCTTCCCACATCTTTGTCCACTCTTCTTTGGTGATTTTACCGTCCTAGGTGGTAGATAAGGAAAACTTAAAACACGTAGAGAATAAAAAAATAAGGCATGTATGTAAGGAAACATTAAGACATGTAGAGAATGAAACATTAGGACATGACTTGTTGATAATTTAAAAAAAAGACATTTAGTTAATTGAAACTTAAGACATGTAGATACTTAAAAAATAAGACATGTAGATAATTAAAACTTAAGAAATGTAGATAATTAAAAAATAAGACTTGTAGATAATTAAAAATTAAGACATGTAGATAATTTTAAAAAATAAGACTTGTAGATAATTAAAAATTAAGACATGTAGATAATTTTAAAAAATAAGACTTGTAGATAATTATAAATTAAGACATGTAGATAATTTTAAAAAATAAGACTTGTAGATAATTAAAAATTAAGACATATAGATAATTTAAAAAAATAAGACTTGTAGATAATTAAAATTAAGACATGTAGATAATTAAAAAATAAGACTTGTAGATAATTTAAAATAAAGACATGTTGAGAATGAAACATTAAGACATATAGAGAATGAAGAATTAAGACATGTAGATGATGAAGAATTAAGACACGTAGATGATGAAGAATTAAGACATGTAGATAGTGAACAAGAAAAACAAAGGAAAATATTTTTTTTTTTTAAATCAAAGTTTAAACGAAATGTAATTGTATTGATTAATTTTGATCAGTCATGTCATTAAATTTGCAATAGATCTAGATCAATAACAATGAATCTGTGTGATTAGAAATATTTTTACTTTTTTTTTCGTTTTAGCGCTTTCAGGCTTTTAGCTTTCTCAATACGCTATGACCCTTTCACTTATCTGGACTAGTGGTGCTTATGACTAAAGAAGATTATATAGTAATCTATTGTTTTGTTTCAAGCTTACTTTAATGCGGTGACCCATAAAGGTAACTAATTCAAATTATACCACCACTTCAGTCAAGTACACGTTTTTTCCCTTGTTCGAGATACTAAACAAAATAATGAATTACCAATAGTTAATAACTGATTGTTTTTTTTTTATCGATTCTTGTTTTGTCGTTTAAAAGAAATAATTGTGCAAATTTCAGCTTGATCCGAGATTGGGTGTCGGAGAAATAACGTGTACAGACGTCTTACCAGACAGACAGAGTTGGTATTAGCTTTGTACAAATTAAGACATATAGATAGGAATCAATGATATATAGCAAATTAAGAACAAATAACAATAGATATCAATGTTTCTGCTAGTGAGCTGGCATAAGGTAAATAGAGCTAAACAAACTGAAACTTGTTCACGTTGGGTGAAGTGACGTATCGTTTAATAATATCATTTGAATGATTGGACATTTTTATGCATGGCAGCAAAACTAGAAATAGCTGCCTTCTTGGTGTACATTTAAAAAAAAAATGTTTTTGTTAATTTTCGAGCAACTTTAAGCACTCCTGACTCTACTTTTCCAAGCTCTTTGGTTCAAATTCGAGCCCAATTCTTATGTTTGTAGTTGGCAACAGTCAAGTTCCATTTAGCGTCCTTGACATTGTCTAGTTTATCGTGACACATCTCCTATTGAAAGTTTTCCAAGAATTCGAGAGAGTAGAAATTAGCACAACACATAACTATTTTTTAAAGCATACATGTTTGTTGAACCTTTATAGGAAGAATCATATAAAAAACTTGACCTATACGATTTAAAAATGGTTTGAATATTTATTTTTTTGCCATTAAAAAGCTAGTTGGTATACTGGTTGTATAACGAAACCTCTGCAGGTCAGCAATGCTTAGATTGAAGCTAAAACAAATGGGTCATTACTGTCTAGTTTCGTGAGCTGTTGAAATGACCAAAGCTGGTTTGCAGTTTGGTCACTTACCTTATTTTTGTCAGCTCTTATCCTCAAACCTTCCCAAATCTCGTTGACTGTTTCTTGTGCTTTCTTGAAGGCCTCATCGTTGTTCTTCCAGTGATGTAGAGTAGAGATTTTCTGTAAACAAAAGTAAAATAGCAAAGGAAGTTATGTTTTCACACAAACTCGTAGTCTCATCCCTGTGGGTTTTTTTTAAGCTCTAAAGGCAGGTTTAGGCTAAATATTTCTAGCACAGTTACCCGAAGATGAAATAAGATTTTAAAAAATATTTGGTTATGTTAGTAGTGACCTTTGAGAGAGATATCGTGAGGAATGAAGCGTAGCTTGAGATAACAAACATTGATATTCAAAACGATGAGCTATCAACAACGACAGTCTTAGTTCCCCCTAACACAATGTAGGCCCTACATTTAAAAAAACCTGATTTACACTTGCGATCACGCTCAAAGCAGGCCAGTAAGTACTTTTTGTCACCTGCCTGTATACAGACATCGTGAACTAAGAATGTGTCTTATAAATAGATAGACGCTGAATTAAAAAAAAATAGCCACAGCCGCAGATACAAAACAAGGGAAACTATTAAATAACACAAACTGCAAATTAAATCAAGTTTTAAACATGTATACAGTGCATACCTAGGTGCTTGAAACAAAAGTAGGTCTACATGTTTTTGAAATAACATAATTGATTGATTCTAAGAAATCACATACATCAACCCTTTAGATTTCATCGAAGAACTTACATAATATGTTGATCTCAGCGTTACAAAAGACACAGAAAAAAATCCATTACGTCTCTTCCCATTACACATCTTCGACCACTAAACTTGCAGTTTCAGATAAAATATTGTTTTATTGACAATTTTATTTTAAAAACAAAAGTTTTCACTTTTAGAAAACAAAATGTTCCGTCTCACTTTTACAATACCTATTTTTAAGTCGCACATTTGGTGTGGGTGGACACAGTCCTCAGAAACGGCTCTTACGATTTTCCTAGAAAATTGACAGTTGCTCAAGTCCTACATCCTTGACAAAAGAATTACTAGCTCCTTGGCCATAGTTTTACCGTTATAATTTTGTTCAAAGCATAAACAAAATTTTGATTGAAATTTGGCTACAGGTGTAGAAAATTTATCCTGAACAAATTGCGTCTTTTCCTTCAAGATTCATAAATTTATGTTCAGGGACATTTTGCGCCGCGTTCTCTTAGTCTACACCCTAAGCCTATATAAGAATACAATATAGTCTAGTACATTCACTTTTACAAAGCTTATATCAACTCAATTTGTCAGGTAAAAAAGTTTGTACACGTTATTTCTCCCACACCCGTTGAAACTTTAAACAATTATAAACAAGATTACAAAGACAGTTTGTGTCGAAACACAAACTCAAAATCGGCCCCCGTAGTGGTCCAACCAGGCAGGTAAAAAGGCAGGTTTCAATATTTTCAGAAAGAAGATAAGAATGAAATTCTATCAAAGGCAAATGACAGAAGAATTGAGAACGAAGGTTGATAGATCATGAGTGATGCCCCAACGGTCCAGCAGGCCAAGAGATAGGTGAAAGTGAAGGTGAAGTTAAATGTGAACCTGGCCTAACTGATGTAATATAATGATTATCTAATTGATCTAATTGTTTTGTAATTTCGTATTCAAGCCTAAAAGAAAAAAATTACATGTATCCTATGGTTATATGGTGGATCTGGAGTAGATGTGGTAATATGAAAAACGACTTATTAATTAATGTTTTAAATTATGTTTTCCACTTATATTATATAGATTTTTTCTCTTTAAAAAAAGTAAACATTTTTTTTTTGTAAATGCAGTAGTATATATCAGAACTTGTTTAACTCACCAATACCTTTGCAATAAAAAAAATAAAAAATAAAAAAAAATCTAAAATCATTTGCATAAATGTGTTTAAAATATGGTAAATTGTTATCTCCCTTACTAAATAACATCCGGTGTTTGTTACTATTAATAGGGAATAGTTGTAAAAATTGGTGTAGTTTTATGAAAAAAAACTGCTTGCATAGTTGATTTTAAAAATTACATTTTTCGCTTTCAGAAAAGAAAAAAGTATCCGTTGCATCAGAACGTTGAATAGTCTAAACTCTAAACTATCATGATGTCTGTCGGATTTTCACTATCTTTTCTAGTTTACGAGATCTAAACGGGACGGACGGACAGACAGACCACACAAAACTCACAGAGTCTATTTCCCCTTCGGGGCCGCTAAAAAAATAGAACTATTAGTCAATTATTTATTGGTAATTATTATTTTTTTTTTTTTGGAAATTGAATAAGGGAAATAACTGATATTATTGAGATATATAGTTGCAAGTGAGGATTTCTTTCACTTAGATAAGTTATTCTTTTTTTTAATATTAAATAAAAAGGATTTTTTAATATTTTGCTTGTTTTAAAATCTAACATTCATTTAAGAGCAAAAAAATCGCTCTATAAGTTGTATAAAAGTGTGTTTTTTTTTCTTATTTTGGGGTTTTAATTTCTCATGTTTTGCACGATAAAGACTTTAGAAAGATTTAATTTACAAAAGCACTTACAGTTTTTGAGATCCAAAATATGGCATACGGGCAGGTAGACTGCACAAAATCAATAGTGCTTTTTGCACTTTCCTAGGCCTCTCTCTCTCTAACATTGCTATCCTTATTATACTATAGTTTTCTTTAGTTTTAAGAACAGAAATATATGTACTATTTAGGGGTAAGTGGTAAAGTTCTTAAACTTGTTTTTAGGTTATTCCCAAGTTCATCCATAGCTAATTAGTAACTGGCAATGGTAAAAAAAACAAAACAAAAAAAAAACGACTCAACACCCTCAGAAACAGGACAGAACTAATATACTAATTTTTGTTTTACATTACTCTTTGCATGTCTATGGGAAAAAATGATAAAGATCAACATATAGACTTATGTAATATAGCCATTAGATAGTAATATAGCTATTAGATATTAATATAGCCATTCGATAGTAATATAGCCATTAGATAGTAATATAGCCATTAGGTAGTAATATAGCCATTAGATAGTAATATAGCCATTAGATAGTAATATAGCCATTAGATAGTAATATAGCCATTGGGTAGTAATATAGCCATTAGATAGTAATATAGCCATTAGATAGTAATATAGCCATTAGGTAGTAATATAGCCATTAGGTAGTAATATAGCCATTAGGTAGTAATATAGCCATTAGATAGTAATATAGCCATTAGATAGTAATATAGCCATTAGATAGTAATATAGCCATTAGGTAGTAATATAGCCATTAGGTAGTAATATAGCCATTAGGTAGTAATATAGTCATTAGATAGTAATATAGCCATTAGGTAGTAATATAGCCATTAGGTAGTAATATAGCCATTAGATAGTAATATAGCCATTAGATAGTAATATAGCGATTAGGTAGTAATATAGCCATTAGATAGTAATATAGCGATTAGGTAGTAATATAGCCATTAGGTAGTAATATAGCCATTAGATAGTAATATAGCCATTAGATAGTAATATAGCGATTAGGTAGTAATATAGCCATTAGATAGTAATATAGCCATTAGATAGTAATATAGCCATTAGATAGTTATATAGCCATTAGGTAGTAATATAGCCATTAGATAGTAATATAGCCATTAGGTAGTAATATAGCTATTAGAAAGTAATATAGCCATTAGGTAGTAATATAGCTATTAGAAAGTAATATAGCCATTAGGTAGTAATATAGCCATTAGATAGTAATATAGCCATTAGATAGTAATATAACCATTAGATAGTAATATAGCCATTAGATAGTAATATAGCCATTAGATAGTAATATAACCATTAGGTAGTAATATAGCCATTAGGTAGTAATATAGCTATT
This sequence comes from Biomphalaria glabrata, assembly GCF_947242115.1. NCBI lineage: Eukaryota > Metazoa > Mollusca > Gastropoda > Planorbidae > Biomphalaria > Biomphalaria glabrata. The sequence goes on from NC_074728.1 coordinate 13,353,153, forward strand.
AGAAAGTAATATAACCATTAGAAAGTAATATAGCACATTCCTCGTCCCATATGCTAGGACAAATTTGTACAAATACTTCCCTAGTGCTATTAGAGCATGGAATGGGTTGCCTGAGCTAGCCAGGAAAACCAGTGACTTGGCAGAATTTAAGTCATTGGTTAATATGCATGACTAAATGCATGACGCGTAGGACGTAATCATCTTCTTTTTTGAAGTAACGTCTGTATTATATAAGATAAGATAAGATAATATAGCCATTAGATAGTTATATAGCTTGTCACGGATGAATGTGTGTATGTATGTATAATCTATTTTTACATTCTGCGCGAATGACCGGAAGTGTGTTTTGTTGTCAGAGGTTGATCAGACAGAGACCAGCGTGTGTGATATGCAGTAAAGCTGATTAAAGTTTATGTGTTTGATCTAGTGGTTTCATTGTTTTATTTCGTTAACTAGAACTGAACCAGGGACGCCTAGACGTATCGAGACCTAAGGTAGATTCTATAGAGTTATTATTATAAATATAATAGGAAAGCTGTGACATAGCTATTAGAAAGTAATATAGCTATTAGAAAGTAATATATAGCTATTAGAAAGTAATATAGCTATTAGAAAGTAATATAGCCATGTATCATCCGTTACAGCTCAATAGTTCGGGTGAACGAGTGCTATTACAAGAATGGCTGCTTGGTCACGTGGTATCTGCTAGGGACCCGAATTCGAGCCGTGCCGTTTGCCATACCATACCCTCCCACAAGGGAAATGTTAATTTTCATTACTGAAACATACAAATCAGTCAAGTGAGTTGAAAGCTTATTAAACAATCAAACTTCATTCAGAATAGATATTTCTAACATTTAAATTGATTGTGAGTCTCAGTTTACTGTAACCATAGTTACCATAGTAATATTATGATTATCTAATCATGAAAGATTACATCACATGTATGATTATTTTATCATGAAAGATTACATTACATTATTTGATTATATAATGAAGAAAGGTTACATCACATGTATGATTATCTAATCATGAATAATTACATTGCATGTATTATTATCTTATCATGAAAGATTACATTACATAATTTGATTATCTTATCATGAAAGATTACATTACATAATTTGATTATCTAATCATGAAAGATTACATTACATAATTTGATTATCTAATCATGAAAGATTACATTACATAATTTGATTATCTAATCATGAAAGATTACATTACATAATTTGATTATCTAATCATGAAAGATTACATTACATAATTTGATTATCTAATCATGAAAGATTACATTACATAATTTGATTATCTAATCATGAAAGATTACATTTCACAGTGAATCCATTGAAAACATCCATGTCTTTAACATCCCACAGTTTCATTCATTCCAACAATGTACAAGACATCTCTTCAATGTAACGAAATACAATAGTAACTACTGAAGCAACAAATGTTTTATATGTAATGATAGGATTGCTGATTTTTTTAGATAACGCTGCAATCAATGTTCTATCCTGTGCCATTTAATATTATATATATATATATATATATATATATATATATATATATATATATATATATATATATATATATATATATATATATATATATCATGGGCGTAGCCAGGATTTTTTTCGGGGGGGGGGGGGGGTTGGGTGGGAGATTTTTTTTTCTTCCTCCCCCTCCCCCCCCCCCCCTTCCCGCGAAAAAAAAAATAGTATGTATGTTTGTGTTTACATGATCTTTATTACATTCTGACCCTTCATTCGTTTGAAAGACGTTTATTATGCCCTAGAATGTTTCTTCCTGGAGTTAGTGGAAAAATTGTAGATTGCCCGCCATTGCCAGCAATGGGGTCTGGGGGAGCGCTTGGAGCCAAGCACTATTTCTGGTATTGAAAGCCAACAAAATGAATATTCTGAGGTATCTACAGTAAATTTTCCTGCTAATAAAAAGTTTTATTTCAAAAACCTAAAATGCTATTCTTACTGCCTTACTGGCGCCAAGTTGTACTAGGATGTCATCGCAACTCTTAGTATGCGTAATTCATTTTGTCGGAAAACATGTCCCGCAAACCTCATGCGACGCTCTGTCACAACCTTACTAAGGTGTCGATTCCCAATTCGGCATAGGATTTTCCTTGACTTAGACCCGATATCAATAACTGACTCCTAAAATCTGTCCTAGCCATCTTTGTTGAGCCACATTAGGGTTTTTCAATTTCGGCAGATGTCTATTCAATGCACTTTAATTATGGAGCCCCGCCACTGGTAGAAATGTATAACCTCTCTTGAATACGCTCTTGGATTTAGGTGACTATAGTTTGCTTTAGATTTTATATCGAAAAGGGAGGTTTTATCGTCAAAATCATCTGTTGTGGATTTTAAACTAAAAACTCTGGAGTTGTTTTTTTCTTAATTCAAAACCCCATTTAGTTACGGTCTTAGAATTTGGTAGTTTGCCTTACAATAATGTTGAAGATGGAGGTTTTCCACCTCAAAACTCTCTGTAGTGGGATTTTAAACTCAAAAACCATCTGGAGGGGTTTTAAACTTTTAAGAAAAGCCATCTGTAGGAGAGGGGTTTAAACTCAACCCCCAATTGGCTTGGCTACGCTCAAATAATTTTAGTGTGTAATTTACTTTTTTAAATTAAAGAGGTATTTTTTTAACATCAAACCCCGCTGAAAGGGGGTTTAAACTCAAAACCCCTTTTGGCAACTCTCATAGAATTTTGAGTGCGTAATTTGCTTTTTTTTATATTGAAGAGTTATTTTGTTACTTCAAACTCCACAGGAGTTTAAACTTAAAACCCTTTGACTACACTCATAGAATTTTGAGTGTATAATTTGCTTTGTTTTTAATATTAAAAAGGTATTTTTTACCTTCAAACCCCTCTGAAAGGGGTTTAAACGCTCATAACATTTTAAGTGCATAATTTACTTTTTTTTTTCATATTGAAGAAGCATTTTTAGATTCAAACCCCGCTGAATGGGGGTTTAAACTCAAAACTGAGACGAAACCCATTAACCTACGCTCATAACATTTTGAGTGCGTAATTTTCTTTTTTTTTTATATTTAAGAGGTATTTTTTAGATTCAAACCCTACTGAATCTAACCCTCATAGAATTTTGAATGTGTAATTTGCTTTTTTTATATTGTATAGGGGGTTATAAAATGAAAATCTTCTAACTGCAAAAAACCCTGGTAGGGGGTTTTAAACTCAAAACCCGCTAGTAGGTGGTTTTAAACTCAAAACCCCCTGATAGGGGTTTTGAACTCAAATCCCCTGGTAGGGGTTTTAAACTCAAACCCCCCTGGTAGGGGGTTTTAAACTCAAAACCCCCTGGTCTGGGGTTTTAAAATCAAAACCCCATTAGCTGCGCTGGGGCAAGTGATGGTATAGTGATGGTATAGTATTAAAATGTCACCCAAAATAAGCAAAATCAAAGCAAAAAATCAATTACTGAATTCCGATCCCTACCCCCCCCCGCAGGGGGGATTTCATTTCGGGGGGGGGGAGGTTTGAACCCCAACCCCCCCCCTGGCTACGCCCATATATATATAAACTGTTAAGTATGAAAATTCTATACAGATAGTTCGGTTCTTTGAAGCTAACCCTAACTCATAACAAAATAAACCTGATGAACTAGTTTCTAGATGGTATATATAATCAATCAAAGTAGAGACTAATCCATTTATCTAGAACCTTCTAATTGACTAGGACTGTTCTGTTATATTCCCATGTTGGTGGAATCCAAGGGAAACTAAACAGGAAATGGATTTCGAGGCAAACTAATCAGGAAGTAACCAATCTACTTATATCATCCTAGCAGTACTAATGTTTGTGTGTTACCTAGGTTACAGATCAGACAACTCTTCTGATCTAATTAGTACTCACTCAAGAGTCTGACGGTTGGCGTCGTATGGTTGCTTCATTAATTGAAAAGTCTAATTTGTTTGCCTTTTAAGACCATTTTTTTTCGTTGTAGCTACTAATAAGACTAACATGTTTCATAGCACTTTCAAAGTTTCTAGTAATTTAATTGTTAGATCTTTTTTTAAAAACCAATGGACCTCATTCACCAAAACGAACGGTCACGTGATAATATTGATAAAACAACGAAAAAACTGTCAGGTGATAACCATTGTTGATAACAATTAGATCTTAATTTGTATAGAAGAGATAGAGAATCACGTAGCTCAATGCTGTTTGTTTACGATGGGGTCAATGAGGTCCATTGGTATAGAACCACAAGGAAACGTAACACAATTACCTCAACGGCGTTATCAAAATCACATTTTTCTATGACACCGTCTTTGTTTAAATCTGGGGAAAATAAACAGAACAATTATTACATTGCCCAAAGAAAACGCCAACATGTGAAATGGTGCGTAATTGTCTTTCGCTCCAACTTTTAATATTTCATTCCACTGATTTTCTATCTAGATAGATGTAGATAAATAGATAAAAAGAAATAGATAGATAGGGTTAGGGATAGATAGAAAGATAGATAGTGACTACAATTATACATTTTCATCCGAGATTCATCATAAATGAACTTCAATGGTAACATGTCCTATGTTTCTAATAGAAAAACATTTAAAATGTGAATGAATATATATATATATATTGTATATTGAAGGCCTACTTAAAAAAAGAAAAGACGATACACACATACAAGCACATACACACACACATATATATATTCTTTCGTTTCGTTAAAAAATAACGTCTAGACTCTCAGGTTATTTCAATCCAATAAGCCTTACTGATAATGTTTTATGACGCAGGCCTAATCATATTTCATTGCCCTATGTTGTTGCTGATACTGCAGTTATATAGAATGCACATACAACAACAAAACAGTGTGTTTTATCCGTGAGTAATCCCCCCCTCTCTACCCCCCCCCCTTACCTTGTGTTATCCCTTTGATGACCTACTATATTGTGAACTCGTGAGGAGGGGAATGAAGAAAAGGGGAGATAATAGTCACACGCGATAAAAGTGTTTCTTGGTGCTAAGCCAAGGGAAGAAAACTAGCGCCAAACATTCTTGTAATCATGTCTTCATCTATAGGTAGACCATGCTTCCCTCCCTTTGCTAACTAAAGGTGCGTAATCCTTACTATGATTAATTTCATCTGGCGGAAATTTCCCTACCGTATAGTGTTTAGTCCTCTGCACCCATCCCCACGGTTAAGCTGTATTAATATATCTTGGTTCTATGCTGATGTTATGCTTTTCATTTACCTACATTACAAATGAGATCAGGTCTCTCTCTCTCTCTCTCTCTGCCTCTCTCTCTCTTGTATCACGCCATTATTCCCAAATGAAGCCAATATGACTGCAATCAAGTATAGTAGCAAAGATTCAGTTTGATGTGCTGACGTAGAAATACTTTTGGTGCCGACTATACACACCACACACACCACACATGCACACACACACAAACTAACCAACATTTTCCCACACAATTACTGACTTCTTTTTCCAACACTCTCTAAATGAGCCTGGCCAGATTTCTTTCTGCGTGCACATATAAGGCAACATTCTGGCCAGGAAAGACGACTTAATGGTTTTAAGGATACATGAAGAAGAACGATATTGGACGTGAACTAATTTAGTAAAATTGAACTTAAAATACTTTTAAAATAAGCAAATAACACACAAACACACAGATAAACTTTTTTTTAAAAAGCTGCTACAGAAAGTTTAAATATTTACAGCACTACATGGAAATAATATTTTCAATTCGTATGTCTAAATAATATATATATATATAATGCTCTTCATGGCTCAAGAGTTTGGACACCAAGTGATGGAAAGATCACTCTTTTATTTCTACAAGTCAGACGGACTAGAATTACCCAACGTTATTTTAGAGGCTAAAAAAAAGAGGGGGGGGGGGCGAAAAACAATTAGTATTCACCCGTCACTAAATAGCAGGGTCGGACTTAACCATTGTGGCCCAATGCGAAACGAATTTCGCGGGCCCCAGTTTGGGTAGGGATACGGATAATAAGTGAAAATTAAGAGTATGTATTAGAAAATATATTCGTCTTTGCATTTTATTCATTCTTTACTACGCACAGAATTACTACACGACCCTTGCGTGTTGCGAAGTCATACAATATATCATAAGAATTCTGTTTCCTACATAGATCACGCACAATAGCAAGAATTACCAAATGTTTCAATCTATCTACGAGAATTGTTGACCTCTAGTAATTCTTCATTAGTTTGAGGTGCGAGAAGTTTCTTTCACTAGATTCCACAATTGCGGGTATTGTCGTTTTTTTTTTTATCGCGCGTAGGATTGGCGTTTTCCATATTGAATGACACCCCAAAATGACAATTTTTGTCTATATTTTTTCAGAAGAGATTTTTATGTGTTTTCTAAAAATTTTAATAAAAAAATTAATAATTCCAGGAGCTCCTGGTAAATCGACAGGAGGCCGCGGGAAATCTGTAATAAGTTATAATATGGCTTAATTTAATAATTTATAGACCTAGAATTAGCGCGGGTCCTATGAAAGTGAGGGGCCCACTGCGGTCGAATAGATTGCGGTGGCCTAAGGCGGGCCCTGCAAAATAGCGGCCGTCGGTCGACTAGTAGCATTTAAAATCAATAACCAGATAAAGTTTGAAGGCTTTGGAAGTAAATGAAGTACAATATAATGTTTATATCTACGGACTTTAATATTGTTTCATCTAGTGATAATATCAAACCACAGATAACTCTCTCTCTCTTTCTTTTCGCCACTCTTTCTCTCTCTCTCTCTCTGTCTCTTTCTCTCTCTGTCTCTCTCTCTTTATATACATGTGTGTCTGTAAGCCATTACAATAGCTCACTCGGGGTGGAAGTACGAAACGAAAATGTGTAGCTTTTATTGCTTACCTTGTATCTATAACAACTAAGCACCTTTTGCGATCGAAACAGCAGCGGTTATTTTTCCTTCAAACGGCTTTTATTCGCCCCAAAACGTTTTATTAAGCCAACAAACGAATACTTAATACTAAAAGAAAATCATATGTCACTCCCTTTCTAAAGCACTCATTAACACTTTTAGTGCCTGACTTTATTTATTTTTAAGTTTATTTCTACCTATTTCTTCGTCATTTTTTTTTTTTTTTTTTTTTTGCGAAATAAATCCAGACCCTGTGGAAATAAATACAAATGGATATTACGTTATTTCTGATATCACAGAATATCTGTATGAACGCGCTTGTATGTGACGACAAAATTTGCCATAGTATAAAAGTAAAATCCTTAGAATTATAAATGTAAAGCATTGTCTTTTATACGTGTAGTGGAGTGGATATCTTTTCAGGAAACACCGGCCACCCCGATATCCACGTGACCCTTCCCCCTAGATGGCACCTTGTGTCCGCGCATGACAAGGCAGACCAACGTGGGCACTGTCCATTCGACCGGCATCTCTTATCGCTGTAATGTCCGTATGTTACTGGACCTAAGTCGTCTCCACTCCCTTTTGTGCTTGGTTCTACACCATGTGTTCACGTATGGCTGCAGGTCTTTAGTGTATAATAAAGTTTGGAATCGTCCTACGAGTTGCCTTCGTTATGTCATTTAGTTTGTTCTGTGACAAACCCACCACAGAAACTTGGTAGCACGAGTGGGGTCAGGAAGTGAGACAACACTGTTCGATCAGAAGACGCCTCAGAATCTGCTTCCTGACAACCGAAACTAAGAAAGTGACAACCAGACGTAGATGTCTACAAGTAACAGTTTGTTTTTTTTCCCGTTTCTGTACTCTCAAATATTTTCTATTTTTGTTTTCTTCTTTTTGTTTCAGGGTAGTTAGATTTAGTTTTAGTTAGTTTTTAAGATAATTTGCTTATATTTTCTTAATTGTGATTTTACTTAGCTTGAAAATTGTTTCTGTTGAGATAGATTTAGTTATTAGGTTACTATTATTGTTAGAGTTTCTTAAGACCTGCAGCCAGATGGAGGGAAATATGGTGGAACCTAGTTCAGTGAAGGGGAGAGACGTGGGTCCCGTGTGCAGTGGAGGAGAGCCGGAGGGAATGGAACGTGTCACTAAGGGGATGTTGACTCGACTACAAGCTGAACTTGAGGCATTGAAACTGGCCTGACAGCGCCCTCATTACATCATAGAACCTGCTAGAAAAATGAGACATTTCAGTGGGGAAGGCAGAAATGATGAAGTTTCAATTGAAGATTTCGTCAGAGAAATAAGAGATCTATGGGAACTTCGGCCTTACCTCTCGCCTCAAGAGAGGACAGCAACCATCATTGCGAATATAAGTGGTCCAGCTAGAGTAGAGGTAGATCTTCAGCCACCTCATATCAGAAGTGATCCAGAAGCTCTGCTTGATGCACTTACATCTGTTTTTGAAGTAATCATACCGGTGCGAGAGGCAGAGATTGCATTTCTGATGTCGCAGCAGAGAAGAAGTGAGTCACTGCTTGAATTTTCTCACCGACTATTTAAGGAGTTCACGACGGCTATCAGACAAGAACAAAGAGAAGGCATAGAATGTTTCCAGGAGGAAAGATTGAGGGACCAATATGCCTATGGAATCAGTGATCCTGACATACGTAGAGACCTGTTTAAGTTCATGACGCAACATCCCCAGACAAGCTTTCAAACGCTACGAAACTATGCGTTCAAGTTGGAGAACCAGAACAAAGATGCAGTTCGAGCCCAAGAACATTGGCCTAAGTTCTCTTAGCACAGTTCGCCAAACTAGAGAAGCAACTTGAAGAGATAAAGGGGTCCGGGTATAGCAGTCGGCTAAGTTCAAGGAACCCACTCTCTAGTCAACAGCATAGTCAACGCAGACCAACACAAAGACACATGGAACATAGCCATCAAAACAGAAGTCGACCAACAGCACCACCGGGTCTTTTGTGGACGAGGACCAAGAGAGGATTCTTCCCATACACTGATGATGGATCACCAGTCTGCACCCAGTGCTGGGAAGCTGGACATGTAAGGCGTCACTGTCAGCAATCGCAACAACTCACTGCTGAGGTTCAATCTGTGTGCAATAGTGAACCCATTGTTTCACAACCAACCCACCAAGTAGCCAGTGAGCAACAAGTTGATGCAATTTCCACTACAGATCAAGCATACCCCGGATCGGAAAATAGGAACTTTATCTCTGGGCAGCCAAACAAGAACAGGCATAACAGAGTCCGGAGAACACATAGACAAAAAAGAAACTACAAGCAGTTGAACCAGGCGCAAAGACGATTTCGCTCACTGCTCCCTATCACACTTTCTACAGCTTCCCAGTCATTATGTTTAGAGAAAGACAGACCACTCTGTATGACCGATGGAACCAGCACGTTACAAACTGGAAAGATGTTTGTCGTTCCAGAAGACACTGACAAGAAACAATTGTTTCAGTTTTCAGAAACCTACTAGGCTGAACGCCCCGGGACGGGTCGTTTCAAGCTAGGGGCTCTGTAGTGGAGTGGATATCTTTTCAGGAAACACCGGCCACCCCGATATCCACGTGACCCTTCCCCCTAGATGGCACCTTGTGTCCGCGCATGACAAGGCAGACCAACGTGGGCACTGTCCATTCGACCGGCATCTCTTATCGCTGTAATGTCCGTATGTTACTGGACCTAAGTCGTCTCCACTCCCTTTTGTGCTTGGTTCTACACCATGTGTTCACGTATGGCTGCAGGTCTTTAGTGTATAATAAAGTTTGGAATCGTCCTACGAGTTGCCTTCGTCATGTCATTTAGTTTGTTCTGTGACAAACCCACCACATACGGAATAGATCACAATCTAGATTTGCATGTCCTCTAGATCTAGAATCAAGAATCCAAGGAATCGCGAAATTAAATGGAAAGGATTGTTGATGTGGGTGTGTGTGTGTGGGGGGGGGGAAGTATTTTCTATTACGGTTCGTGAGAGTAGGGGAGAGGTAGATAAGTGAGCCCTTCATTATGAAAAGGTGTGTCCCTTTGGAACTGTTCCACGGGTGGAGCTAAGCTTAGATCTAAAATAGTTCATACATGTATCTATTAATTCACGGCTAAAATGTGTGAAGGCGTGTGTGTGTGTGTGTGTGAATGGACACAAACTACTACAGCATGAAATTTGAAGTCTGTAACATTTGAAATTCTATTTAGTTACGACTAGATCTAAAAAAAAAAAACACAGTTAGTGTAAAAACACAAACTCAAAATCAGCCTCCGAAGTGGTCCTCTCATGCAGTTAAAAAGGCAGGTTTCAATATTTTCAGAAAGAATATCAGAAACTATGAACTACAAACTATCAATAACTAGAAACCCGACTTCGTCGATACAAAAAGAAGAGATGTGCTCGTGTCGAAAGTCTTCTATTGACTGTTGTATTGATAGTTCGACTAACGACTTGATACCACAGGATACGGAGATTTATTAACGGTATTATTATTAATACATTGTTAATATTCATATGTATTCAATGAACTGATAGTTATGAAAATATAGTTTAATGTGAACCTGGCCTAGCTAATGTTATTGAATGATTATCTAATTGATGTAACTGTTAGTAAAAAGCCTCAAAAGAGAAACCTTTCCCTATAGCATGGTATTTTGTATTATGGTACTGTTGCTACACTTCACGTGTATAAGAAACATTACTTATTATTGTTGTTTTAAATTATATTCGACTTATATGCATTTATTTAGAGTTTTTCTCTCTAAAAAAACATTTTGTTAAAAATGCCAGTATGACCGAATTTTATAATTTTCTAAAAACATTCTTTTGACATAAAATTTAAAACCGTTAGCTAAAATATATTAATATAAGCTAAAAAAAATGTATTCCTTACTAAATAGTCTTCCGTAGTTTTATATCATTAATAGTGAATAGTTGTAAAAACTGTTTATTTTGAAGAAAAAAACTGCTGTTTTTAGTTGATTTTAAAAATAAAATTGTTCGCTTTTAAAAAATGTTTTTTTTTTTTGTTTTTGTTTTTGAGACTTTGAATAAGTCATTGACCCTTTACAAAACAATTAGATCAATTAGATAACCATTTTATGACATCAGTTAGGCCAGATTTACGTCTAGCTTCACCTTCACTTTAACCTATCCCTTGGTCTGCTGGTGCACCACACAGGATCTGTCATATTCTTTCTCCATTCTTCTCTGTCATTTGCCTTCGATAGAATTTCATTATGATATTCTTTCAGAAAATATTAAAATCTGCCTTGTTACCTGCCTAAGTGGACCACTTCGGGGGCCGATTTTGAGTTTGTGTTTCCACACAAACTGTCTTTGTAACTTTTTTTTTTTGGGGGGGGGGAGGGGAGGAGGGGGATTTTGTGTAGTAAAAATGATAATACTGATTAAGGTTGATTGCAGTGTCTCACATTACTGTGCAAATCCAGTTGCGAGCTGCATATTTTTCCGCATCTCGTGCAGACAAAGCCGTTGTCCGCCGACGGTATATTTAATCATGTGTAGAACGGTTAATGGTTTGGGGGAAGGGGGTGTATTTTATCTTTGTGTGCTATAACTAAAAAAAAAAGTTTGAGTGTATATAAGGCGAGTCTTTACATACAGGCTGGATGTAAAGTTCTATTTCTAGTAAAGTTCTAGTTCTAGTAAAGTTCTAGTTCTAGTAAAGTTCTAGTTCTAGTAAAGTTCTAGTTCTATGACTGACAAAGTAAAAAAAAAAATGTCATGTGTAAAGAATATAATTGTGTCCCTGTTTCCCAGGAAAGCAGAGCTTAAATACTTCGCTCTAATTTTTAAAAGGCTTAAGTAATTTACGGCCAAAAAGTATCTGATTTCGTGTGTGTGTGTGTGTATGAGAGAGGGTAATCTATTGAAGAAGGTGAAGAAACATTATGTTTTGGTTGGGGGGGGGGTCATTTATAAGGATGGTTGTTTGACTGAATAATAAAAAATATTAATTTAAAAATGGAGAGCCTAACATGTGTGTGTGTGTGTGTGTGGTTTGTAAGTGTGGGGTTGCCGTTCCAATATCTGTGGACGTTTTAATGTGGGCGATTCCACGAAAGAATGAAAGGGTCAAAATGTGTCTGGTCGAGGGCAATTAGAAATTGTTTATGGTGGTGCGAGGGGGAGGGAAGGATTTTAATGTGGGCAAAGAAGTTTGTGTTCAGAGTCTAAAGTACGGGTTGCGGTCCGTTCGAAAGATGAATGAAGGGGCGGACTGTGTATGGGCATTAGGGCAAATGCCCGGTGGGCCGTTACCCCATTGGACCGGAAGGGCCGCATGAATGCCAGTAAATTGTTTGAAGATTTAAATTAGTCTCTTTAAAAGCAACACTTTGAGCGTCATGATTAAAAAAAATACTTTTTAAACGTTTTAAGTCTAATACTAATCTAAATCGTTGTCGTGAAAATCCTTCATCCGTAGGCCTATATAGTGCCTCTAGTAGACGTCACTAAACAATAAAAAAGAGAAAGTTCTTTATTTCTTATAGAGATCGATGTCAGTGTGAATATATTCGGATGTATCTATAAAGAGAACAACAACACTGTTCCAAGTCCTAAAGATGATATATCCAGTCACATACGAATTCTTATTGGTTTGGTGTCGCATGATCTCGAGTTGGCACCGCGACGAAGTCCTTCATAAATCACAATTATTATCTTGAACAGAGTAGAAATGTGTTGATTGGACTCAAAATGCAAAAGAATCGAAAAAAGAAGAAGCAAAAAATAAGCAAGATTAAAAGCAGCTTTTGCCGTAAACCTGTTAAAAAAAACAACTTTATAAATGTTTTCTCGCAAGCACTAGAGATTCACCAAGTTTATGATGACAGCATTTGTGAATGAACAGGCTCAACGCCATAAGAAACACTAATGCCAAGACGACAAAGTTATTGACCTAAGTCGAAATATAAAGAGGCTTTGCTAAAATATGAGATTATCTTGACAGCATTTGTTTGACTGAACGTAAGGATATTAAAAAACACGTGGACATATGCTGTTGCGAGTGTGTGTGTGTGTAGCCAGCTTTAAGGTTTCCAAGTTATTGAGAAAGCAGTATATGTGAGTAAAGTAAAGTTCTCTTTTAGACCTTGCGATCTTTCCTAGCCAATCGTTTACGAACAGGGAATCATGTGGCCATCACAACTAGCAACCGCCTTAACTTTCCTCAACTAAAGACTAAGGGGAGTCCTGAAAATCCCGAAATTCAAAATCATAGCCTTCTCCGAGATTCGAACCCATACTCCAGGTTTGGAAGCGCTTAACCTCTCAGCCATCAGCCCCCATGACCTTGTGAGCTGGGCAGTTAAATAATGGAGGATGAAGAGTTGTATATGTAAATTGAAGTCCATAGGCCTGAGAAAATGGCGAGGAGTGAAAGTTACTTATAAACAATGTGTTAGATAAAGGAGGAGCTTCAGATGTCTTGAATGTAAATGTGAATCTTTCACAATAAGAGATTCCCGATTCCAAAGGTTATACTTTATTCATTTAGTAATATCAGATAGTTTCAAAATCATTGAATAAACAAATGATGCTCAACCTTTGATATACTTACGATACATTATTAAAATGTACACAATGCCTTTGAGGTCAGGTATGATTGGACACTTATCATGTGGCATACAGTTTGTGGGCCGGATTGTTTAGAAATGCCCGGGCCGATTTTGATACCCAGTCCGCCCCTGGATGAATGAGACAAAAGAAAAAGAGGACTTCTGGAATTCAACAGCCAGAAAAGTATGTAGTAGCCGTTGTAATGCGGGTCATTCAATTGAAGTGTGAAAAAAAAAAGTGTTCCGGTCAATATGAACATAAACAAACTATTTCCACCGTATACATGCAAAAACATTAGCCGACTGACTGGTTCACTTATCGCTGATTCTTCCACTTAGAGGCGCACAAAAAATTTAAAATTTCACCCAGCTAATCCTTAACCTACGCTTGGAAAAACTTAGCACTAAGTTATGTACTACCGGTACCAGTAGGGTCAAATTTTCCAATCGATTTTTTAATTTCATTTTTAGCGGCCCCCGAAAAGAGAAAAGACGCTTTTAGTTTTGTGTGGAATGTCTGTCCGTCCGTCAGTCCCGTTAAGATCTCGTAACCGAGAAAAGATATTGAAAATCATGATATTTTAGACCTTTCAAAGTTCTGATGCAACGGCTTTTTTCTTTCCAGAAAGTGACAAATTTAATTTTTTAAATCAATTATGTAAGCAGTTTTTTCGTAACAATACACCATTTTTACAACTATTCACTATTAACAGGAGGTTATTTGTTAAGGAAGCTCACTATATAACATATTTTTAGCACATTTATGCAAACGGTTTTAGATTTTTTGTCAAAAATGTTCTTTTTTAAAATGTATTGCTAAGTTATGTAAGTTATGTCATACTAACTACTATATTTACAAAAAAAAATTGTTACTACTTTTTCAAAAAGAAAACAAAATCCATTTAATATGCATATTAGTGGAACATAATTTAAAACAACAATTAATCAGTAGTTTTTCATACTATCGAGTGAACTGCACTAACAAATACCAGCTATAAGACACCTAACTAAGAATTTTTTTATTTTTTATTTTTAAGAAATGTTTTTTTTTAAATGAGGTTTTGAAAAAAAAATTGTCTCTATACAAAACAATTAGATCAATTAGATAATCGTTATATGAAATCAGTTAGGCTAGGTTCACATCTAACTTCACTTTCGCCAAACCCTTGGTCTGCTAGGCCGTTGGGGCACCACACAAGATCTGTCAGCCTTCTTTCTCCATTCTTCTATGCCATTTGCCTATGACAGAATTTCATTCTGATATTCTTTCTGAAAATATTGAAACCTGCCTTTTTACCTGCCTGGGGGGGGGGGGGGCGATTTTGAGTTTGTGACCTTGTTTCTTTATATTTTGTTTTCATTTCCTCTACCTTTTATCTAATAAAGAAATGCGTTATTTTATTTTATGGGCTATAACTTACAGAATAAAAAAGTTTGAGTGTATAAGATACGTCTTTATATTTTAGATCTGGGACTAAGTGATGATCCACAAGAAAATGGTGCCAGACAAGGATTTTATAAGATTCGCAAGAGGAAGCCTTGTAGTGAAATAAAACTTTGTGTCACCTTCCCAGCTATTGCATCAAAGTCAGTCTCAAGTGTGTTCCTAGCTACATGAATAAAAACAAATTTCGTCAGTAATGAAAGATGCTTTCAACTGATTTGTTAGTTTCTTCAAAAGCCTCCGAACTTTTGAAATAAGAATCTGTTGAGCTTTTTTGTTTCATAAAAAAAAAAAAATGATAAGATGATTCAGACATCGTCATTTTGGTTTGCGTAAATTTAACAACCAGGGGCGGACTGGTTATATGGGCATTTGGGAAAATGCCCGGTGGGCCGGTAGGGCCACCGAAATGGCCTGATCGAAGTCACTAAGGTTTTATAATATTCTTACTATAATCGGCCCTCTGAGCGTCGTGTTTAAACAAATCTTTCACAGACATTACGGTGTAATACTATTTTAATCAAACACATTTTCCGAAAATAAAATGTAGAATGTAAACAGTGTTACTAGTAGGCTTCATCTTTTTAGGGCCTACTTAATTGCTGATTTAAAAAGACGCTATATTGCTTATAAAGATATTTAGTTCACTGTATGCATGCATATCGATACATTATCAAACTTAAGAATGACTTTTAAGGACCGATACACCTAGAAATGGATGCCCATCACATGATAGAGAATTTGTGGGCCGAATTTTATAGAAATGCCCGGGCCGATTTTGACACCCAGTCCGCCCCTGCTAACAACCGAGGTAAGTGTAGCTGCAAGCGCGTGAAGTGTCTTTAGGTTAATATGGATGAAAAATTACAGGCGATCAACGAGGACACATTTGCAACTCGCTATGCTGGTAATTGTGACCTTTGGACAACTAGCAAGAAAATACGTAAGATTTATCTGTAATTTTTTTTGTCTTTTTTTGCGAATTCATATTATTTTAATTATGATGACACATTATTTGAAAAAAAGGTCTTAAGCAGTTTAATTTGGGTTTTTGTTTTAGGTCTTCATAAGGAGCTGCCGCACCGGGCATCACATTGGTCAAACCACTACATATTTAGTCATATCGCTCAATACTGAAAGATTAATTTCCCTTGTCGCTATAAAAAAAATAATTGCCAGTAGGTCTACTTACTAGATCAATTGGCTATTTTTTTAATTGATTCGTATTTGTTAGGTAAAATAAATATTGTGTAAAGTTTCAGCTTGATCCGAGAATGGGTGAGGGAGAAATAACGCGTTAAAAATTTTTTACCAGACAGACAAACGCTTAGACTTGATCTGTAATGCACAAAAAAGAAACCATACCCTTTGACCTGATCTGATATTGCACACCAAACAAATGACTCTAGGCCTTGACTCGATCTGCAGTGCACAATAAACAAGAACCCCCAACGCATTGACTTGACCTGTAATGCACACCAATAAAGAGACCCTAATGGTCTCTCACGAGTTTCTCTATCTATATGTATCTATTTATAGAATAATGACTGCAATGATTTGCATTTTAAAAAATCGTATTGTATTGACTGCATGTATTAGAAACTTGAGCGTTAGATCCGACTCGCAAATGACCTATTTATGAACTAACCTCTAATTTAACTAATAGCTATTAATTATAGAGACAATCAAGTTTGAAACCAACGATTAGATGTTCTAAGGCTGTTAAATATACAACATGGAATGAGTATAGACTTTAGCGATAAATTCTTGCACGTATGTCTTGTTAATAGAAGTGGCGTAGCTTGGGTGGAGGAGGGGAGTACAAATGCGACCCCCCCCCCACGGGCCTCCACTTGAGGGGGACCCACAAACGAATGTTCGAAATTATTTATTTTTTTACAGTAAATATAAAATATTTCATCACTGCCATGTAATCTAGCTATTCACGTTGTTTTAGTTAGTTAACTAAGATAAAAAGCACCTGCTCAAAAATAAGTCTAAAACTATTTCAGGAGCACAATGACGCAAGAAAGACATTGCTTTATTGTCAGTTACTAGACAGCATTGATCTAAAATCTATAATCTATGAGATAATATTATAGATGCTGCACAGAAAGCACGGCGTGAGGCGATATGTATTGAGGCGATATATATCTTATTAACATTTGAGAACCCTTAGCTTTTAGCTGGCTGAAACTTCCAGTGACTTTTAGGTCTGGAATTGTATGAACCTAAAAATCCTTTGTACACCTATTTGTCTCATCTCGATGAAGCAGTTGAAGTCAATTGTTCATGACACCTATCTCTGGTCGACATTCAACGAATGTATTATGTGGTCATCACGAGATGCAAATGTATTTTTTCTCTCAACAGCATCTATTAGCTGGGTCAAGCAAAGAGTGTAGGCTACAAATTAGAATCTTGACAACAGCTCTAAGAACCCATACTTTTGGTTCATAAGCCAAATGCTACAACGCTATGCCACAAGGTTTACGGCGGGCTAAATAAATGTGACATAAAAACAAGAAAAACAGAAATACTTTTTAAAAAACAACACAGTGGAATTGTACCAATTAGTTTTGACTTTGGATCAGTCATTCAATTAAATTTGTAATAGATCTAGACCAGCAAAACAAAATCTGTGCGATTAGAAATATGTTTACCAATTACTTTAGTTTAGCGCTTTTCCATGCTTTTGGCTTTCTCACTGCGCTGTGGTCCTAGCACTATTCTGGAACAGTTGGGGGAGGGGGGAGAAAGGGAGATCTGAGGGAATTCTACCCTAATCATTTTTTAAAAAGCATGTATTTAAAAAAAAGGGGGACGACCTGAATTCGAACTCATGGCTCACACCTTCTCAAGCCGACATACTAACCATTAAGACGAGTACATGTATAAGAGAGAAGTTACTCCTGGTACTCAATGTGAATATAAAAAATAGTAGATTGTATAATTACCTATTGTTTGTTTCAAACTTACTTTAAAGCCGCGACCTATAAAGGGGACTAATTTAGCTTATACCACCACTTCAGTCAAGTACACTTTCTTTCCCTTGTTCGAGTTAAAGATACCAACAAAACAATTAATTGGTTAATTTTCTTTATTGATTCTTGTGTTGTCAAGTAAAAGAAATAATTGTGCAAAAATTTCAGCTTGATCCGAGATTGGTTGTCGGAGAAAGAACGTGAACAAACTTTTGACCAGACAGACTCAGTTGATTTAAGCTTTGCAATAAGGTTCTGAAGTTTTTTGCGAGATCACGCTGGTTCTAATAAAGGAAAGTTCCCCAAGAAAAAAGGCTCTATCATTTTGTTGCCAACTCTGCAGCTCACTAAAACAAGATACCCATGTCTGAAACATTGTTGTACCATTGTAATAATTTCAAACACATTAATTCATATTAAGAAAAAAAAGAATTTATAAAAGAATTCACTTCATAATGATGTTTCCAATCATTGGGCTAACATACAAAGGGGTGTAAGGGGAATAAATGCACACTTACCGTACAGATTCTCAAAAAGATTTAAGATTTTCTTTCTTTGAAAATCTGACAGTGCAGACATGATTAAGAATCAATCTAGAACAAAGAGCAAAATGAAAACTAAATGGTCTGTTGTACTACAGTCTGACAAGTAGAAAAGGACACAGAGATGAGTCCCTTCTCTCTTATATATGTACCCGTCTTAGTGGATGGTGTGTCTCAGCCCTCTCTCACTCAGGATGTACATATCTGGCATAGTTACCTCTATCCAGCCCTTTTATTCCCTCTTCCCTCTTTTCCCCTTTATGTGTTTTTCCTTCCTACTCTCTTGGTATCCTCTTGCATCGCCCCCCCTCTCATTCTTTCTCGCTGTCTTTCCTTCGTTCTTTCTCTTCTATCTCTCTCTCTCTCTTCTTTCTCTTCTCTCTCTCTCATTAATATAAAGTCTCTTTCTCACAACAACCAAAACGGCTGTCAAAGATTATTCAATTAGGCTTCCCCCATCAAAGCTTTCATTAACATCGTTCTTTCTTTCTTTTTTTTTCAGTTCTGAGAACGTACTAGCATAATCAAAGCTGCCCGTCTCTATGCTGGGTGCAAAGAGCTCCACATTACTTCCCTATAACACAGTTAGAAATAACTAATAAGATATTAACCGAGAACAGAGGGTCTACACAACAAGCCAAACTAACAAGATTTTGACCCTAGCACAGAGGGCACACACAACAAACCCAACAAATTACAACAAAAACATTACCGAATAGATAATAATATATGATTACAGTAGAGTGAAATAGAGTGAATAAAGAGAGAGAAAAAAAGAGAAATCAGTTTTCCATTTAAAATCAATGTTGAGAAGGAATTTTTAAAAGGCATAAAATGAAAACGAAAGGTAAAAAAACATTTTGTTTAAAGTTGAAGACTTAAGTATTTGTTGTAGTTGAGAGGTAAAGGAAAATTGGATTTTACACTATAGCTGCCAGGAAGAGATAACCTACAGGATATTAATTATCTAGAGTTGTAGTGTTTTTGTAGGAATAGTACAAGAATAGTAATATGATACTTTTTTAAATATATTTTTTATGCCGCTTTTACCTAAACATTTTTCTGAACCGCGGAAAAAAAATTACTCTATCGATTATTTTAACGAAGAAGAGGTACAGATTAATGTACAAATATTTTTTTTTGAAAAAAAAAAACATGGCCATTATTATCATAGATCAGTAGGCTCTACTTTTTACAAAGCTTATATCAACTCCGCGCCACTAAGTCTGTATGTATTTCTGGTAAAAAGTTTGGACTCATTATTTCTCCCACAACCAATCTCGGATCAAGCTGAAATTTTGCATAATTATTTCTTTTACCTGAAACATATGATTAAACAAGATTGAGTCGGTTACGCGTAGGACGCAGTTATCTTCTCTTTTGAAGTAGCTTTTATTGTTTATAGAGTAAAAGTACAGTTCCCCTTTCAGACCTTGTGGTCTATAGAGCAGATGATGTAAAGGTCATCTGTTTCTGTGGCCTACGGTTAACGAGGGTGTCATGGGGCCAGCACAACGACCAACAGCCTTTACTTTCCCCAACTAATGTCAGGTACCCTTTAGGGCTGGGTGGACTCAGAGGCGCCCGAAGATCCCGAAATTAAAAATCCCAGTCTTCACCAGGATTTGAACCCCGGAAGTTAAGCGCTTTACCGCTCAGCCACCGCGCCTCCCATTGTTTATAGAAGGTAGGGTATTAAACAACGCATTAATTTTTAATTTGCTAAAAAGGTAATGGTGATGTTTTATTATTAACAAGCTATATTTAGACTATTTGCATTGTTCGCATTAAGTATTCAACAGTTTATACATTCAATTTTAAATACTATACACGAAAAGAAACTAAACAAGGTTACAAAAGACAGTTTGTGTGGAAACACAAACTCAAAATCGGCCCCCGAAGTGGTCCACCCAGGCAGGCTTCAATATTTTCAGAAAGAACATCCAAATGAAATTATATCAAAGACAAATGAGATAAGAATGGAGAAAGAAGGTTAACAGATCTTGTGTAGTGCCCCAACGGTCCCGCAGATCAAAGGATAGGTGCAAGTGAATGCAAAGTTAGATGTGAACCTGGCCTAACTAGTTCCCCTTTTAGACCTTGTGGTCTATAGAGCAGATGATGTAAAGTTCATCTGTTTTTGTGGCCTACGGTTAGCGAGGGTGTCATGAAGCCAGCACAACGACCAACCGCCTATACTTTTCCCCAACTAATGTCAGGTACCCATTAGAGCTGAGTGGACTAGAGGCGCCCAAAGATTCCAAAGTTGAAAATACCAGTCTTCAACAGGATTCGAACCCGGGACCCCCGGTTCGGAAGCCAAGCGCTTAGCCGCCGCGCCTCCCCTGGCCTAACTGATGTCTTATAATTGATCTAATTGTTTTGAAAAGGCTCAATCTCTTATTCGAATCCTCAAAAAAAAAAAAAAAAAAATAAAAAAGAAATTCCGCAATAAAAAAATGTTCAGAAAAATGAAGTTTATAAGATTACTATTTATTTTAAATTAGGTCTAACTAATAATGCAAACTAATTAGCTTTTTCTCTTTAAAAAACTGCTTGCATAACTGATTTTAAAAATTAGATTTTTCGCTTTCAGAAAAAAAAAAGTAGCCGATGCATCAGAACTTTGAATGGTCTAAAATATTGTGATGTCGGATTTTCAATATGTTTTCTAGTTTATGAGATCTAAAGGGGACAGACGGACAGACATTTCGCACAAAACTAATAGCGTCTTTTCCCCTTTCGGGGGCCGCTAATAAAAACAACAACAAATAATCAATTAACTATTGGTAATTAATTATTTTGTTTGGTATCTCTTACAAGGAACAGAAATTGTACTTGACTGAAGTGGTGGTATAAGCTGAATTAGCCCCCTTAAAGGTCGCCGCTCTAAATAAAAAAAAAAAAAAGCAATATATAACTATACAATCTTCTCTAGTTATAAGCACCTCACTACCAGAGTGGTTAGCACGACAGCCCAAGGAAGTGTTAGACACGACCTCGATTTCAGGTCTTTCCCCCCCCCCCTTTTTTTTTTTTGTTTTTGATTTTCGTAAATGCTTTTAAAAACCAATAACAGTAAAATTCACCCAGATATCCCTTTCTTTCTTACAGCTCCCTCAAATTTTCCAGACAAGTCATAGCGTAGTGAGAAAACTAAAAGCATGAAATAGCGCTAAACAAATACAATTGGTAAAAATATTTCTAATCGCCCATATTAGTTGTTGTTGGTCTAGCTCTATTACAAATTTAATTACATGACTGATCAAAACTAATTGATACAATTACACTTCGTATAAGCTTTTTTGTTGTTGTTGTTGTTTTTTTAATGTATTTTTTATGATTTTCTTGTTATTCTGATTTCCCATATATTAAAATACTAGAGAAATATTAGCAAGACAAACACAAGACAAACACAAGACAAACACAAGACAAGCAAACAAAAAGATTCAAACGTTTTCGGTCAGATGAACTCAGTTTTTATTCAATTTTTGAAATCTTTATTAGTAGTACAACTTGATATTACAATACTACATATCTAAGTTTCCTTGAGAGCTCAACACTTGAGATACATGCTATTTTGTTCTTGTTGTGTTTTGTCAGAAGCCTCTAACACTTGTTGCTTGAATCTGTTTCGGTTCTGACATTTGGTTTTTAGTTTCATGCCCAATTTTTTTTTATTGTTATACATTTCTTGACAGTCAACAGAAGTTTAATGAGTACATCTTTGTGAGCTGTCGTCATGTTGGAGCCATTTTGGCTGTTGAGAAAAGAGAGAGACTGAATCACTTTGGCTGTTGACAAGAGAGAGAGAGAGAGAGAGAAAGAGAGAGAGAGATTAAATCACTTTGGCTGTTGAGAAAAGAGAGAGACTGAATCACTTTGGATGTTGACAAGAGAGAGAAAGAGAGAAAGAGAGAGAGAGATTAAATCACTTTGGCTGTTGAGAAAAGAGAGAGACTGAATCACTTAGGCTGTTGACAAGAGAGAGAGAGAAAGAGAGAGAGAGAGATTAAATCACTTTGGCTGTTGAGAAAAGAGAGAGACTGAATCACTTTGGCTGTTGACAAGAGAGAGAGAGAGATTAAATCACTTTGGCTGTTGAGAAAAGAGAGTGAATCACTTTGGCTGTTGACAAGAGAAAGAGAGAGAGAAAGAGAGAGAGAGAGATTAAATCACTTTGGCTGTTGAGAAAAGAGAGAGACTGAATCACTTTGGCTGTTGACAAGAGAAAGAGAGAGAGAAAGAGAGAGAGAGATTAAATCACTTTGGCTGTTGAGAAAAGAGAGAGACTGAATCACTTTCGCTGTTGACAAGAGAGAGAGAAAGAGAGAGAGAGAGAGATTAAATCACTTTGGCTGTTGAGAAAAGAGAGAGACTGAATCACTTTGGCTGTTGACAAGAGAGAGAGAGAGAGAAAGAGAGAGAGAGAGAGATTAAATCACTTTGGCTGTTGAGAAAAGAGAGAGACTGAATCACTTTGGCTGTTGAGAAAAGAGAGAACTGTTATTGCTGTGGTTGTTGAAAAAAGAATTATCCAGATAATACACAAGGTTGACGATCTATTAACTATTCTCAAATAGCTGACAGTTTGTTGACATCTTTTAATGTTAGGTGAGCCCGGTGACTTCAGCGACAACGTCAGAACGTACATCTAAATGGGGCATGGACAATAATGTACCGACTCATTCACAAAATAAACCTTGCACATTGGAAGTTTCTGGAATCAGGCACACAAACATATGCACCCTCAGGTAGGTGCAAGGCGGATTCCGAGTAGCCGAATTCTAGCCATTTTTTTGCACCATCAGATCAATAAAATCGAAGTAGCAACTGAACACGTGACTAAAGTACAGTTGTAGTAGGCTAGCATTGGCTTATCAGGAATTGATGGCTGTTCATGTACGTGCACCTCTCTGAATTCTGGGTAGTCACATTTTAGCCAGTTTTTTACAACTTCAACTCAATTAACTTCTGCTAGGAAGCAACTTAACATGTAGTGCTTCCATTCAAATAAAGTTAATAAGGATAAGCTATTGTTGTAATAAACTAGAATAAGGGCTGAATAAGCTAATCTGTAGTTCATGTCCGACCATTACGCTTTATTATAGGTTTGCAATTCAATATTCTATAGCACGTTAGTCGTGACGATTTGTTTTCATTTGCACATAATTCTAGTTATAATTATATTTAGTAAAGGCCTAGACTATGATAAAATTTTTGTTGTTGTTGTTTCTTGTCCCGGATGAAAACTTCTCACCAGCTGGCTTTCGATTTGCTATAAGTGAACGTTTCTTTGAACCAGATGTATTTCCGTCTTGCGGTGTTGAGGTCATTGTTAGCACTCGATCAAATAGCAGAACGAACACGTCCACCAGTTGACTAGAGAAGAGATGTAAGAAAGTTCTTCACATACCATCGTCTGAGTCGAAATGTTGATATGTATCGACGGAGCACTGGCAGCAGCAAGAAACCAAAATATACGAGCAGCAGCATCAGGAATTAACTGCGTTTTCTTTGTATTTCGGTAATGATACTGCAGATATCTCAGCCACTGAATAGATATGTTTAAGCGTTGGATTTGCTGATGGCGATTGTACTCGAGAAGAATTCGTTGGTTTTACCATTGTTGTTTAGAGAGACGCACTGCCTGTGTCTAACGTCATTGTCAGCGAATACATTATCTGCATTTTACACACGAACAAACTACTCGGCCAAGGTTACGATGGCTGCCTCGTAATGGATAGCATTCAGAACTGTGTTCAGGCAAGGATGAGTGAAAAATATATTTTAAAAAAGCAGCCTTAGTCCATTGCGCAAATCACAGACTTAACCTTGTTATCAATGACCTGCATGACGTTTCAGTTATCCATAATGCTGTTGGTCTCAAGCCTGAGCGTTGGTGTTAAATTTATCTCGTTTGTGTTTGACACGATAGACTGAGAAATACGAATTCATTCGCGCTTTAAGTCACAACTTTGAGAATATCTTTGACTGTTTGGCGTATTTTAAAATAGCGGCTGTAAGTGAAACCAGACAAATTGCTTATGTGTAATCAGTGCCTGCTTCTCACGTGTTTCTGACTTGTTTTTTTTTAATTGTAGTCAATTATTCATCATCTGTTCTTGAACCAGTTTCCGTGACGTTGCAGTCTATCCATCTTAGCATAAGCTCAACAACACATCAGGAGTCACACTAGTGACATAATCACAAACCAACTTGACCATGCTGAGGAACACTTCAAGGATGGCATCTTGAGGAAGGCGAGACTGCTGGTCAACTAACTTGGTCTTGAGTTGGTGCTGCCCGAGAGTTTAAAGTCGACAGACACAACGAGCAATAACAAGTTTGGATTATGGGATTATTTACAAAACACATGACTTTACACTCCGCATCTTGATTTGTGTTTCTTCATTAACGTCTCGATTTTCAAGCAATACTAATGCTCAGTTCAACCTGTTTTGTCTACAGCCTAAATCGATACAATAATTGCAACGTAAAGAAGAATACCAGAACTGCTAGATAAGCTTTTGTCGCCGGCTTTTCCATCGCGACGAGAAGCAATGCAGTAGTAGAGTAAAGTTTAGTAAAGTTATGGACAATTTTGGCAGTGTTTACATTTTTGTTTGATCGACCGTCGGGTAGCATGGATAAATTTACCAAAGCGTTCTTATTTGTTCATATGTTGTGTTTTTATTTCATGAAACAAGTATTTACAGTGAACTTAATAGCGTATAGGTATGGGGGGGGGGGGGCACCAGTTCTTTTCTTTAATATTCTCTGTAATAAAAAAGTTGAAGCTACGACTTTGAGCCATAGGTGGCAACTTGCAACCCCCTGCAAAAAAAAAAAAAACCTGCGGGCGCCCATGCACACAAGCCCAATGTAATCAAGCTCACAAGCCCAATGCTATCAGGCACACAAGCCCAATGTAATCAGGCAAACAATGTAATCAGGCACACATTGTAATCAGGCGCACTGATTAATGTCTAATGTAAATCAGAATCCGCTGAACGTATTAAAAAGGTGGGGAAAATTTGGTCAGATTTCTAAGCACTGCATTGTTTGTTAATTACTAGACCAGATCACAAGACATGAAGACACCAATGAGAAAGGATGCCCCAGCATTGCTCTTAAACCGACCACTATTTCTGCCACACTTTGCACTATCTTATTCACTCGACGGTGGTTGCGAAATGTCATCTTGTCGTTGATTGAACCAGGGCATGAGTATGTTGAGCCTTTCGCAGCACTTTCTGCATTATTCGAAGTTTATTCGTCTGTCGGCTATCCTCTTAGAGTTGTAGCCTGAAAGGAGCAACTGTGGATTTTTGTTCTCCCTATCATGGCTGTCAGTTTCACATTTCTTGATGAAGCTTTGAGAATATCTTTAAATCTCTTGTATAGACCCCATAAAAAACGTCCTCTATATCTCCCCATTAATAGTCCTTTAGGAGAAAGTCAACAATCAGACATAGGAATTACATGTCCAGCCCATTACAATAGGGACTTTTTTTTTGCAATGAAACGGATGCTGTCGACGGATGTGGTCAAACTAATATGCCTAGTGTATTTTTCTTGGAAGCTTATGTGGTTGGAATTAACTCTTTCTCTCCCAACTAACGATACCAACGTTGATTCCACCAGAATGTGGTAAATAATTACGGAGAGAAAGAGTTAAGATGTTTGGTACAGCGGTTCTATAAAGTCCAGGACTCTAAAACATTTAGCCTTAAAAGTGAGAGAAGGTCTACAGCGCTGTAGACCTTTAAGATTGTTAATATGCAAAGTCCTTTCCTTAACCATACTTATTCGTGAAGTCTGCAAAAGGCGCTATGGAACGTGAAGTCTACCTCATCCTTTGATTGGCATTTATTGATATACTACTTCCTAAATGTGTATAGGGGGGTTCCTCAGTAGTAGAAATACCGCTTTCAATTGGGCAGTAGAAATCGAATTTGATCTCTGCTCAGAGCACTGCTTTCACAAGTAGTTGTCAGCATGCAATTAACTTGCAAATACCAGGCGTGGGTTCTGAGCACTGCCTCCACTAGTCCACGTTCCTACATATTGTTACTCAGTACTTATTTGGAAAGAGCATAGCTCTCAGAGCAAAAATCACATCGATCCCGCATTGATCATGGTGGTCATTCGCGGGCGAATCCTGGACTGCAGAATTAGAAAGAAAGATCCTAGCCATGGAATTAAAATGTTACAGAATGGTTTTAGGCATCACGTAGATCTACACAAATCTGATTACAAACATGGAAACAGAATCACAGTGACGATGGACTTCTGACGACAAAAAAACAAGAAGTTAACACTCGATGGCCATGTAATGAGATCTTCGGGGCTCGCAACAACTTTTCTATACCAGAGAAAAGAAAAGCAAGAGCGATGGCAGGACCCAAAGAGATGGCAGGACAATATTAAGGCATGGACGGTGTCCGGACTCAGTTCTGGTCAGCCTGGGACTCCTGTTAACTAAAGAGGAGAAGGGGGACAATTCAGGTTGTTGACTTTTGTTTTGTGAGATGTTTGTTGAATGGGATGTAACTCATAGTAAAACTGTGTTTATTGTTTCTAGTCCAGGACTGTTGGACTTTAGTTTCTAGAGTTGATGTTTAGACTTTAAAGAAGAAAAGAACCTTGACAGACTGGCCTAACTATAGAAGAGAATCTTATACCTGTAAAAGACGAAGATAAATGGATAAAGAGGGTCGACATATCATGTGTGGTGCCCCAACAGACTGAGATAAGGAAAATGAAGATATAGATCTAGATATACGATATACGTACAGTTTGTTTGTTAATCAATACTTACACAGAACAGATTACCACTGTGACTGTGCACATACATACACTGCTTTTAAAATGGTCATCACGATGTCAAGGATATTGACCAGCTGAAATATTTGATTATAAGACAACATTGTGCTAGATCTTGAGTGTAATGTAGATTTCAATAGTTTAAGGAGTATAATTATCTAATCTATTAGATGTAAAATATCTTGAGTATAATAGAGTAGACGTATGTTTATAAAATCGTAGTCATAGACATTTACTTACTTCCGTTAAACGCTAGCTCTAATCGGTGACGTGAATGATAGTCAATGGAGATTTCTCCGAAGAAAAGCAAACACAATTTCTAAAAGAAGATTTCTCAGAAGATCAGCAGAGGAGCAGCTACAAAAACTGTTAC
This sequence comes from Biomphalaria glabrata, assembly GCF_947242115.1. NCBI lineage: Eukaryota > Metazoa > Mollusca > Gastropoda > Planorbidae > Biomphalaria > Biomphalaria glabrata. The sequence goes on from NC_074728.1 coordinate 13,380,840, forward strand.
CAGTACAAATTGGGATCTGAAGTTTGGAGACACGACAGATGCTCTTACATGTCAGATACTTGATGGCAATTAGAAAAGATCAGACTATTATAATCCGTACTTTGACGGGAGAGGGATTGATTGGAGCCTTCATTTGATAGGTTCCAAGAAGACTTTGACTTCCAGATGTCCACATTGTAATGAGCACATAGAAAATATTGAGCACTGCAACAGTTTTGACAAAGACCTAGTCCAAGAGGAAACATGATCAAATGAGGTCTCTGTTTGTACGGAAACAGAAAGCCTAAAAAAAAAAGCTAAACGTTTGGGTCATGCAGTCATGCATGATGAAATACCAATGGTAACAATGTGTCGGCTGGTGCGCCGAAACAGACAACAGATAACTATAACACCTTCTAATTTTATAAGCACTTCACTGGCACAATGGTTTGTGTATTAGCTCAAGGAGGCTTTAAGTCCTCGGGTTCAAATTCAAGACGTACAACTTTTTTTTTTTAAAAATTGTTAGAAGCTCTAATGACCTCTTGATACTACTACGGGCTATTTCTAGCATAGTATTTACAGTGCTTCATTACAGTCTGTAGGTCCTGGTGAAAAGATTGGGGGGAAAGAGAAGTCATATATAGGTAGATTATACAAGGGCTGCCAAAGTACCCAAGCTCATTTCTTTTTTTTTCTTTCCCCTCGGGCCGACTGCCATCATCTCACCCGATGCACTTACGAGTGTACGAGCATTGGTTCTACTAATTGTACACAGGCTGTGCGATGACGTTTCAACGAAATTGGGTTAAGCTCAACTCACAACTGCGTGACTTATTTAGACGTAAGACCTCACGGAATGACGTCATGTCCACAGTCACTACTCCGTGTATCAACCTCCCCCCAAGAAGCTCCTTTTCACACACACACAAATATCCACACATCCATAAACAATAACACACACACACACAGTCTCTACTAGCTGTATTCCCAACATTTCTTTGCTGGTTATGCGTCAGGAGGAATTTCCCATCGACTCTTTGCTCCATGGAGCCTGGTTATCACAAAAATAGTTGATCGTCTGAGCAAGTGTGCTTATAGAGACGACTTCTAGTGTCCTGGGGCCAACCTGTAATAAATTATTTAATGTCTTTTTTTTTTTACATGTAGCTGGCACAAAAGAAATTGTCTTAAAACCACACAAGAGTCGTGTCCATCTTTGAGTGAGACTCTCTTGAAATAAAAAAAAAAACAGGAATCTCGATAGCGGATCAAAGCAACTATTTTATGAATGCCAGACAAACAGAAGTGAACTCAGAAAATGTCTATGAGGTTTATTCAACACAAGTATCAATTACGGATTGGAGCAGCAACATATCGTGTTCGGAGATTAACACGATAAACAAATCAGTTCAAAGAAAAACAAAACTTAAAATGTGATTCTAGACATCTTTCAGCTATCCATGGCTACATTTTAAAATGAAATAAATGTACTTATTGCTCACGTAATGAGCATTGACTATGGCCCTATTGGTTATTACAAAACACAAAGCGCCTACTCTCTGTGTATTTTATATTTTTATTAATAAATTTATTATCAAAATATTAAAAACTATCTAACTATCTGATAAACATTTTATATTTCACATATATGCCTAATGTTTTGTTTAATAAGTGTGGAACGTAAAAAAAACATTAGTAATTTAACAAGAAAAACATTTTAAAATAATATTTACAAAAAAAAAAAACAATAATACCTCCATTATATAACTATAAAACAAGGTTACAAAGACAGTTTGTGTAGAAACACAAACTCAAAATCGACCCCCGAAGTGAACCACACAGGCAGATAAAAAAGGGAGGTTTCAATATTTTCAGAAAGAATATCAGAATGAGACACTATCAAAGGCAAATGACAGAGAAGAATAGAGAAAGAATGTTGACAGATAAAGTGTGGTGCTGCTACGGTCCAGCAGACCAAGGGATAGGGGAATGTGAATGTGAAGTTATATGTTATTGTAAAAGTATTGTTTTTTGTTTTTGTTTTTTACAAAAAAATCTAAAACCGTTTGCATAAATGTGTTAAAAAATATGGAAAATAGATATCTTTCTTATTAAAAAGCCTCATATGTTTGTTACTATTAATAGTGAATAGTTGTAAAAAAAAAAGTGTAAAAATAGTGTAAATGGTCATCGCCCTTAAATAAATAGCCTCCCTTGTTTGTTACTATTAATAGTGAATAGTTGTGAAAATGGTGTATTTTTATGAAAACTGCTTGCATAGTTGATTTTAAAAATTATATTTTTTGATTTCAGAAAAGAAACTTTGAATGGTATAAAATATTAGGATGTCGGATTTTCACTTTCTTTTCTAGTTTACGAGATTTAAACGGGACGGACGGACGGATAGACAGTTCACACAAAACTATTAGCGTCTTTTTCCCTTTCGGGAGCCGCTAATGAAATAAAAAAAGAAAAATAATTTAAAATATTTTGCTGAAGTCGAGTATGGCACACGTACCTTGGCACCGCCAGGCTGATGTACCAACGACGTTAGCCACTAGGCGAGAGGACATTGCGTTATTGATAATTTCATCATATAGACATCTAGAACTATATCTAGACTTCTGATTAGAATTCTTAAGATTTAGTCTAGGTCTACTTCTACATCTAGATGTAATCTACATTAGAACTACGTAAATACTTAGTCACTCTATCAATAAACTGAGAGCAACTTTAAAGTTCATAAACAACTCAGTTATCGGTACACTACGGCTGACTACGCCAAATTTAATTTTTTTTTTCTTTGAAAAACCTATAACGCGTTGCCAACATGCAAGCAATTCTTTTCTCGGTGATATGCATCAACTGTTAAATTTCTAGAAAAATTGTTAGACAAACAGCGTTTTTTTTGAAATTCTTGTCCAGGTTCCACCTTCCACAGTCCGTCCTCCAGGCTCCATAAAGTTCTAACTTAAATGAGAGTATTGTAAAAAGATGTAAGCCAATAAAAACACAATTCCTAAGGAAGGGAATTGACTTTGAAAGCAGTTTATAGACAAAACAAACGTCAAAAGAGCGTAGTTGTTCAGAGGATAGAGTAAAACTCATATGTGAGATTAGTCTCGTATCCTCTCATGTAAAACTCATATGGGAGATTAGTCTCGTATCCTCTCATGTAAAACTCATATGGGAGATTAGTCTCGTATCCTCTCATGTAAAACTCATATGGGAGATTAGTCTCGTATCCTCTCATGTAAAACTCATATGGGAGATTAGTCTCGTATCCTCTCATGTAAAACTCATATGGGAGATTAGTCTCGTATCCTCTCATGTAAAACTAATATGGGAGATTAGTCTCATATCCTCTCATGTAAAACTCATATGGGAGATTAGTCTCGTATCCTCTCATGTAAAACTCATATGGGAGATTAGTCTCGTATCCTCTCATGTACTGATAAAGAACGCAATATGAAGAGCTCTGCTACACAGTTCGGGCCTATATAGGAACTTAAAAAAACGTTAGATGAAAACAGGTGTTTGTGGGAAATTTAGGATTAAATATACAAAATAAACAATTTCAAGAATGCCATATTGAACAAATAAAGTTGTAGACACAGACCTATATATATTATATCTAGACTGGACCTGGACATCTCTTAACACTTCACAGAAATGTCGTGAAAAAAAAAAAGCCGAGACAAGGCGTTGTTTTGTAAAGTAGCCTACTTATAAGAAGTTGTTTTTTTTCAACCCTAACCTATGACCCTCTTGCTGGCAAAGGAGGGGAGACTACACTTTTTCAACTAACTCTAGAAAGAACCTACAATAAACATCTTTCGAAAGAATGAAGGGTCGGAATGTAATTAAGAATAATTATGTACAACACACACACACACACACACACACATATATATATATATATATATATATATATATATTGACGGCCCCCCAAACCCCCCGAAAAAAATCCTGGCTACGCCCATGCTACTAAGATATACACCGTTACGACACAAGATAAAAATAACGAACAGGATCAATGCACATTAACCAAGTTCAGTCGAGGTGAAATAGAATAACGAACCTTAATACAGAATGGGCCACAGTCGAGTCAGTCACTTAAACGATGTTATCCCTTCAAGAGCCTAGCAGTAAATGTCCTAAAAGTTTACAACGATTACCTCTAACTCAATGCCTATGTCGTCACTAGACATGTCGCGGTTCAAAGTCTGTCTACTACAGTGCGTTTCTAAACTAAACTGTTGAACAGTACATACAGGTCTGTGATCTGATCGTTATCAGATACAAATTTGTTTCCGTTTTCCAGTCTAAGTAAAATATATATCGGTCAGTGGATGTAGATTACTTTAAATTGTAATATTGATTCCCGTACAAGAAAACTTTGCCTAATATAAGCTTACGCGAAGTGATAGTCATGTGGTTCTCAGTGTGAAGTGATTGCTATATGAAGCTATAAATGTAAGATTTGAATCATCTGTTAGTGTCTGCTTACTAAAGAAGTATGGAAAGCAGAAGGAAGTTAATGAAACGAGTTATTTCCCTTCCTCTTCCCCACTAGTCACAGCGCGATATTGGCGTCCAGATTCACCTATCAAAAACAATAAAAGACTTCTTTACTGCTGACTAATTATAATTATGTTATCGTTACAAACTTATATATATCGTATAGTATATTCTTAGCGTTAATAATTCTATAGTTAGATTATTTAAACTATATCTGAACAAATAAATAGTTATTATGTATACATGTGTGTATGTACGTATGCTTGCCCTGGATGTGGCAAAATATGTAGGTCACAGCTGAGGAATATTGCATACCTCATTAATCTTCGGACTCGAAGACAAGCCTTATTATTATTATTATTATGCACGTAAGCATGTAGAATCTATGTCTGTATGTGTGTATGTACGTAAGCATGTAGAATCTATGTCTGTATGTGTGTATGTACGTAAGCATGTAGAATCTATGTCTGTATGTGTGTATGTACGTAAGCATGTAGAATCTATGTCTGTATGTGTGTATGTACGTAAGCATGTAGAATCTATGTCTGCATGTGTGTATGTACGTAAGCATGTAGAATCTATGTCTGTATGTGTGTATGTACGTAAGCATGTAGAATCTATGTCTGTATGTGTGTATGCACGTAAGCATGTAGAATCAATGTGTGCATGTGTGTATGTACGTAAGCACGTAGAATCTATGTCTGTATGTGTGTATGTACGTAAGCATGTAGAATCTATGTCTGTATGTGTGTATGTACGTAAGCATGTAGAATCTATGTCTGTATGTGTGTATGTACGTAAGCATGTAGAATCTATGTCTGTATGTGTGTATGTACGTAAGCATGTAGAATCTATGTCTGTATGTGTGTATGTACGTAAGCATGTAGAATCTATGTCTGTATGTGTGTATGCACGTAAGTATGTAGAATCAATGTGTGCATGTGTGTATGTACGCAAACTTGTAGAATTTATGTGTGTATGTACGTAAGCATGTAGAATCAATGTGTGCATGTATGTATGTAACTATATGTGAATAAATAAATAATTTTTTGTATGTAACTATATCTGAATAAATAAATAAATTTTTGTAATGTAGCTTATCTTATAGTCTTATCTTATATAATACAGACGTTAATTTATAAAAGTAGATGTTTACGTCGTACGCGTCATGCATCTAGTCATGCATGTTAACCAATGACTTAAATTCTGCCAAGTCACTGATTTTCCTGGCTGGCTCAGGCAACCCATTCCATGCTCTAATAGCACCAGGGAAGAAGGAGTATTTGTAAAAATGTGTCCTAGCATATTGAACGAGAAATGTGCCTTTACCTTTGTATTCTTCTAAGTATTTTATTAGGTTTTGTTTTTGTATTTGAAGATTATGGTACAGTGTTTTATATATATTTGCTACTTTACTTTTGAGTCTTCTATCCTGAAGGCTTTCTAAATTTGGTGATTTTACTAAAGGTGTTACTCTAGTGACAGTCAAATGTGAATATTCGTTTGTTATGAGTCTCACTGCTCTTTTTTGTGTCTTTTCCAATTTCTCAATGTTTTTTTGAGTTGAGAGGTCCCAAACAGAGGAAGCATATTCTATTTATTGCCCTAACCAAGGTTAAAAAACATTTAAGTTCATATTTGATTATTAGAATTTTTTTAATAAAACCTTATGATTTGTTTGATTTTTTAATAGTACATTAGGCATAGCTTACTTTTAAAAATGAATATATTGTTCTACTATTAGTTGGTCGGACGAGCGACTGGAAAAACGACCGCGCTGGCCAGGCGCATTCGATTCCTGCATAAAGCCGTAAAGAACTTTTGGGATTACTGCCATTCAAAGGACCAAAGCGTTTAGTAGCTTTAGCAAATGCTTTAAATTAAGTACTTTGAAAAACGTTAATATTTAAAAAAAAACTATCTTGATTTCAACAAACGAAACAAAACGTATGACATGTGAAAAAATGGGTTTGTCGATATTTAAAAAAAAATTTTTTTCCACTAGACCAGTCGTTGTTACTATAAAACACTATATGCACTTTTTTTTAAGCTGCAAGAAAATGGAATTGATTTTACACTCCATTGTGGCTAAAATGTATTTTCTATCAATTAAAAGTATTTTAATTTAGGGAGAGATAGAGAGAGAGAATCCAAATGATATATGCTGCATAACAAGGTTTGTTGCATATTGAGAAGAAACTTGTTAAAACGTATCGCTTCAGATAACTTATAGTAGCCTATTTCTTCCTCAGAACAGGCCCCAAACCCAGAACATGCAATCTGAAGAATATTGCTTCCGATAATCAAAGTATTTGTAATCAGGCTTGTAATCACTTTTTAAAAAATTATTAGGCTTTTTGTTTATTTTGATCTCAACCCGTTTAAATTACTTGGACTTCTACCACTGATAGTAACTTTTATTGTGTTAATGAATACGATGTAATTTTATGAAATCATATGCAGTTTTTTTTCCTTACATCTTTATTGGAATTTTTTTTTTTTTTGGTTTATTCAGCTTATACTTTCACTTACAATAACACACACAAGACAAACAGGTTAACGCATCCACGTTGAGCAGTCAAGGTTATTGAGAAATTGTATATAGTTCATGATCATGTACACTGTCCAATTTAATATACCCGCTGGAGTTCATCAATCATAAAGGATATAGGAGCGAGTGGTCCAAACCAGATCAGTTGTTCATGCTCATTACAAAGAACGAAAATCCAAAATTGTTCATAGTTAATGATTCAAAGTTGTACTTGGAATGTTTTTATTTAAATATAAATTATACTTTCATTTACACTAACACACAAGACTAACCGGTTAACGCATCTACATCCAGACCATATAATATTGCTGAGCAGTCAAGGTTATTGAGAAATTATATATAGGTCATGATCAAATACACTGTTCATTGTAAATTCGAAGGAACACACTTATCAATGAGAACTTGGAATCGTGCTTACACTTACTCTTACTTCCCAAGAAAATCCAAGTTCTTAATAGTGAATGTCACGATTTTGTTTGAATATAGACTTGCGTAGTATATTCTCCAAATACATATGACACTATGCAGCAGTGACGTCACTGGGAAGGGGGTGCGGTCCGCACCGATTGACACCCTTTGGGGGGTGACACCCAAGTAAAAGAAATGTACTTTGGGAATAGCTGACAATTAAAAAAAAAACGATAGTGGATAAATATTAGAAGATGCTATTCACAGCTCTATCCAAGTTGAAGAAAATGTTACAATGTGCCAGTCGAATGATATACTTAATATTTTAGGGGATTTTTCTTTTTGGCGTGTGCCAATGTCACATGATTTACGAAGAACATTATCCAGAGTAAAAGGAAAAGAACGCCAGTTGTCAAAAGAATGGTTTTGATGGAGACGATTTAGTTTCTTAATTTAAAAAAAAAACTGTATTCTTTTGTTGTCGACTATTTTCAACTAATTGTATTGAAATGTATGACTTAATTTCATGTGTGGTTAAAATAAAGTCCGAAATTGGAATATTTAAAGACGTATGAAGATTTTATCTGGATTGGAAATTTGAAAAAAAAGAGCATCCGTCTACACATACAATTGACAAGGAAGTCGTTGCTATGATTGATATAAAGAAGAAAAACAATGAAGAATATATTGCAAGAACTGTTTCTATAAAAGCAGAAAATTATACATTTTATGACTATATTAACAAAGAGTCCTTATTGAAAACAGATTTTCCATGAGATGACGGAAATGTTCTGTAGATAAAACCCATTGCTGAAAGTACATCTGTCATGTTAAAAAGTTTATAAATGGTTTAGCAAAGACGTAAAAGATATTAGACTATTAGCACCTTTGTATTTTGTTTGACAGCATACCTGACATAGTACACACTGATCAGATTCAGAAGTTATACTATTTTAAGGAAGACAAAAAAGCTGATTTGATCAACTTAATATCTTTAAATGTCTAGGAAAGGTTGAGCTTGAATTTATATATGGAGCTCAAAGATATTAAAATGCAGCTTCGGTGTCTGGAACTATGGAGGAGTACAGGAAATTATTCAGAACCAACAGAAAAGCGATTTAATAGATGTGTGTATCATTCACTTAATCACTTAATATGTTCAACATTCCATTTTCAGAAAATGCTTTCTGAAATTATAGCCACTAGAGGCGCAGCATAAGATCCTTTATTGTACCTATCTACTATTTTTTTTTAGTGGGAAGATATTCTAGAAGTCAAAACATACACAATTATTGACAAAGTGGTGACTAATTAAACCTTTTCTTTAACAAAATAATATTCTTTAGTTCAACTACCGACAATTTATTGTAGATGTAAGTTTCAAAACATTGGCGTATATGATGATTTTCCAAAAGGCAACACTGAAACAGAAATACCATGTCTGATAAGAAATCTAATGGCAGTAAAAGTTATTTTTGAAGAAAATAAAAATCGACAGTGCATGATTCATATGCTACTAAGACATTAAAGTATATCTCTAAATCATTTACAAAGCCTTCAACCGTTTCTTACCATCTGCATAGTTTTGGCGTCATGCAAAAAATGATTTTAAATTAAAATTAAGAACTTTTTGAGACAAAGGCATAGACGACACTTTCACAACGAGCGATTTTGTTAAAAATAAAATCGTTAAAGACATTAAATTTTTGATAAAGTTAATGATAAGTTTTTAAATTTGAAATCCAGGAAAAAAAAACAGTGTAATTTACTTATGATTGCATTGTTGCAAATTTGAACTATAGATTAATGGCAATGTCTGTTTGGGACTCCTCATCTCAAGAAAACATTAGAAAACTGGAACAGATACAAAATAGAGCAGTGAAATTCATAACAAATGAATATTCACAGTTGAGTAGAGTAACACCTTTAGTAAAATCACTAAATTTAGAAAGCCTGGAATGAGTTACCTGAGCCAGTCAGGAAAACCAATGACTTGGAAGAATGTAAGTCATTGGTTAACATGCATGACTAGATGCATGACGCGTAGGACGTAATTATCTTCTTTTTTTGTAGTAATGTCTGTATTATATAAGATAAGATAAGATTAAGGATGAGTGCAGAGTTTCACATGACTACACATACCATATAACCTATAGATAAATTGAATTTTAAACTGAATTTTAAAATTTAATAGACACTGTGACAAGTCAAAAGCTTGCTGTCAGAGTCACTCAATTTTATCACAGCATTAATTATTATTTATTTATTTTATTTCAATTATTTCCCCGTTCTATCCCCAATTTCTTCACCCGCCCCACCTGTTCCTCTTCATGATAGACTTAGTCCACCACCTTGGAGATAGCTAGGCCGCGTCCTTTCACTTATCTCCCCTTGATCGGGGAAAGATAAACACACAGTCTCTTTGGTCTTACCCGCCGGATGTCTGACGGTCGCAGTTAACACCACCTTGGGTGGAATGCAAGTCAATCTTTCTTCCTCCCCCCTCTCCCACGTCTCTCTTTGATCAAAGAGATTACTCGGGTCAACACGCCTCGTGACACTCTAAGGTGCAACTTTCGTCGGACTTCACCCACGTGAGAGATAATCTTTGGTCAATCCCATTTCCTGTTTCCGCCCATATCTCCCGGCCTTTATAAGGTAGACTAATTCAAACCAGACCCGCTCATTTCTCTATCGCTGGCAATCGAGTCTGGACTACTTCATTTATTCTTACTCTTAGAGGAATACCTGGTGGTAAGCCGAACTTAATCACAGTTCCACTTAATTACTTTGTGTGCATATTTCTCACTGGATATTATCATGTGTATTTTATTATTTCATTTACATTTAATTAGTGCATTGTGTAATTCTCACGGTCGTAAGTAGAAAACATAAACATGGCATATGTATATAGTTATGTGTTGCATTAATCTATTAACGCTACGTTGTTCAATTGATCGTTGATGCAACCATGTATATATTTGTACATCTTAAATTATTCCCTTTATCTCGGCTGACCGCCTTGACAATTTTACTAGTGCACTAATACTGCGCTGAAAAAAGAAAAATATGAATTATCTCCCCCTTTAATCATTCTACTTTGACGAGAGTTGCGCCCCTTGAACGGACGCTCTTCCCATTCAAGCTCGCTACATTGTTTGTGGCCGACGGCCATGTGTAAACAATAGCGTCCACCGCCGCCCATTTCTCCCCCCCCCCCCCCTTTTTCTCTTCCAACATGTGTTGTTTATTTGAGATTATTATTTCCCCTTTTATTTACATTTTATATTGCTACTATCTGCCATCTATTTTCCTAATCCCATTTGTCATCATCTCCCCATTGTGCCCAAAAGCAATTTACCAATCTGCGAATGCACCTCAGTCGAGGGCATCAATAAGATGCATGAGAGACATGTCCTAACTTGTCTTTGTTTATCCGCAGCCTCCCTCAGGTGTCTGCCTATTTGCTGTTCAGTGTCTACTCGACACTACTCAACTACTTGTTTGGATCACCTATGTACTTAGTGCTATTCAGCACTGCGATCTACTACTTGGCGCTATCGGCTCTACTCGCCTGCCTATTCGACAGCCCACCTGTCAACATATTAGGTACGATGTCGCTATAGACCCAGAGTCTGTGCGAGACGTCATAGCTACGCCAAACCCTCCTCAACTCACTGGACTTATCCTGCTAACTACGCTGCCCACGGCAGATCAGCTCTGCTCGCAGTACCCTTGTGCCCACGGTAGCCGGCCACCCGCCCTACTGTGCCCACTAGAGATATCAGAACTTTGGATTGAGACTCCACAAGAACTGTATTGCCGGCGTCCCTCTACCCGCTAGAGCGCCACCTCCAGCTGCAGAACCTCAAGTCAGGACACAGCCAGCTGCGACACAAACAGGACAACCAGCTAAGTTCAGAAGACAAAGTGACATACTCTCTTATTAAATTAAATATAGTATTGATTAGAGATCGATGCAAACCCTTCCCCCTTTTATTCTTCTATGTAAATATTTATGTAAATAAATATTCTTCATTTTTAACTTTGTATCTTTCTTTCATTGCTTGTCTCGTTGCGTGCCTGCTCCCGATTTATATGCTGATAGGTTGGTGTGGGATAAATTCAAAAAATGATCATCCCCTAGACATTAAACGCGCCAAACACATGTCACATTCGCTAACCTGTCACAGACACCCATTTTAAATTTGTTCCACAATCAAATAATGTAGGTAATTATAAACTATATGTAATACAGTTCAACAAACAAACGAAAAAAAAACAGTATTTTTTAAAAAGGGGGTTGACACCCTGAGTTGACCGCACCGGGTGACACCCACCATAGTGTCGCCACTGCTATGCAGATTCGTAATTATACTTCAAACCTCTTTAAGAAACAATGAAGTGACACAGAAGAGATATTTTTCTTGAGTTTAATATCTTTAAACTCATATAAAAAAAATATACATACAGCTCACGTAGGCTACAAGATAGTTACATGATACAATAGTGATGATCAATAAATTAACTAACCAACTATTTACTTTGAACAAGCGACATCTAGACCTCTCGGAAAAGAAAAACCCATGAACTCTCCCTGACTGACTAAGCTTTTCTCGTTTTTTCGTATAATCTTCTAAATCATTACGTTATATCATACACGACACATTTTCTAATTACTTAGGTTTTATTTTACTTTTTTCGTTGTCCCCTTTTCCTTGACCTATATTATATTTTTCTGCTATAACCTTGAACTAATTTTTTTTATCAATGTCTGTCGATTTTTTATTCCGTGACTTATGGATTATGGATTATATGGACGTATGGGTTTTTGCAGTTAAACCCCCTCTTTTATAAAACAAAAGGAAAAACATTATAATGCAAACGACAATACCCACATTCCAATAGCATAGTTAAGGAAGAATTTGATTTTAAAACCCCCTCCGAAATTTACGATAAAACCCCCTCTTCAATATAAAACTATCCATACATCAGTCACCAGATTCTATATTATATATATATTAAAGAGGTATTTTTAGCTTCAAACCCGCTGTGTTTTTGTTTTTTTTTATATTGAAGAGGTGGTTTTTAGCTGCAAACTCCGCTGAAGGGGGGATTTAATCACAAAACCCCTCTTGGCTACGCTCATAGAATCTGCATTTTGTTGGCTTTAAATACCGGAAATAATGCTTGGCGTCGGGGCTCCGCCCCGAACCTCACTGGGAAAGCTCTCTGCGCTCCCCCAGACCCTCTTGCTGGCAAAGGCGGGGAGTCTACAATTTTTCAACTAATTCCACGAAGTACCTATTGTAGGATACAATAAACATCTTTCGAAAGAATGAAGGGTAAGTATGCAATAAAGACACACACACACACGCGCATATATTTTTGCCGGGGGGAGGGAAATTTCCCCCCACCCCCACCACCCCCCCCCCGAAAAAAAAACCTGGCTACGCCCATGGATTATAAGTGAAAATTAAGAGTTTGTATTAGAAAATAAATTCGTCTTTGCATTTTATTCATTCTTTTCTACGTACAGAATTACTTTACAAGCCTTGCGTGTAGCGAAGTCATACAGTAGGCTATGTCATAAAATTCTATTTCCTACATAGATTACGCTCAATAGTGAAAATTACCAAATGTTTCAATCTATCTACGAGAATTTTATTGTTGACCTCAAGTAATTCTTCATTAGTTTGAGGCACAAAAAGCTTTTTTCACCAGATTCCACAATTACAGATATTGTATAATGCCGCGCGTAGGATTGGCGTTTTCTATATTGAATGACACCTCAAAATGACTTTTTTTTTCTATATAGGCTATTTCAGATTTGTTTGAGTTTTCAAAAGATTTTAATAATTTCTGGAGATTTCATGGACTTTTTCGTATATTTTGCAATTTCAGGAGATTTCTAGGAGCTCCTGGTAAATCAGTAGACCGCGGGAAATCTCTAATAAGTTATAAAATGGTTAAATTTAATAATTTACACATAGAATTAGCGCGGGTCCTGTGAAAGTGCGGGGCCCACTACGGTCGGATAGCTAGGTTGCAGTGGCGTAAGGTCGGCCCTGCAAAATAGAGGCGTATGCTACGCCGTGGGTCGACTAGTTATCTTTATCAAAGCTTAATACTAAGTTTTAATTAATGCACTATTAGATCTAGTTCAATTAAAACATTTTTAGCAAAGATAAAACCTGAGATTGTAATTTTAATAGTAACTAGAGCTCGGTAACCTAGAGCTCTATCAAAATGTCTGTACTAAAAAGCTACACCTCTGACTCTGTTTACAAATATAGCTATTTGAATAAGCTTAAATTTTGTATATTTTAATATTTCGGAAGAAGAACTTATCGACCACTGATCTAGATCATCTAGATCAATATTTGTATTTGTAGATCTAGATTATATTATAGATCTATAAATATAATGTTTAGCCCTCAAATAAAATAAAACATTTAGAATCACTGTAACGCTTTTGACCCCAGACGACCCGGAAGTTGATGAATGCCACATAGCATCAACATGGATGATCCTCGATACCACAATTTTTAGTAGCCAGTCATTTAATAAAGATCTAGATCTATCATACATAGTGTACCATTATATAAAAAAAGGTACTCTTCGTACTCAGTGGATCTAGATCTAATTGCCTTTACTTTTCATTTAGGGTTTTAAAAAATCTAATCTGGACTACACTCCAAATCTAGTAAATAACCTCTTTTTTTCCGAACTAAAAATTAAATTAAAAACCTGGCTTCTCACTTTGACTTTTTTACCTTTTACTTTCATTTTAATAAATTTAATTACACTTTTAAAGTCTGGATCTAGTCTATTAATCTAAATCCAGTCTAAACCTTAGATTTAGATCTAGTCTATTATCTAGTATTCTAGAAACATGATGCAAGAATTTAATGTCCAATGTTTGACTTTTGTGGGTTTTAACTTAAATTATTAAATAATTGTAAAAAGACTATTTTTTATATAATATAAATATAAGTTATAATAATATAAGTAGTATAAGTGGCCATTTCTCAAGTCAGAATCAAGTCAAACATCTACCCAATCTACTCTTGATAGATTTATAGATCTATCTAATAGTCATTTTTGTCTAACGAACAGTGTCCTCTGTTTTCTGATATTATTGAACACCCCACAATCTTTGTTAAAATGATATTCGAGCCTTTATTTTGATAGCTATGACGAAACGGTAAAGACGAAACTAGTGACTTCTTTGTTTTTGTTTATACTCCATTTCTTTATAATAGTTCAGACACATTTAGTTTTGTTTACTCTGAAAAACAAGGGTTTTAAACGGGTTCAAATAACACTGGTAGGACGATGACATTTTTTTTTTCTAGGACAGAAGGAGGGTAGGTTGGGGTGAAAATTGCAGAAAATTTAGGTACCAGCTAAACAAGACTGACAAGACCTATCTAAAATTCTTCTAGATCTAGATAGGCCCTAAAACATATATGCATGTCATAACCTTTGTGTAAATCTAGGGGGTTTTCACTAATATAATTCGTTTATTACTATCAATAACACATTTACGAAAGCTATTTTAATGAACATTGAACAATTATAGACTTATGAAGCAGCGCTAGATCTACTTTTTTTTTTTTACATTTTTTTATTACTATTTTGCCGCTTATCACTAATGCTCATATGTAAAGACAATCTAAAGTGATAGGCTATTAAAATTAAAGCAAAAAAACATGCTAAAACAATGAACAAACGAACACGGTGATAGGCACAACCCTGCTCTCCCTCTTACTCATTCTGTCTCTCCTTGGTGCCCTAATTATTTATAAACCAGCCAAAGACTAAGTGTGGTACCATCAGCATAGTATTAGAAAAAAAACATGGAGGGAGGGACAATTATTGGCTGATCAGGTACCAAATTAGGTCACAGTCACTGAGCAGAGTGAGCGGGCTAGACAAGCGGGGTCGTGCGGTATTTATATTTTATTTGGGTCAACTAGACCTAGGTAGGCTACAGTACACAGTATAGGTAAAACTTGTGTCTAATGGCTTGGTTGTGGTGTCTGTTGTAAGCAGAGAAGGGACCAATTAAGAGTGGGAAAAGTAACACTAATCTGTCAGTCTTGAGTTGGCTTAAAAAGAAATTGATATTTAAAAAAAAGAAAATTGAAGATAATATTATTTTTTAATACAATAACATGAAGTGTTTGTTAGTGTACAGACTGTGTTCGTTAGTGTACAAAGCGGAGAATGGTGTTCATTAATGTTAGCGCCGAACCTCATTGATCTGACCCTCTTCAACATCCTATTTTATTGTAACTATGCATAGCGTAACAAAACAATATATATCTATTTTTATTGACAAATGTATGACGAGTTTAAAGATGTTTCCAGTTTTTTCATAGGACTAACTACTTTTTTTTACGGTGCTGTAAAAATTCAAACATTAAAATTGTGGCGCAGCACATAACTTGTTCGGAAGATGAAAATTACCATACATGTGGGTGATTATTCCGAAAAAAAAAAGTTTGTAGGGGCCAGAGGGAAAGAAAAGAAGAGAATGAGACAATCTGGAGGAGTGTTTTTGCCTTTTGTCTTCCCTGATTATTTTGAGCCATTTGCAAAATATACATTTAAAAGAATTTGGCCTGCAATCATATCCCTACATGCATGAGGTCCTAATTACACTAATTACAGCCAGCAGTATTCTACATATAGACAGAGAGATGGACAAGCTAATCATTAGGCACTGTTTATAACTGTGGCACGTGACATAACATAAACTGCCAATAAAATAAAGATTTAAAAAACTGTTTAAGTGCTTATCAATTTGCATTTTAATTTGTAAAACAAATGTGCATGTTATTAATAAGTTGCTGATGCTCCTTGAAATATATATGTTAGTAATTTCTAAATATATATATATATATATATATATATATATATATATATATATATAACATTTCTATTACAAATAACACAATTTTATATATCACTGTTAAAAAAAATAATTCACTTTTTTTGCTGGCAGTTTTCAGATTTTTTTTTGTCTGAACTGTGAAAGCCTATTTTGACTAGAATACATATTTTTCTTCAAAATGAAACCATACTTTCAATCAATGTTATTTATCTCAACACTAGTCAATTTAATATTTCAAAGGATTATCTATCTTACACTTATAAATGTGTTTCAGTTCAAATAAAAATGAAGCGATTCACATTTCTATGGGGAGCGTTGTTGTTTATGGTGACCATGTTAATGTTGTATATGATGTTGGATACATTGAATACATATCCTAAGAATGGAAATGTTTATAGTGTGAGTATTATTTTTTTTTTAGCAACTACATTTTTTTTTCTCAATCTTATAATATTATGTTCTTTATTATTATATTGAATTAACAAATATATATTTTAAAAATAACAAGAGCAGTTTATATATTAATAACATATTATTATAATCAGCAATAAAGAATATTTGTACACACTACCTTGTTAGAGATCACAGCTCAATTGGAATCTATTCAAAACATACTTTTGTTCATGTTCCATGTAGATGCAGCTTATTGAAAATAGAATGGTCAAATTAGAGAGTGACATTGAAATGAATAAAAAAATAGTACAACGAATCAAAGATGAGGTGACTGATTTGATGAAGTCTGGTCCAGATGGTGTGGTGAAGTTGAAGGAAACACTGCAGGTGAGATTTGTAATCTTGACTACAGAATGCTTGATAGCTTTAGTTAATGCGTGCATATTTTGAATATTTATTTGCTTTTTGAGGTGGGTACTCTCAGAGACTTGTTTGTATTTTAATATCTTAAGGAGCCAAAGACTGAGTCACCAACACAGAAACCTGTGCCAGTTGTCAGGCAAGAAGAGACATATGCTGTGTCAGCTTTGTCTCAAGTTCAACCCTCTGTAGGTGAGGATGATGATTTATTTTCTTATATCATTGGTTGTGTCTTAAATAGGTCTCTTAAACTGGCTGTATAAATTATTTATGATAAAACATCCTTATAGGTTAGTTTAGGAAAAAGGAAAACTCTGCATCTAAACATAAGAAGGGTTTTCTAAGTGACCCATGAAGTTAAATCATGAGCTGGTGATCTGTAGGCAGCTTCCAGCGCACAGTACTGAACCTTTTGTTCTGCTGATTCCAAACTGTATCAGTTATTTTGCCATTCCTTTGGATCCAAGAGCTTCCTGGTCTGGTAAGAGGGGAGGAGGAATACTGTGTCGGGGACCATAGCTAATACCCAGCCTCTCATATCATGTATGAGATAAACCTTAGTCATTCTACAAGTGAAGTTGGCCAACTGAAATATATATTGATTGGTTATTATTTATCATGATGACTAAAATAAACTCTTTTTGTTCTGAAGATATAAATTCTCTCTCTTTTTTTTTTTACAAAGCTTATACCAACTCATTCTTTCTGTGTTTCTGGATGGACTCTTTTACATATTTTTTTCTCCCACATCCCATTCTTGGATCAAGCTGAAATTTTGCACAAAAATTATTCATAGACAATAACTGAATCAGTCGAAAGATTAATCTATTATTTAATCAATTAGAGGAAATTAATTAATTTTTCTTAAATTTGAAAAATGGAGAAATAAACCTTACAGTTATGAGATATATGGCAGTAATTGTTCTGTGTTTTCCCACGTATAAGCTTTGTGTTTTTATTTTAAATTATTTTTTATATTTTGCTTGTTTTTTTTGTTTCCCCATTTCACCACATCTCATTTTTTCAACATGTTGATCTGCAGTAATTCTTCTCTTTATCCAAACACTTTAATGAAAATGATTTTGGCATATTATTGTAAAACATAAACCAT
Source organism: Biomphalaria glabrata (assembly GCF_947242115.1). Classification (NCBI taxonomy): domain Eukaryota; kingdom Metazoa; phylum Mollusca; class Gastropoda; family Planorbidae; genus Biomphalaria; species Biomphalaria glabrata. The sequence continues at coordinate 13,399,128 of NC_074728.1, forward strand.
TTATGGATAGATTTGGAAACTTAAAGCTGTTTAACATTTTTAATTTCTTACTTGAATGTAAGTGGAAAACCTTCAAAAAAATATTTGTTTCATAGTTTAAGTTTTAAAAAATGTTAGTTAACAAAGCGATACTTCAATATTTTAGAAAACTGCCAGTGGATAAGATCAGCTACTTCCAATGCAGATATCAATGTAAGTATTCATAGAAGATATTAGTTTCAAGGTAAATTAGAATGAATACATTAAAGATGTCCTACCCCAGGGAACTTTCTACCATCAAACTTGAATTAGTATTTTTACACCCATCTTTGGTCATGCATCTTTTTTTTTTGGATGGAACAAATTTAGTAAGCTGAGATATAATTGGCTTACTCATACATGTAGTTTACATTTTATTTCAATATCTGTCCAAAGGGAGAGCACTGTATTCTAGAGAGGCTGCTTTTGAAAATATAAATAAATGAATATTCTACAAATTTTAAAAAATATGAATGTATTTTAGCCAATATTTTACCTTGATTCAACTGTATATTGTTTTTTTTCTTGGTATTTTAAATTTTCACACTTAGAGAAATGAGGTTCTTAACTCCAGTTTAACTATTTAATTGATTGTAAGTGAAGAGGTGTTTTGAAGATATACTCTTCTACAATTATATATACACAACATTTTTTATTTTTTTAAACATAGTAGCAAAGATTTAAATCAGATCTTTAAAATCATAATTACTACACTCATTCAGCATTCTTATAGAATTATTTCATTGATTATTGCTCCAGATTCATAAAGTCTATTCAGAGTTACCCTTTGATAACCCTGATGGTGGCCCTTGGAAACAAGGCTGGGAGGTAACCTATCCGCCTGGCCAGTGGAACAAAGATAATAAACTGAAGATTATTCTAGTTCCACATACACATTGTGACCCTGGTAAGAGATGCTATCATTCATTAACATGTGACTTGTTGGTTGATTGTTTTACATTCGCTTTTTTTATAAATGAATCTTGGTTAATATCTTTCAAATTTTGAATTGTTGCATAATTAAAATACTAAATTACTTTAATTGCACTACAAATTTTTCTAAATAAAATTATATACAATAATTTTTTTGGATAGATAAGATATTTTTTGTGTGCTCAAAGCTCTGTTTAATAAGGTCTTAAGAAATATTATTGCTTGAGGATATTTATAAATATCCATACAATGTTTACACCATTACGTTCTGTCCACTTCATTCAGTCATTGCTACTTTATTTCTGCACTCAGTCACTCCTACTTTGTTTCATCACTCAGTCATCCCCACTTTATTTCTTCACTCAGTCACTCCCACTTTATTTCTTCACTCATTCCCACTTTATTTATTCACTCAGTCATTCCCACTTTATTTATTCACTCAGTCATCCCGACTTTATTTCTTTACTCAGTCATTCCCACTTTATTTATTCACTCAGTCATTCCTACTCTATTTCTTCACTCAGTCATTCCCACTTTGTCTCTTTACTCAGTCATTCCCACTTTGTCTCTTTACTCAGTCATTCCCACTTTGTCTCTTTACTCAGTCACTCCCACTTTATTACTTCACTCAGTCATTCCCACTTTGTCTCTTTACTCAGTCATTCCCACTTTATTTATTCACTCAGTCACTCCCACTTTATTTCTTCACTTAGTCATTCCCACTTTATTTCTTCACTTAGTCATTCCCACTTTATTTCTTCACTTAGTCACTCCCACTTTATTTCTTCACTCAGTCATTCCTACTTTATTTCTTCACTCAGTCACTCCCACTTTATTTCTTCACTCAGTCATTCCCACTTTATTTCTTCACTCAGTCATTCCCACTTTGTCTCTTTACTCAGTCATTCCCACTTTGTCTCTTTACTCAGTCATTCCCACTTTTTGGATTATATACTTACGATATGTCACTTTTCTTTATTCCTATACATATAATATAATTTAAGAAAATATATATTCACTACCAATCATCACTATTTTTTTAGACTAAGCTCTATTCATTGTATGTAATTATATGACTCAAGTTTTCATTCACATTTTTTGGCATATATGATGATATTGTTTTGCAAAACTGTAGTGGAATATAGTTTCTTACAATATTTAACATATTTATTGAAAGAAAAAATCTAATATAAAATGTCTAATATTAGATACTTTTATGATATGTAAATATTTAAATATTTATTGTTTGAAAAAACAATATAAATGCAACACTCAAAAAAACATAAATAATTAACCATTAATAATGGTTTAAATTATAAAAACCCATTGTCTTTGAGTCGGAATAATAAAGTAGTTCACCTGACTAATCAGAAATAGTTGCCACGTATATTTTGTTATATCTAAGACAAAGCTGCTTTCTGCTTGAGTCCATTTCAGTTCTCTTTTCACTGTTTGTGCCTGGTGATAGATTTTCTTTGTTGTCAAATGGCCTTGATACAATTTCTCCAGCAGTCTCTTTCAAAAGATATTTGCTAACAGCCATTATGATGTCAATAGTAGTGATGAAAAAAACAACACTTGATGATATTTGTGTTTCTTTAACTCTGTGTGGCTGTTTTTTTAAATATGTACACTCTTATGTACAACTGTTTGAGGAAATAATTCAAATATTTCAACTCATGTTTATTTTATCACTTGAATCATATTCGACTTGCAAGACTGCTTTGTAAAAATACTTTGCTTAGTCAATGTAATGTCTGACTTTTCTAAGTGATTTAAACATTTAAATTTGTTCTTCCCAGGCTGGATCAAAACATTTGATGACTATTACCGCTCCCAGGTGAAGAGCATTTTAGACAGTTTTGTCATCAAGCTAGAGCAGAATCCCAACTACAAATTTATGTTTACAGAAATTTCTTATTTTTCTTTGTGGTGGTCTGAAACTGACAAAGGTATTCAAGATAGAGTGAAAAGGTGACTTTTTGAATTTTATACCTACTTTGTTTATTAACATTTAAAAAGGTGGCTACATATTTTTTTCCCCTTACTTGTAGTTATCAATAGTTGTGTTATTTTTTCTCATGTTAAACAAAGAAATATCTGGTTGAATGTAACTTTTTTTATACAAAAAAAAAACAAAAAAAAACTTCTCTTAACTCTTTCTCTCCTAATCAATGATAGCATTGTTGTTTTGACCCCATTACTTTAGACAAATTGATGATATTATATTTGATGCTTAAAAAGTCATTTGTTTCTTTCCTACCAAAACTTTTTAAATTGCTTCTCATTTAATCCTAAATAGTTTCCATTGGAAACACAGATTTTTAACATTTTTAATTTATTTTACCAAGAATGTTTTGAAGATTGGGGTTAAATAAGGCTCTATTTTTTATAAATAATAAATATTTATAGCTTTATATGCTAAGAGCGCTATGGTCCAATCTCAATTGTGGACCAGTGGGGGGAGGAGGGTATGTGGGAAAGGGTTTTCAGTGTTGCCTGTAAGCACTCAGTAAACACAACTCTGCTCCAGTCGGGTGTCGAACTTTAAGCTCCTTCATAAGTAGCCTATCCAAGCCAAGTTCAAGCTTCTCACATGGGATAGTGAGCCCTGTCAATTAATTTTTTTATATATATATATATGATACATATGAAACAAGGAAATCCTTTGCCGAACTGGGAGTCGAACACTTAGTGAGGTTGTGACTGAGCGTCGCATGAGGTTTGCGGGACATGTTCTACGTCAAAATGAATTACGCACACCAAGAGTTGCGATAACATGGAAGCCAAAACGAGGAAAGCGCAAACAGGGACGTCCTCGTATTACCTGGCGACACACCTTCATGGAGGACCTCAGAACAGTGGACACCAGATGGGAAGAGGCTTCAGACATTGCCAGTGACAGATCATTATGGAGACAGCTTGCCGCCCAATGCGCCGAACGGCGCGGGAGGACCTAAGTCTAAGTCTAAGTCTAATATGATACATATTAAATTTTTTGAAAATATGAAAAACTATCATAAAAAATACTTTTAGTTCAATTTGATTCATAAAATATTGCCTAGATCTTGTTCTAATGAGACTTGTCCACAATTGCTAAGTTTCTGTTTTTAAACTCCATTATTCAAAATAAAATTTCTTTTTAGTTTTATAAACATCAAATTATAATACATAAAAAGGGCATGCATTCTCATTTAATTCTTTACTATATAAAACATTTTCTGACAACAAACAAAAAAGTTGTCAAAGTCTAATTATAACAGCTTAGTGAAATACAAATGAGCAAAATGGATAATTCCATCAAAAGGGGAAAATAATTACAGAAAGAGAGTAATTTTTATCTAAATTAAAACACAGTTTTGGGGACTGGTGATAGTGAAATATAGTGACATTTTTTAGACTTTGTTTAACGTTTTGATCAAGACATAACTAACTATTGAAATGCTTTTTTGTTCAGAGTTTTCTTCATAATTAGCTCTTATTTTTATGGTATCATTTCAGATTAATAGCCAATGGTCAGTTTGAAATTTCCACAGGTGGTTGGGTGATGACTGATGAAGCTAATGCTCATTATTATGCAATGTTGGATCAACTTATAGAAGGCAACCAGTGGCTCAATAATACACTAGGTGAGTAAAGTTCAAGAAACATTGCTCAACAATTTAGACTAAGTGTCTCCCTTCATTTTCAGGAGCAGTTTCATTGAAACTGTCTCTTTTAACTCTTAAAGATTCTAATCTACATTTAGTCTCTATTGTAAACCATCATTACAGTTTGAGAATTTTCACTTTATATGTTGAACACAAATATTGTTATTATTTACTGAACTATTCTTGTTTTATTTTTTTCTCTTTAAAGGTTATGTTCCTCAATCTGGATGGGCTGTCGATCCGTTTGGCTATTCATCTACTATGGCCTATTTGTTGAAGAGGTCTCATTTTAAGAGCATGTTGATTCAAAGAGTTCATTACTCAATAAAAAAACATTTGGCTCGAGAGCGCAACTTAGAATATATGTGGAGACAGCAATGGGGTGAATGTTATTTCAAACACTATAATAATAAATGTGAACTCATTTCATTTAAACCAAAACATATTTAATACATTTATAGACAGTGCTAAATTAATATACCATTTAAATTATGTGTGAAGATAGCAGGCTTAATATTAAAATAAAACTTAGAATATACCTGCAATATAGCAAATAGCAGACTTTATTTTAAAAGCTATTTATATAGCGTTTACATTTCTTTTTGTAAATTTAAACTTGTTTTTATTATTTAAAATTAAAGTACAAAATTAAGATACATAGAGTTAAAAAAAAATCTCTATAAAGTTGTTTTTTTTTTTTTTTTTTTTACTATTTTTGAAACAAGATTCGAAGGGAAACACAGACATCTTTACACATATGATGCCATTTTATTCTTACGACATTCCACATACATGTGGCCCTGAACCTGCTGTGTGCTGCCAGTTTGATTTCAGAAGGTTGCCAGGAAGTCCTTTTAGATGTCCCTGGAATATCAATCCTGTTGCTATCACAAATGAGAATGTTGCACAAAGGTTGGTGTTAGTTGAATATGGCTATTGGCTAACATTTATTACCCAAAAAAATATTTTTACTATCCTATTATTTTAGAAATTTAAATCTATTACATAATATGATTTATGTATTACATTATAGTATATATACTTACGAATTTGTTTCATTTAGCTTATTTTATTTTGTTTGTATAACACATAATCATGTCAGTTAAAATCTGAACATGCTATTTTGCAAGGGCTGCTATAATATTAGATCAGTGGAAAAAGAAAGCCACACTTTACAAGACTAATGTGCTGCTGGTCCCTTTGGGAGATGATTTCAGATACATGCAGATGGAGGAGTTTGACCTCCAGTTTGGGAATTATGAAAAAATCTTCAAGTATATCAACGAGCACCCAGACCTAGGGGCCCAGGTAAACTTTTGTACCTTGATAGAAATAGGTAGATTATAGTAAACTAGTCGACCCATGGTGTAGCATACACCGCTATTTTGCAGGGTCGGCATTAGGCCACTGCAACCTATGCGACCGCAGTGGGCCCTGCACTTTCATAGGACCCGAGCTAATTCTAGATGTAAATTATTAGTATAACCATTTTATAACGTATAACAAATTTCCTGCAGCCTCCTGGAAATTTCCTGAAATTGCAAAGTATACGGAAAAGTCATTGAAATCTATGAAAATGATTAAAATCTTTTGAAAGCTCACACAAATCTCCTGAACTATATAGACAAAAATTGTCATTTTGGGGTGTCATTCAATATGGAAAAAAAATTGTGGAATCTGGTGCAAAAAGCTTCTCCCGCCTGAAAAAACTAATGAAGAATTACTTGAGGTCAACAATTCTCGTAGATAGATTGAAATATTTGGTAATTCTTGCTATTGAGCGTGATCTATGTAGGAAATATAATTTTTATGATATACTGTATGACTTTGCTACAGGGCGCAAAGCTTGTAAAGTAATTCTGTACGTAGTAAAGAATGAATAAAATGCAAATACGAATTTATTTTCTAATACAAACTCTTGTTGATAGGTACATTTAGGAAATGTTATACACTCTCTTCCTGTATTGTTGATAGGTACATTTAGGAAATATTATACACTCTCTTCCTGTATTGTTGATAGGTACATTTAGGAAATGTTATACACTCTCCTATATTGCTGCTAGTTAATTTTGATGAATGTTATTCACTCTCCTCTTGTATTGTTGCTGGATACTTTTGTTGAATGTTATCCTGCAGCATTACAGGAGTCAGTATTATGAATTTTATGTGATGTTCTCCTGCATTATTACATTTACTGTCTTCCTGTATCCTGACAGGGTCAGTTTGGCACACTGAGTGATTACTTTAACACTTTGTATAAAGATTCTGCCACAATACCTGGACAAAAACCTCCCAACTTGTTGAGTTTAAGTGGAGACTTTTTCTCCTATGCAGACAGAGATGACCACTATTGGTCAGGGTACTTCACATCTCGTCCACTGCAGAAGAACTTAGATCGAGTATTAGAACACAATCTTAGGTGACAATTTTTGAAATATAATCAGCTTACTAATGTTCTAATCTGTTATTATAAACTGTAAATATTAATGCCATTTGTTATCTTTAATGTTGGCAGCTGTACTTATGTATTTTAGATATTTTTAAACACTAGATAAATCAGAAAGGACATTTGATTGGTAGCACATGGCTTCTGAATCTATTAGCTTAATATGAATACTTTTTTTTGTTACTGCATTAAATAACAACTAAATTTGCTTATTTAGATTAACAAACAGAAGACTTTCTTATCCAAGAGAAAATGTGTTACACAACACACAACCAAAAAATATGAATCATTGCTTTGTTTAATGATAATTTTAATTTTTTGTGCCATTTTATTTTTCTTCTGTTTTATTTATTTTAATCATCTACTGTAATGCTGAGATCTACAATACTTAAGCATATCTTTGCTCAATATCCTTCTTTCTATTTCAGGTCGGCTGAAATAATCTTCAGTTTGACTCAGGTTCAAGCCAGGAAGCATGCAGCTGCCAACTTCCCCAGCAGAGATTTCATGCAAAAGTTGGTAGATGCTAGAAGAGCACTTGGTCTCTTTCAGCACCATGATGCTATTACAGGAACAGCCAAAGACTTTGTTATGGTTGATTATGGTCAGAGGTAGTTTCATTTTAGTCACAGTCTCACATTTTTCTAGCAGGCAATAAACTAAAACGGAACAGAAAAAGGCAGCCATTTGTGAACATTCCAAATTTTGTGTTTTATTAGAATGCTTTCTAAACTTTATCCTTAATCATTAACATATAGAACTAGAGGAACACAAGGATATTGTATGATATAATAATCCTCTTTTTGGAAGAAAAATCTGTAAAAGACATTAACAATATTGTAGTTGTTTAATCAAAAAAAATATTATAGGTTGGTATAGATATTTTTATTGTCAGTAACTGAAGGTTTTAACTCTTCCTCTCTGTAATTATTTTCCACTTTCTGACGGAATTATAAATTTAATCCGATTGTAGTGCACTAACATGTTCTAATTAAATGGTATAACTTTTTTATTTACAATGATAGAATAATGTTTTTGATATTGAATTAAAGGAAAATGAATGTTCTTTTTAGATATTACAAAAATCAAGTGTATAAATTGAAGTGGTATTTTTTTTTTGCTTTATCAAAAGTAAAATGAAAATCTGAAAACTCACCAAAGGACAACAAAAAATTTAATCCAAGTCATATAAGAAGATCATTTATATTCCAAATTGAATTAAATGCTATTGTTTTATAATCCTTATTCATATTTTCATGAAATAGAACTGTCACTAAAACAATGAAAAACTCATGGAGTACAAAACTGGAGCACATTATCCAAGGTCACCACCATAGAAAATTTATGAGAAAAAAACTTGCAACATTAAGTTCCAGTAAGAAAATAATTACACTGCACATGATTTATTTCAAATGAAAGTGATTCATTGCTATTGACATAATATTTGCCTGAACAAAAAACAACTTTCATGTTTTAACTGTGGTATTTAAAATAATCCATAATGATGTGGGGGACGTAACGATGAGTCAAGTCCCATCAGTGTAGTCATGGTCAGAAAGTTATAAATTTCATAATTAGAAACTTGTTTCCATTTTGTAAAAATGGATGTCCTGCATACTGCAGTGTTTAATTTTATTATGTAGACTGCATAACTGTTTATTGCATCAACAAGATTATCAACAATTGCGGAATCTAGTAGAGTAAAGCTCAGTTGACTCAGAATTGAATAAGCTCATGTTGACACCTGAATCTACCACATTGGCTGAAGTAGATCTAGACTTACTGGGAGGAATAAATTTAAAATTGCTTTCTGTTGTAGTACCCATCTCTGCATTTTTAAAATTTGTTGAAACAGGCCTAGATTTAGATGTATTCTTTGTGCTAATACGTCTAGTTTTTAGGAGGGGGCATGGCAGGTTCATCAGCTTATGAACTATCAGATTCAGATCTAGAATGTAGATCTAGATCTAACAATAACATTGACACTAGAACTATCACTATGAACTGATAAAACAAAATCACCGTCATCTGAATCAATAAGGTCTTTTACTTGTTGTTCCGAATATAGTTTAGATCTACAAGTTTTAGTAGATCGACCTCCAGATGGGCCGGGCTCCATTTCCATTTTAACACAAACTAAAAAAAGATGACTTTCAAAACGCTCTGTAATATTAAAGCCACGTTGAAGGAAGTAAACAGTGAACTCTTCTGCAAGCGGAAATCACATAGATTTAGAATATAAGCATTTAAAATTATTAACTAAGAATAGGAATGAAACAAAGATGTTTAACTGCACCGACGACAATGTCGTCGCTTAATCGGCTTTTACGAAAACCACAGACGCTATTATCGTCACTTGGGAGAGAAAGAGTTAATCCTGGCAATGTTAATGAGAATCAAGAAGGGGTTAAGCTCTTAGCTGGTCTCCTAGTACTATAAGTCCATAGCTTCTAAAACATCATTTAATATTGTTTTCTGGGCACATTTTAAATGAGAAATGCCATTTTAGTCGATAAGTTCTATAACAGTGAAATGAATTGTTGTAGAATAATGTTTTATTATTATATTGTCAGATTACTGCGGGCCCTTCACAACGTCAAGACAATTATATCTGCTTGTAGCACATTTCTTTTGATGAAGACAAAAACGGACTTTACTTTTACTGAAGGAAATCTCTTATTTAAAATGGTCAGTCAATTTCTTTTATTGAGAAGCTTGTGGCACTATATTTTTACAAAGCTTATATCATTTCACTCTATTTGTCTGATAGAAAGTTTGTACACATTATTTATCCCACACTCAATCTCAGATCAAGTTGAAATATGCACAATTATTTCTTGTATCTGAAAAAACAATAATCAATAAAAAAAACAATTGACCAATTAGTTGATGAACTATAGGTAATTAATTCTTTTGTTTTGTATTGAAAAAGGAAAATAAATTGTTATTGACAGATGTGGTGGTATAAGCTGAATTATCTTCCTTTATATTTTGTGTAGAGAATCAGGTTGCCGCTTAAAAATTTTGAAACTTTTTTTCTGGCACAGTCATTAGTGTATTGGCTTAAAGGGCTTGAGCCCTTAAGTTTCAATTCAAGTTGTTCAACCTAATTTTTTTTTTTATATTAAATGCATTTAAAGTAACATTCACTCAGATACCTCCCTCCCCTCCTCTCCTCTCCTAACTGGTTATTAAGACAAATGGTAGGATCATAGCGCATTGAGAAAGCTAGAAGCATAAAATTGCGCTAACCAAAAACAATTGATACAAATATTTTTAAGCGCACAGATTTATTACTGTTAGTGTAGATCTATTACAAAATTAATTACATGACAGATCCACACTAATTGATACAATTACACTGTATATAAGCTTTATTTTTTTTTTAAGTATTTTTTATTATGCTTTAGAAACACATTTTGCAAGGCAAATACTTAGTGCCTTATTCCTGATTGAATTCCTGATTCAAATTATATACCTAAAAGTGGTTGTTTCCTTTAGAGTTAATTTTAACTCTACATTAGAAGTTAAAAGTTATAGTTGTTTAACAATTCTTTAACTTTCAATTTTTTTTTCCTAAAAAAAAAAGAAGAAAAAAACCTTTAATATTTATTAAAAACATTAATGTAAATAGGAAAAAACCTTTTTTTTACAACTGGTCTTATCACTAGAATAATTTTTGGATTGGAAATGTAAATTTTAGCCCTAAACTTGATTGATTATACAATCTAGATCATTTGAAACAACTAAGGAAAATATTCAATCATGAATATTTCATAAACCACTTAAATTTATGTTTGAAGATTTAACTGGTGTTTTGATTATTAGGATCAAGAGAGATCAAGCCATGATAGTCTGCCCACTAGGCCTATCCTTGAACTTAGCTCTGAGCCAAAGTAAGTCTAAAAAATAGTTTATCAGAATTGTCATCTTACTGGCATGTACAACTAATCATCTAGTCAAATGTATTCATTTTAGTCTGTTGTTTATATAGATAAGAAGAGATAAGGACTTGTCTATTGATATTATTATAATAGTTTTTCTTATTAACTATCCAAAACATTTTCTCATGATATCTTTGTCTTTCACTTTGATTTTGTTAATTAAAAGATGTATTATTTGTGGATTCATCTCTCTTACTTCAGATCAGTGCTATTGTACAATTCTCTGGGACAAACAAGAACTGAGGTAGTTCAGTTGTGGACATCATGGCCATTTGTGGAAGTCAGGGACCAAAACGATCAAACCATACATTCACAAATTGATCCATTCTGGACTGAGCCTGGAGTGTTTTCATCTAACATCTATAAGGTAGTAGACTTTTTTTTTTATAGCTCACCAAATCCTTTAGAATTCTTGAGTGGTCATTGAAAGCAATATGCTTCATAATGGTTTTGTGTGTTGAAATATGTAGGCATATTGAGTTACAAAATTTTGAAAAAAAAAAACATTTTTTAAAAATACATTAGAGCATATGTCTATGTGTATTGTATGTTTCATTGGAGAAATTCAGATCTTAAGTTTTCTTCCAACGAGCTAAGACAAGTGTCTTTATTTTGTGCTAATTTGTCATTAGAGCTGACTCATCAGATTGTTCTTAGTGGATGTTCCTAGACTAGAATTAAAAGTGATCAGCAAGACAATTTTGTTTTCTTTCTTGTTTTTTTTTTTTAAACGATTTTTCTCAACTTGGGTTCTTTACAAACTAGGTAATAAGTCATTAAAATGTAAATACTATCCTATTTTATCTTATAAGACACAGACATCCAACGTATATTCCTAGGTCAATCTAGTCATGCATGTTAACCAATGCCTTGAATTCTGCCAAGTCATATGTTTTCCTGGCTGGCTCAGGCAACCCATTCCTTGCTCTAAGGAAGGAGGAGCATTTGTACACATTTTTCCTAGTGTATGAAATGAGGAATGTGCCTTTATCTTTGTGTCTTTCTGAGTATTTTATTAGATATTGTTTTTGTATTTGAAGATAATGGTTCAGTGTTTTATGTATAATTGCTACTTTACTTTTAAGTATTCTAGCCTAAGAAGGGAAAGAAGGCTGTTAACTTGAAAGGTACTTGTGAAGCAACTATGAATCATCTCATAGAAAGGAGATTAACGCCTGGGCATTAGCTATTGTCAGAATGATATTGCCCACAGAGCAGTTCCTCCTCCTCCTCTATCCATAGGAATAGCAAGTACCAATACAGTTTGGGGTCAGTGACATCCCAAGCTCTCACAGTGTGTAGCACTGTGTGCTTCAAACTCTCTAAATTGCTAGCTCCAGATTTTTCCTCAAGGTTGACTCCCAAAGCCTTTCCCATGATTAGGTATAGCTGGTTATTTATTTTGTGTACAGCAGCTCTACTAAATATTTGAAAATCTATTCAAAGAGGCTGTTAAAAAAAGTTATGAAAGGTTCAAAGACTCATTTCTCTCTGAGACAAGATTTTATTACTGATGTCCTTTGAATGTGAGCCAAGAAAATTTAACAAAATGTGTGTGTGTTTTGTTGAATTGTATTGAACTATTGCTCCTAGGGGGATAACGAGCCCAGCGTGATAACTGGTTCAGGCAACCAACATTCAATCTGTTCAGGTTTTTTTTCTTCCAGATTGTGTTTATATTTTGTATATTTTGTAGGATGAGATTTAAAACAACAACTTAATGCTTCATGATTCATTAGTTTAATCTTGTGAGATTTGATCTAGCTGGAATGAAATTTTAGTTAACATTTTCAGTTAGATTTTTGTCTCTTGATTTAGATTTGATTGGTTTTGTTCAGGTGTCATTTGTAGCAGTTGTCCCTGGACTTAGTGTCAGGAGATTTACTATCAAGAAAGTAGAGAATGGACAAGATAGAAAGAATCATTTAGTTTCTGTCAAGTTTCTCAATCCTGACAAAAATTATGATTTGAAAAGGTCAGTGGCATTATACTTGGCAATAGGTCAATGGAACAGGTTTTATCAACAATTAATCATGAATCATGAACAATTAATCATGAATTCATTTGGCTACAGACTCTTGGACAATCTTATCCTATATAAAAAGAAAAAGGTATAGACTTATAATTAATAATAATAATAATAATTTTATTTATAAAGCGCTGTTAGCAAACAAAATGTAGGCTCAAGGCACTGTAATAACATTACAAACACAAACAATTAGCAATGCAATAGTTAATCCTTGCATGTTACTTTCTATAAAGCTCTATATAAAATTTTCAATGTAAATATTAAATATGTATCTAAAAGAAAGTCTATTTTAAAAGAAATGTATACAATTGTTTATAAATATTTGTGTTTTCCTCGTCAACTGTTTTGATATTGTTTAGTATTGTCATAGTGTTTCATTTTGGAAATATATGGTCAACATTTATTCAACATTTTGAAGGACTTATTTTTTTTTTAATATATTTTTGAACATTAAAATTTAAAAAATAAAATGTTACAAATTTTGAAGAAAAAAATATTATTTTCCAGAGAGCCTTTCACAATGGAAGTTGCCAACAGTGAAGCAGATTTCAAATTAGAAACTAAATTTCTTGAGTGCACTTTCTCAGGCAGTACTGGTCTTTTGAAGGTTAATGTATTTCTGTTCTGCTTTGAAAGTTATAATAAATTATGTTTATTTCATTGTTTTTTTTGGTGACTTGGTGGTTGCAGCTCCTTGTGTTTAGAAAATCTTTTTGAGGTCTAAGAGAGTACATATTGTTCTAAAGTGGCAAACACAATGTTTTGCTCTCTCTCTCTTTAGTCTGTGAAAACTTTATCCAATGGAGAATTATACAAGTCTGAGATGGAGTTTATCCAGTATGGTACCAAAATGGCCAATGAAAAGTCTGGAGCTTATCTATTTTTACCTGATGGAGAGGCTAAGGTATGAATGAACTAGAGTTTAACAATCAAGCAAATAGAATGCAAAATTTTGTATAATAAAAACATTTAGTAAGATCATATTTTTAGTTATTAAATATAAACATAAAATTGACAAACCAGAAAGCAATTTAAATGAGGATAAAAATAATTACACTGTTTAAAAACAAATAGCAGCGTTACTGCCATACAGACATTATTAAGTTATTAAATCATAAAACTTGTTTTCTTAAAGCTGATCCTATTGTATTGTCCAGCCTTTGCTCTTGTCCAAGCCAAGTCTGATCAAAATTGTACAAGGTCCCATCACTTCAGAAGTCCATGTTCTGACTCCATATGTACACCATATAGTCAAACTTTTTAACTCTCCAGGTAAACATTTGTGATCCAGAGGTTGTCAAACAATTGTTTTGTATCAATGTGTCACAAATATATTAAAATTTTAAAAAATATTTTAAAATACTTTAAAAAGAAAAAAAAAAGCTTATATTAAGTGTAGTTGTATCAATTAGTTTGTTTCAGTCATCTAATTAAATTCATAATAGATCTAGACTAACAATAATAAATCTGTGAGATTAGAAATATTTATACTAATTGTTTTTGTTTAATGCAATTACATATAGCTTTCTCAATGCGCTGTAATCCTATCACTTGTCTGGATCAGTTGGGAAGAGTCAAGTTAGAAAGAATGGGGTATAAGGGTGAATGTTACTGCAATCGCTTTTTAAATGTTTTTTAAATTTAAAAAAAAAAGGTTTTAAGACTTGAATTCGAACTTGAGGGCTCAAGCCAATGCACTAACCACTATGCTAGGGAAGTGCTTATGAAAATTGAAAGTGATATTGTTAGTTTCAAACTTTAAAGTGGCAACCTATTTCTCTCTACAAAGTATAAAGGGGACTAATTAATTTTATATTACCACATCAGTCAAGTACAATTTCTTTTTCGATATCCAACAAAATAATTAATTACCAATAACAATAATTGTGAAAATTTTCAGCTTGATCTGAGATTGGGGGTGGGAGAAAAAATGTGTACAAACTTTTTACCAGACAGAGAGTTGATATAAACTTTCTAAATTAGTTAATTACATCATCATTTCACAAGGAGAATGAGATGGGTTTATCTCAATGCTATTAGAGTAACTGCATTAACCACCTTTGAACACATTCTGGTGATATTCTTTTTTTTGTCCCTGGCATCATGTATAGCTTTCATGATATTTGAATAATCCATAAATTTGAGAGGTGGTTTTAAGGTTTTAGTTTTGTGGACTGCTTTATGTTGAAATGTAAGAGGCCTCAGAGCTGGACATAGATGATTTTCATTGGAACAACTTGTGAGACCAGCTTACTACAATAGGCATGGAAATACAATATTTATCAGCAATTATAAAGAAGAAAAGCTCAACCAGTGGGCCTAAGGATGCACAGGCCAAGCTTTTTATTGAAAAATATATTGCCCATTAAACAAGACAATTGATCAATTTCCATTGAGAATAATTATTTTCTAAAAGTAATGATACTATATAAAAAAACAACACACTTTTACCCCTTTGATGACACTCTTATAATATAAAACTGTTGTGCTTTTGATCATTTATTTTTCAAATGTCTTGAATATCCTTCAGACCTTTTTACCTCCACAATAATCTATAGCCAAAATTATGTAGGCTTTTATAGTGCAGAGGATTTGTGGGGAACATCATACAGTTTTTCCTAAAAAAAAAAATCTACAGCTGCGAAATCTGGTTATAAGAAGTATTTATTTTATTGGATATGAAGCAATTCTAAGTCTACACAGCTCTTATTGATATCTTACTTGAGGTGGAGAAAGTGAAGGCAGTTGTGCTGGCCACATGACTTTAGACAGATCTACAGCACCTGCCTCCTAGATTATTAGTTCTTAGAGGAACTTTAATTTTTTTTAAACATTACAACTAGTTACAAGTAATTGGTAAATGCCCAAGCCCTAAAAAATAGTGACATTGTTTTTTGTCTTTTTTATTTTGTCAATTTGACAAGTTTACAAATGTGCAAAATGTTTCTTTGTTTATGTGGTGAGATGAAAGGTAGAATGTTTCTATGAAAGTTTTGCCTTTTAATCTTTGTAGTGTCTTCTAATTACTCAACGAAAATTTTTAAAGTTTCATTTTAAGTAATTCAACTGTATCACAATAATTATCAGGTCTTGATGGTGCTTCTGTGGATTTAATTAACACTGTCGACATCAGAAACACTCAGAATAAAGAAGTGGGCATGAGGATACACACCAACATTGAAAACCCAGAACATATATTTTATTCCGATCTCAATGGCTTTCAGGTAAGACTAGAGATTGATAGATGTTGAATGTTGATCTATCTCTATGCCTGTCGGAAAATATCAAATTAGTACCTATTTCTTAGTTTTAAATTATAATTTGTTTGATATAAAATCAGTTGAGAAATCAAGCAGCATTTTTCCACCACCATTTAAGATGTTACTGGATTTAGTCCCATGGTCTCATTTTATTTATCATTCTCAAAACAAAATACTATTACCACCCACACTTACCCATAGTTTTCATACTAAATAGACAAATACATTTTCCTGGCTAAGTTAGAGGATCCATAGAAAAAGCTAAGTTGGTATGCAGTTATGCAGTCTCTGTGAACTGTTTCTTTCTTCATCATGTCTTCTGCAGTCTCTGTGAACTGTTTCTTACAGCATCATGTCTTCTGCAGTCTCTGTTAAGAGTGAACTGTTTCTTTCTTCATCATGTCTTCTGCAGTCTCTGTGAACTGTTTCTTACAGCATCATGTCTTCTGCAGTCTCTGTTAAGAGTGAACTGTTTCTTTCTTCATCATGTCTTCTGCAGTCTCTGTTAAGAGTGAACTGTTTCTTACAGCATCATGTCTTCTGCAGTCTCTGTTAAGAGTGAACTGTTTCTTTCTTCATCATGTCTTCTGCAGTCTCTGTTAAGAGTGAACTGTTTCTTACAGCATCATGTCTTCTGCAGTCTCTGTTAAGAGTGAACTGTTTCTTTCTTCATCATGTCTTCTGCAGTCTCTGTGAACTGTTTCTTACAGCATCATGTCTTCTGCAGTCTCTGTTAAGAGTGAACTGTTTCTTTCTTCATCATGTCTTCTGCAGTCTCTGTGATTTGTTTCTTACAGCATCATGTCTTCTGCAGTCTCTGTTAAGAGTGAACTGTTTCTTTCTTCATCATGTCTTCTGCAGTCTCTGTTAAGAGTGAACTGTTTCTTTCTTCATCATGTCTTCTGCAGTCTCTGTTAAGAGTGAACTGTTTCTTACAGCATCATGTCTTCTGCAGTCTCTGTTAAGAGTGAACTGTTTCTTACATCATGTCTTCTGCAGTCTTTGTTAAGAGTGAACTGTTTCTTACATCATCATGTCTTCTGTTACTCAGATGCTGTTAAATTAAAAATCAATTACATGATCATTTTATTTAAAAAATTGTCAAATTTAAAATTGTCTATTTATTGATAAGCTCAATAGTGCATTTAAAAAAAATGTTGGTTTCTATAGAAACATGCCTTGGTAATATAAATTTCATGTGTCATTAATATTAACATGTCTCTCATTCATTCATATCAACATGTCTTGTGACTACAAAAACAGACTAAGAAATCTGTTTAAAAACTTGTTTCTAGATGCAAAGGAGGAAGTATTATGAAAAGTTAACTCTCCAAGGTAACGTCTACCCGATGCCTACAATGGCTTATGTACAAGATGAGTTTAGGAGATTTAGTGTGTTATCATCTCAGGCTTCTGGCGTTGCCAACTTGATTCCTAGTAAGTAGATGGAATCTAGACAGCAACTGACTCATTGAATTAATTGTTTTGTATCTTTATTAATCCTATTGTTGTCTACTTCCTGTTTGTTCCTTATAAATAAAACATAAATTATTGTAAACTACTTTTTTTGAAGTAGTAAATTGTTCACTGAAGTCACATTGTTGACTGCAGATGCCATAGATGTGATGCTTGATCGTAGATTGAACCAAGATGACAACAGAGGACTAGGTCAGGGAGTTTTAGACAATCACCCCACACCTAGCAGATTTAGATTGGTCTTTGAGAAAAGGTCGGCCAAAGCTGAAGTAAGTTACGACTTTTCTTTGGTTAGGTTTTTAATATAAGCTTCTCTGAGTATCTTGTAATGTGGCTAAAATGTAGCAGATTGCTGAAGACTTTTTGTTCTATTGCATTGTTGCAAAAATGTATTTGACATACTAAACAATTGTTAGAATGTTTTCCATGAACTAAACCCTAACCACATGTATGCTTTTTTTTTTAAAGTCAAACAAACTTAAGGAAGATTGCAGTATTTCATTTGGCTACTCAGACCTCCCTGTAACCTCCCTACACCACAGACAAAACCATTGTCTCCCAGTGACTGATTTCAATTCTCTTTTCCTCGTCCACCCTGTTTTCTGCAGTAGCTTTCCTTTTGATCTCAAATGTATATCCCGCAGCCTCTGTATAAGAAATCCTGCTGTCTCTCTTTCTTATAAACTTTGTTTTCATAGTCTGGATACTTTATATTTTGTTTTTGTTTGATTACAGCCAGTCTACCCAGAAACATCATTCCCTTCAATGCTTAGCCAGCAGTCCTCCCTGTCACTGATTCATCCTATCTTTGCCATGCCTAGAAGTCTACAGGGGAAAGATGTGGAAATGGCTAGGGAGATGCTCTTGCTGAGTGAATCCTTGCCCTGTGAGCTCCACATGCTCAACCTGAGGGTATTGCAACACAGTGATGACCAGAAAGAGGTAAACCAAATGAGTTGATGAAAGACAGGCTAGTAGGAGTAGAAGTCAATTTTCATTGTGCACTTATTTATTTATTTTAAGTTATTTTTAAGTATCAGGTAATCTCATTTATTTTTTTTTCTTATTTGATATTAAAAGTCACTGAGTTTTGTGAAAATATTCTAGGGACTATATTGAGTTATGTATAGATGTTTCTTGAAAGTGAATGTAATAATTTTTTTCATGGGTTTTCAGGTAAGTCAAGCAGGCTGTTCTTTGTGTTCCACAGGCATAATCTTTTTTTTTTGGTTACTCATAACCTTGATCAATTTGTTTGTTTTTATTTTGCTAGAACATTTGTAAGAATATTCTTCCTTATTTCTGATTTTACTGTGGATTTAGATTTTTACTCTTATAAAAAAAAAACACTGTCTTTTGTTGCACAGTTTTGCTGTTACATCAAGATAAACTAAAGAATGAGAGCAGATAAAACTTTTTGTTGTTCTTTCATTGGTTTCAGTAGAATGTTTGAAATGTTCATTTCTCTATTTTCTTGAACATGTTAGTTTGAGATGGAAAAATCTTTTAAGATTAGCAGTGCAACAGTCAGAGAGAAAACAGTGCACTAGACATTGTGTATCTAAGAACACCATTGGTCAGAATTAAATATTTAAGTAACAATGTATGTACTTTAAAATTTGGTTTTGGCAGTAATTCAACTCTTGCTAGTAGTTAAACTTTTGTAATAAATAATTTTTTAAAATTTTCAACAAACAAAAACCAGATAAGTTTTTATTCTTTTTCAGTTGCAGTATGTTCCTAAAGATACCAGCCTGTTGTTGCTTCGCAATCTTCCAAGTGACTGTAGTTTTCCAGCACCACATTTGTCTTGCTTATCTATGAATGGAAAGGTATATTTGTTTAAATAGCCACCAAAGCGGAAGTATTCATTAAACAATAGAAATTAACCATGTATAGATCAAGAACTTCCTGTTTCAGTATACTTATGGTAATGTCCTTTCTACATGACACACTAATGGCTGCTCAAAGAGTCACTGAGTTTGAATGGTTTGGAGAGATATCTCAAGTAGTTGTTAGAATGGGCTGGGTCTTCTCATTGAGCACTTCTTGGGACTCTTGTAACACATTCCTGCCCACATACATTACAAGTAAAGGTGGCACCTGCTAGGGTCTTAAATAACTGTCCACATACATTACAAGTAAAGGTGGCACCTGCTAGGGTCTTAAATAACTGCCAACATACATTACAAGTAAAGGTGGCACCTGCAAGGGGGTTAAATAAGCCAGCATCCTTCCATTCAGCTCATTTTTCTTTCAGAACTGCGGTCACTTGACCTCTGTTCATAACTGGCCTTGTCTCTACTTCACTTAGGGTGGTCAAAGGCTGTGTCTTCTCAATAGCAAGCATCTATATCCCACAGATTCCATTTAATTGTATTTACATATGTGATAGGGGCTACCAATAGGAATGATTAACCTCTCCCCCTTTCTTATTTTAGGTTTATGACTATTAATCACTAAAATCAAATAAACTTATAAGCTTATAATTTGGCAATTATGTATTTTTAAAAAGTGAAGCTTTTGCTAGTGGTTTCTGAAATATTTTGGAAAATCTATTTTGTGTGTAAAAATAATTCTTTTATTGAACTAAAGTTTCTTGACAATAAAATGTTATGTCCAGAAACTGAAACCTTTTTTTTTTCTAAACCAGATAACTTTATCTACGTTATTCTCTAATGCGGAAGTCAAAGAAAGTGTTCAAACATCCTTGACCATGAATGATCAAGTGTCCATCCTAAGTCCCCAAACAAGTCTTCAAGTACCTCCCATGGAGATAGTAGCAGTGCAAGTACATATAAACTAATGTTTAGATAGTGTTAGTTGTAGGTTTGAAATACTTTCAATGTTTCTTCTGTGCACAATGAACATTCAGAGAGATACATATCAAAAGAAAAAAGAAAAGGACGGGGTTGGGGAAAGGGAATCAGGTTGAACAAAATTCTAAACTTGAATATAAATGTAGGTTAGTGATGACAGACTGTATTACTTTATTCTATCCACTTAGGCAGCTATCATTTTCATGACCAGTTCTGACTGACTGCTTATTCAATAATAAATCTCTATGTAGTAGTCTCCCATAAATTTAGAATTGATTTTATTGTATGCAATAGCTGGTGATATTTTAATACTAGAGAACACACAAAAAATTACATTTAAAAATTAGACAAAAATATTTTAATGTCCCCAATAAAATGTTGACCTAAAAATTGATTAAAATTGTGTTTGGGTTGAAAGTTATAAGATAACTTCAGTAAAGTTTCTTCAATAATATGTATTCAATAATGGTATTTTATTTCATTTAAGGATAAAGAGTATTATTAGAAATAGGTTTACATTTTCAAATCAGAAATATTTGTGTATTCTTGTTGACTGATTGAGAAACAAAGAACTACTATGGTTGTAGAGCATTCTGCTGGTGTGTGTGTGTATGTGTGTGCTGTTACATATTTCTGTGCTTTCAATAAATTGATAATTATCTGGATGTGTTACACTGGTGCAGTCCTTGGAAGAATTGAAGGGATTGAACTAGTTGAAATGAGAACTGTCTCTTTTTAGTAGCTTTGGATTGACACATTTATTGAATTCTTGATTTTACGTTTTAACATTTTTTTAAAGACAACATTCAATTTGTTTTTGTTTTACTGGTGGTTTGCTTCACTTTTCCAACTTAAAAGGCAATTTT
Organism: Biomphalaria glabrata; assembly: GCF_947242115.1. Classification (NCBI taxonomy): domain Eukaryota; kingdom Metazoa; phylum Mollusca; class Gastropoda; family Planorbidae; genus Biomphalaria; species Biomphalaria glabrata. The sequence continues at coordinate 13,420,569 of NC_074728.1, forward strand.
AAAATATTATCACAAAACATTGTACAAATGGCAATTCTTCATACCTTGAACTATTTTACTACCTGTTAGTATTCCTCATCATCCTCTGATAGTTAATTATGTGTTTAATTCACAGTGTTCTATTCTCCATATTTATTTGATGGACCCAGCTGGTGTTTACGTTTTAGTATGCAATACTATTTGTAAATGGGTTCAAAGGTTTTCATTATATATTGACATATCACATTTACAAATGCATTTCTTTCTTCTCTTTAAAGAGAGAGACAAAGTCTAACAGGCAATTGACTCAACAAACATTTGTAACATTTCCTTATTTTCTAATCAGATAAATTATTCATAAATATTTACACAAAATAGCAGAAATATAAGCAGTGTCAGGGTGGGCTTCTAACATATATGACAGCCTCCACAATGATCTATGGAACATTCCTGCCACGTTTCATAATGTTGATTTCTATAAGGAACATACACACACCTTCTATTTGTACTCTATATAACAGATAGTAGCATGTCATTATACTGAACTTTGTGGGATTACATTAAAACCATTTACTAATATATAAGAATTGAGCTAGAGCACTGACAGCTGGATGGAGTGTGTTGTGTGGTATGCACTTTAAACTACCATCTGATAGTCCCAAGCTCAAATCCTGCCCGCTGTCATCCCCTGCTGACCTGCAGGAGGTTAGGGTCAGGACATAATCATCTTTTCTGAAGAAACATCCAAAATTTGTTAAACAATGACTTCACTATGTAGAGGAGTAAATACAATGTGAGAATATAGCAGGTTGTTTTCTTATGGATTCTTCTGACTTTCTAAATGTACCATGTGTGTAGTGCATTCATCATTCCATTCATTATGACCAGAGTTTTATCACCATATTGTATTACAAATACAAGCATAATAGACCATTCACATTAGTTTTTTGTTTTCTTTCACTTATCTAGTGTGTGTGTGTTTTTTTTATTGACTTTAGTATTCTAAGTTTGGAGGAAGGTTGGATCATTCTGGGTGTTTTTTTGTTCATTAGAGTCAGTTGATACTAGACACATTATTTTATTGATGTTTGCTTCTTGTGTATTTGATCATTTGGATTTCAGTATACTTATCATTGGTGTCTGTTTCATTTAGTCAATTTTTAAAATCTTATATTTTTGCTAGGCATTTTATTTTGGCTATAGTATACTGTAAATGCCTTTTTAATTGAAAAAAAACAACTTACAAGATACTGTTTTTTACATTGAAATAAAACTCTGGTATGATGATGTTTTTATTTATACATTGCTGGTACCTTCCAATAGCATTAACTCACTACAACCAATGGGATCAAGAAAAAAAAGGGGGGAAAAACAAATGACACCACCTATGCACTTAAATTTTTGTCATTAACTTTAAAATTCTTTTGTGCAATTTATATTTAGTTGTTTTTTTTTTAAATTAAATACTATTTCTACATTTTGTTTTTATTATTATATTTCCTTCTAGTATAAACTGTATAAACATTGTGTTTTTTTTTTAATATTTCATTCTAGTATAAACTGTATATAATTCATTGCCCCATCATCCATTTTACATGTTATTAAGCATTTTAAAAACTATTCTGAAATCTAACCTGCAGCCATTCTTTATTCTTGTTGACATTTAGAAAAGCCCCTGCTCAGTTCAGTCCTTATGATCAAAAAAGTTTTTTTTTTTTTTTCATTAATTTTGTATAGTCCAAATGACTGCTCATAATATTCTCAAGATTTTTCAGACAAAATAGTTTGGTTCTTAACATGGTATTAGATTTGTCAGTGCAGATAAATATTTTGTATTGAGACATTAATCTTTAATAATGTCAGACTGAACATGGTTAACAAGTTGAAGACAACTCAGTTCAACAGCTCAATAAAGAGATCCTCATTCTAAAGTCTCATATAGTTAAAATCTTCTAAAGCTTTTTTAAGGGATATATATCTAATAAGTCTAAATACTACTTGCTAAATAGGCATACACATTAATTAAATTTCTAATTGGTAAGTTAAGCTAGTGTCTAGTGTAGTTTTCAACACCTAGATGGTTTGTTAATTTATGATCACATCCTACTATAACATTGTCAATCTGTGCCTGAGACACACATGCTCATACAAATCAATATCCTATCACACAAACTCCATGTCCACAAGTTACATATTAAAGCTTGTCCTCAATAACACCTACTTGACCACTATCATATGACCACCAAGTTCTAGGCCACTTGAAACTATTACCATGTGATCACTCTGAACTCTTCTGTCTGTGACATCTCTGCCCTAACTAAATAACCAGCACGTCACTTGTTCCTCAAATCTATACTATGTGACCATTGCCAAGTACCTCATGATTAGGCTGCCCTCTTTAAGAATTAGTAGCTACTGTTAACACCCTGACACATCTGTGCCTGATATTGAACATAATTCATGTGATTTATTTATGAAACATTTATGTTACTATGTAATGAATATCAGAGATTTCAATGTATAAGCTATTTCATATGTTATGTATAATAAATGGACTTGAAATCATGATTGTTTTCAGATGTGTTCTATTTGTTACCTTCTATAGTTTGGTTTAGTTTCATTTAACCTACATATTCATGGCTTTGAAAGAAACACTTTACTTCTTAAAATCTGTTACTTTTATGGAAAGAGGTAGACTTGGCATGTCCAGCCTTGGAAAGAGGTAGACTTGGCATGTCCAGCCTTGGAAAGAGGTAGACTTGGCATGTCCAGCCTTGGAAAGAGGTAGACTTGGCATGTCCAGACTTGGAAAGAGGTAGACTTGGCATGTCCAGACTTGGAAAGAGGTAGACTTGGCATGTCCAGCCTGAATTTATCACATTGTCTGTGATTCAAGTGGTGTAATGATATTATAATTAATATGCTATGCTTTTATTACCCAGCATTTTTCCATTCACTTTAATGAAATATCACAGAAAATTTTTATTTTACAAAGTAATTAACTTATAACTAATAAGGGAACTATTGAATCTTCAAGTCAGTATAATTAAACTAAGGACTTCGGAGGCTCAGCTTGGCTACAGAATTGAAGTCATGATGAAAACCAGACTTTTATGAGTGATGGACTATTCCTCTCCCATGTTGGAGAGAAATAAAAGTGTTTCATTGTTGGTTGTACTGTTCTCAACTAAAACCTTTGACCCTAGACATGGATACTTCTTTCTATTCGACCTGACAGACTTTTATGCAATCTTTGGATTTAATTATAATTTAGGTACAAAAGATTAGCTGGTGGGGAGAAAAAATTTGCACCTGCATTAAATTCTGTGAAACTGCTTCTAATGACAGGTGAAGGCATGTAGATTCTCAAAAACCAATAGATTCAAGCAGATAAATTGTATCAGCCTAGTAAGATGATTCATCTAAGAGATCTGAACTGACCGATTTGTAACTTATCTTGCACTAAGGCTTTATGAATTAACCCTGACCTTAACCTTTTTTTGTAGCACCTCAGACATTGGAACTCTCAACTAAGGTATTACTCCATTATCCAGATACTGAGTTAGTGCTTAGAGTAACATTACTTTGGATTGCACCAGTAAGGTTCAGAACCATGACATATGGACAATCCATGATTCTCTTACCTAATGCCAATTAAAAAGAAATTCTTATTCTGCTGCAGAACAGCTGGGCCAGTTGCTAGAGTGCATCCATTGTCTGTTGAGACAGAAGGAGCTATAGATAGTTGTTTACTTCTACATAAAAAATAAAACTATGAGCAAGACATTCAACGAAGTGGCAATAAAAATATAGGAAGAAAATTGTTCACTTTATTTTAAATCCTGGCAGTAAAGAAAAAAAAAAGCTAACAAAACTCAATGCAACATAACAAAATATGCTCCACATGAAAAGTAGACCACATAATGATATGTGCATCCCATCTTAACTACTTGTAAGTTCTATAGTGGACAACGTTTATCAAAAAGTAAAAAAAAAAAAACAATTATTACTGAACACAGGAAATTACAAATGTTATATATACATATGAAAAAATGTTTCAATCAAATGTAAGTGAACAGAAACATTGGGCAAAGAGATTGATATAAAGTCGACTGTACATCACAGAAGTAGATTTCTAACTAAAAGAAATACCATGAAATGTTAAAAGATTGAGAAAGACAAAAAACTAAGAATGAAATAGCCTGTATCTAGATTTTATAAATCAAGAAGGGACATTATTTGTGCCAATTGAAATACAAATTTAAAAAATTAAATAATTAAAAAAATAATAAGGCTGTTTCTTTTACATTTTCAAAGTGAAATTTAACTAAGCATGAGTAAGAGAAATAGATATAATAATATAATAATATCTAAAAAATCTAATACATTCTTTTTCTCACTGAACTGTTCCTGAAGCTAAATCAGAAAATAAAATCCTAATGTTAAACTAGAAATTTAATAAATATGATAAAACTGAATGAAACAGTAATTGTTAAATTTTGATTTCCACTGTGAATTATTTGTAGAGGTATATACAATGCTTCATCATGATTATCATTTCATTAAGTTTACATTTAGCAAATACAAGGGTTCTCAAATCAACAAGAAACATAGTGCATAATCAATTTTATATCAGAGTTCAAACTATTGCTGTCATTCAGAACTAATTTTAAAAAAATACTGTAATGATTGAACTCTCTCCACATTCACTTAGGAATGACTGAGAACTGTTAGCTAAGGTTTGTTTTAAAAAAGAAAACTGTCCTAGTCCAAACCTTCTGTGTGATGGCTGGGGATGAAGATGACAGAAGATGGTTCAGACCATCCTGACAGTCAAAAAGCCATTCGTGCTGTCTTCCATTTTTCTTATTTTGATTAAATATTGAATGAAATTATATTTAATATGGACATCCATTACATTTTAAATTATTTTTTAAAAATATTTTTATGTTACCTTATTAATGAAATATGAATGTTGTCTTTTTTATTTTCATTTTTGTGTGATATCCAGTTAAATTAAAGATCACTGATGTCATCTTTTGTTTTGTTAAAATGTTCTGATAATATCATTTGTAACAGACCAAATTAAACATGAAAAAAATAACATTATTCCATATCAAACAAATATTTACATTTTTTTCATGTTTACATAATGTCAATTACACACAGAGTATAAATGCCGGATATGGTCAATTGTCATGAGGCTTCATTAATATTCTGACATCTTGGGAAAACAATGTATAGTTATTTAATGAATTTAGCTTTTTAGTTAAGTCCTAAAAGAAAAGAAACATCATTGATAAATTGTGAACAATAGCAGTATTGAACATGACACTTTATGTTAATATTGTATAATATATTTCATCATTCAGATTAGTGTACTTTTCAAATGTATGATTCAGCTATTTACTGTTAGCTAATCTATAAACTAGTGATAATTGCCTTATATTTGTTCAAAAAAATTAAAATTGTACAAGCAGACTAATACATTTTCATTGTAATAGAATTGCAGGACCAGGCATTTCATTTTTTTTCTTTTCTGTAATAATTTACATTGAAAAATACTGTTCTTACATTGAAATAAACATTTTTACATTGAAATAAACTGTTCTTACATTGAAATAAAATGGATTTCAATTACTCAACTCATTTTTGTTCTCAATATAAATAAATTAAATAAAACCTTTTCCTCTTTTAACCCCTGCTAGGGTTGAAGTTAATATTTTTCATGTTCCAGCCAGGTAGTTATCTTCTCATAGTTGGTCTTCATCCATCCAATGTTGGCTCTGAGAATCAAGCACAAACATTGTGTAGAACAATCAATTATTCAAGTGAAAAAACTGGCTAGTGTTATATGAATAGTGAAATATTAAAACACTAATAGCCCTATTGAAACTCAGACAAACCTTATAAGTGCCAAAGCATTCTCCACAGACTTGCTAGCTACTTTTGGAGTGTTTTTTGCAAATATTCTTTCAAACTGGATGGAATGACATGACAATGTATCAATGAAAAAAAAATGTCTTTGGTCATTTATTAAATATTAGAGAAATAATAAGCCAAAAAATAAAATGCATTGCATTTAATTGTTAGCATTTCATGAGTGAATTGATCTGGATAAAATATAAGAAAATAAAATTAAGTTTATTAAACATTTTGGGGTCTTTGAAGAATCTAGGTCAGCGGTTCTCAACCTCTTTAGTTCCGCAACCCCTTATATAATTTCCACAAGGCGGCAACCCCCAACAGTAAATTTTTCCGTTTACAGATAAATGTGAGTTTGCTAATGGCAAAAAGTTGTAACAATTTTTTTAAATTGTATTTGGTGTAAAATTAATGTTTGCTTGTATAATTAAGCTTTTTTAAAGCTTATTATTCAGACATGCATTTATTTACTTTTCTATTACATATTCACAATATACATGTTGCATATACATATATACATATACTTAAGTGATGATTTGACAAATCTATGGAGTACAGTTTTAGATGCAGTAAATTACATTGTTACAGAAATATTTTTTCGACAGTATTTACAAATACGCCAAATACGTGAGAAGTTAGAGCTTGTTTTTGTTAAACTAGATTAGGAATTCTGGGGATAGTCTTTGAAAGAGCACAACGAATATCATCTTCTGCATCAAGTCTACTTCTGAATTTCGAATTAATAACTAACAAGCTGAAAAACCCTGTTTCACAAAGATATGTTGTTGGAAATGGAAGAAGCATTCACAACACAATCTCAGACATTATGGGATAGGACTGCAAACATTTAATCCAATGTGTAATTGACATTGAAAAGAAATCATTTTTAGTGGCATCGCTATTGATGAGGTCAATAAACTCTTCCTGTGACGTCTGCGGAACATCTTCAACTTTGACTTCTGGCAAGTGCAAATGGGATGCCAGGTAGATTTGGAGAGTAGGATGAAATTTCCTCCCTAAGTATGCGCAAATGTTCTTTCACTGAAATTATTAAATGTCTTCCTTCTGTGAGATTTTATGTCATTTTTATTCATAGAACGCAGATAATGTTGGCAACAAATAAAGTTTATTTTGCTTTGCTTGGTTAATTTTTGCTGGCAACGTATGTTTACCAGTTATATTTTGTTCTCTCATTTTGTATGTGTAGCTAATGTGAAACATTACACTAACATGCAAGTAAAAGAAAGCTACCGAACCTGTTCAAGATTAAATTCTGTGTTCACAAAGGCGGTTACTTCTTGAATTATGTCCCTTAGTATAAATTGATCATTACTAAATCTGGAACACACACACACACAAAATGATATTAACATTCAATTATATATTTCTGAAAAAAAAAGACACACTTGATGATATAGTTTTAAAGAATTAAAATATCTGTTGTGTTATAATGTTCATAACAAAGCCTAAGTTTAGAACTGCTAAAACTTAAGAATATATAAAGAAACTAGAAACTGTAAGGATTATAATAATTGATTAGAGTGACACTATCAGTAAATTCACTAAATTTAGATATACTCCAGGGTAGAAGACAAAGTCAAGCAGCAATGATAGATAAAACTGAACTATAACTTACTGATACAAAAGCACAATCTAATAAAGATACAAAGATAAATGTACATTTCTTATTCCATAAGCTAGCACAAATCCATATAAGTGCTCTTTTATCTTTCCTAAAACTATTACAGTATAGAATGAGTTTCTTAAATGAGCAAAAAAAACACAATGGCCAAGTAGAGTTAAAGTCTTTAATTAACATGCACAACTAAGTTAACACAATTATAGAATGTAATAATCTGTTTTGAAAAATATGTTTGTAACTTTAAAGAGAAGGAAGTAAAAGATGTTCACATTTTTTAACTCAATACTTTCTTACTTGGCAATGAGATCATCCCACTGACTCATCACAAACTGCACTGCTACCATGCGTGACAAAGGTGTTTTAGAAAAGTAGCCAATAACTACACGAACATCTTGGGGTTTTATTTTGGATGGATCCAGCAGCCATTTTATGTACCTGGAAATGTTGAAGAAATAAAACAGCACATAATGAGTCCAGTTTAAAACGAAAAGGGGGGATGGGGGAGAGAATAGAGGAGAAATAATTTTTGAAAGAAAACAAACATGTCCATTTTTATTTTAAATAAATACCAAAAATTATAATGAGTAAACTTTAAAGCTTTTCATTTCTTTTTCAATGAAAAAGACAACATTGTACTCTCATGTATTCTTAGACTGAACACAACATTGTATTCATGTATTCTTAGACAGAACACAATTTAAACAAGCATACCTCACACCGTCCCCTCCACCACAACATATTTTATGAGAAAAATAATTGAACGCATTACTTCAGCAAAAGAGTCTAGGCTGCAAATGCTCAGATCTTAAAAATACGTTTTCTTTCTAGGACACTCCTAAGTCCACTAATTCTCAAGCATTTTAATTTATGCCCAAGATCTGTTCAATGTTAAATGCAGATAAAATCATTATTTCTCTCCTACATCAATTGTTTACAGCAATGGGAAACCTTTCATTTATTTGTCCTATTTTTAAAAATAAAAATGGTGGAAAATGTATTCACGTAAATCATCCTTATGTTATGCTAACCAACTAGAGTAGACAAATGAGAATGATCCTACCTCTAGATCTGGGACATAATGACTTTGACTAAGAGCTTGGCTTATGAACTGGCTTGAATCTCAGTGAAGACTGGGATTTTCAACTTTTGGATTTTTAGGACACCCTTAAGTGCACTCAACTCTAATTGGTACATGACATTAATTGGGGAAAGTAAAGGTATTTAGTCATTGAGCTGGTCACACAACACCCTCATTAACCTTAGGCCATAGAAAAGGTTGTCATTAACATTATCTGCCCTATAGATCGCAAGGTCTTAACTTCACATCTTTACTTCACCTCCAGAGCAATGAAGGTTTCTGTGTGTACACCAAGCTCTCCATCATAATATTTTCTTCACTGGCCACAGTGGTGCTCAACTTCTTGTTCCACACATAGTCCCATTCAGTCGAGTCACCTTCTCTTATACCCACAGAGTAAATGACCATTGACAAATCTGGGGGAAGTCTAAACAAAGAACAAAGTTTATCATGGGTATAAACATTACTAGCTTTAATAAAAATCAAGTAACACATCAATAATAATATAGAGAAGAAAGAATGTTGTAAAAAAAACTAAACAAATGTTTAAAAAAAACCTCAATAATATTTACCATTACTCTTAGATTTTTGTTATAGGCCTAATTGAAAGAAGTTGTAACAGTGACTGTCTGATAGACCAATAAGTTATTGTGTGCATACTAATGAGGAAAATTGATAAACTGTAAACAGGTCAACAAGGGAACTAAGTTAACTAAGAATAAATAAGCAGACACTACATTACACACATAAACTGTGGTTAGACTGCTTATCATTGATCAATGGAGGCTGACCTGGCATCATGCTTCATCCAATTTGCAAACATAGATTTGGCATACTCCACAGCTTTATCAACACCAACATCACAAGCTAATGACAGTATGACTCGGCGTAGATATCTGGACAAAAAATAACAAGTCGAATCATAAATCACATATGCAGAAACAAAATTTTATTTTTTTCGGTACAATTAAAAGGATAAATCAGATATTTAAAAATAACTAGTATAGAATAGTCAGCATAGACTCACTTTTCTGGTAATTCCCCTTTGTCAGCAGTACCCACCATTTCAAATACTGGAGCCACCAATTTTTTCAAATATTGCTAAATGAAAAAACAAATAGAAAAAAAAATACAGAGCCATTTCTCATAGAACTTTAGGCTTCCCCCCCCCCCCCCAATATTTACTGGCCATTAAAAAGAAGTTGTAAAAAATATCTTTTATGTTAATCATTAATGATTTTTGTGCTTCTAAAATTTTGTAGTTTGCCATTATTAAAATTTTCTGAGTAAAAGTAATAAGTATTTTTTTTTGTTGCTTTTTACAGTACCTTTTAAATTTAAAATGATAACCAATTTAACAGTCTAATAAGGCTACCTTGATGATTCAATTTTGAACTTTTTTTTTTCTCAAAAAAGTATTTTCTTTTAAAAACACACCTAGATCTATAATATACTGATACCTATTAATTAATTAATATTTTGAAATGATATGTATATTATTTGTGATAATTTTTTTGGTCTTTGTTTTTCTCTCTTTTATGTCTGGTCTTTAAAGCATTTCCATGGGGCACCTCTGTTACGTTGATCACCTTTCAGCTCACCAAAAAAAGGCTCATACGTAATATGTGCCTTGCCCAGCGAAACTGTTGCTTATAAACATTGCCAAAATGTCAACAGACTAAGTGGATTTAGATGCAAAGAAAAAGTGAAACGGATGGAAACAGAAAGGTTAAGATAAAAAATAGCAGGTGTAATCAGTGGGTATCTGATGTCTATGTTTTATACCTGTAGTTGAGTGTAGGCTGCATTGTAGGAGATCATTCCTTTCAAGAATTCAATGGAGTGAAGGAAAGACTCCCAGGGTATTGAACTTTGTTCTTTACTTAAATATCTTGTTAAATTCAATGCCACATTGTAGTCTAACACATTGGCTCTGGAAGCAGATGAAAGAGAAGCTCATTAATTACATGACTTTGGACAATGAGAACAAAACAACAAGTGACACTTGTACATTTAACTGATTATCTAAGTGGATGCCACTTCCCTCTATGATTCATAATCTTTTATGAAAATGTAAAAATGTATGTGATGCCCATGTCTTGTTTTCATAAAGAGAGTGACTTATTTTTATAAACACACCAGAAAAATTAAAAATGTTTAACACAACTTTCAATTAAAATCATACATCCAGGACACACTTAAAACTATTACTTGAGTACCATCAAACCAAAAAATAAAGTGGTATTATATGTTAATTCAGCTAAACTCCTTCTCTAACCTAGCAAATGCAAAGGCATCTCCAATAAGAACAGCCCTGTTGGCTTCAGGGAAAACCTGTAGATTAAAAAGCATGAAATATCAATATTAGAATAATGGATTATCATTGTGAAACAAAATTTAATAGATAATACAATATTAAATGTACAATTTATCTTTCTGGTGCATACAGAAAAGGAGTATCCTGCTTAAGATACAAATTATTAGGTAACTTTAAAGAGCTATACAACTAAGAACAAGGGAGACAATCTCAATCTTTTTTCTTTTCATTTAACTGGGATTATCAACTATACAAAGCAAAAACAATTATAATATTGTGAGCAGGTCAGGCAGGCGCAAGTGGATAGAGAGAGACCTATTCTCTGCTGCTCAACATTAAATTTGACCTAACAGTAGGCAGATGTTTGCGCTACTGGGTGGGCTCAATCTGTGACACCTCAGTCTGCGACCAAGGGGCTAGAGTCACCTAAGTAACCAGACAACTAGACTAAACTAAACTAACTAAAAGAAAGCAATAACAAACTTTAGTTTACGATAAATAAAACAAAAAGAAACTTTATTTACATGGAATCAAATAATAATAAAATATAATATATACACTAACCACTATAAACTACCCTCTAAATCTACACCACAACAAACACTAACAAACTAACCAAACCAACTATCTAACTAAATCACTACAACTACTACACTAGACCTAGATCTACACAAACACACTACAATAAACTAGTCTAGATCTACAATATCCTACTATTACACTCATAACACTAACACTAAAACAAGAATATCTTATAAATCCTTAGGCTCAGTACCTTACTATTCACTAAGAACAGAACTGAGAAACAGACTATAAATATAAAATATAACTAAGTTTACCAAGGCAAGGCATAAAAAGAAACAAAATAACACTAGATTCTAGCTTCCCTAGAATTAGAATAGATCTAACAACAGTAGTTATAAACAGCAGCTCAAAGCAGCAGTTAAAAGCAGCAACACAGCAGTAATAATAGCAAGCCGTCCCAGGTACAGGAATAAAAATATAATTAGACGACAGACCACAAATATCTTCAGCTGTCACACAGACAGATATGGTACTGACCACTGGTCAACTGTACACTGAACTGTTTTAAAACAGCGTGGCATCACTTTTTATACACAAAAAGCGGAAGTAGAAATAATAAGTTTGGCACTAGCCTATAAAAATAAAATATATAAAAATATAGCTCAGGGAGCGCAAGCTCACAATATAAATAAAAATGTTAAATATATCTATTTCTATAATAAAAACAATGATAGGTAATGTTGAGATGAAACATCACAAAGAAGAACAATTCTCTAGAACACTAAACAATTATTAGAAAATTAGGAATGTTTGGTAACTAGGACTATTGAATGGCCAACACCATAACATCACACTCATAATATTTACCAAAGTTAGTCCATTCTAGTGAACTTACTGTGTGATCCTCTAACAGTTGTTTGGCCAACAAGCTCCACATCTGAGAACTGTACATCACTTTGTAATAGCCAATAAACTCATAGTTTCCCAGAATCCACTTGTCATTAGGCTCATGAATTGTTGCTGTTCCACACAAGAATGACAAGAGTTCAAGCTGATAAAGTTATTTTCTTTAAGTACAAATATAAATGTTCATTAAAAAAAATATTAAAAACTTTTGGACTTTATTACACTGACAATTTTAGAAAGAGAACTAATATACACTTTGCAATATATCTATTTATATACAAATATAAAATATGCTTATTTATTCAGTGTAAATCTTCTATTGCATAAATTACCTGAAGTGAAATTTAGCCAGACAGTTTTTGGTTTATGAGACTGTCTCTGTGTGACGTAGGTGAAGGGGATATTCCATTTGTATCTTAAAGAGAAATATAAAATTCATTTTATTTACAATTTACCCTCAGCAAATTTCATAAGATAAAGAATAAAATTATTCTCCTTTTAGCATTTCACTTCTGTTAGCTAAGATAATTTTTTTTAAGTCCGTACAGGCATTATTGTTTTAATTATTCTTTTCAAGTAGTTTACAAGCTATATATAATACAGTAGACCACCTTAATTGCATAGTCGCAATGCAAAATCTTTTTAAGAAATTAATCACGCTATGTGAATAAATGATTTTTATTATTTTTGTTAAAGTTAAGTAATCAGGTGACTTATGCAGTTCAGCTGTAAGCAATTAAGTGGCTTTCATTGTATATTTACTCAGCTGAAGCGTTGGTCTCATGTTCTTTTTTAATATCTTGATCCAGTAGAAACCTAGTCTGGTGTAAGATAAAATGACCATCTCCTTCCTCTATAGTTACCAGTGGATAGCCCATCTGGCAGGTCCAGGATTCCATGATACGAGCAACATCAAAAGTATTGTTAAAAGACTGGTTTCAAAGAAATAAAAGGAAGAGTAAACAAGCAAAATATAAACATACTTTAAAAAACAAGCTTATCAAAGGGAAAAGAACTCCACAATTATAACTATGTCTCTCTATAATGTAGTAGTTATTTACCTTTTCAATTTCAAACAAAATAATAAATAATTAATTATAAATAATTGTTTTAAGTTTTAACTTGATTCTAGAAAGGGTGTGGGAGAAATAATGTGTACAGTTATCCAAGGGGACACAACCCCACATACTGAAGGATTACATTCCCTTGTTGGTATCAAACAAAAATAATTAGTTACAAGTAATTATTTGACTAGTCTGTTAATTTTATTTTGATTCATGTATATTCTAAACATATGAATAATTTTTGATAGTTTTAACTTGATCTGAGAAATATGAACTTTGTAAAAATAACACACCATCCTGAATTAACATGAAGCTTTTGGTTCACTCATTGTAGATCTACCCTAAAAAGACTTTTTAGTCACAAAAGAGTAGCATAAGGATTTTTTTTTCACAAATAAATGCTTTATGTGAACTAAGTGCTTCATTCTAAAAACAAAGTAAACTCTAAAAATATAACTACAGTTTTAGCTGTTTTCTAATGAATATAAACTAGATATTATTGGCCGACAGATGTATTATAGACTTTGTTATAAAGACAACTGGTGATAAAATATACATACTTCTGTGAGTGTGTCCCAAAGCTGTGACATTCTAGCATTTTTGAATTTGTATTTTTGAACATAGCGTCGAATTCCATCTCGGAAATTATCAGCACCAGCAAAGCCAGTGATCATACGTAATATGGCCATTCCCTATAAAACAGAAGACATTAGCTCTTATTTAAAATAGAAATCTATATGAATATATTTAATCTATATGAATATTTTTATCTCTGTAGGTGATAGAGGAACTTTACATTTTTTACTCTGTAGGTGAATATTTAAGCCTTTTTTTCATGGCTATTTTCAGAAACATTACTTAACCATACAAACCATACTGAAATTAAAAGTGAAAGACCTAAAAAAAAAAAAAATTATCTTTATGTGTCTGCATGTGTCTAGTTGAGAAAAATGCTGGCTACCCAAAGTAAAATACAGCATGTGTCTATAGCCTACTTAAATACTTTGAATTAGCCTATAAAAACACATACATATATATATATACTAACACACACAGCACCCAAACTTCTGAACTTAGAGTAACACAATGCTATTGACATTAACACTGTGTTAGATAGCTAGTTTAGTTAGTTGGGTTACGCACTTTAATGTACTGACAGTGAACGGATATTTTAGAATGACACATAGACTTTGGGGTTAGAGGTTAAGATTGACATTTAGGAATCAGTTATCGCTAGATTCTCAAGGGGATAACATCGTTCTATAGTGACAGACAATACTGTGGCCCATTCTGTAATAAAGGTTTGTTTGTAGTTCACCTTGAGTCACTTGGTCATTTGAGTCTGTGTTCCTGTTTAGTACCTTATCTATATTTGTAACGTGTGCATGAGGAACTCGCAGATTGAAAATACATCATACAAGGTACGCACGCACTTAGTCTACATAACCATCTTTAGAAATACTTCAACTACATCTGACTACACATGCATCCGTTACAACTGCCAGTCTTGGACTTGAGGGTGTGCAAAACTTCAGACCACAAAGGAGCTTAAAGTTGAACTTAAGGGGCCTCATGATTTTTTTTTTCAGCTGGGAAATATGAATCTAACCCAACTTCCTTCATATTCAAGATAACATGTACGCTCCAAAACTTAGCTTTTATGGTTCAAAGCTAATTAGACTCCATTTTAAAATGCTATGTGCACCTATTTTCAGCAAATATTTTTTTTTGTCTGAATAATGCAATTCTGCAGCTCAGAATGCAGGAGATTACATTGTGACCAGAACTTTATCTGGAGCTGGAAGAGGAAGCTCTAACAGGATTATCCTTTTTACAATGCTTATGTTAATTTGTAATGATGGTCTCTCCTTTATCAGTTAGCTCAGGCCATCAAAACATTAATATTACAGTTTCTACAGTAAAACATTTTAATGAAACAATTGTGTATATATCCACTGACACATATTGATATTCAGGAGAGAGAATACCCACTAACAACCTACCTTACTATAAGAGATAGAATCAAAGTGCTGTGGTATTTCATCAGGGTCAATGATATGGGAAGAAACTGGGTGGGAGGTGGTCAAGGCATCCTTTACCATAGTAGACAGCAAATCAACAACTTGAAGAGCAAACTGGGAATAGAAGAATTGAAAATGTATCTAGCTTCATTCGTTTTCATATATCTTTTTTTTCTAATTTAGCATCAAATATAATAAACAATCAATACTGTCAACAACAAAATCTACCTTGGCAGTTTAAAATGTTGTAGGCTGCCTATTTTGTTCTAGTTCATTTGTGTGTCTTTATTTTACAAGCATATTTGCATAGCAGAGGAGCTCCTTAGAAAGAACAACTCAAACATTGGCTTACTATTGTAAGCATAAGTAAAAAAATATCATTGCAATATGGCCTCCTTCATTTGTGAAGGATCATCTCATGAGAATGTGCTAAATGCCTGAGCATTAGCTATGGTCGGAATTATGTTGCTCACAGATCAGTTCCCCCCTCTCCACGCAGCTGATGTATCCAAGGAATGGCAAGTGCTGATACAGTTTGGTGTCAGCGGAATCACAGGCTCTGCCATGGTGTAGCACTGTGTGCTGCAAACTGCCTAAGGGTTGCTGGCTCCTGATTTTTTCTCAGGGTTGACTCCCAAAGCCTTTCCCATGATTGGGTATAGCTGCAAGGCAGCAGAGGTTTAAATTCTCATAGTTTTAGAAATGCTGGGTTATTTGTGTACAGTAGCTCTACTAAATATTGAAAAATCTATTTAAAGTGGCTGTTAAAAAAAGTTATAAAAGGTTCAACAACTCATTTCTCTCTGAGACAAGATTTTATCACTGCTGTCCTTTAATGTGAGACAAGAAATTTAACAAAATGTGTGTGTGTGTTTTGTTGAATTGTATTGAACTATTGCACACCCATTGCTTTTCTTTTTTTAAATTAATGTTCATAAGAAACCAAACGTCGATAAAGTAGTTAATGTATAAATAAAACAAAATGTATTGTTTCTTTCATAAAGTACTAAGAATGAAATTATTGCACAAGATGAAATTTAAACAAGATTACAAAGAGAGTTTGTGTTACACAAACTCAGAGGCGGCCCCCGTCGAAGTCGGATCCCTGTCGGATCTGCATATTCGCAAATAATATTCAAGAGGTGATTTAATTTTGATGGTCAAAAGTAATAATGTTTCAAAGATTCATTTGCCGTAAATTTAAATTTAAATTAAATAAAAAATAGTAGATTAGTTTTAGTATATTAAAACATTACAATATTGATCAAAACGTTTGGAAATGAAAATCTACACTTTTTTTTACACTTTAAGTTTAGAAATTGAAATTCTACATCTTAATCTAGTCTATTTTAGTCTAAACTAGATCTGGAAATTCTAGATCTAGAATCTAGAATAATTTTAATTAGAATATAAATCCAGATCTAGATATACTGTAATAAAAATCTAGATCTAGTTTAAAAAATCTAGATTAGATCTAAACCAAGATATCATTCCTTTTTTAAACGCGAGTCACATAACGAGGCTTAATAAACATTACTATACCGAGTTCTTTTTTCATTTCATTTAAAGAATTCATTCCATATGACGTCAAAGGAAAAAAAAACACTACGTCACACGGCCTAGCTAGACTAAAAATCGCCTTCATCATTACCAGCCATTTATCGAGTGTTCATAGACTTTGGTGCACCGAGTGCGTTCTTTAAGCATTTCATTTAAAGAATTCATTCCATATGACGTCAAAGGAAAAAAAAACACTACGTCACACGGCCTAGCTAGACTAAAAATCGCCTTCATCATTACGAGACATTTATCGAGTGTTCATAGACATTGGTGCACCGAGTGCGTTCTTTTAGCATTTCTTTTAAAGAATTCATTTCATATGACGTCAAAAGAAAAAAAAACACTACGTCACACGGCCTAGCTAGACTAAAAATCGCCTTTATCATTACGAGCCATTTATCGAGTGTTCATAGACATTGGTGCACCGAGTGCGTTCTTTTAGCATTTCTTTTAAAGAATTCATTCCATATGACGTCAAAAGAAAAAAAAAACACTACGTCACACGGCCTAGCTAGACTAAAAATCGCCTTTATCATTACGAGCCATTTATCGAGTGTTCATAGACATTGGTGCACCGAGTGCGTTCTTTTAACATTACATTTAAAGAGTCCATTCATTTGACGTCAAAGAAAAAAAATTCCATTACCTCACAATAGGCTAGTACCGGTACCATAAAAAAAAGTCTTTATTTACACGAGATATTTAACGAGGGTTCATAGACATTGATGCACTGAGTTCTAATAGAATTTATTTAAAAAGGATCAAAGCCGCATTGTTTTTGCGTTTTGTCTGTCAGTCGGTCTGTCCGTCATCTTGATATAAAAAAAAACAACAACTAAAAGTTATTAAAAATTGATTAACCTTTATTTTACGTTTCAAAACATCGCAATAATTTTAGGTATGAACACAATTGAAAAGTTTATATAATAGATTGTTCCGGATGTTTGTATAAATAGTAAAAGAAAAAGAGAATTTCAGTTAAATGTAATACCGTTAATTAACTTTTTGGATGGTCTCGTATAAAAATTAGATGCACTACAGCCATGTGGAGAGATTTTCATACCTTACTTTGGTGTTTGGATTCTGTTTTCCTTAAAAATCGGAACATAATATTAACGATAATTAGATTTTATAATTTTATAATGTTTTAGGTAGAAAGTTAAATGTACTGTAAGAGAGTAGTGAGTTAAATATTTTTCATAAAAATCCGTAAAAACATTATTTCGTAAATGAGAAGATTATTTGTTTATTAATTAGAAGAGGGAGTTCAAACAATTATTTGGCGTTAGTAGATTTTTAAATAAATTCGGAAATTTCTGGCGACGATTTGTAAGAAACAAAATCCGGAACTTTCTATATCGATTACAAAACTTCTATGTTATGTTTTAGCAAGAAAAATAAATGTCTAAAAAGTAATTTTCAGTAATCAATTCAAGTAAATTACTTTTTTTTAAAGCCCTGAACAACCTATTGTCGATATTTCTAAAATTTGTTTAAAGATGAAAATACGGAACAATGCGATATTGATAACCAAATTATAGTGACGCATTGTCAAATAATATAAGTGTAATATTAGTAAATTATGCGATTTCAAACAATCATTAGGCATAATTCATGCTTTATAAAACAATATCCGGAACATTTTTACACTTAATGAAATATAAGTCAGTATAGAGATTTTGATTTAGCATTAATATGCTATTTACATAAAAAATGGAACAACATATTATTGATAATGTGTTTTTGCAACGTTTAAGCATGGAAATTGAATGTAATATAAATTAGAAGAGCAAACAAACATTTGTTGGGGTTGATTAGTTTTGCACAAAAAAATCCGGAACAATCAATTTTTAGATACTTAAAACTATTGAGATGTTACGGGAGGAACATTAAAGTGTAAACAGATTTTCAATAGCTTTTAGAGTTCTAGTTTTTTAAATCTAATCGTGACGGACAGACCGACCAACAGACAAAACGCACAAAATAATCTTCTTTTATTTGGATGGGGGCACTAAACAAAAAATAAATAAAATCTGATTTTTTAAAAAAGTTTAAGGAATTGGTTTAGCACCTGGTCATGTAGCGACGTTACGTTACTGCACGAAAATCGCTGCATAAAAAGTCCATTAAAAAAAATGTGCGTGATATTTACATACAAAATGCATTATTAGCCTTTATAAACAAACAGAAATGTTTTCTTTTAATTTTAGCAGCTAGTTGACCAGAAAAAACATCTTTAAATATTATTTATTTTTGTTGTAAACATTTCGTGTACATTTTTAAAATATATTTGACTTAGTGATACTGAAAATACACAAAAATTGTCCATCTTTGTTAGCATATTGTAACATTGCCTCCCTTACATTTACGTAATTGTTTTAGAATTGGTGTATTTTTATGAAAAAATCGCTTGCATAATTAATTTTATAAATTAAACGGTTTGCTTTTAGAAAACCAAAAGTAGCCGTTGCACCTAAACTTTTCAAGCCGCATTTAATGATGAAATAATATTTTTCATATCTCTTCTAGTTTTCGAGATCTGAGTGTGACAGACGGACAGACGGACATTTTGCACAAACCTAATAGCGGCTTTTTCCCCTTACGGGGGCCGCTAAAAATAACTGTGCAACAACATTCTGTTAGCTAAATACATAAGCCACTTAAACAACCATACACATAAACTTACAGAGTAATGGCCTCAAATGGACTTACTGACCATGTAACTTAGATTTGATTTTATGGCATGTGGTCACAATTTAGGCCATGTCATTAGAATTTAGTAGGCTTTTATTTGTCATCATATACGATACAATATCAAAGTTCTACTTACAACATTCCAGGTAGGGTAAACATGGTCCATGGCCAGGTACATCAACAGACTGGCAAAGCCTTCATTGAGCCAGAGATCATCCCACCACTCCATTGTTACCATGTTTCCAAACCACTGGAATTAAAAAATTCAGACACATTAGTTTCACTTCAACTCTGTAGTCAATGTTTCATCAAAGACATTCTTATCATTTATGGTTTAGATCATATCTTGAAGTTGTTGTGTTTGTTAGTTTAAAGATGCTTGTGCTAATGTTGTTTTTCCAAACATAATTATATCAAGGATTTAGAAATAGATAAAGATGTGGGTGCAGATAAAGACGTTGACTGGGGTGTAGTGGTGGATATCTATAATATTGTTATAAACCTGGTGGTGGCACAGATGGGGGTAGTGGTGTGGGTGTAGTCAGCCGACGCAAATCGCCCCAGGCCAGCGCTAGACGAGCGGTCAACCGTGACGAGTTACGACGGTCAGCCGAGACGAGTGTCAACACGGCGGTTCGGGAAGGATCAACGGCGGTCCGGGAAGGATCGACGTCTTGAACAGAACTCAGGTAGTCATCTGACCACCTAGAAACGTCGAGCGACGTTCTGTCTGGTTCGAGAAGGCCAGTAGGGACCCTATATAAGAGCGGAGGTGTCGCAGTCAAGACGGTTCACGGCAGGGGTTCAGAGCCCGGTTCACTACAGTCCGGTCGACTACAGCACAGTTCAGCGGTGTGGTTCTGTACGGAGCATTACGACGGTTCAGTGCGGAGTACTGTCAAGTACAGTTGAGACGGCTGGCGTCTTGATCTTGGTCTGCGATCGAGTCCGACACAACGAGCCTAGTGTGTGAAGTCAGTCCTGAACTGTTGAACCCAGTGCAAGCCCGGAACGAGACGGAGAGGCCAGTGCAAGAGTTGATACTGCGGAACGGTGTTATCGGAGAGATATTTGTACAGTGTACGTGTTGCCAATTGTACAGTATTGGCTGTTATTTATTCAACTATTAAAGTGTTACGTTACTTTGGAGCCCTGAGTTGTCAAGTTCTTTAAGTTGGTGGTGTATGGTGCAGTTTGCAGAGAGCCTGGATAGTGAGATTCGTAACAATATAAAGTAGAATGTGAGGTGTATGTATGTATGTATGTATGTATGTTACTTATAAACATCAAAACCGCTTGACCAATCTTGATAAAACTAGGCAGGAATGTTCCTTGGGTACTAACTTAGACCGTAGTGTATGTATTGTAGCCCTAAAACAAACTTAAGACCCTAAAAAAAAATAAAGTTGTCCGACTCTATTACAGCTATAGTATTTTATGGATCTAGGCCATGGTTAACAATGTTGACATGAGAAAAGATCGAAAGGGTTTAGACCTAGATCTAATTTTAAGAAATACACTTTGCGCACATAGTTTTTTACTTGGACACATGAAAATACAAACGAAAATCCATCGCTTTCATTATATAATAAAATTAACCTTCAATTTTGTGTTTCAAAAGCATTTTTTACATAAATTAGTTCCTGATATCTGTGACTACAGATTTCCTGGCGAACATTCTTTCATTAGACATTACCAATTGGTTACACATTAACACATCTCTCTACTGAGTCTATTCCTAGGTCTAGGTCTAAAACTCTTATTGAACTCTAAGGTGATAAAACTTCTTTTCGCAAAGATAGTTTTGTGCTTTAACACATAAACATACTAATTATTGTCCATTCATTTGATATTTTAATCAATTTAACATTCAAATTTGTTTTTCTAAAGCATTTTTAATACATTCGTTCGCTGTTCGCTAAAGTTGCGTAGCCGTGTTGAGATAGGCCTATATTCATTCATGAAAAAGGTCACGCATGCGCAACACAGAATGAACTCTATAAAAGCCAATTTTTAACTCTAGATTAGTGTAGATTTAGATCTATGTCTACCTCAAGATCTACTTTATACTTTAACACATGAACATACAAAATTAAATCTATTTATCTCAAATTTTAATCAAATATATGTAGGCCTACAAGCAAATGTTTTAATTTGAAAAAATGGATTTAAGCCTATTAGCTATTTTGATTTGCTAGCTTCATTCACACTATTTTTATATTGACACATTCGCTTTACTTATTACATTATTATTTCGTTTAATTGTTTACAAAACACTCTCAGTGACTATATCGACAGTAATGCGCTAATAAAGACCCGCGGGTCGCGGTAACATATGTCTAGTATATATATATAAAATGTAGATAAAGATGAAAATTACAAATGAAGTTTAATGGAATAGCATGGAGTATAGTTTTCTTTTGAACATTTGTTTTTACTTGTTTGAGGTTTTTACAAAGCTTAAATCAACTCAATTTATCTGTCCAGTAAAAAGTTTGTGCACATTATTTCTCCCACACCCAACTTTGGAACAAGCTTAACTTTGGCACAATTAATTCTTTTATCTGACAAAACAAAAATCAAGTTAAAAAATTTATTAATTAGTTAATTAACTATTGGTAATTAATTTTTTTGTTTGATATCTCAAACAAGGGAAAGAATTTGTACTTCACTGAAGTGGTGATATAAGCCGAATTAGTCCCCTTTATAGTTTGTTGCTTTAAAGTAATTTTGAAACAAACTATAGATCTATACAATCTTCTGTTTTCATATGTACTTCACAAGCAAATTGGTTAGCAAGTCAGCTTGTGGAGGCTTGAGCCATGAGTTCAAATTCAGGTTGTTTCCCCTTTTTATAGTAAATGCTTTTTAAAAAGCAATTACTGTAAAATTCATCCAGATATTTCTTCCCCCCCCCCCTTTTTTTTCATTTTCCCGAATGAAAAGATAAGTGATAGTATCATAGGGAATCGAGAAAGCTAAATGAATGAAAGCCTAGAAAAAAATAAGTTAAAATATTTATAATCACACAGATTAATTAATGTTGGTCTAGCTCTATTACAAATTTAATTACGACTGATCCAAACTAATTTAAACAATCACAGTTACTAGAGTTTGTTTGTTTTTTGTGTTTTTTTTTAACTTTTCTTGTTAAATTTATAGTAGGCCACCAGATTTCAGCATCAGTGTAAAATGTTGATTTCTCCATTTCACATTTCTTAATATAATTAGCACCATAGCTTTTTTTTTCAAGAAAAAAAAACTTTTGTAGGTTATATGTGAATTTCCAGTGCCTTTTCTTTATAATTAAATAGCACACTTTAAGTTTAATAGCGCGACTCTTGCACTCTAATACAATAACACCAGAGTTGTAATTCTTTTTCTTATAAAATATCTTTATATGATATAGCAGGAATCTATTTCCACTCTTAACGGTGTTAAACGATGATGGTTAGATCTAGATCTAGACACTATAGTGTAAAGTGTAATCTTAAACTTAAAATTTAAAACTATGAAATTCCAAACATTCTTTTATTTTTTTTTTATTTATTTATAAAATAAATCTATATTATAGATCTAGAGGGGGGGATGAATATTTTCTTTTTTTTTTCTTTTTATTTTCAAGACCACAGTTTCTCTTAAGAACAATTAAAGAATCATAGATCTATCTGGATCTATTAATATAGACATTTAATATGGTAAATCTTTTATTTACGATTTCGAAGCCTCCACAAAAGACTTGACAGCAGGAGCTCTTCACTACCCTGAAACAACGTAAGATAGGTATAGATTATCTAAGTCTATTAGACATAATGTATTGGCCAAGATTATCCCCAAGGAGCTAGATTATGAAGTACGCAGACGTGAATGAAAGGTCAGGCTTATCTCCTAATACACTAATGTGGACAGCTACTAACTGGAAGAATGGAGAAAATGTGCATCCGCGTCACAGAACCCTCAGGGTGCTGGTCAAGGTCTTAATTAATTTGTAATTATACTTAGTAATGACATTTTTTAAATGGAGTTCTACAAGATCTATAACTATATCTAGTCTAAATCTAGTATTACATTCAACTTAAGAATACATAAACTCAATGCGTACCGTGTGTGCGATTTCGTGAGCAACAATCAGGGTGACGGTAAACTTGTCATGACTTGAAGACACTTGCTTGTCGTACAACAAAGAAGTCTCCCGATAAATAACAAGCCCCCAGTTCTCCATAGCACCGGCAAGAAAATCTGGCACAGCCACGTGATCTAGATGTGTTCACAAGTTGTGGCATTAATATAGTGATCTAATACCATTAGAGCTTTGTGTTCTATTATTTATAAAACTATTACAACAACATGTCTGAAACTACGTAAAATGTCAGTTATTAAGAGTAACAAAAAAACTAAAACAAATTAATTTCACTTATCTTGTTCATGGTAAACCAGTAACACAAACTAAAAACGCAAAATACCTAGGTATTATAATAAATGAAAAACTGTCATGGAATCCCCATATTGATGAAACTATCAAAAAATCCAACAAAGCATTAGGGTTTATTAAAAGAAATTTCTATAAATCAAATAAGAACACAAAACTAAAATGTTATTTAACCTTGGTTAAGCCAATAATAGAATATGCATCCTCTGTGTGGGACCCCTCAACTCAAGAAAACATTAAGAAACTGGAACAGACACAAAATAGAGCAGTGAGATTCATAACAAACGAATATTCACATTTGACTAGAGTAACACCTTTAGTAAAATCACTAAATTTAGAAAGCCTTCAGGACAAAAGACGCAAAAGTAAAGTAGCAATTATACATAAAACACTAAACCATAATCTTCAAATACAAAATCAAATTTAATAAAATACTCAGAAAGACACAAAGATGAAGGCACACTGCTCATCCCATATGCTAGGACAAATTTGTACGCAGACAAATTCTTCCCTATTGCTATTAGAGCATGGAATGGGTTGCCTGAGCTAGCCAGGAAAACCATAGACTTGGCAGAATTGAAGTCATTGGTTAATATGCATGACTGAATGCATGACGCGTAGGACGTGATCATCTTCTTTTTTGAAGTAACGTCTATATTATATAAGATATAAGATACGGAAATATAAAGAGGCTTTGGCATAGGGCATGAAACATGTGAGGCTTTAAATATATATATAAGGTCTAGGCCTGTACACCTATTTATATATTTAGACCGACAATCATGGGGAAAAAGTTTTTTTTTAATCTAAATGTCAGCTTGTATAAGTGCTCCTTCTTCCCTAGTGCCATCAGAGAATCAACTTGGAAAACAAACGACTTAGCAGAGTTATTGCTTACTATGCATGACTAGATTGACACATGAAATGCGTAGGACGTAATTATCTTCTTTTTTGAAGTAACGTCTGGAATATATAAGAATTTCCTTCTGTTGTAGATAACTAACCGCCAACCCCCCAAAAAGAAGAAAATGAACTCTTGATTTTTGCAGTGTTTGATTCACGCCAACTTGAGAGTACACTCTAAATCATTTTTCAATAAAGATTTCTTCTCAAATCTAGACTTTCTCTTGCCCTGTATCTAGCAATTAGAATTGAAGCGAGGCGTAGCCCATACTTTGATAAAAATTCCCCGGAAATCATTTTAAACTAATGCATGCAAACGATGTGTAGTTCCTTATTGTGTAAAGAGTCCGTATCTCGGGAGTATGGAAATTATGTTCAATGTATATGCTTAAAATTAGAGACCACACAATTTCTGATTGATAATAATCCTGAACTACTATTGATTGTTTGTATGTTTGTTTGTTGTTTTCTGTCACTATTAATATGTTGCGACCAAATAGAATGAGAGAATATTGCCTCTTTGAAAGTTTTTCGATTTCTCTGTTTCTGCCTCAAATGTTAAAAACATTGTCGTCACATTGTTAAATGATTGTTAAATTATTGTTAAATGATTGTTAAATGTGTATTTAAAAGACGATTTTTGAGTAGTTAATTCGATTACAACTTTTCAAAATTTGTCCCAAAATATTAAATAAATTAACAAAGACAATAAAAAAAAATCGTAGATTGCTATTAAAACATAAAGTTAAACTAACCAATAACAGATTTCATAACTTGAGCGTAAAAATATTTTTTAACATGAAGTTTGTAGACTCTACTCTATAATAAAAATAACTGTTTACCTGCTTTAGGAACTACATCTGGGGTGGCAAAATATTCTGTGAAATATTTGTACGTTTTTATACCAAAGTCCAGAGCATGTTCCGTTTGGCTGTAAGCATCCTCTCTTGCCCACATTCTGAGCTGATACAAGGCATAGTATTTACTTATACAATCTTTGAGACAATACTCAATATTTACTTATACAATCACTGATAGAAGACTCAATATTTACTTATACAATCTTAGAGACAAGACATAGAATTTACTTATACAATCTTTGAGACGAGACGCAATATTTACTTATACAATTATTGATACAAGACTCAATATTTACTTATACAATTATTGATACAAGACTCAATATTTACGTACAATTATTGATACAAGACTCAATATTTACTTATACAATCATTGATACAAGACTCAATATTTACTTGTACAATCTTAAATAATGACTATGTGTAAAGTCTACAATGAATGAGTTGGAAAATTAAATCAATGCAATAAAGAGAAGGGGGAAAAATACATTTCTTTGAAATAAAATAGTGGAAAAACTAAATTGTTTGCTATTTAGAAAATATTCCAGTGTCCATATTTTGTTTCTGTATTCAATTTACAGGCATAAATGTAAAAAAAAATATTAAAGAATGACTTTTGCAAATTAACAATAACGATTTTTTAAGGTTGTGTGGATGTCATTTTGTTTTTCTAAAGCTACAAGAGAACATCTTACAACTTAACATTGCTCAATCAACTAGATAAATATTTTATATGATCCTACATTCTTTGATATTTCTTTGTCTTCAACATTCAAATTTTTCTTTAACCTTTAAATTTTGTATTTTATACAGAGTGTTTTACTTGAAGATGACTTCATGAATTTATTTTGAAATAGAAATGTAATTGTAGAATCATTAATAAACATAAAAAAAACACAACTCACTAACTTGAATTTAAAAACACATCTCCATAATCAAGTGTGTGACTTTACCAGTACAGACAGTAGCCAGTTAACAGGTAAACAGAAACACAGTTTCTATGTCCCCACCTATTGGTCGACCAAATCAGTCTAATTATTCTAACGAAAGTGAGCTCACACAAGTGATCTGTTCAGGAACACCTGGATACCTTCAGAGAGCACTTGAAAAAAAAACTTCTTTGACATTGATTTATTGCACGTCGCCCAAGTTAAGATTTAGTCATTTGTTCTCGTTTTCTTGTACAACATAGACTTTAACATAGACAACAACATAGACATCAACATAGACATCAACATAGACCTTGTTTTAAACTGTTGCAACATTGGCACTGAAGGAGAGACTTAGTTATTTCCCCGTGTAAATGTCAAGTTTCTTCATTGACAGTACATGTAAGGAGATACCATAGCTCTAAAGTCTTCTGAACAAATATCTAAGACTGCAGTTCGTGTATCATTTGATTTTTCTTGGTAAAAACTATGATAAGTTCTTTAGTTTTTGTGACATTCAGTTCTAGAAAGTTCTCAGTGCGCCAGTTTATAAACTCTTCTATCGATACTGAGTTTCGTCTTCTGAAATAAGACCGACTATGGCAGTATCATCAGCGAATTTAATGAGTTCAACTGAGTCATAAATGCTTCTTATATCATAAGTGTAAAGAGTGTACAATACAGGAGAAAGTACACAACCTTGTGGAGCACCTGTACATAGTACTCGAGTTGACGATTTGGTGTTGTTGACTTTAACATACTGGGGACGTTGGGTTAAAAAGTTTAGAACCTATGCTTGTAGCCCTACGTAAGGGCTGACATTCAAGTACACGGCAATCGTGGAAATCATTTTTCGAAAACCCCAACTAGCCAAATAGAAATGGATGAGCACCGTAACAGTTCCAGACGTAACATTCCTTCTTCATTTGGAACGGAGCTGCTGCTGCTACTTGTAGGCTACAGTGCAATATTACAGTTCCACTTTATCTAAGCTATTACCAATTGTGGGCATTAGTTCACTAAGCATACTTTGTGCCACTAACTTCAAGACCTTCGCCTAATAAAAGGTCTCTCGAAAATCTTGTTTTTTTTACTATGTCCCTATTTTGCTATTTTCTTCATCGGGCCAGAAAACAAAAACCTGGGCGGACACTGTTCTTGAAAACGGTTCTAAAGATTTTCCTAGAAATCTGATAATTAATGTAAATCACGAGCTAATTGGTCAAAATGGGAAAACTCTGGTGACCGCAATAATGTTTCAAAGTATAATAAAAAAAAATCATTACTTTGACGTGATGTTTCACTAATCTATATCATGACCACATACGTTTGTTTCTGCATGTATTCATTAAGAGATAAATAATTAAATACATTTTACACACCGTGTTCTAAGTCTGGATCCACAGACCTATTATTAGAATTTTATTAACTCTGCACTGATCTATGCATGCGCTTAACTACGACTTTTTGGACTATCCGAAACGTAATTGTCATAGTTGTGAGTCCCTTGGGCTCGATCTCATCTCAAAGTAGCGAATTTCAGAATTTTTATAAAGTAAATTTTAAAAGTTATAAGTTTTGTTTCTAAGATGAACATTGATACTGATCATTGGGAAGACATTGCCTTCGATCGCACTAGTTGGAGAGAGACGGTGAGCTAGAAAGCTATGGACAGCGAGAAAGCATGGGCCTCAGCTCTTGAAGAAAAGCGTGCCACACGGAAAATGGCCAGCTCCTCTACCACCAAAAGTCACTCTACCACCAAAGCAAAAGCCACCTTGACCTGCAATATATGTGAACGGTAGTGTCTCTCCAAAATAGGGCTCCACAGCCATATGAAAAAGTGTTCGAGATGAACCATAGTCGTTCTACGACTGAAGGAGGCCAATAAATATAAGATGTTTCTTCTCTCATTTCAAGACTATCCCTTCATCTCATAACTATTCGGTTCATCTCAAGACTACATTATTCATCTCAAGGCTACGTGGTTCATCCCAAGGCTATGTGGTTCGTCTCAATGCTAGGTATTCATCTCAAGGCAAGTGTTCATCTTAAGACTACATGGCTACAGGGCTATATGGTTCATCTCAAGGCTAGGTGGTTCATAATGAAGACCTCATGGTTCATCTCACCGCCACAGTCTCGGTTGACATTGCCTGTTAAATGTTCACCTCGGGTTAAGAGGGTGAAAAGACACGTGAAACTCCTGATATAGAAACAGGAAGTAGAATGACTAAATTGACTTTGAGTTCAGTCAGTCAAGTGGTATCCTTTGGGCAAGGCAGTCAAGTAGTATCTTTTGGTCCAGTACGGACAGTAGTGACTTAGAGAGTCAAGTAGTAATAATTTTAAGTTAAAAAGTATCTTTTGGGCAGTCGAGGCCAGTGGTCACTTGAGACATGTATTTCTAGTAGTTACTATTCTGTACTATTATTATTATTAAGTATTTGTTACCCGCTGTGATGCGGACGTTGTTTGTAGTCTATTTTTGAGAATTTGACATGTTGGATATATTTGATACCGCTGTTATGCGGATGTGACTTTGTTTCTTATTGGATTATGTAACCGACAAGGAGTGCAGTATTATTATTGTTATCAAATAAACTTTATATTTTGTCTGCTGAAACGAACTTAAGTCAATCTGTAGTATCTATGTTTGTCACGTGTCAAGTGTGACTCCAGGAAGCACGAACCCAACATTCGCAACACATTAATAGTAACCAGTCTCAATAGTAATATTAAAATATACGTTTACACTCACGATTACTGACTTGGTTTATCTCAGTTTTTATCTGCCTCGCCTCAAGGCTACATATTTCCCATTAAGGCTTCCATGTCTTACCTCATACTTCTTATAGTCGCTATCAAAGGTGAAGTTCCTTGGCTTTAAATCCGATACAACTATTGCCACCAGATAGGTAGACATAATAGGCGTGGTCTCGAACTGCGTCTCTTTCCACTGCGAGTCAATAGTTCGTGTAGACATCGCAGGCATGTTTGACAGGGCCGTATAACCTGAATTGAATGAATCAAAAAGGACAAATAGTGTACATTGAAAAGTATTTGGTCCGTAAGCCGTTTCCGGACAAACTATCTATTATCTATATTAATAATGTCTGTCATAAATCTCGCCTTACAATTATCATTAGAATTAAACTCTGCAATATTCAATTGTACATTTGCTGGGCTTCGTTGAAGGTTTTGGGTGTCCCGGGCAGGAATCCTGGTGAAGAATCGGATTTTTAATTTCGGGATCTTTAGGATGTCTCTGAGTCTACCAGCTCTAATGGGCTCTAATATTATTTGGGGAAAAGTAAAGGCGGTTGGTCGTTGTGCTGGCCACATGACACCCACGTTAACCGTGGGCCACAGAGATTACCTTTACATAATCTGCCCTAGAGATCGCAAGGTCTGAAAGGGGAACTAATTTTTTTAATCATCATCATCATCATCATCAAACTCCATTTGAGTGAGGGCTTGAGAGGCTTAAATTCCTTTCTTGCAAAAGCCATGGACAGAAACCCTGCTGTCTTGCGTAGTGTATACACGTGCATACAGGTCAACATGTATTAAAATGTAGGATAGATAACATGTGTTTGTTTTTTTCAAGACGTTAAAAAGCTTTTAGCGAAAGCTGCTCTACATTATAATGTCATGTTTGTAACCATGAATTACAATTCTAACTTTCGTAAAATACATTAAAAGCTGTAAAAACGGAAAAAAAAACGTTTATAAACTAAAACATTTTGGAGCTCAAAAGAAGTAATGAAGTGCTCTTTAAATTAAACAATTTATTTACTAAATTTCACTATAAGTTTGTTCACATAAGAAGTTTATTCAAGTTATTTTAAGTTTTTATAAGTTAAACTATATATATTCCGACATCGGTTCAGTTGTTTACTATCAGGTGATATTGACCACCGTCATGAACAGTCTCGAAATGCCAAATTATACTGCACTATAAACAATGTGATATCAAACAACAGGCTCAAGATGTCTGTCTGGTTTAAAGTTTGAACACGTTATTTCTCCTACACCCATTCTGAGATTAAGTTGAAACTTTGCACAATTATTCATTGGCGTAGACAATACATAAATCAATAAAAATAAACCAATTAGTTAATTAGCTATTCGTTATTAATCATTTTTAATACCAAGGGAAACTAATCTTTCAGTACTCACAGATATAGTTAAATATGTAGTATTTCGTCCCCTTAGATAAGTGTTCACGTTTATTCGATCATATCGCAATTAAGGATACCTCATTTGATGGGATACCTTAGACTTGTAGGTTTCATAGGAAGCGTTATGTGTATTATAAGCGCAAAATATGTAAGACTGATTTACCTAGATCTTATCAACTACCGTACGGATTCACATAAAACTTCGTACATAGGTTCTTTTTACTTCTTATGTGCTTGCTAAGACGCGGTTTTGAACAGATTCCAAGCCTGAATACCACAATTCGCAAAAAAAAAAATTAACAAAAACTTCTGTATTTATTTAAAGCATATTTTCTTTCTTTTCCCCAAAAATATTAAAAGTTCTTTGGTGCGAAACACTTGAAAACGTTAAGCTTACAAACGTAATTGAAATTTTCATTTTTTTTTCTCGAGAACATGCGTGGTCTGTATATGTAAAAAAAAAATTCATTTAAAATGAGAATTCTATATAACAACATAAGAACTAATTCTAGACCTACACTAATGTTTTACATCTAGAATTAAAATCCACCGCAGGGTAAAAAAGAGAAAATAATAGTGGTGGGGGTTCAAAGAGATACAGAGAAGACAGAGCGAAGGAGAGAGAGAGCGAGAGAGAAGATCTAGATCTATATGAATTCTAACTCTATAATTCAAAATCCAAAGAACTGCCTCAGTGAACGTGAGGGTCTATTCAAAGTGTGTGTGTGTGTGGAGGATGTTTTGATTTATACAGTTCGTTGTGAAGTGGCTATTGGGGAGGATGTTTTGCTTTATACAGTTCGTTGCAATGTAACTTTTGGGGAGGATGTTTTGCTTTATACAGTTCGTTGCAATGTGGCTATTGGGGAGGATGTTTTCATTTATACAATTCGTTGCGATGTGGCTATTGGGGAGGATGTTTTCATTTATACAGTTCGTTGCGATGTGGCTATTTGGGGAGGATGTTTTGATTTTTACAGTTCCTTGCAATGTGGCTTTTGGGGAGGATGTTTTCATTTATACAGTTCGTTGCAATGTGGCTATTGGGGAGGATGTTTTCATTTATACAGTTCGTTGCGAGGTGGCTATTGGGGAGGATGTTTTCATTTATACAGTTCGTTGCAATGTGGCTATTGGGGAGGATGTTTTCATTTATACAGTTCGTTGCGATGTGGCTATTGGGGAGGATGTTTTCATTTATACAGTTCGTTGCGATGTGGCTATTGGGGAGGATGTTTTCATTTATACAGTTCGTTGCGATGTGGCTATTTGGGAGGATGTTTTCATTTATACAGTTCGTTGCGATGTGGCTATTGGGGAGGATGTTTTCATTTATACAGTTCGTTGCGATGTGGCTATTGGGGAGGATGTTTTCATTTATTCAGTTCGTTGCGATGTGGCTATTGGGGAGGATGTTTTCATTTATACAGTTCGTTGCGATGTGGCTATTTGGGAGGATGTTTTCATTTATACAGTTCGTTGCGATGTGGCTATTGGGGAGGATGTTTTCATTTATACAGTTCGTTGCGATGTGGCTATTGGGGAGGATGTTTTCATTTATACAGTTCGTTGCGATGTGGCTATTGGGGAGGATGTTTTCATTTATACAGTTCGTTGCGATGTGGCTATTGGGGAGGATGTTTTCATTTATACAGTTCGTTGCGATGTGGCTATTGGGGAGGATGTTTTCATTTATACAGTTCGTTGCGATGTGGCTATTTGGGAGGATGTTTTCATTTATACAGTTCGTTGCGATGTGGCTATTGGGGAGGATGTTTTCATTTATACAGTTCGTTGCGATGTGGCTATTGGGGAGGATGTTTTCATTTATACAGTTCGTTGCGATGTGGCTATTGGGGAGGATGTTTTCATTTATACAGTTCGTTGCGATGTGGCTATTGGGGAGGATGTTTTCATTTATACAGTTCGTTGCGATGTGGCTTTTGGGGAGGATGTTTTCATTTATACAGTTCGTTGCGATGTGGCTATTTGGGAGGATGTTTTCATTTATACAGTTCGTTGCGATGTGGCTATTGGGGAGGATGTTTTCATTTATACAGTTCGTTGCAATGTGGCTATTGGGGAGGATGTTTTCATTTATACAGTTCGTTGCGATGTGGCTATTTGGGAGGATGTTTTCATTTATACAGTTCGTTGCGATGTGGCTATTGGGGAGGATGTTTTCATTTATACAGTTCGTTGCGATGTGGCTATTGGTGAGGATGTTTTCATTTATACAGTTCGTTGCAATGTGGCTTTTGGGGAGGATGTTTTCATTTATACAGTTCGTTGCGATGTGGCTATTTGGGAGGATGTTTTCATTTATACAGTTCGTTGCGATGTGGCTATTTGGGAGGATGTTTTCATTTATACAGTTCGTTGCGATGTGGCTATTGGGGAGGATGTTTTCATTTATACAGTTCGTTGCGATGTGGCTATTGGGGAGGATGTTTTCATTTATACAGTTCGTTGCGAGGTGGCTTTTGGGGAGGATGTTTTCATTTATACAGTTCGTTGCGATGTGACTATTGGGGAGGATGTTTTCATTTATACAGTTCGTTGCGATGCGGCTATTGGGGAGGATGTTTTCATTTATACAGTTCGTTGCGATGTGGCTATTGGGGAGGATGTTTTCATTTATACAGTTCGTTGCGATGTGGCTATTGGGGAGGATGTTTTCATTTATACAGTTCGTTGCAATGTGGCTTTTGGGGAGGATGTTTTCATTTATACAGTTCGTTGCAATGTGGCTATTGGGGAGGATGTTTTCATTTATACAGTTCGTTGCGATGTGGCTATTGGGGAGGATGTTTTGATTTATACAGTTCGTTGCGATGTGGCTATTTGGGAGGATGTTTTGATTTATACAGTTCCTTGCAATGTGGCTTTTGGGGAGGATGTTTTGCTTTATACAGTTCGTTGCGATGTGGCTATTTGGGGAGGATGTTTTCATTTATACAGTTCGTTGCGATGTGGCTATTGGGGAGGATGTTTTGAATTATACAGTTCCTTGCAATGTGGCTTTTGGGGAGTATGTTTTGGTTTATACAGTTCGTTGCGATGTGGCTATTGGGGAGGATGTTTTCATTTATACAGTTCGTTGCGATGTGGCTATTGGGGAGGATGAATGTTTTCATTTATACAGTTCGTTGCGATGTGGCTATTGGGGAGGATGTTTTCATTTATACAGTTCGTTGCGATGTGGCTATTTGGGAGGATGTTTTGATTTTTACAGTTCCTTGCAATGTGGCTTTTGGGGAGGATGTTTTGGTTTATACAGTTCGTTGCGATGTGGCTATTGTGGAGGATGTTTTCATTTATACAGTTCATTGCGATGTGGCTATTGGGGAGGATGTTTTGGTTTATACAGTTCGTTGCAATGTGGCTTTTGGGGAGGATGTTTTGCTTTATACAATTCGTTGTGATGTGGCTATTGGGGAGGATGTTTTGCTTTATACAATTCGTTGTGATGTGGCTATTTGATTTCAAGGAGCTATATATAAATAATGAAAAAAAAAAAGTGTGTAAAAGGTAAAAGTCTAGATCTATAACTAACGAAATTTTAAAAAAAAATCATGCGTAAAGAATGGACTGATTTGCAAATAGTGGTGTCCCTTCGAACTGTTTCATGGGAGTAGAAAGACTTAGTCAAGGGTCAAAACAGTGTGGGAGAGTGTTACCATGCGCAGGGTGAAAGATTTTTGCTCGGCCGGAAAGCAACAAAACGTAAATGTAATAGTTTGATATTCAATTCAAAGAAAAGTCAGAGATTATATGTAGGACATTTTTGGTTGTCAGAGGGAGGGAGGGCATGGAGAAATGTAATACTAGAATTCAAGGGCAAAAAGAATGTCTGGGGGGCTGAGGCTTTATGCGTTCCAATTCAAGTGTTTGATAAAAAAGAGAAGGTGAGAAAGAGAGAAAGAGAGAGTTCCGTTTTTAATTTCACGTAACAGAAACAACAATTCACGGGCTAAAAAAGTATGCTCGTGGAATCGTTAAACTGAAGGCCGTTTTATTGGAAGTCTAAAAAAAGACAAAACAGAAATGGTGGTTTCCGGTCAAAATAAACAATTTATGGTCTCGAAACAAATCAACGAGCATATCCGGTGTGTACTGCTAGTTGACTAAATGTGTAAACTATTTTCAGTATATATATATATTATATTATTTATATAATTATAACTATTTTATACATGCAGAAAGATAGATATATGGAGACAGACAGAAAAAGAGGAGGTACTAATCCATTGTAAGAAACTAGATTCTTCATCTAAATTTAAAACAAACGTTTCTCGTAGATTGTCATTGGATTTTTTTAAAACATGGACAAAATGTCTTGGGAAATGAACTTAAAAAAATCTCAAGTGCAACGTGTCGTGTTCCAACTGACCTCTCTGGTAGGTGATGGAGATGTTGAATGTGGCTTTGAAATCTGGCTCGTCAAAACATGGAAACACTCTTCTGGCATCAATAGGTTGGAGTTGAGACGTTGCCAGGTAGCTGGGGAGACAATAGAGAGAAGAGATAAAGCACACACACACACACACACACATACACAATTAAACATTATTGGGTTAAAAGTTGAGCGAGAA
Organism: Biomphalaria glabrata; assembly: GCF_947242115.1. NCBI lineage: Eukaryota > Metazoa > Mollusca > Gastropoda > Planorbidae > Biomphalaria > Biomphalaria glabrata. The sequence goes on from NC_074728.1 coordinate 13,456,180, forward strand.
AAGATACGAAAAGTGGGAAGAGATGGGGTAAAGATTCAGAGTGATAATAAAAATAAGAGAGAAGAGGAAAACTTTATGGCGAGAGAAATCAGGGCTTTAAAAATATAAGAGGGAAGAGGAGAACTTTATGGCGAGAAAAATCTGGGCTTTAGAAATAAGCCTAAAAAATATAAAAATTTGGGACCCCTCAACTCAAGAAAACTTTAAGAAACTAGAACATAAATTTTTAATGTCGCTCTTATTTTTGAAAACGTTTTGTTAGTTTCTTCTTCAAAATAAATTTAAAATAATTATAGTCATGTTCTAATCAGTTGTTTTGACTCATATACGAAAAGGATAATTTTAAAAAAATAAAATCTCCCTATACAGAAAATTAGGATATTCTATTTGTGCGCGTTTTTTATTGCATTTCCAACTTTTCCTTTGTTCTTCAAAAGTATCTTATGTTGAGAAAAACGCCGTGAGATTTACTGAGGCTTACCAGGCACGTTCAAACACGTTCAAACCCAGAGAAGAACAGAACAAAAAAAAATGAAACCTCACCAAGGAATTCATAAAATAAAAACAAGGCACGTGAACGTTCAAAAGTAATTTAAAAAAAAAAACACAAGGTTACAAAGACAGTTTGTGTGGAAACACAAACTCAAAATCGGCCCCCGATGTGGTCCACCCAGGCAGGTAAAAAGGCAGGTTTCAATATTTCAGAAAAAAACTTCACAATGAAATTCTATGAAAGACAAATGACAGAGAAGAATGGAGAAAGAAGGTTAACATATCTTGTTTGGTACCCCAGTGGTCCAGCAGACAGGAAAAAGGTGAATGTGAAGTTAGATGTGAACCTGGCCTAACTGATGTCTTATAATGAATATCTAATTGATCAAATCCTCAAGAAAAAACATTTCCGTAAAAAAAAAACTCCTTAGTTGAGTGCTTTATGGTAGTACTATTGAACTGCAGTTCAAGTGATAATATGAAAAACTACTTATAAATTGTTGTTTTAAATTATGTGCAACTTATATGCATACTAAATATACTTTTTCTCTTAGAAACAAAAGTAAACATTTTTTGTGTAAATGTAGTAGTTAATATGACAGAACGTATATAACTTTTTTGACAAAAATCTAAAACCATTTGCATAAATGTATTAAAATTATGGTAAATAGCTATGGCCCCTACAAAAGAGCCTACAGTGTTTGTTACTATTAATAGTGAATAGTTGTAAAAATGGTGTATTTTTATGGAAAAACTGCTTGCATAAATGATTTAAAAAATTAGATTTTTCGCTTTCAGAAAAGAAAAAAGTAGCCGTTGCATCAGATATTTTCTAGTTTAGGAGATCTAAACGGGACGGACGGACAGAAATTCCACACAAAACTAATAGCGTCTATTCCCCTTTCGGGGGCCTCTACTAAACGCTTGTTTTCAGCGCACTTGTATCAATTAGTTTGGATAAGTCATGTAATTAAATTTGAAATAGATGTTGACTAACAATAAAAAAAAGCATTTATAAAAATAATTTTTTAAAAAAGGTGAACGACCTCAATTCGGACTAGTAGGCTAAAGCTTTCTCGGGCTTTTCAAGCCAACGCGGTAACCACTCTACTAGCGAAGAATCTATGAACATGGAAGATTGTATAGATTTGTGTTTACTAAGCCTGAGACGGCAGTCTAATATAAAGGAGACTAATTCAGCTAATACTACCACTTCAGTCAAGTAAAGCTTCTTTCCCTTGTTCAAGATATAGAACAAAATAATTAATTAATAATAAATTTACTATAATTGTTTTTTTGTATTCATTCTTGTGTAAAACAAATAATTGTGCGAAATTTCCGCTTGATCCGAGTTTGGGTGTCGGAGAAATAACGTGTAAAACCTTTTTACCAGACAGACACAAAGACAGACGGACAGATAGACAGAAACACAGAGTGAGTTGATATAAGGTTAGTAAAAAAAATCGCTCAATATTATTGTTATATATATCTTCCCTTTCGACTGTGATGTTTCGTGTTTTCTTTCTGACTTGTTTAGGCTCCCGTCATGGGCGTAGAATTACGATAAAATCCACCCAGATATTCCTTTCTTTCTTCCCCTCCCCCCCCCCACCCATTTTCCCAAGTGGTCCAGATAAGTGATAGGATAGGATCATAGTGTATTGACTACTATTGAGAAAGCTAAAAGCATGAAATAGCGCTAAATGAAACAATTGGTAAAGTATCTATCTCTCTCTATATATATAATTCTCTTCATGGCTCAAGAGTTTCTACACTACATAAAGGAAAGATCACGCTTTTATTTCTGCAAGTTGGGCGGATTAGAGTTAACCTACGAAAATCATACCAAAAAAAAAGACGGGCGGGAGGAGAACAAGTAGTATTCGCCCGTCACAAAATAACAGGGCCGGACTTAACCGTTGTGACAAAGAAGTCATTACTATTAGATTACTATTAGATTACTATTTTTTATTTCTACCCCACGTAGTTTTAGTCTCAAATGCATAAGCCGTTTTTTATTTATCGCGCGTAGGATTGGCGTTTTTCATATTGAAGGACACCCCAAAATGACAATTTTTGTCTATATATTTCAGGAGATTTGTATGAGTTTTCGAAAGATTTTAATAATTTCCGGACATTTCCGGGACTTTTTTCGTATATTTTGCAATTTCAGGAGATTTCCAGGAGGGAATTCTGTTATAAGTTATAAAATGGTTTAATTTTATAATTTATAACTAGGACTAGTGCGGGTCCTATGAAAGTGCGGGGCCCACTGCAGTTACATAGGTTGCGGTGGCCTAATGCCGACATTGCAAAATAGCGGCGTATCTTACGCCTTGGGTTGACTATCTCTATATATAATTCTCTTCGTGGCTCAAGAGTTTGGACAGCACGTAAGGGAAAGATCACTCTTTTATTTCTGCAAGTCGGCGAAAAAAAAGAGAGGAGGGGGGAAATAGTATTCACCCGTCACTAAATAGCAGGGCCGAACCTAGAAGATCTATGGAAAGATCACTCTTTATTTCTGCAAGTCGGACTAGAGTTATCACACGTTACTTTAGCGGCGAAAAAAAAGAGGGGAGGGGAGAACAAGTAATCTACTCTGTATTTACCCGTCACTAAATAGCAGGGCCGGACTCAACCGTTATGGGGCTCTATGCGAAACGGATTTGGCGAGGCCAAGTTTGAGTAGGGATACGGATAATAAGTGAAAATTAAGACTTTGTATTAGAAAATACATTCGTCTTTGCATTTTATTCATTCTTTACTACTTACAGAATTACTCTACGAGCCTTGCGTGTAACAAAGTCATACAGTATATCATAAAAGTTCTGTATCCTACATAGATCACGCTCAATAGCAAGAATTACCAAATGTTTCAATCTATCTTCGAGAATTGTTGACCTCAAGTAATTCTTAATTAGTTAGAGGCACGAGAAGCTTCTTTCACCAGATTCCACAATTATGGGTATTGCATAATGCCGTTTTTTTTTCATCGCGCTTAGGATTTTTGTTTACCATTTTGAATGACACCCCAAAATGACAATTTTTTGTCTATATCTTTTTTTTTGAGTTTTCAAATGATTTTAATAATTTCCTGATATTTCCAGGACTTTTTCGTATATTTTGCACTTTCAGGAGATTTCAAGGAGCTCTTGGTAAATCAGAAGGCTGTGGGAATTCTGTTATAAGTTATAAAATGGTTTAGTTTAATAATTTACACCTAAAATTAGCGCGGGTCCTTTGAAAGTGCGGGGCCCACTGCGGTCGGACCTGCAAAATAACGGCGTATACTACGCCGTGGGTCGACTAGTTATTAATAATCCCACTGATTTATTGTTATTGGTCTAAATCACAGACATGGAAATCCCTAACACTTAACAAAAATATCGTGAACACAAGTCAAGATTTAATCATATTCTTATCTTCTTTATTATTCTACAATATAAATCCTTGGACCTGATCACTGATCATCACAAATTATAACTCAAGCCGTGGACGATAAAATATGAACATTTCAACTGTTATTATTTACCTTAAACCTACAACAACAACAACTAAGCCATTTTTTTTTTACTATCAAATTCGAAGCGGTTAAATTTACCAAAAACAATTATTTTTTTATTATTTTTTTTTTGCGTAACTTTCTTTTGTTCCAATTTTTACAATTCCTCTATTCAGTTTGCCAATTCAAAATCCTGGTTGGGTGGGTGTTCGCGATTCTCGAAAACGGCTCTAACGATTCTAATAGAAATTTGAATTGATGTATATCTTTGTGAGAAGAATTACTAGTTATTTGACAAAACTGGGAAGGCTCTAGTTTTACCGTTATAATTTGTCAAAGTATGAAAACATAATTTAAATTTGCGTAGACTAGAAACTATTAACCATGAACGTACTAGGTCTTCTGCAAGTAAGCCTCTTCTCTCTTATTCAGTATTAAGATCTCAAACTTAATAGATGTTCGATTACATTTTGCGCACCGTCTCCTAAGTCTTAGATCTAGAGGTTTATCATTATGATTTTAAAAAACTCTACTCTGAATTGATTTATACATACGCTTTACCAGGATTTGTTTTTCGTAGGGAGGGGAGATTAGGTTGGGGTTGAAAATATGACTTTCTTTCTAATTTATCATTCATTACTAATTAAGAGTAAAGTATTTGCTTTTATGAAACAGTCATCAGCTTTTGATTGTCTGTTGTATTTCTTGCTTCAAACTGTTCCGCTGATCCTCAATGTTTCACGATTTTCTCTCTCTCAATTTTTTAGCGGCCCCCGAAAGGGGAAAAGACGCTCCTAGTTTTGTGTGGAATGTCTGTCCGTCCGTCTGTCCCGTTTAGATCTGGTAAACTAGAAAAGAGAGTGAAAATCCGACATCATAATATTTTAGATTTTAGACCATTCAAAGTTCTGATGCAACGGCTACTTTTTTCTTTTCTGAAAGCGAAAAATCTCATTTTTAAATCACTTATGCAAGCATTTTTTTCATAAAAATACACCACTTTTACAATTATTCACTATTAATAGTAACAAACACGGGAAGCTCCTTAGTAAGAGACGTAACAATGTACCACATTTTCAACTCATTTAAGCAAATGGTTTTAGATTTTTTGTCATTTTTTTACATTTGTATTGCTAAGTTATGTAAGTTCTGTCGTACTAACTACTACATTTACACACAAAAATGTTTACTGTTGTTTTTAAGAGAAAAAATCTATTTAGTATACATACAAGTTGGACATAATTAAAAACAACAATTTATTAATTAGTTATTCATATTATCGCGTGAACTCCATCGTCACTTGCAGTGATAAAACACTGTACTAAAGGAAATTTTTTTCTTTTACGGAAACTTTTTTTTCTTGAGGAATAAGAGATTGTCCCTTTACAAAACAATTAGAGCAATTATATATTCATTATAAGACATTAGTTAGGCCATGTTCACATCTAACTTCACATTCATTTTCACCTATCCTATAGTCTGTGGACCGCTGGGGCACCATGCAAGATCTGTCGATCTTCTTTCTCCATTCTCCTCTGTCATTTGTGTTTGATATAATTTCATTCTGATGATCTTTCTGAAAATATTGAAACCTGCCTTTTTACCAGCCTGGGTGGAAACTCTAGACTGATCCAAAACTAATTGATACAATTACACTTAATATAAGCTTTTATTTTTTAAAAGTATTTTTTATGTTATTCTTGTTATTAAAGATTCTATTCTATTTCTAAGCACCTGGCCCTTACACTTTATGGTCATCATTCTCACTTTTAGACTTTGTGGTTATATGGTATACCCTGATTTTTAGACTCTTTGATTATCAGCATGGCTCTTAGACTCTGTGGTTATCACACTGGCCCTTATCTCACACTAGACAATACTCTCTAGTACCACAGACTTAATCCGATGCACGCACGGACGTGACTGGACTCTTAAGCCGAGGCCGGCAGCAGTCGTCCAGGTTTGTTTTTTGGAGTCCACCGAATATCTGACGAATGAATGTGCGACAACCGGAGGGTGTCGATTGTCCATTTTTATTGGTCTTATTTAAATGTTTTTTTTTTAAAGGTTTATATTTGTTTATTTTAATTTATTTGAAACGAATTTTTTTTTTATTAAAATGAGATAATTTGAAAAATTCTAAAAAATTTCAAATAACAAAATAAATAAAACACGAATATTATATTCTAGAACATGTTTAAAAGTAACAGCCTCTCCGTTCAATACTAAGAAAAACAATGACAGGGGGGGAGGGCAAATGTCTTAAAATCTGAACTCAAAATAATAATATAAAACTGTTTCTTATGCCTTTTGTTCCAACCACAATTATTCATTACAATTGGCAAGACGTGAACCAATCAAAAATTAACCAATGACTGGAGATTAATTATTTTGTTTGTTACCAACAAGGGATATTAAGCTTTCAGTATTCCACGATGCGGCTAACAGTGTGTATTACAATAGAGCTGTGTTCTACAGACTACCTAAAAGTCATCAACAGAACCTGACAGTGTGTGATACAATAAAGCTGTGTTCTACAGACTACCTAAAATTCATCAACAGTACCTGACAGTGTGTGCTACAGACTAATAATAATAATAATCTTTATTATCCGTAAGGAAATGTGTGCATTTCACCAAATATAATTATAGAAAACCAAAATATACATTCACACCAGGCTCAATCATAATTTACATGCGAAAAGTTAAAATCGGATAGTTTTTATTTAATGATTTGATTGCCAGGGGAGACAAAAGAGTGTTTGTGCCTGTTTGTCTTGTATCTCTTTTGTGATGGTCAAATCACAAAGTCCTGACCCAATGGATGATTTTGTATTTCTAGAATCTTTTTAGCTTTTTTATGAACTACCTAAAAGTCATCAACTGGACCTGAATGTGTGTAGTACCGTGTGCTACCTAAGATTCACCAACTCTCTCACCCCAACCCTCTTAGGTTTCGGACAAATCAAACTGCACGTACACCTTGTAGGAGACTTGCCACATTTGAAATACATGACCTCGTGTTGAGTCATGTTGGTTAAAACTTTTATAGACATTAAGAACAACAAATCAGGAGGAGAGCCCCCAGAGCATCGACAATGATATTCTCTTGGGCTGCCCCTAAAAGGTTCAGAAAGGGAACATGCGCCATTAGCATTTCGAATCTCTTTCTCTGAATCCCTGAACATTGTCTTGGAGTGGAATCGCCTGAGCGCATTCGCTTCTCGAGTCAAAAGAGAAACATGCTATTTATAAATGATTTCTGAAGAATTGTGCATTTCCAATTACAAAGTCAGCTACGTTAGAGCCAATGCGCAGTAGGATTGCATGCTGTTGAGTCTCATTCACAAACAAATGTTTACGTCTGTAGCAATACTTTACAAATATTCTTGACATAGGAAGTATGGAATGAAATAAAAGAATTATTATTAAGAAAATTGTGTCTGGACTACAAAGTCAAAACTCGAACATAGTAATACATTCCAGGATTATTTCTTTTTTAAAGTATAAATGCACAAAGTTTTGTTTTAACAGTGGATTGAGACAAAACAACTGTTACAAAGTTTATATTGTATTATATTTCTCCCACACCCAATCTCGGATGAATACACAATTTGGCACAATTATTTCTTTAACCTGACAACACAAGAATCAATTTAAAAAAATTAACCAATTAGTCAACTATTGATAATTAATTTTTATCTCGGATAAGGGAAAGAAATAGTACTTGACTGATAAGGTGGTAAAAGTTGAATTAGTCGCCTTTATATTTTGTAGAGAAAAAAGTTTGAAACTAACAATAGGTAACTATAAAACTTTCTATTTTCATAAGCACTTTCCAGACCTTAAGTTCGAATATAAATTGTTCAATTATATATATGTATATATATGTATGTATGTATGAATATGTGTGTGTGTGTGTGTGACAAGTGATAGGATCTTAGCGTATTGAGAAGCATGAAACAGCGCTTAACAATTGTTAAAACTATTTGTAATCACAAAGGTTTATTATTGTTAGTCTTGAGTCTAGATCTATTACAAATTTTATTACATCACTGATCAAAATTAATTGATACAACTACACTACAATAGTACAATATAAGCTTTTTATATTTTAAAATATTTGAATATTTTCTTGCTTCAATTTGAAACAATCGGGACACGTATTTACCAAACATTGGTCATGGGATCTCAAACTGCAAAGAGCCTGGCCTTTGTATTGACCTTTTGTTTTCAATAGTCTCCTATAAATGTGTTTGTGAATGAACTTGAAATGGGTTTGTACTAGATCATTTACACGTTTATGCAAGCGCTGTACCCATGTTAGTGTCTCTAGTTGAATGCCTCATTCCTTCACACAGCTTTGGACGTGAAGCTAAACGAGTTATGAGAGCTGGCTTTGGAGGGAAAGAATATGTCCCGTGACTCGGAGCTAAACGAGTTGTGAGAGCTGGCTTTGGAGGGAAAGAATATGTCACGTGACTTGGAGCTATTTCAATCATTTTGTGGTCCCCTAATTTTATTGAGACTACCATAAGAGCACACAGACGTTTGTGGAAAGGGTAGCGACTAGCAGTGGCGTGACTAGCAGTGGTGTGACTAGCAGGGGTGTGACTAGCAGTGGCGTGCCTAGCAGTAGCGTGACCAGCAGTAGCGTAACTTGCAGTGGTGTGACTAGCAGTAGCGTGACCAGCAGTGATGTGACCAGCAGTAGCGTGACTAGCAGTGGCGTGACTAGCAGTGGCGTGACCAGTAGTGGTGTGACCAGCAGTAGCGTGACTAGCAGTAGCGTGACTAGCAGTGGCGTGACTTGCAGTGATGTGACTAGAGTGGTGTGACTAGCAGTGGTGTGACTAGCAATGGTGTGACTGGCAGTGGTGTGACTAGCAGTGGTGTGACTAGCAGTGGTGTGACTAGAGTGGTGTGACTAGCAGTGACGTGACTAGCAGTGACGTGACTAGAGTGGTGTGACTAGAGTGGTGTGACTAGCAGTGGTGTGACTAGAGTGGTGTGACTAGAGTGGTGTGACTAGAGTGGTGTGACTAGCAGTGACGTGACTAGCAGTGACGTGACTAGAGTGGTGTGACTAGAGTGGTGTAACAAGGTAGCATATGACTTATATAGATAAACAGAGACTAGGAGGAAGCATCTGGTATGGCCTCATCTTGTTGACAGTGGGCTCCCATAACACGTTTTGACGAACGGGCTTCGCACGTGGGGAAGAAGAAAGAAGGCTCCGATAAACTGTCTCATCCTCCAGGACGTTCTTAAAGGGGTCATACCTTGTAGTGATTAATTACTCTTTCACAATTAGTGGCGGTACAGTATATGAATACCTAAAAAAAACCTCGCAAGCTCGGCCTCCTACCGCGCTTGGCTTGGGAGAACCCATGCTGGGCTTAAGGGGCCGCTTGTCTCATAACAACGGATGTAGTGAATGGTGAAGAGCCATTTTTCACTCCTGGCCTCTGGGAGAAATCCTTCCATTTGGTGTAAAGGTCATTTATAGTAGCAAGCTCGACCCTGACCGAAGTGACAGGAGTACGTAGACGTAGAAATTAGAGACCGTGAGCTGTATGAAGGTGAGGGGGAGACAGGTAGTAAAGGGTTATGGAGTGACGTGACGTGATCTGTCGGGTTATGGAGTGACGGGACTTGATCTGTCGGGTTATGGAGTGACGTGACGTGATCTGTCGGGTTATGGAGTGACGTGACGTGATCTGTCGGGTTATGGAGTGACGGGACTTGATCTGTTGGGTTATGGAGTGACGTGACGTGATCTGTCGGGTTATGGAGTGACGTGACGTGATCTGTCGGATTATGGAGTGACGGGACGTGATCTGTCGGGTTATGGAGTGACGTGACGTGATCTGTCGGGTTATGGAGTTACGTGACGTGATCTGTCGGATTATGGAGTGACGGGACTTGATCTGTCGGGTTAGGGAGTGATGCCACTTGTTCTGTCGGGTTAGGGAGTGACGGGACTTGATCTGTCGGGTTAGGGAGTGACGGGACTTGATCTGTCGGGTTATAAAGTGACAGGACTTGATCTGTCGGTTTATAAAGTGACGGGACTTGATCTGTCGGGTTATAAAGTGACGGGACTTGATTTGTCGGGTTATGGAGTGACGGGACTTGATTTGTCGGGTTATGGAGTGACGGGACTTGATCTTTCGTTTTATGGAGTGACGGACTTGATTTGTCTTGTTATGGAGTGACGGGACTTGATTTGTCTTGTTATGGAGTGACGGGACTTGATTTGTCGGGTTCGGGAGTGACGGTACTTTATCTGTTGGATTATGGAGTGACGGGACTTGATTTGTCGGGTTAGGGAGTGACGGGACTTGATCTGTCGTGTTATGGAGTGTCGGGACTTGATTTGTCGGGTTATGGAGTGACGGGACTTGATTAGTCGGGTTATGGAGTGACGGGACTTGATTTGTCGGGTTATGGAGTGACGGGACTTGATTTGTCGGGTTATGGAGTGACGGGACTTGATTTGTCTTGTTATGGAGTGATCGGACTTGATTTGTCTTGTTATGGAGTGACGGGACTTGATTTGTCCGGTTATGGAGTGACGGGACTTGATTTGTCGGGTTAGGGAGTGACGGGACTTGATCTGTCGTGTTATGGAGTGTCGGGACTTGATTAGTCGGGTTATGGAGTGACGGGACTTGATTTGTCGGTTTATGGAGTGACGGGACTTGATTTGTCGGGTTATGGAGTGACGGGACTTGATCTTTCGTTTTATGGAGTGACGGACTTGATTTGTCTTGTTATGGAGTGACGGGACTTGATTTGTCTTGTTATGGAGTGACGGGACTTGATTTGTCCTGTTATGGAGTGACGGGACTTGATTTGTCCTGTTATGGAGTGACGGGACTTGATCTGTCGTGTTATGGAGTGTCGGGAAGTGGAATGACGAGGTATGGAATGATAAGAAGTTTTGGAGATGTTTGAAGTTTGTTTGAAGACGAACGCAATATGAAAATAAATAGTAACTTTGATAGCATCAGTGGTTACTAACTAAAATAACTTTGATAGCATCAGTGGTTACTAACTAAAATAACTTTGATAGCATCAGTGGTTACTAACTAAAATAACTTTGATAGCATCAGTGGTTACTAACTAAAATAACTTTGATAGCATCAGTGGTTACTAACTAAAATAACTTTGATAGCATCAGTGAATACTAACTATAATGACTACTAGACATAGTACATACCTCACGCTGCCATCTTGTTTTTCATATGAGCTCAAATATAAACCTCTCAAATTTTTCACCAACGGTCCATAATAGTTACCTATGGTCAGTGTATAGAGACTACCAGCGGTCAGTTCTTTGTCCGTCTCCAGGATGTGAAAATTTTTATTGGGGACCTGCATCTGACGGACGATGTTCTTGGTTGGGAAGTAAGGAGAGGTAAGAGCTATGCTGCTATTGTCTAGGTCGATGTGACATCGGTGGAAGACGACAAACTTGGTCGTGGTGTTGATTCGGATGGTGATGTTCACTGAACCGTAGTACATCTGCTCCTTTAAGTCGACCTTCACCCGGATGTGATAGTCCGTGGGTAAAACTGACCTAGGCAAACGTATGCTGGACCACGGCTCTTGGTCCGAGGAGTTGATGGTGTCCAGCGTGTGTTGGAGGTGGTCGTGGGATGGGATGGGGTCTGTGGTCACAGATGATACAGTTTCCAACTCGCCTTTACACTCACGATGCAGTTCGCAGAGTTTTCTGTTGACAAGTGTGGTAACTACCACGATTATTATTAACACGAGGAAGACGATGAATGATATAATGAGAACCTTTCTCGTGGAGACTCTTACACTTCTCCTTTTTGGTTTGAGAACCACGAATGTATCTTTAGTCACCTCGCCGTCTGTTCGAGTCGGAGGATTTAGCGCCCTTTGTTCCATAGCTGCCGTATCGGCCAGAGTTACATCCGGGAATGATTCTTTCTCCATTATTGTGACATCTTCTAATCCAATGTAGTCGGTAGAGAAGTTACTTTGGTCCGCATTGAAATGGTGGATCTGAAACCAGAGGGCAAAATATTGAAACGAGGAAATCTCAGGATTTAGTTCATATACAACAGGATTATATAGATCTAGTAGGAGAATACAATACAAGACCAGGCATAGCTTTAGAAAGTGATTCCTGTTAACTTCTTTGAACCTGTGTAAATGAGAGCAGAAGAAATCTAAACAATCTCTGTCTCTGTCTCTGTCTCTCTCTCTCTCTCTCTCTCTCTGCCTGTGTCTGTTTGTTTCTGTATTTAATAAATCTATTTATTTAATGTATATCTAAATTTCTGTCCAGTATAAGATCATTTAAAGTTTCAACCTAATCAACCAACGATCTGTACACTAAAAATTAAGGAAAAGACACTTCCAATCTTGACAAATCTTCCCCAAAGTGTTATTGAATCTGATCATCATAGCTAAAGCTAGGCCCTAAATCTGTTCTACATTGTCTTGAGAACATTTCCTATAATCCCTTCATTCCCAATCAACACATTGTTTCCATATTGCACAGTTGGCTACTAAACATCACATATGACTGTATTTTAGGTCAACCAACGCAATAATGTATAGGTGACTGATTTAGACATTGCTCTCTCTTTCTCTCATACTCTCTCGCATATACATTTACATAGAAAGTATCGGGAGATTCGCCCCCCTGGAAGACCACGCTGGGTCAGTATCGGTAGAAGAAGTATTAAGCTCTCTCCTTCTCTAATCCTCTTCAGCCTCTACCTTGAAAGTATTGCTCATGCCTGGCTCTACCTTGAAAGTATTGCTGCTGCCTGTCTATACCTTGAAAATATTGCTTCTGCCTGGCTCTACATTAAAACTATTGATCCTGCCTGGCTCTACCTTGAAAGAATTGCTCCTGCCAGGTTCTACCTTGAAAGTATTGCTCCTGCCTGGCTGCTTGGTCAATTACTATCATTGGAAGAAGTCAAGTTCAATGATTAATTTTAAACAAGAAAAAGATTTTAAAATATTTTTTTTAAAAGACAATACCTCCATTATACAATTTCCATTAAAAAAAATATACAAAAAAAAATTATAAATAAAAAATGTTAAGATCAAGCCAAAAATCGCCGAATTCGTATTTTGGCACTGTCAGCTCGATATAGGCTACCTAGGTTTCTATGCGTTAGCAAGAACTACTTTGTAATACTTTGTGTCATAAACTGTTGTAATTGTTTTGGTATTTATTGGCTCTTTCGCTATATAGACATCTAGAACTAGATCTAGATTTAGACTGCTGAGTTAGAACGCTTAAAGTCTAGGTCTACATCTACTTTAGATCACACTACACTGATAATAATTAAAGTAACAACTAAAATACTTGAATCAGTTACAAATTAAAGCTACAACTTGAGATGATGGCAGAGAAGACTTATTAAGTATTCCATTTTCCAAACATAAACATCTCCTATTCTGTTGGATTCAACAATCGAGCTCGTACATTGTTAAATGCCAGAAGAACAACCTGTATACACCAGTCGACTACGTAATAGGAATTGTTGAAGACGCTCTGCATTATAGAATAATCTGTTTCTGTCTGGTCAAGGCTGGAAGACATTACTGATGAAGATTTCAACAAAAACTAATGATGAGGAGGAGGAGCATGCTAAGATGTAACACATTGTCTGTTGAGCTAAACGATTATACAAGTAACCACCTATGTGACGATAAGGCAAGCAAGTTTATAAAGAAAATACAATTGAGGATTTAATAATATGAAAAGTTCAAAGTTCATGTTTCAGATCAAAGTCGAAAAGTGAAATACATTTATTGGATATACTACAGGTTATACTACAGGTTATACTACAGGTTATACTTCAGGTTATACTACAGGTTATACTACAGGTTATACTACAGGTTATACTACAGGTTATACTACAGGTTAGGATATAGGTTATGCTACAGGTTAGGATATAGGTTATGCTACAGGTTATGATATAGGTTATGCTACAGGTTATGATATAGGTTATACTACAGGTTAGGATATAGGTTATGCTACAGGTTAGGATATAGGTTATGCTACAGGTTATGATATAGGTTATGCTACAGGTTATACTACAGGTTATGATATAGGTTATACTACAGGTTATGATATAGGTTATGCTACAGGTTATACTACAGGTTATGATATAGGTTATACTACAGGTTAGGATATAGGTTATACTACAGGTTATGATATAGGTTATACTACAGGTTAGGATATAGGTTATGCTACAGGTTATGATATAGGTTATGCTACAGGTTATACTACAGGTTATGCTTCAGGTTATGAAATAAGTTATGCTACAGGTTATGCTACAGGTTAGGATATAGGTTATGCTACAGGTTATGCTAAAGGTTATGCTTCAGGTTATGAAATAAGTTATGCTACAGGTTATGCTAAAGGTTATGCTTCAGGTTATGAAATAAGTTATGCTACAGGTTATGCTAAAGGTTATGCTTCAGGTTATGAAATAAGTTATGCTACAGGTTATGCTAAAGGTTATGCTTCAGGTTATGAAATAAGTTATGCTACAGGTTATGATATAGGTTATGCTACAGGTTATGAAATAAGTTATGCTACAGGTTACGATATAGGTTATGCTACAGGTTATGAAATAAGTTATGCTACAGGTTATGATATAGGTTATGCTACAGGTTATGAAATAAGTTATGCTACAGGTTATGAAATAAGTTATGCTACAGGTTATGATATAGGTTATGCTACAGGTTATGATATAGGTTATGCTACAGGTTATGATATAGGTTATGCTACAGGTTATGATATAGGTTATGCTACAGGTTAGGATATAGGTTGTGCTACAAGGTTATGCTACAGGTTAGGATATAGGTTATGCTACAGGTTATGATATAGGTTATGCTACAGGTTATGATATAGGTTATGCTACAGGTTATGATATAGGTTATGCTACAGGTTAGGATATAGGTTGTGCTACAAGGTTATGCTACAGGTTAGGATATAGGTTATGCTACAGGTTATGCTACAGGTTAGGATATAGGTTATGCTGCAGGTTAACTTCGAGATTGAATTCGGCAGTTGAAAATGTGATTACGCAATGACAACCCAACGAAACGATGACTTAAAACCTGCAGACAAAGCGCGTATACAACTGAGTGTCTACATGTCGATTACCTGCAAGCTCACAACAACAAACTAACAAAAAATGTGACAAGAACTAACAGCAACAACTTGTGTCAAACAGAACAGTCAACTTCAACAGCCTAATTCCACGGGCAGTCTTTCTTTCTACCTAGACGTTTGTAACTACCTAACAATCAGTGCACTATTGTACCAGTGCTAAGTTTAAGTGCAGTCCATGTCACGTGATGTAATCATACACACACACACACACACACACACCAACACGGGTACAAGGAAAACACAAGACCTATTATTACTGGAAGTAAATCTTTACCGAATTAGGATCAAACTCCTGACAATGAGACAAACTGGAGACCCCGTGGAGCTTTTTTTTTTTAAGCATCACAATGGGGCCTTAAGGTATGGTATTCAGTACTCTACACACATCCCTCTCTCTCTCTCTCTCTCTCTCTCTCTCTCTCGTCTCTCATTCAAACTAGCTTAGTGTCAAAAACGTGTGTGAATATGTATTTGGAACATTTGTTAGGAACATGTGTGTGAAAATGTATTTGGGACATGTGTTTGGAACATGTGTTTGAAATTATTTCAGGAACATGCGTATGAAATTGTGTCAAGAATAGGTGTGTGAATTTGTAACTAGAATAAATGTGTGAAATTGTATCAGGAATATGTGTGTTAAAATTGTCTCAAGAACATGTGTGTGAAATTGTCTCAGGAACATGTTTGTGGAATTGTCTCAGGAACATGTGTGTGAAATTGTCTCAGGAACATATGTGTGGAATTGTCTCAGGAACATGTGTGTGAAATTGTCTCAGGAATATGTGTGTGAAATTGTTTCAGGAACATTTTTTTGTGTAATTATCTCAGGAACATGTGTGTGAAATTGTTTCAGGAACATGTGGGCGTGAAATTATCTCAGGAAAGTGTGTGAAATTGTCTCAGGAACATTTGTGTGCAATTATCTCAGGAACATGTGTGTTTAATTGTCTCAGGAACATGTGTGTGAAATAGTCACAGGAACATGTGTGTGAAATAGTCTCAGAAACATTTGTATGAAATAGTCTCAGGAAAATGTGTGTGTGAAATTGTCTCAGGAAAATGTGTGTTTGAAATCGTCTCAGGAACATGTGTGTAAGATGGTCTAAAAGAAAGATGTTCCAAGTTTTACTCACCTCTCAAGCTTTGGTTGTCAAAAAATGATAGAAAATCATGTCACATGTCATAATTTTGTAGCATTAAAATATTCAGTTACAAAATTGCAGTTTTATTTTAGCTTATGAAAAAATGCAAACTTATGAGTTGCTTTTGTCTCAGTTCAAAAAAGAACAATACAACAAGAAAACTAAACAAAATTACAAAGACATTTTGTTTGGAAACACAAACTCAAAATCGGTGCTCCACCCAGGCAGGTAAAATGACAGGTTTCAATATTTTCAGAAAGAATATCAGAATAAAAGTCTATCAAAGGCAAATGACAGAAAAAAAATGGTGAAAGAAGGTTGATAAATCTTGTGTGGTGCCCCAACGGTCAAGCAGGCCAAAGGATAGGTGACGGTGAAGGAGAAGTTTGATGTAAACCTGGCTTAAGTGATGTCATATAATGATTATCTAATTGTTCTGAAAAGGTTCGATCTCTTATTCAAAGCCTCAAGAAAAAAAAATTTCAGTATATATATTGTTAAAACTCTGCCATGCGCACCGCCATCTAAGCCAGAAGGTGCGCACTGTGATAAACTAGACTGAGAAGGATGTCAACATTAGGAAGAGAAGAGAGAACGATTTCCGCCCAAGTTGAGAGCCGAAGTGAAAAGATTGTGCCTAAAATAGATGTTATTTTGTGTATCTGTGATGTCGTGTAAATAAACATATATGTGCCTCGTTGACTTGCCTCACTTCAGTTATTACAATATATATATATATAAATGCTCCCGTTTCTTTAGTTGTGTGCCTCTTACGTCTGCACCGCAGCGCTACAGTTCACTCATTAATATAAAAGACTACTTATTAATTGTTGTTTTAATTAAATTATGTTTCACTTATATGTATACTAAATAGATTTTTTCTCTTTGAAAATAAAAGTAAACATTTTTTGTAAATGTATAATAGTATGACAGAACTTGCTTAACTCAGCAATACAATTGCAAAAAAAAAAACATTTTTTGACAAAAAAATCAACTCTTTTGTTGCATGAATGTGAAAAAATTGGGTAAATAATTAACTCCCTTACTAACTTGCCTTCTATGTTTGTTACTGTTAATAGTGAATAGTTGTAAAAATGATGTATTTTTATGAAAAAAAAAAACTACTTGCATAGCTGATTTAAAAAATTAAATTTTTCGCTTTCAGAAAAGAAAAAAGTAACCATTGCATCAGAACTTTAAATGGTCTAAAATATCATGATATGCGATTTTCAATATCTTTTCTAGTTTATGAGATTTAAACGGGACAGACGGACGGACAGACAGACCACACAAAACTAATAGCGTCTATTCCCCTTACGAGAGCCTAAATACATACTTTTTTTAAACAAAGCTTATGTTAAGCATAGGTGTATTAATAAGTTTAAATCTATCTATCTGTCTATGTTTGGATTATGGATGTATCTCTCTCTCTCTCTCTCTCTCTCTCTCTCTCTCTCTTTCTCTCTCTCACTATATATATATATATATATATATATATATATTTATATTTATATATATATATATATATTTATACTGACAACTGTGCCAGGAAAGTGCTTATGAAAATAGAAGGTTTTATTGTTAGTTTCAAAACCTCAAACTTTTCTCTCTACAAAGTATAAAGGGAACTAATTCATCTCATACCACCTTATCAGACAAGTTCAATTTCTTTCCCTTGTTCAAGATTCCAAAAAAAAATTATTAATTAACAAATAGTTAATTAAATAATTGTTTTTTTTTTTATTTATTCGTATTATTTCAGGTAAAATAATTTCAACCTGATTCGAGATTGTGTGTTGGAGACATAACGTGTACATATTTTTTTACCAGACAATGTGAGGTAATATAATCTTTGTAAAAAAAATGATTTTAACAAGGTAGGCCTATAGTTGTTGCTCTAACAGAGTAGCGCCAATTATAATCAAACTCCGATAGGGATACTCTACCCTATCGGGTCAGTATGTGTCTACGTATTTATGATATCTCAAATAGTTTAAAACCAAGGTATTGGACTTGTTGAATATTTTGCGAAATTTGTTTCTCTCCTTGATGAAGAATTGTAAAATTGTCTGATCTAGAGTTTGTCCAAATAATTGTAAAATTGTCTGATCTAGAGTTTGTCCAAATAATTGTAAAATTGTCTGATCTAGAGTTTGTCCAAATAATTGTAAAATTGTCTGATCTAGAGTTTGTCCAAAGAATTGTAAAATTGTCTGATCTAGAGTTTGTCCAAATAATTGTAAAATTGTCTGATCTAGAGTTTGTCCAAATAATTGTAAAATTGTCTGATCTAGAGTTTGTCCAAATAATTGTAAAATTGTCTGATCTAGAGTTTGTCCAAAGAATTGTAAAATTGTCTGATCTAGAGTTTGTCCAAATAATTGTAAAATTGTCTGATCTAGAGTTTGTCCAAAGAATTGTAAAATTGTCTGATCTAGAGTTTGTCCAAATAATTGTAAAATTGTCTGATCTAGAGTTTGTCCAAAGAATTGTAAAATTGTCTGATCTAGAGTTTGTCCAAAGAATTGTAAAATTGTCTGATCTAGAGTTTGTCCAAAGAATTGTAAAATTGTCTGATCTAGAGTTTGTCCAAAGAATTGTAAAGTAGTCTGATCTATAGTTTGTACAAAGAATTGTAAAATTGTCTGATCTAGAGTTTGTACAAAGAATTGTAAAATTGTCTGATCTAGAGTTTGTACAAAGAATTGTAAAATTTTCTACCGAAAGTGTAACAAAAAATGTACTGTGGGACTAATTTTTTGTATTTATTATTTATACATAAAATGTAATTGTCGCTCAAATGGATATAAAAATACATATATTTGACTATTTATATGTTTCATGATGTACTAGCTACTTGGATTTATAGATAACTTTATTGTCATATTTGAATAAAAAAAACATCTAAGAATTCACATTCAATGCACATTCGATGCACATTTGTAAAAACCAGATATGATAAGCAGTGGTTAGTCATGATCAATTATTGTACACCATATGTGTCTGCAATCTCCTGACTTCAATTTGTCCATCTCTTTTCCTTTATACAATTCTCATGATGACAGTATCCAAACAGGCTGCAAAAGGAACTTTATGACCTTATGCATTGGGCTTGAGTGCTAAAATGCAATCAGGCTTTAAATGTACATCGGTTGTGAAGAAAATAGGATTGGGGCTATCGTTCATTGGTAGTTGTTGGTTTCTGATACCCACACATTCCCACACATTCCCGCACATTCCCACATAATGGTTTCAAAATACTTATAGTAACCCTAATGAACATCTGTGCCTTAAATTAACGATTACTATTATTGTTAATTATTGACATGTTCATCTGGGCACCAGTTGGGAAGAGGCTGTAGAAGTCGCTAATGACCAATCTCTGTGGAAAGAGCTTGCCGCTCTATGAGCCGAACTGCGATGGAAGTCTTCATCCGTCAGATATGAAAAGAACTACTGCTATCTAATTTCACCCATAAGTCTGTCGTGTTAAAATATCATAACCTGCCATTTTACATGAGATGAACTCTGATTGGATTTAGAATAGAAAAGGTACACATCCCGTAGTTCTATGGCAAGCTTGACGAAGATACGCTTGACTGGTTAGCAACTTAAAATAAGAAAAAAAAATGTTATGGGACTATAAATCCGTTTCTTTTTAAAAACGGCTTCAGAAATTAAATTAAAAGTGCCCATTTTCCTACCAAAATTAGGCTTCTCATTAATATATAATTACTGTGCATGATGAAACATACATGCCTTTTAACATCTAAAACGGTTTTGGAAATGAAAATGTATTTACTTAAAGAAGAACTTACCAAGAATCTCTAGACAGGTGCAGGCACCAGTGTACTCCGAGGCGGCCCGCTGAGCTCTCGATGTCCTCGCTACTTCGCGCCAACTAATGACGCTTAGCAGACGATAGGAACAGACGATGTCGCTTCCTGCTTCGTTACCAGATAGAAACAACACTCTTAACTCAAATTGCTTTTCTTCTCTCTTACTCAATTCTTTTTTTTTCTTTTCTTTTCCTTTCTCTCGTTACTTTCTTTTCTTCTTTTAATTACCGCCTCTCAGAGTTCCCTCCCTTCTGCAACAACGTATGACTTAATGATTGTGTGGTCGGGTTAACGACGTAGCACTCTCTCTCCCTGACACACTTAGATATGCATTCTCTCTTTCATACACACACACACGCACGCACACTCGCTTTTTCTCACACTTCTCTCATGCATGTAAGCATGTTTGTGATTACGTAGGACTTGGTGTTTTGTTTTTGTTTTGTTTTGCTTTGTAAGGTGAAATACACGGGGAGATAATTCACATTAATAAACCCAGAATGTATTATTTATGAGTATGCCAGGGGGCTGATCTCACCACATATACACCTACCGTATGCCACCAACACTTAAACGTGGTCGTTACCTTAGTTTCAAAGTTCAAACATTAGGAAAGAGTGCACTGTTCCACTTGGCAAGAAGACCCAGCTATGACCTAGATATTTTACCACCACTAACGCAGTTAAAGCCGTCGGCTGCCGGTATAAATTAAGATTTTGTGTTTTGCTCTTTTTCCGTGGTAATTTTGTATTGGATCTCAAATGTAACGTTCTGTGGTCTTTGTAATGGCTCTACAGCTGTCGACAGCCGTTTGCCAGCATGTAAGGCTTTATCACACGGTCGTCCCCCATTTGGGATAGTACTTCTACAGTCTAAACTGTCAATACAATAACATCATTCATTGGAGTGCAACCCTCCATTGCCTATAATGGAGCCTTGGTAGTTAGTTTCAGGAATCTTTAGAGGCTTTTTACTTAACTCCCTTGTCTTAGAGATGCACAGCAGGATTGTGCGAGCCACTGCTTGGCGAAAGGATACATCATTCCGCTGCTATCTCGCTTGATCGCGAACAAAGCTTTGCATACCTTAACCAGACGACTACCTAGTCTCTTGAAAGTAGTGCGTCATTGGATAACCATGTTACCCAAAACTGGCTTGCCAACTTAAGACAAAGAGATTTGTAGGGCTGACTAAATTATTTGGAAGATTTCTTTAACATTGTCCCTTTTTCATGTCTTATGGACAATCGACGCGGTGAAACTCCCTGATCGCAATAGAGAAGTTCTGTAAGAATGATCTATTTAGTTTCAGTATGGAACACTTAGAATGAATACCATGGATTGGAAAGCAACTAACCTATAAAACACTATTTGAAAACGCTATACTGAAAGATCGCTGTTGCCAACTAGACGATCAAAACGAAACGTATGAGCTTGGAACTCTCTCTGCAATGCTAAAAGTGAATACAACTGGAAAGGAATGGGGCGGTGTACAAAATGTTCCTTTTTTAAAAACATCTAACATTCATGAGTTACTAAGAGCAAAATAATGTCTCTATGAGTTTCATGAAATGGGGTGTTCTGTTTTCTTTCACAAAAGTTTTTTTTCCTATTTTTCTTATTTAAACTACATAACATATTTAATCATCTAGACACTAGATGCTACCTCATACTTTAGTACTTTTAAAATAGATTTTTTTTTATTTATGAAAAATTCACAGAGCTAACATTTTGTTTTGTTTACAGCCCTCTATAAATTAAATTATTGTTAAAATCACCAAATTGACAGCAAACACTAGCCAATTGTAAGCTTATAGCAAATATATTTGTACTCCGAATAGTACTAGATTTTTCCTCCAAATTTTACTAATTGTTTGAATAATGTTTTTAAATTATAAAAGGACAAATATTACAAACATAAATTTATTCATTCCGCTATGCATACAATTTATTTTAAAAACCTATTTACTCCAACTTTTTGTAGCAACCCATTAATAATAATAATGTCTGACCGACAAAACGGTAGATTTCAATCGCCCGGATCTGCTGTTCATCGATAAAAAAGAAAAAACCGCTACCATTATCGATATCGCCGTACCACTGTCTCATAATTTACGAAAAACTGAGATAGAAAAACAAAGAAAATATGGGAACCTAGGCTTGGAGATTAAGCGTCTATGGAAATTGTCCAAAATAACAATATACCCCATTGTTATATCAACCGAGGGGATAATAACAACTGACCTCACAGACACTTCAAGGCCCTTAACATTCCTAGGAACATCTTCGTTGCCTGTCAGAGGGCGGTACTGCTGCAGACCTGCCACATCACCAGAAAATTCCTCAGTGGAAACTGTTAAAGGGACTACGATGAATTTTGTTTCTCTTTAGCGAAACTCGACCCTGGCAGCGCCAGAGAATGACTACTCGTTCATTTCTAACATAATAATAATTCATTGAAGTTTAACTCATTTTATTTTTATTTTACAAATATCTGCAAATATTATACGTTAACTTTATATAAAACATCAACAATAGATCGTTAAGGCTCTCTTTAAGAGACATTCAAATCAAAATGTTGAAAGAAATATCAATATTAAACAACACCTGCCAAAAATATTTTTCAACATACGTCAGTGCATATCTTGAGTAAGACGGCTAGATCCTCAGTGCTCTCCCCTGTTCGTGACAATCAAGAACGCTAATCTTCATGACATATTCAAACTGATGCGATAATGTCTTCAACAAGTCCTCGACATTTCTAAATGTGAATCTTCTTTGTCTATTTGCTTTCACGTCACTTCAGCCTCTATAAAGATGTTTATGCAGCGGATGACGCATAGATGAGACAGCCTCTTTTAATGGTTATCATAGGTGATGGTGAAGACTGGGATATTTAATTTGGGGATCTGCGACTCAAAGTCCAGCCAGCTCTAATGGATACTTAACTTTAGTTGGGGAAAAGTAAAGGCGGATAGTCGTTTTTCTGGTCAAGTGACACCGTCGTTAATAGAAACAGAAGACCTTTACATCATGTGCCCCATAGATCGCAAGGTCTGAAACGGGTAATTTAACTACTTAAGGGATGGGAAAAGTAAAATTAATCCATTAAAGCTTCACTTGTGAATTAGGCTCCTTACCAATGCACCTGCAGTCGAGAGCGTTACCCATGTGCAACCAATCTATTTTAAGCACTAAGTCCCGAGTTTGCTGTAGCAAAATAATGAGGTTATCTGTGGGTTTTGCCTACCCACATATCAAACTATGGCTGCCTGGTCGTGCGGTTTGCGCGCTGGACTGTCGTTCACATTTATCGATGGTCGAGGGTTCAAACCCTGCCCGCTCCCATCCCCCGTCGTCCTGCGGGAGGTTTGGACTAGGAAGTAATTATCTTCAACTCTGAAGGAACATCCGAAACATGTAAAACATTTTACAAAACAAACATCCATTTAATCATTCTGCTGCTACGCGACCTTTTACGACATTAAAATTCTTTATAACTTGACATACTACGAGCTTATTTGCGTCGCAGGTCTGTACGACGTGGCAACAAGCTATTGGTCTAAGCAGCCCACAGGTTGTGACGTTGCAGGCCAGTGTTCAGGCCCTCTATGACGACTGGTCTCGTCACAGCTGAGTCACATAACACTCGCCTGTTGCACAACTTCGTTTTGTTCTATTCTTTACAATGTACATGTATTTTTAGCGGCCCCCGAAAGGGGAACAGACGCTAGTTTTGTGTGGTCTGTCTGTCCTCCGTCCGTCCCGTTTAGATCTCGTAAACTAGAAAAGATAGTGAAAATCAGACATCATGATATTTTAGACCATTCAAAGTTCTGATGCAACAGCTACTTTTTTCTTTTCTGAAAGCGAAAAAATTAATTTTTAAAATCAACTATGCAAGCACTTTTCATAAAAATACACCACTTTTACAACTGTTCATTATTAAAAGTAACAGACACTTGGAGGCTATTTAGTAAGGGAGTGAACTATTTGCCATATTTGTAACATATTTGTACAAACTGTTTTAGATTTTTTGTTAAAACAAATTTTTTTTTTTCCAATTGTATTGCTAAGTTATGTAAGTTCTTTCATATTAACTATGACGTTTACACAAAAAAAAATTTAATGAGAAAAAAACTATTTAGTATGCATATAAGTGGCACATATTTTATAACAACAATTAATAAGTAGTTTTTCATATTATCTCTTGGACTGCAGGGTCATACTCACAATACAAAAGACATAACTAAAGGAAAATAAGGACATTTTTAAATTTTTTTTTTACGTAACTGTTTTTTTTTTCCTTGAGGCATTGAATAACAGATTGACTCTTTACAAAATAATTAGATCGTTTAGGTAATCATTGTTTGACATCAGTTAGGGCCAGGTTTACATTTAGCTACCTTCACTTTCACCTATCCCTTGGTCTGCTGGACCGTTCGGACACCACACACGATCTATCAATCTTCTTTCTCCATTCTTCTCTGTCATTTGCCTTTGGAAGAATTTCATTCTGATATTCTTTCTGAAAATGTTGAAACCTGCCTTTTTACCTGCCTGCGTGGACCACTTCGGGGGCCGATTTTGAGTTTATGTTTCCACACAAACTGTCATAAACCTTATTTATGATAATAAAGATATAAAGTTATCTTCTGCAAAGTTTCTTCGACTCTAACATTTCCAAATAAAATGTTTGACATCAGGCTGGCGATCCTTATTAAGTTTCATCAAGTGACATTTCCAACCAAACAGTCGCTGTACACGCAGTTGGCAATGCTCACGTAAAAAAAGGGGGAGGGGGTGGTGATATTTGAACTCATCCCAAGAACGAACGCTGTAGTGAGGGGCCATAACCACAAAGGCCTTTAGAGATCGTCAAAACTTCTTTCTGGTATTGAGTTTCAATCAATTGTTATACAGGGCTATATAACTGACACGATCCCATCTTTTAAAGAGGTATTGGAGGGGGAAGGGAGGAGCTGTTGCGGGGGGCGGGGGGGTCCTCTGTGGTGTCGTGTCTCGTTTCATACTTGGGCCTTATGCAGATTTACAGCATAGAAATGGAAGTAAATGGGAAATTTCTCTGGAAAGCTAATTTCTTTATGGAGAATATCCCCAGGAGAGACGGACAACTGATGGGGCTACAGACTGGTGGCAGCATGCATCGCGTGTTAGAGCTTTAACGGGTTTCATTCTTTCGATTGTTTAGGGATTTGACGTTTCGAAAAGAAATTTAGGGCAAAAAAAAATAGACAGAATTCTGTGTGTGTCTTCATTTTCAGACAGTGTAAGGCATATCCTTGTTCTAGTCTAGTAAGAGCTGAACTTCTGCCGTGGTCTAACTTTAGCTTTGTTTTTAGCGCAGTGCGAGATAATGCACTAATAAGTCAACCAACTCAATCTAGATACGATGAACTGGAAATTAATAACAGGACATATGTGTGTGTGTATTTATATATGTTTGTATATGTTTATATATATGTGGGTGCGTGCGTGTGTGTCTGTGTTTGTGTTTTTAGAATTTGAGATAGTAAATAAATTCAATCTCTCTGTGCAATAAATTCAATTGGATCACTGACCTATAGAAATATAAAATGTTCGTCAAAAATCATGTCTGTGCTGTGGTATCACAAGTTTGTTCAAAGTTGAAAGAAAATACAAATTTAGAAACGAGATGATTTTCATTCAATTCCAAACTAAGACTTAGTCAAGTGTATCCCTTTCGGACCTTGCGATCTATGGGGCTGAGGATCTAATGCTCGTCTCTTTTTTAAGCACTACGGATGACGAGGGTGTCATGTGGACGGCCTCTACCACGCCTCTTATTCGAAACTAAAGATTAATTATTTGCGTGGATAAAAAGCAATTTTACAAAATAATTAGGCGACCATTGTTGTTTAATTTTAAAATATAATTAACTTATAACAATAATTCCTTTTATAGTCGACATTATACTGCGTAATACGCCTTCTAAAATTAAGCTAAATACACAAATGGTAGATGCACTTGTGTAATAGAGATATACATGTTTACAGTCCATCTGTCTGTCTGGTACGTATATCTTTTTTTTTTAAATTTCTCCATCTTTGAATTCTCAGATCAAGTTGAAACTTTGCACAATTATCCATTGTTTCTAAAACAAAACATGAGTCAGTAAAAAAAAATAATTAAGAAATTAATTAATTTGTCGTAATTAATTAATTTTGTTTTATATAGAAAAGTAAGTAAAAAGTACTATAGAAAAGGGGAACTAAATTATATAGTATTGAGAGATATGAACGTCAATAAGCAGTTGCTTTCCCTTATATAAGCTAAAAAAGCTATATGTTTTTAAGGTATTATTTATATAAATTTATCACAAAACTTAAGCTTGTTGCATCTACAGCTTTTTTTTTTTATTCCTGACAAACATTTGGCTTAGGCGTGTTTCCTTTTGTTTATGCTTTTACTTCTTTACTTGTTTTCATTCTCGAATTTCTTTGAAAATAATGTCTGTTGTTATTACTTCCCTTTGGTGTCGGAACAACAGGAGCATAATACTTTCTGAAAATGCTAAAATATTTTATGTAGTGAAATAATGATCGATCCTGCCACCATCCAGTCTAGTCTAGTCTGACTAGGTTTCTATGTATCTATGTATGTGTAAGTGTATGTATGTGATGTGTTTATGTATGCATGTATGTGTGTGTGTACATATATATATATATACATATGTATATGTGTGTATGTATGTATGTATGATGTATTATCTATCCATCTATCTATCTATCTATCTATCTATCTATCTATCTATCTATCTATCTATCCATAAATAAATACGATTTAAAAAGGGTATCATATGTGTTCATGTGTTTCCATTCAGAATTTCGAGGTAAAAACGAGATGAAACATTTCTATGCGTCCACCCTCGGCCCCCCGCCCCTGTCTACTACCACTAATACACTGGACGAGTTTCCCGGTCACATTTCAAAGGGCACCAGTCTAATGGCTTCACCGCTGTGGACAGACATGATTCGTTTCTTTCTCCAGTGTAAGCAATAAATCTCATTCAAAATAAAAGTATTTAAAGAAATGGATTTGTTTTACAAACGAAACGAAAATTTAATTTTACAATAGTTCACAGAGAAATATCAATAAAGTTATTTGTCTGCGGTCTGAGCCCAGTGTTAACTTGTATTATCATTGTTGTCCCATAGATAAGGCGCTTGTAGTTTAGCTTCAAAGGCTAGGTTTAATCTAATCAATTGGAAGGAAATCTCTATTCATCTAAACAAGATTTGATTTCTCTCTATATTTGAAATCATTTTATTGTTATTTAATATTTCCAATTTGTATAAGAAATGATCAAAATATCAAAACATAATTTTATACATGAACGTTACTGCATTCGTCTAGAATGTTACTGCATTCATGAAAACATGCTTCGGTCCTGAAAGCATGTCTAGAATGTTACTGCATTCATGAAAACATGCTTCGGTCCTGAAAGCATGTCTAGAATGTTACTGCATTCATGAAAACATGCTTCGGTCCTGAAAGCATGTCTAGAATGTTACTGCATTCATGAAAACAAGCTTCGGTCCTGAAAGCATGTCTAGAATGTTACTGCATTCATGAAAACATGCTTCGGTCCTGAAAGCATGTCTAGAATGTTACTGCATTCATGAAAACAACCTTGTTCCTGAAAGCATGTCTAGAATGTTACTGCATTCATGAAAACATGCTTCGGTCCTGAAAGCATGTCTAGAATGTTACTGCATTCATGAAAACAAGCTTCGGTCCTGAAAGCATGTCTAGAATGTTACTGCATTCATGAAAACAAGCTTCGGTCCTGAAAGCATGTCTAGAATGTTACTGCATTCATGAAAACAAGCTTCGGTCCTGAAAGCATGTCTAGAATGTTACTGCATTCATGAAAACATGCTTCGGTCCTGAAAGCATGTCTAGAATGTTACTGCATTCATGAAAACAAGCTTCGGTCCTGAAAGCATGTCTAGAATGTTACTGCATTCATGAAAACATGCTTCGGTCCTGAAAGCATGTCTAGAATGTTACTGCATTCATGAAAACAAGCTTCGGTCCTGAAAGCATGTCTAGAATGTTACTGCATTCATGAAAACAAGCTTCGGTCCTGAAAGCATGTCTAGAATGTTACTGCATTCATGAAAACAAGCTTCGGTCCTGAAAGCATGTCTAGAATGTTACTGCCTTCATGAAAACATGCTTCGGTCCTGAAAGCATGTCGTCTAGAAAATCTAATTCGGCATTTAAATTATGTAGATTTTTCTTCAGCATATTATTATTAATAATAGGCCTACAATTGCTATTTATTATTATTATTATTATTTATTTATTTGATGGATATGTTGAACTTCACGAACAAGGCTGTATAGCAGTCGGCGCTTGGCATAACTCTTGTGTGCATTACTGCTGTCTCTAGTATGACTCAATGTTTACTTGTCTTACTCTATCTCTATTATGACTATGTTTACAAATCTAACTATGTTTTTAGTATGACTCAATGTTTACTTGTCTAACTCTATCTCTTTTATGACTATGTTTACAAATCTAACTATGTTTCTAGTATGACTCTATGTTTACTTGTCTAACTCTATCTCTAGTATGACTCTATGTCTACAAATCTAACTATGTTTCTAGTATGACTCTATGTCTACTTGTCTAATTCTATCTCTAGTATGACTCTATGTCTACAAATCTAACTATGTTTCTAGTATGACTCAATGTTTACTTGTCTAACTCTGTTTCTATTACAAATATTGTGATAAATGAATTTCGTTTATTTGTTGATATAGATACAGACCATAGACATAATATTATATCTAGACTGCAAATCGGAAACAAACTTTTATCCGTAATTGATCGATTCACAGACCTATATATATAGATTTTTATGTACGTAACTCTTTTTAAGCTGTAAGGGAAGTCGTAGAAAAGCAATGATCTTAAGTTTTCAAAGTTTAGAAATAATGCAAACTCATTCCTCGGAATTTTGTTTTTAGAATGGGGTATTAATCACAGAACTATATATTCATGCAAATATGTGAAACAAAGACAATTCCTGTTAGTTTCGATTGAGATAATGTTTCAAAAACCCTAGATCGAAATTATTCTTGTCTATTGATTTTATGTACATTTAAATAGATTGATTACCTAGATCTTTCTGGATTATGTATCTAAAAATTGCAAAATAATAATTATGAGAGTACTCTTGTTTTTTATGTTAAATTACTAGATCTAAATCTAAAAATTAAACTATATGTTACGTAGGTAAGGGTTGAAAAAAACAACAACCCTACTTCTTTACAAAACAACGCCTTGTTTCAACTTTAAAAAAAAAAGTTCACAATTTTTATAGTGTTAAATGATCTCCATGTCCAGTCTAGATATAATATATTTAGGTCTATGATACAGACAGACGCAGGTTTTTAATAAATTGTGTTTTTTTTCGCTGTTTCTTTTTTATTTCTTTTTTAATCTCATTCTGGGCCACTCAATTCACTTCGCCTGTGCAGGGACTTTAAGGTACCCTGACGTACATATTTAATTTTCAAGAAATTTGATGGAACTCTTCTGTCTTTAAAATGACTTATTATATTTATGCCCTATAAGATAACATAAGATATGATGATTTGTACCATTTAATCAAATGGAAATTCAGTTTGACTAAAATTGACAGTATCAGCGTAACTACTATGTAGTTACAGTATGATATTACACAAAAGCGGAAGTGAAAATGAATTGTAAATAAGAGATAATAAAAAGTAGTGTCGGCCAACCATGTGTATCTAGTTTTTCTAGTCCATAGATAAAATATTGTTATAAATATTTACTTAGCAGAAATATAAATCAGTATAAAATAGATTGTAAGAAGTAATTGTAGACAAACAAAAAATATGATGCCTTCTTTTGTTTCCTCCCCCATTTGCTGTGTTGAGATTAGTCAACGGATTGGTTATGCCGTAAATAAAAAATTTCTTGGCAGAATCAGTCAAGAGAATATTTCAAATCAACAAGTTTCCCTTTAAAGAAGTTTAAAAAAAAAAACCGAGACGAGAGAAGAAAAAAACTAAAAAAAAAATAACTTGAGTTATTCCCCTTAATTAGACGATTATGTAAGGTGAACCATTTGTCAGCAAGTCTGCCCTGCGGAGAGACGGCCTACTTCTTCTATTTAAGCCTGAGATTATTACATCACAGTTAACGTGGCAATTAAACAGGATGATTTAATGCTAAGTAAACAAGTTATTACTTCATATTAATTCATACATGAATGTGGGCCCTATTAGAATACAAATCGAAGGTTGACTAATTAAAACTCGTCACTCCCCCCCCCCCCCCACTTCTAGGGTGAAGGAGACAGACTGTACGTAATGCTCGTGTCTCTCATTTGCTAATGGAATAACAAAAAAGTGCAGCCTCCATCTCGGTATTGATCTGTAAACCTTCGGTCTTAAAGGACAAACATAGTGGCGAATAGTGGAGACAATCCATTATTTATGGTTCCACACTATACATCATACTTATTAGCACCCTAACCATTAAACTTGTTAGCATACAGCACATTTTAATTATTAGCACTCAAAACCTCATATTTGTTAGCACAGAACACGTTGTAATTGTTAGCACACTACACTTTATCCGTGTCAGCACGCTACACATTTCACTTGTTAGCACACTACAAAATATACTTGTTACTATTAGCACACTAAACATCACAGCATATAACACAATACACTGCCTACATGTTTATATAACACAATACACTGCCTACATGTTTATATAATACATGTTTATACATAATGAGTAAGTTGTAAAGTTTTCCCTTTCAGATTTTGCGATCCATGGGTCAGATGATGTTAAGGTCATTTGTTTCTTTGGCCAACGGTTAACGAGCAGGGCTTTATGTTGCCAGCACAACAACCAAACAGCCTTTTTCTTTCCCCAACTAAAGTCAGGTACCCATAAGAATTGGCACACTCAGTGGCGCCCTAAAAATCCCGAAATTCAAAATCCCAGTCTTCATCGAGATTCGAACCCATGACCCCAGGTTCGGAAGCCAAGCGCTTAACCATTCGACCACCGCGACCCCATACAACATGAGTATTTCATATATATTTGCTATGAACCCGCATGTCAGGGCCGGCCTTAGGGCACTGCAACCTATGCGACCGCAGTGGGTCCCGCACTTTCATAGGCTCCGCGCTAACTCTAGTTGTCAATTATTAAATTAAATCATTTTAGCTTATATCAGGGTTTCCGCGGTCTCCTGATTTACCAGGAGATACTGAAAATCTCCTGAAATTGCAATGTATACGCAAAAAAGTCATAAAAATCGCCTGAAATTATTTAAAATATCCCGAAAACTCAAAACATGTTCTGAGAAATAGACAAAATTGTAATCTTGGGGTGTCATTCAATATGGAAATTGCCAATCCTACTCGCGATTTTAAAAAAAGTCATTGTAATCTTTTATTTAATAAAAAATAATAGGGCGAATTTTAACCTAAACAGTAAGTTCCAATTCTTAATTTATTGTAATAGTCAATGTGATTTAAATATAGATCTAAATCTATCTCGATCTCTTTAAAAAAATCAAAAGCGATATTTTGCTAGTCGATAGTAAATTTAAAAGGCAGATCTGAATGTTTATTGGCTTTATGTTGGAAATCTACCTTCTATTGTAGATGGCTCGTAAAGCTAATTTGATCGTGATTTTGCACTTACTAAAGCACGAATGAAATGCAAATAAAAAATCTTAATTTTCAGTTTTTATCATTATCCCTACCCAAACTAGGCCCCGCGCAATTCGTTTCGCATAGGGCCCCGCAATCTGTAGGACCGGCCCTGCCGCATGTACATTCATGATGCATTCGTCCATGCTTCAGATATGCACATTTGCGGCACTTTGCGCACTATACATCTAGTAGTTATGTAGCTAGTTTACACATTGTATAATTTTGCAACACACTGTACATCATTTATGGAAATATTTGATCATTGCTTACGCACTTAACATCCTGTATTTGTAGGCAGTCTTTTGTTTTGAACTTGAACATGATAAATCAAAAAGAAATTGCTTCATTTCTTTCCCAACTCACTTTAGATACATTGTAGATTCCAACGTTTATTTCTGACACCAATGTTATGAAATATATATGTACGTCTGTTTCATACACGAGGTCTTCGTATCAACTCGCAATCATAGACATTAGAAAAAAGGGGAGGGGGTACATCTCTGACATTCTTAAGACAAAGCTCTACACATTATATAGAGCTCCTCCTTCGTGGTCGAAGATGGGCACATTTCTCATTTCCTATGGACTCGAAGATGACTGTAAAATCCAATCCTCGCTTTAAAAAGCCGGCCGCATACGTGAAATGGGTGGTTTAGGTCAGTTGCTGATTGACATGCTTCTTCTATCAGCTTTTTGTTGGTTCGGCGCTCTGTCACGCTGCCCACTCTTCTTGCTTCAAATCTCGAGACTCCGAGACTCACAGCTTCACGCCATGAGGGGCGCTCGAGAGCTAGTGATTACCAGCCGTGAATGTCAATATCACACTACTTGAACGAGCCCTTGAGGGTGTCTTTATAATTCTTGTATTGACCCCCCTGGGAACGCTTTCCTGCACACATCTCCCCGTACAGAAGTCGCTTGGGGAGGCGATTGACTGGTATGCGGACTACATGTCCCGCCAATCGAAGTTGGGACCTTTTTACTGTCGCATTGATACTGTTTATGTTGGACAGCTTTAGGATTTCTGTATCTGGTATGTGGTCGGACCAACGCACCTTATGGATACTCCTTAGACAGCGTAGGTGGAAGGATTTTAGATTTTGATGTGGCGGGAATATAAGGTCCAGGACTCTGATGCATATAAGAGTGACGGGAGAACTACATCACTGTAGACTTTCAGTTTTGTGGATATGCTGAGTCTTTTCCATTGCCACACTTGTCCTTGTAGTCTGCCAAAAGCATCTAGGTTGGCGTTTGCTTATAGGGTGCTTCCCAGATAGCTCTACACATACTCTGTACTTGAGACCCAAAATAAAAGTATGTATTATGTCTCCCGCGCGTGAAATTTTCTTTGTATTTAATAGTTGTGTTTAGCGTATAGGAAGTAGTTTATAATAGGTGCGTTTTGTTGTCTAGAATGTTGTGTATGTGTGTATTTACCTCATCCTTAGTTCCCGCAAGAGAGAGAGAGAGAGAGAGAGAGCTTCTTTTGTTAGCTGGGTAGCTGGTTTTTTGTTTCCCCATTGTAAGTGTACGTAAGTACATAGTTTTATTAAGTAGGCTGATCTTTAGGTACCAGTGTCGCTATTCAAAAGGTCTTTGTTGTAGCGGCATCGCTAGATCTAGGTTTTCTTTTCGTTTCATGGTGTTAGGCTTTGGGCTATGGGAAAGTGTGTCGCCTTTCCGCCCTTGGAGTCGTATATTAACTATCTTATCTTATCTTATATAATACAGACGTTACTTCAAAAAAGAAGATGATTACGTCCTACGCGTCATGCATTTAGTCATGCATATTAACCAATGACTTAAATTCTGCCAAGTCACTGGTTTTCCTGGCTAGCTCTTTTATAAACGTTGTTAAAGTGTAGGGAGTTGATGTTTTGTAGGGCGCCGAGATGAAGTGTGAGCGTGAAGGTGTGTTATTGAAACTTATTGGTGTGATATTGGACTAATTATTAATAAAATGCTAGCATCAATGATACTGATGTATATGTAAATATGTTGTTAACTTACAATTAAGTATTATTAAATATTGTTCCTGTTGACAACTGTTGTTATTCACTAAATTTTCAGATGAATGATTTTTATTCAATGTTCGTAGTTTACATGCTATTACCTTTAGGTTCTAGTGTTACACTGTTCAGGCTGGGGAGACGGGACCGTAATATCAGACCCTATCTAAGCGACTAACCCACCTGACATCTTAAACATGGGAAAACTTGAATGGGGTTACAACAGTTTAGTCTACTTCAATGTTCAAAACATGTAGATCACAGTATTGTGTGACAGAAGATAAGATAAGATAATTTTATTGATCCAATCAAATGGAAATTCAGTTTGACTACAACTGACCACCTCAACAATACAGGTGAAAAGATTCTTCGGTCTGTAAGAGAATGCTTTATTGAAATTGCCTTCCCGAGCTTACATCCTGTGTGGTCAAACCCCCTTACACGTTATTACACTGCAGGGTGCGTGCACTATTTACTTGAAACACAACTCTCAAAGAATCCCCTTTTATAAACGAATATTATAAAACCTTTAACAATTTAATAAATAGAGGCATCCATGCGGCCCCTCTGTGGCCCTACCGACCCCGGCCACTTAACCGAAACATATATCCAGCCTTCCCCTGTACAGAATATAACAATAGATTAGAAAATAAAACAAATACTATTGATCTATTCTAAGCCAACAGGAATTATTTAGTCATTAAATTTGATTCACAGCGTGAAATTTTCCCACAAAAGTACGTCCGCTCCTACCCCACTCCCAAAGAGTTACCGAAATAAAAATGTAAGAGGCTAAAACATCAATACAACGAAAATATAGTGCACAACTGAACACTAAACCGATCGCTATGAAAACAAAACATTCCATAAGAGACTAGCTAGAGCAGGAGAAAGAAATGAAGGTAGAGAACAAACAGAAGAAATCTGATAGAGAGACATAAATACAAAGATTGAGTGAGTGAGAGAGAGAGAGAGAGAGAGAGAGAGTTGATACCATTAAAAGAAACACTTGAGGATTAAGACAACTTAACAAGTTTGAAAGATTGGATGGGCTAGAACTGAAGAGGCCAGGGAATGTCTTGGAATGTTTAAAGCAGCAAAGAAAAAACAAACAAATTCAAGTAGTGCGAGGCAATGAAATGCAGACAAAAAAAAAACATCGTCAGTCCTCCTCCAGACGATTGCTGACCTAAACGTAATTCTGTTGCCAACTAAACACTTTTGAAATATTTGTCTAATCTTCTAACTTCGCTGTAAAGCTTTTTAAGACATATATGCTATATGTAAACACAAATTTGTTCTGCCTAACCGCTGCTTGTATAGAGTAGTCAAGACTTTGGTTTGAAATAAACGAATTCCGTTTGAATTGTTATGGGGCTAAACACTTTAAAATGGAACAACACAAGTGGGTTTCATTATAACAAAATTTATTCACAATAATATCTACTTGTCATAAAGCATGAATATCAGTATCACTTGAATTGAACACCTTTTAACCAGAAAGGTAGTTGACTACATATTACTTATAAGTTTACATTGCAAACACATGAAGGATTCAGTCACAACATTTTCTCTCAGGCTTTGAAGAAGCGCTTTCGTTTAGTTTTGACTGACTTCAAGATTGAACAAACAAAAAAGATACTTCTGAAAGAAAAACAAAAACCCAAATGATTAAATAATAAAAATATTTGTAGGAACTAGCAAGGCTGTTAGAATGTAAGACACTCTCAGAACAGATACAGTGATGTATCATGGAAAGCTGGATTCACACAACAGCGACGTGTCATTAAAAGCTAAATTCACACAACAGCGACGTGTCATTAAAAGCTAAATTCACACAACAGCGACGTGTCATTAAAAGCTAAATTCACACAACAGCGACGTGTCATTCAAATCTAGATTCACACAACAGCGACGTGTCATTCAAAGCTAGATTCACACAACAGCGACGTGTCATTCAAAGCTAGATTCACACAACAGCGACATGTCATGGAAAGCTAGATTCACACAACAGCGACATGTCATTGAAAGCTGGATTCATACAACAGCGACGTGTCATTGAAAGCTAGATTCACACAACAGCGACATGTCATGGAAAGCTAGATTCACACAACAGCGACGTGTCATTCAAAGCTAGATTCACACAACAGCGACGTGTCATTCAAAGCTAGATTCACACAACAGCGACGTGTCAT
This sequence comes from Biomphalaria glabrata, assembly GCF_947242115.1. NCBI lineage: Eukaryota > Metazoa > Mollusca > Gastropoda > Planorbidae > Biomphalaria > Biomphalaria glabrata. The sequence goes on from NC_074728.1 coordinate 13,492,304, forward strand.
TGAAAGCTGGATTCACACAACAGCGACGTGTCATTCAAAGCTAGATTCACACAACAGCGACATGTCATTCAAAGCTAGATTCACACAACAGCGACGTGTCATTCAAAGCTAGATTCACACAACAGCGACGTGTCATTCAAAGCTAGATTCACACAACAGCGACATGTCATTGAAAGCTGGATTCACACAACAGCGACGTGTCATTCAAAGCTAGATTCACACAACAGCGACATGTCATGGAAAGCTAGATTCACACAACAGCGACGTGTCATTCAAAGCTAGATTCACACAACAGCGACATGTCATGGAAAGCTAGATTCACACAACAACGACATGTCATTGAAAGCTAGATTCACACAACAGCGACATGTCATTCAAAGCTAGATTCACACAACAGCGACGTGTCATTCAAAGCTAGATTCACACAACAGCGACGTGTCATTCAAAGCTAGATTCACACAACAGCGACATGTCATTGAAAGCTGGATTCACACAACAGCGACGTGTCATTCAAAGCTAGATTCACACAACAGCGACATGTCATGGAAAGCTAGATTCACACAACAGCGACGTGTCATTCAAAGCTAGATTCACACAACAACGACATGTCATTGAAAGCTAGATTCACACAACAGCGACGTGTCATTCAAAGCTAGATTCACACAACAGCGACGTGTCATTCAAAGCTAGATTCACACAACAGCGACATGTCATTGAAAGCTGGATTCACACAACAGCGACGTGTCATTCAAAGCTAGATTCACACAACAGCGACATGTCATTCAAAGCTAGATTCACACAACAGCGACGTGTCATTCAAAGCTAGATTCACACAACAGCGACATGTCATTCAAAGCTAGATTCACACAACAGCGACGTGTCATTAAAAGCTAAATTCACACAACAGCGACGTGTCATTAAAAGCTAAATTCACACAACAGCGACGTGTCATTAAAAGCTAAATTCACACAACAGCGACATGTAATGGAAAGCTAGATTCACACAACAGCGACATGTGATGGAAAGCTGGATTCACACAACAGCGACGTGTCATTCAAAGCTAGATTCACACAACAGCGACGTGTCATTCAAAGCTAGATTCACACAACAGCGACGTGTCATTCAAAGCTGGATTCACACAACAGCGACGTGTCATTCAAAGCTAGATTCACACAACAGCGACGTGTCATTCAAAGCTAGATTCACACAACAGCGACATGTCATTCAAAGATAGATTCACACAACAGCGACATGTCATGGAAAGCTAGATTCACACAACAGCGACGTGTCATTCAAAGCTAGATTCACACAACAGCGACATGTCATGGAAAGCTAGATTCACACAACAGCGACATGTCATGGAAAGCTGGATTCATTTGTTACAACTGTCCACTGGCCTTTAGGTTTGTCCCCATCACATGTGCTTCAAATATTTTCTTTCGGTGGTTTACACAATTTTCTTCTAAACCAGACATTTTGTGTTTAACTATATTGTTATTAATTGTACAAAGAAATGATGTTAATTTAAACGTTAAAAAGTAATACAGATGTAAACGGCTTTCGGCAAGTTCTGTAAGCTAACTCCTACAAATAGATCACTATTTGTTCAATAGTCTGTTTAGGTTGACCTTCAAATTGATGCAACTGTTTGGATTGACCTTCAAATTGATGCATCTCTTTTTTTTATAATTTGTTAAAATCCAACTTTTACAGCATTAAGAACAAAAACTTGATGGATTGATCGAGTCTTTGCTTACACTGATGTTGGGTTACACAATGCACATCAAATACATTAGTTCTCTAACTTAGCATTGTTATTTTATTTTGTTAACACTTGTTTGTACATAAGACTTCTTTTCCTTCAAGTGTCTGGCTCTAAGATTTATCTTCAGGCCAAACGTACAGTCACATTGGTCTAGCAACAGTCTGTCCTGGTCTCTGCCTGTGTTTTCTCTGATCACATTGGTCTAGCAACAGTCTGTCCTGGTCTCTGGCTGTGTTCCTCTGATCACATTGGTCTAGCAACAGTCTGTCCTGGTCTCTGGCTGTGTTTCTCTGATCACATTGGTCTAGCAACAGTCTGTCCTGGTCTCTGGCTGTGTTTTCTCTGATCACATTGGTCTAGCAACAGTCTGTCCTGGTCTCTGGCTGTGTTTTCTCTGATCACATTGGTCTAGCAACAGTCTGTCCTGGTCTCTGGCTGTGTTCCTCTGATCACATTGGTCTAGCAACAGTCTGTCCTGGTCTCTGGCTGTGTTTTCTCTGATCACATTGGTCTAGCAACAGTCTGTCCTGGTCTCTGCCTGTGTTTTCTCTGATCACATTGGTCTAGCAACAGTCTGTCCTGGTCTCTGCCTGTGTTTTCTCTGATCACATTGGTCTAGCAACAGTCTGTCCTGGTCTCTGGCTGTGTTTTCTCTGATCACATTGGTCTAGCAACAGTCTGTCCTGGTCTCTGTGTTTTCTCTGATCACATTGGTCTAGCAACAGTCTGTCCTGGTCTCTGCCTGTGTTTTCTCTGATCACATTGGTCTAGCAACAGTCTGTCCTGGTCTCTGCCTGTGTTTTCTCTGATCACATTGGTCTAGCAACAGTCTGTCCTGGTCTCTGTGTTTCTCTGATCACATTGGTCTAGCAACAGTCTGTCCTGGTCTCTGCCTGTGTTTTCTCTGATCACATTGGTCTAGCAACAGTCTGTCCTGGTCTCTGCCTGTGTTTTCTCTGATCACATTGGTCTAGCAACAGTCTGTCCTGGTCTCTGCCTGTGTTTTCTCTGATCACATTGGTCTAGCAACAGTCTGTCCTGGTCTCTGCCTGTGTTTTCTCTGATCACATTGGTCTTGCAACAGTCTGTCCTGGTCTCTGGCTGTGTTTTCTCTGATCACATTGGTCTAGCAACAGTCTGTCCTGGTCTCTGGCTGTGTTTTCTCTGATCACATTGGTCTAGCAACAGTCTGTCCTGGTCTCTGTGTTTCTCTGATCACATTGGTCTAGCAACAGTCTGTCCTGGTCTCTGCCTGTGTTTTCTCTGATCACATTGGTCTAGCAACAGTCTGTCCTGGTCTCTGCCTGTGTTTTCTCTGATCACATTGGTCTAGCAACAGTCTGTCCTGGTCTCTGGCTGTGTTTTCTCTGATCACATTGGTCTAGCAACAGTCTGTCCTGGTCTCTGCCTGTGTTTTCTCTGATCACATTGGTCTTGCAACAGTCTGTCCTGGTCTCTGGCTGTGTTTTCTCTGATCACATTGGTCTAGCAACAGTCTGTCCTGGTCTCTGCCTGTGTTTTCTCTGATCACATTGGTCTAGCAACAGTCTGTTCTGGTCTCTGTGTTTCTCTGATCACATTGGTCTAGCAACAGTCTGTCCTGGTCTCTGCCTGTGTTTTCTCTGATCACATTGGTCTAGCAACAGTCTGTCCTGGTCTCTGCCTGTGTTTTCTCTGATCACATTGGTCTAGCAACAGTCTGTCCTGGTCTCTGTGTTTCTCTGATCACATTGGTCTAGCAACAGTCTGTCCTGGTCTCTGTGTTTTCTCTGATCACATTGGTCTAGCAACAGTCTGTCCTGGTCTCTGTGTTTTCTCTGATCACATTGGTCTAGCAACAGTCTGTCCTGGTCTCTGCCTGTGTTTCTCTGATCACATTGGTCTAGCAACAGTCTGTTCTGGTCTCTGTGTTTCTCTGATCACATTGGTCTAGCAACAGTCTGTCCTGGTCTCTGCCTGTGTTTTCTCTGATCACATTGGTCTAGCAACAGTCTGTCCTGGTCTCTGTGTTTTCTCTGATCACATTGGTCTAGCAACAGTCTGTCCTGGTCTCTGGCTGTGTTTTCTCTGATCACATTGGTCTAGCAACAGTCTGTCCTGGTCTCTGGCTGTGTTTTCTCTGATCACATTGGTCTAGCAACAGTCTGTCCTGGTCTCTGCCTGTGTTTCTCTGATCACATTGGTCTAGCAACAGTCTGTCCTGGTCTCTGCCTGTGTTTTCTCTGATCACATTGGTCTAGCAACAGTCTGTCCTGGTCTCTGTGTTTTCTCTGATCACATTGGTCTAGCAACAGTCTGTCCTGGTCTCTGCCTGTGTTTTCTCTGATCACATTGGTCTAGCAACAGTCTGTCCTGGTCTCTGCCTGTGTTCCTCTGATCACATTGGTCTAGCAACAGTCTGTCCTGGTCTCTGTGTTTTCTCTGATCACATTGGTCTAGCAACAGTCTGTCCTGGTCTCTGTGTTTTCTTTGATCACATTGGTCTAGCAACAGTCTGTCCTGGTCTCTGTGTTTTCTCTGATCACATTGGTCTAGCAACAGTCTGTCCTGGTCTCTGTGTTTTCTCTGATCACATTGGTCTAGCAACAGTCTGTCCTGGTCTCTGGCTGTGTTTTCTCTGATCACATTGGTCTAGCAACAGTCTGTCCTGGTCTCTGCCTGTGTTTTCTCTGATCACATTGGTCTAGCAACAGTCTGTCCTGGTCTCTGGCTGTGTTTTCTCTGATCACATTGGTCTAGCAACAGTCTGTCCTGGTCTCTGCCTGTGTTTTCTCTGATCACATTGGTCTAGCAACAGTCTGTCCTGGTCTCTGGCTGTGTTTCTCTGATCACATTGGTCTAGCAACAGTCTGTCCTGGTCTCTGCCTGTGTTTTCTCTGATCACATTGGTCTAGCAACAGTCTGTCCTGGTCTCTGCCTGTGTTTTCTCTGATCACATTGGTCTAGCAACAGTCTGTCCTGGTCTCTGCCTGTGTTTTCTCTGATCACATTGGTCTATCAACAGTCTGTCCTGGTCTCTGGCTGTGTTTCTCTGATCACATTGGTCTAGCAACAGTCTGTCCTGGTCTCTGGCTGTGTTTTCTCTGATCACATTGGTCTAGCAACAGTCTGTCCTGGTCTCTGCCTGTGTTTTCTCTGATCACATTGGTCTAGCAACAGTCTGTCCTGGTCTCTGTGTTTTCTCTGATCAAATTGGTCTAGCAACAGTCTGTCCTGGTCTCTGCCTGTGTTTCTCTGATCACATTGGTCTAGCAACAGTCTGTCCTGGTCTCTGGCTGTGTTTCTCTGATCACATTGGTCTAGCAACAGTCTGTCCTGGTCTCTGGCTGTGTTTTCTCTGATCACATTGGTCTAGCAACAGTCTGTTCTGGTCTCTGGCTGTGTTTTCTCTGATCACATTGGTCTAGCAACAGTCTGTCCTGGTCTCTGGCTGTGTTTCTCTGATCACATTGGTCTAGCAACAGTCTGTCCTGGTCTCTGTGTTTTCTCTGATCACATTGGTCTAGCAACAGTCTGTTCTGGTCTCTGCCTGTGTTTCTCTGATCACATTGGTCTAGCAACAGTCTGTCCTGGTCTCTGGCTGTGTTTCTCTGATCACATTGGTCTAGCAACAGTCTGTCCTGGTCTCTGGCTGTGTTTCTCTGATCACATTGGTCTAGCAACAGTCTGTCCTGGTCTCTGTGTTTTCTCTGATCACATTGGTCTAGCAACAGTCTGTCCTGGTCTCTGCCTGTGTTTTCTCTGATCACATTGGTCTAGCAACAGTCTGTCCTGGTCTCTGTGTTTCTCTGATCACATTGGTCTAGCAACAGTCTGTCCTGGTCTCTGCCTGTGTTTTCTCTGATCACATTGGTCTAGCAACAGTCTGTCCTGGTCTCTATGTTTTCTCTGATCACATTGGTCTAGCAACAGTCTGTCCTGGTCTCTGCCTGTGTTTTCTCTGATCACATTGGTCTAGCAACAGTCTGCCTGGTCTCTGTGTTTTCTCTGATCACATTGGTCTAGCAACAGTCTGTCCTGGTCTCTGCCTGTGTTTCTCTGATCACATTGGTCTAGCAACAGTCTGTCCTGGTCTCTGGCTGTGTTCCTCTGATCACATTGGTCTAGCAACAGTCTGTCCTGGTCTCTGCTTGTGTTTTCTCTGATCACATTGGTCTAGCAACAGTCTGTCCTGGTCTCTGTGTTTTCTCTGATCACATTGGTCTAGCAACAGTCTGTCCTGGTCTCTGCCTGTGTTTTCTCTGATCACATTGGTCTAGCAACAGTCTGTCCTGGTCTCTGTGTTTCTCTGATCACATTGGTCTAGCAACAGTCTGTCCTGGTCTCTGCCTGTGTTTTCTCTGATCACATTGGTCTAGCAACAGTCTGTCCTGGTCTCTGTGTTTTCTCTGATCACATTGGTCTAGCAACAGTCTGTCCTGGTCTCTGTGTTTTCTCTGATCACATTGGTCTAGCAACAGTCTGTCCTGGTCTCTGCCTGTGTTTTCTCTGATCACATTGGTCTAGCAACAGTCTGTCCTGGTCTCTGTCTGTGTTTTCTCTGATCACATTGGTCTAGCAACAGTCTGTCCTTGTCTCTGCCTGTGTTTTCTCTGATCACATTGGTCTAGCAACAGTCTGTCCTGGTCTCTGTGTTTTCTCTGATCATATTGGTCTTGCAACAGTCTGTCCTGGTCTCTGTGTTTTCTCTGATCACATTGGTCTAGCAACAGTCTGTCCTGGTCTCTGCCTGTGTTTTCTCTGATCACATTGGTCTAGCAACAGTCTGTCCTGGTCTCTGCCTGTGTTTTCTCTGATCACATTGGTCTAGCAACAGTCTGTCCTGGTCTCTGTGTTTTCTCTGATCACATTGGTCTAGCAACAGTCTGTCCTGGTCTCTGCCTGTGTTTCTCTGATCACATTGGTCTAGCAACAGTCTGTCCTGGTCTCTGTGTTTTCTCTGATCACATTGGTCTAGCAACAGTCTGTCCTGGTCTCTGCCTGTGTTTTCTCTGATCACATTGGTCTAGCAACAGTCTGTCCTGGTCTCTGCCTGTGTTTTCTCTGATCACATTGGTCTAGCAACAGTCTGTCCTGGTCTCTGTGTTCCTCTGATCACATTGGCCTAGCAACAGTCTGTCCTGGTCTCTGTGTTTTCTCTGATCACATTGGTCTAGCAACAGTCTGTCCTGGTCTCTGGCTGTGTTTCTCTGATCACATTGGTCTAGCAACAGTCTGTTCTGGTCTCTGCCTGTGTTTTCTCTGATCACATTGGTCTAGCAACAGTCTGTCCTGGTCTCTGTGTTTTCTCTGATCACATTGGTCTAGCAACAGTCTGTCCTGGTCTCTGTGTTTCTCTGATCACATTGGTCTAGCAACAGTCTGTCCTGGTCTCTGTGTTTTCTCTGATCACATTGGTCTAGCAACAGTCTGTCCTGGTCTCTGCCTGTGTTTTCTCTGATCACATTGGTCTAGCAACAGTCTGTCCTGGTCTCTGCCTGTGTTTTCTCTGATCACATTGGTCTAGCAACAGTCTGTCCTGGTCTCTGTGTTTCTCTGATCACATTGGTCTAGCAACAGTCTGTTCTGGTCTCTGCCTGTATTTTCTCTGATCACATTGGTCTAGCAACAGTCTGTCCTGGTCTCTGCCTGTGTTTTCTCTGATCACATTGGTCTAGCAACAGTCTGTCCTGGTCTCTGCCTGTGTTTTCTCTGATCACATTGGTCTAGCAACAGTCTGTCCTGGTCTCTGCCTGTGTTTTCTCTGATCACATTGGTCTAGCAACAGTCTGTCCTGGTCTCTAGCTGTGTTTCTCTGATCACATTGGTCTAGCAACAGTCTGTCCTGGTCTCTGGCTGTGTTTTCTCTGATCACATTGGTCTAGCAACAGTCTGTCCTGGTCTCTGGCTGTGTTCCTCTGATCACATTGGTCTAGCAACAGTCTGTCCTGGTCTCTGCCTGTGTTTTCTCTGATCACATTGGTCTAGCAACAGTCTGTCCTGGTCTCTGCCTGTGTTTTCTCTGATCACATTGGTCTAGCAACAGTCTGTCCTGGTCTCTGGCTGTGTTCCTCTGATCACATTGGTCTAGCAACAGTCTGTCCTGGTCTCTGCCTGTGTTTTCTCTGATCACATTGGTCTAGCAACAGTCTGTCCTGGTCTCTGCCTGTGTTCCTCTGATCACATTGGCCTAGCAACAGTCTGTCCTGGTCTCTGTGTTTTCTCTGATCACATTGGTCTAGCAACAGTCTGTCCTGGTCTCTGGCTGTGTTTTCTCTGATCACATTGGTCTAGCAACAGTCTGTCCTGGTCTCTGCCTGTGTTTTCTTTGATCACATTGGTCTAGCAACAGTCTGTTCTGGTCTCTGCCTGTGTTTTCTCTGATCACATTGGTCTAGCAACAGTCTGTCCTGGTCTCTGTGTTTTCTCTGATCACATTGGTCTAGCAACAGTCTGTCCTGGTCTCTGGCTGTGTTTTCTCTGATCACATTGGTCTAGCAACAGTCTGTCCTGGTCTCTGGCTGTGTTTTCTCTGATCACATTGGTCTAGCAACAGTCTGTCCTGGTCTCTGCCTGTGTTTTCTCTGATCACATTGGTCTAGCAACAGTCTGTCCTGGTCTCTGGCTGTGTTTCTCTGATCACATTGGTCTAGCAACAGTCTGTCCTGGTCTCTGCCTGTGTTTTCTCTGATCACATTGGTCTAGCAACAGTCTGTCCTGGTCTCTGCCTGTGTTTTCTCTGATCACATTGGTCTAGCAACAGTCTGTCCTGGTCTCTGGCTGTGTTTTCTCTGATCACATTGGTCTAGCAACAGTCTGTCCTGGTCTCTGCCTGTGTTTTCTCTGATCACATTGGTCTATCAACAGTCTGTCCTGGTCTCTGGCTCTGTTTCTCTGATCACATTGGTCTAGCAACAGTCTGTCCTGGTCTCTGCCTGTGTTTTCTCTGATCACATTGGTCTAGCAACAGTCTGTCCTGGTCTCTGCCTGTGTTTTCTCTGATCACATTGGTCTAGCAACAGTCTGTCCTGGTCTCTGTGTTTTCTCTGATCAAATTGGTCTAGCAACAGTCTGTCCTGGTCTCTGCCTGTGTTTCTCTGATCACATTGGTCTAGCAACAGTCTGTCCTGGTCTCTGGCTGTGTTTCTCTGATCACATTGGTCTAGCAACAGTCTGTCCTGGTCTCTGGCTGTGTTTCTCTGATCACATTGGTCTAGCAACAGTCTGTCCTGGTCTCTGTGTTTTCTCTGATCACATTGGTCTAGCAACAGTCTGTTCTGGTCTCTGCCTGTGTTTCTCTGATCACATTGGTCTAGCAACAGTCTGTCCTGGTCTCTGGCTGTGTTTCTCTGATCACATTGGTCTAGCAACAGTCTGTCCTGGTCTCTAGCTGTGTTTCTCTGATCACATTGGTCTAGCAACAGTCTGTCCTGGTCTCTGGCTGTGTTTTCTCTGATCACATTGGTCTAGCAACAGTCTGTCCTGGTCTCTGGCTGTGTTCCTCTGATCACATTGGTCTAGCAACAGTCTGTCCTGGTCTCTGCCTGTGTTTTCTCTGATCACATTGGTCTAGCAACAGTCTGTCCTGGTCTCTGCCTGTGTTTTCTCTGATCACATTGGTCTATCAACAGTCTGTCCTGGTCTCTGGCTGTGTTCCTCTGATCACATTGGTCTAGCAACAGTCTGTCCTGGTCTCTGCCTGTGTTTTCTCTGATCACATTGGTCTAGCAACAGTCTGTCCTGGTCTCTGCCTGTGTTCCTCTGATCACATTGGCCTAGCAACAGTCTGTCCTGGTCTCTGTGTTTTCTCTGATCACATTGGTCTAGCAACAGTCTGTCCTGGTCTCTGGCTGTGTTTTCTCTGATCACATTGGTCTAGCAACAGTCTGTCCTGGTCTCTGCCTGTGTTTTCTCTGATCACATTGGTCTAGCAACAGTCTGTTCTGGTCTCTGCCTGTGTTTTCTCGCATCACATTGGTCTAGCAACAGTCTGTCCTGGTCTCTGTGTTTTCTCTGATCACATTGGTCTAGCAACAGTCTGTCCTGGTCTCTGCCTGTGTTTTCTCTGATCACATTGGTCTAGCAACAGTCTGTCCTGGTCTCTGGCTGTGTTTCTCTGATCACATTGGTCTAGCAACAGTCTGTCCTGGTCTCTGGCTGTGTTTCTCTGATCACATTGGTCTAGCAACAGTCTGTCCTGGTCTCTGGCTGTGTTTCTCTGATCACATTGGTCTAGCAACAGTCTGTTCTGGTCTCTGGCTGTGTTTCTCTGATCACATTGGTCTAGCAACAGTCTGTCCTGGTCTCTGCCTGTGTTTCTCTGATCACATTGGTCTAGCAACAGTCTGTCCTGGTCTCTGCCTGTGTTTTCTCTGATCACATTGGTCTAGCAACAGTCTGTCTTGGTCTCTGTCTGTGTTTCTCTGATCACATTGGTCTAGCAACAGTCTGTCCTGGTCTCTGCCTGTGTTTCTCTGATCACATTGGTCTAGCAACAGTCTGTCCTGGTCTCTTTCTGTGTTTCTCTGATCACATTGGTCTAGCAACAGTCTGTCCTGGTCTCTGCCTGTGTTTTCTCTGATCACATTGGTCTAGCAACAGTCTGTCCTGGTCTCTGCCTGTGTTTTCTCTGATCACATTGGTCTAGCAACAGTCTGTCCTGGTCTCTGGCTGTGTTTTCTCTGATCACATTGGTCTAGCAACAGTCTGTCCTGGTCTCTGGCTGTGTTTTCTCTGATCACATTGGTCTTGCAACAGTCTGTCCTGGTCTCTGTGTTTTCTCTGATCACATTGGTCTTGCAACAGTCTGTCCTGGTCTCTGTGTTTTCTCTGATCACATTGGTCTAGCAACAGTCTGTCCTGGTCTCCGTGTTTTCTCTGATCACATTGGTCTAGCAACAGTCTGTCCTGGTCTCTGTGTTTTCTCTGATCACATTGGTCTAGCAACAGTCTGTTCTGGTCTCTGTGTTTCTCTGATCACATTGGTCTAGCAACAGTCTGTCCTGGTCTCTGCCTGTGTTTTCTCTGATCACATTGGTCTAGCAACAGTCTGTCCTGGTCTCTGTGTTTTCTCTGATCACATTGGTCTAGCAACAGTCTGTCCTGGTCTCTGCCTGTGTTTTCTCTGATCACATTGGTCTAGCAACAGTCTGTCCTGGTCTCTGTGTTTCTCTGATCACATTGGTCTAGCAACAGTCTGTTCTGGTCTCTGCCTGTGTTTTCTCTGATCACATTGGTCTAGCAACAGTCTGTCCTGGTTTCTGTGTTTTCTCTGATCACATTGGTCTAGCAACAGTCTGTCCTGGTCTCTGGCTGTGTTTCTCTGATCACATTGGTCTAGCAACAGTCTGTCCTGGTCTCTGGCTGTGTTTTCTCTGATCACATTGGTCTAGCAACAGTCTGTCCTTGTCTCTGCCTGTGTTTTCTCTGATCACATTGGTCTAGCAACAGTCTGTCCTGGTCTCTGTGTTTTCTCTGATCATATTGGTCTTGCAACAGTCTGTCCTGGTCTCTGTGTTTTCTCTGATCACATTGGTCTAGCAACAGTCTGTCCTGGTCTCTGCCTGTGTTTTCTCTGATCACATTGGTCTAGCAACAGTCTGTCCTGGTCTCTGTGTTTTCTCTGATCACATTGGTCTAGGAACAGTCTGTCCTGGTCTCTGCCTGTGTTTCTCTGATCACATTGGTCTAGCAACAGTCTGTCCTGGTCGCTGCCTGTGTTTTCTCTGTCCTCGTTTTATTTTTTTAGAAATCAAACTACAACATACCTTATCCCCTAGCAAAATTATGCAAATAGACCTGAAAAAAAGTTAAATTATAAACAAATTACTAACTTGGTCTCTGTTTAATAATAATAAAAATAACTTAAAGTATGACTATTATGGAGTGTGTGTGTGTGTGTGTGTTTAGGTGACAGTGGGAAGAGGAAGCGATTGGGTGTGAATGTTGCATCATAGGTGGTAGTGTCGACACATAGTTTTAGATGACACCATATGTCGTAACCTCCCTTGTACCTACTTACAGTACTGGCACACTATTAGAACACTTCAATCAAAGCAAATCTGAACTGAATGACTTTGATACCATAGTGCGTGATTTTTTTATTATAAATATCAAAATAATTCTACAAATTTATCGTTAGAGTAAGATAAGAGATGTGTTTTACAACTACATTATAGAGCCGTTTCAAAAGAAGAATACTTACTTCCGAATAAACCTCCACTGCTAGCGCCACCTGAAACAAGAAACAAAAGAAACATTGAAACATGGACAGAAACATAAAAGGTGTAGGAAAAAAAACACTTTTTATTGAATGTAAATTGCAGTGAGATCTTTCTAGAAATGAAATGCTCACCTCCGCCTAGTCCTAACATAGCAGGATCTAAAGGGAGAGAACAAAGGAAAATAGAAGTTTAAACATTTTAAAATCATTTCAGCAAAGATTTTATTTAGAAACATTCATTTAGAAAGTCTGAAGGGAATAAGGCAGGACAGAGACCAAAGAGTAAAACTAAACAGTATGGCCGTTTTCTCATGTGAACATACATACACTCAAACACGAACGCGTATCACAGCACATATGCGTATACGCACACACATATATATGAGTATATAGACACTAATTGTAAGTCTCAATACTAGTTCACACATTTGTCATATTCAAAACCACAAGTTGACATTATTACATTATTACATTATTACATTATTCTATCGAAGCGTCCTGCTGCTCGACGACGCATATTTGTACAAAGTCTGAAAGTAATTAAGATTAATTTTCTTTCGTTGTGGAAATTATTGTTGTCATTTTATTCCAATCATTTAGAATTAGATATCACATATCTATTATCTATATATTTATATTTAATCTTTTGTAGTTAGCTAAGTTGTTAGACCGTCTAGCGGAGTACATTTGATCAAAGTACATCAGATTACAGTACATCAGATAAATGTGCATAAGATCACATATCAATTCTTTCCATGCTGGACTTGTCCGCAGCCTTTGATACGCTAGACCATGAAATTATGATGGCCAGATTCTCTGCAACTTTTGGTTTAGCAGGAGTCGTCCTAAAGTGGCTTGGATCCTACCTGACGGAACGCACCCAAAGTGTCGTTGTTAGCGGGACGGAATCAACAAGCTTACTTTTGAAGTACGGAGTACCCCAAGGATCAGTTCTAGGCCCAGTACTGTTCACTATGTACACATATCCACTCAGCGGTGTCATACGGCCAACCGGCATCTTATACCATTTCTTTGCCGATGACTCACAGTTATACGATTCATCAGTACCCTCAGAGGTGTCGCATCTGGCAGAGAAAATCAGTAGTACCGTTGCAAAGGTGAGCGATTGGATGGTTGAAAATAAACTCAAGATGAACGAAGACAAGACAGAAATAATTAAGATTGGCACTAGGAACAATGTCTCAAAAGTTGAAAGCACAGATTCTCTCTTTATCACTAACTGCCATGTTCCTTTTGTCCATGTAGTGCGGAATCTTGGAGTTTTCTTCGACTCAACACTATCTTTCGACCCACACATAAATCAACTCTGCAAAGGTCTTTATCTGCAGCTGCGCAGATTAGGCCAGATCCGACCATATTTAACAACGGAGTCAACAAAAACGCTAGCTGTGGCATTCATACTCTCCCGCCTTGACTACTGCAACGCCGTGCTAGCAGGTATACCTGATGACAAAATAGCCAAACTGCAACGTATACAGAACAACGCCGCTCGAATAGTCCTTAAAAAACTAGACAAGATTTTGCTACTACGTTCTTGCGCACGCTCCATTGGCTTCCCGTGAAAGCGAGAATCGATTACAAGGTCGCCACACTTTGTCATCAGTGTATATATAACAATGAGATGCCCTTGTACCTTAGCGAACTGATTACTCCATATGTCCCCCAGAGAGCCCTGCGCTCAATGGACTCAACGCTTTTAGTAGTGCCACGTTTCTCCCTCAAAAGCTACGGTTTGCGTGCTTTTTCAGTTCACGGACCAAAGGTTTGGAACTCACTCCCCATTGATCTCAGACAGACAACATGCTACACCACTTTTAAGAAGAACATTAAGACCTATCTGTTTAAAACTTTTTTAGATTAACTGTCATTTTAGCTCTCGTGTTTTTGTTTGTAATGTTATTACAGCGCCTTGAGCCTACATTTTGTTTGTTAACAGCGCTTTATAAATAAAATTATTATTATTATTATTAGATCACAATATATCAGATCACAGTACATCAGATAAAAGTGCATAAGATCACAATATATCAGATCACAGTGCATCAGATAAAAATGCATAAGATCGCTGTACATCAGATCAAATTACATCTGATCACAGTACATCAGATAAAAGTGCATAAGATCGCAATACATCAGATCACAGTGCATCAGATAAAAATGCATAAGATCGCAGTACATCAGATCAAATTACATCTGATCACAGTACATCAGATAAAAGTGCATAAGATCGCAGTACATCAGATCAAATTACATCTGATCACAGTACATCAGATAAAAGTGCATAAGATCGCAATACATCAGATCACAGTAGGCCCTGCATCAGATAAAAGTGCATAAGATCACAGTACATCAGATCACAGTATATCAGATTAAAGTGCATAAGATCGCAGTACATCAGATCACAGTACATCAGATCAAAGTATATCAGATAAAAGTGCATAAGATCGCAGTACATCAGATCACAGTACATCAGATCAAAGTATATCAGATAAAAGTGCATAAGATCGCAGTACATCAGATCAAAGTACATCAGATCAAAGTGCATAAGATCACATCACATCAGATCAATGTGCATAAGATCACAGTACATCAGATAAAAGTGCATAAGATCATAGTACATCAGATCATAGTACATTAGATCAAAGTGCATAAGATCGCAGTACATCAGATCACAGTACATCAGATAAAAGTGCATAAGATCACAGTACATCAGATCAAAGTGCATAAGATCACAGTACATCAGATCACAGTACATCAGATCACGGTTCGTATTCGATCGGAATTATATTCAATGATTTGATTGTTAAAGAACAAAAGAATTCTTGTGTGTGTTTTTTTTTTTTGGTGATCGGTATCTTGTATCTACTATGTCTTAAGTATGCCAACTTTTTTTGCCTTGCGTTATAAAAAAAATGATGTGTAAAAAAAAAAGTGATGACTGGTGTTAAAATGGTCTGGGTTTAAACTAATCTGTTAACAGACAAGTAAAAATTAGCAATATATCATGAGATCCCTTTAAAATAAAACTCCGCCCTTAAAACTATATCTATTAATGATGTACAAGTTATCTCCCTTATTAAATATCAAACAAAATAATTAATTACCAATAATTAGTTGACTAATTCGGTTTGTTTGATGTTTTTTTTTGTGTTTGTTTTTTTGTTAGTTTTTTTTTTTTTTTTTATTGATTCATGTTTTGTTACGTACAATAAATACTTGTTTAAGGATCAACTTGATAGGAGAATAACTGAGGGAAAAATAGCGATAACAATTATTTAAGAGGACCAAACCCAACAAATTTAGCCATATATGGAAATACTGAAGGATTAGTTTCCCTAGAGGGTATGAAAAATAATTAATTAGCAATAATTTATTTACGATTTTTTTTACAGATTCACGCCTTGTCTATGTGAATGAATAATTGTGCGTAGTTTCAACTTGATCTGAGAAAGGGTGTGGAAGAAATAACGTGTACACACTTTTTACCAGACAGACATACAGACAGACAGAGTGTGTTGATAGAAGCTTTGTAAAAAATCAATGCACTATAAAGTTTGTAGGTGTACAAGGCAGAAATATTTCATCAAACTATTTCACAACCATATCATTTGTAACACTAATATAATGGTTAGATTTACAATAAAAACAGAAGGTCCTAAAGTTATCTGAAGTTCATCAACCGTTTTATTCGGTGACACATCGTTCGAGATTAAGGGTATTTAGATATGGATGTTCTAGAAAAAAAAACTCTGCTTTCCTAAGTACAGCACCAACAAACTAAAAACTCGCCCCTTTCGCCTCAAGACGAACTGTTGAAGTCTATTTAAAACTCACTTGCACACTAATGCTGAAAGCATGAAGCCAACCAAACAATAGTTAAAACCTTGACGAGCGCTTCAATAATGGGTGCACTTCTGTGTTGAAGAATATTCCCTTGCGACATTCCTAAACTGCTTTTATTTTTCCTAAACTGAAGTTAATCTAAATGCTCTATGATAGATATCTTGTTTTTTTGTCCAATACATTTGAGAAGCCTCTAGTGGTATGATAACTAGGTTACGACATTGGGAATATATTCAAGTCTAATGAGCATTGTCGTTATCATCCGGAATTAATGGGAATGGGTTAACGTGACCTCAGAGACTGTTCAGTTAGTCGATAGTGCTGGGTCACGTAGAATTGAAAGCTACTAGACTCGATAAATTTTAAATATTTACAGTAGTTAGCATCCAATTATTGCCACCTCAACTAAAATCAACTAGACGCTTTTTTGTACGAATAATCGAACTAGAGAACAAGAAAGAAAACTTTTCTTAGTCGAGAGTTTCACGAGACCCCTAAACAATGTCAAGGACACTAAATTGAGCTGAGAAATTGCCAACTGAAAGTCACTAACACAATAGCTGAAAGAACTTAATGTAGCAGTGCTAAAAATGTGCACAGAAATGATTGTTTTATTAAAAGCAGCTTGTCACTATTTCCTTCATTCTCTACACCGGATGCACCAAAAAATGTGCTATTTATAGGTTTTACGACATACATGAAAATCTCCAATAATGACGTTGTATATATTTAGATATAGAGGTGGTGACTAGTTAGGTCATGTGTGTGTATGAGAGAGAGGTTTTTGTTACTACAGTACAGTTTTCTGAAGCTACTAGTCACCAACATCACGCGATCATGCAGAGCTCAATGAAGACTAGAACAGAACTGCTAAAGCAATCATCACTTTCTCTGTAGGCCAAACTTCAGCATCACTAGCAACACTTAATCAAAGAGTTAACAAGAAGGAGTCTGACAACATTTACACAGAGAGATCAGGAGAAAGATACAAGTTGAAAAGTAATTGAAATGTTGAGCCAGTGGCTCGGCTGAGGGGACATGCCAGCCACAAATGCTTTAACCTTTATTGAGTTCTTGGTCTTTATCGAAATCGATAAACTAATGACATATAAACTTGTATACAAAGGCACTACCCCTTTCCAGTACCCCCTATGCCCCTTCGGAGGCTCGCAAAGACCTTCCTTCAGGGAACAGTACCAGGAAAAAGAAGAAGAAGCAGACAGAGAAGGCGATGGGAAGACAACATAAAAGAATGGACGGGCCTGCCATTGAAAGAGGTTCTAAGTAAGGTAAAAGACAGAGCGGAATGGAGAAAGACGGTCGACAAATCTTACGTGGTGCCCCAACGGTCCAACAGACTAAGGGATAAAGTAAAGGTATACATGCTCTGCTTGATTTATTTAGGCGTCTATAATAGCGATATTTACTGTCTCTCCGTCAAGTACTCCACACGTAGACATTCTATTGAACATTCTGGATTCATTCTTCCTCCGACGTTTTCTTTCATCGACCTCTCCAGACTCTGTCGCCTGTTTCACTTACACTTAGGAGCTAGACAATACCCGACGGAGATAAAGTTAATTAAGAGACTAGACTGACCATTGCTCTATTTGTTCATTCAATATGTTTGACCGAAATATCTACGTCACCCTTTCACTTCTTCTTTGTCTCTGTTTCTCTGCCATTAAATCACTTTTATCACATCTTATTTATCACATCTTATTTATCACATCTTATTTATCACATCTTATTTATCACATCCCTTAAACTGCTCTTGTCCTCTGGTGCTGAGTCGCAATAGATACCTTCCCCTCCCCTTGCATGTATGTATGACTTAACTTCAAACTTTCACTGACAAAATGTCCATCTAGTTTTCGTTGAATAGTGAAGGGGGCTTTAAGGTGTTAGGTGGTGCTATTATTGACCCAGAGGACACTGGTCATCAGTGTATATATTTCTAGTTTAAATGTAGGCCTATATAGGTCAACATAGTTACTATTCACTTATCTTGCTGGCCTCACATTTGTATCCCCGCGGCCTTTGTAAGAAAAGTTAAGCCATTCGAGAGTTTTCTATGCAAGTTAAGGCAAGATGGCGACTGAGTTGCTTTGTAAAACGTTCCCGAAGTGCATCTCTGATACATCGTCTGCCCTTAAGCTCGCAAAAAAAAAAGATTGCCTTTGGAATGCGTTCGTCCCCCATGAGAGATAGGTGCCTAAGCCTTGCCCAGCGCAGCAGTTGAGCAATAAGCAGAGACTCTACTGCCGACGACAGGCGTGGTTGGCGAAAATAGAACTACCACCAACAGGTTTTGTCTGCATATTTGTGCCAAAATATGTAGGTCACAGCTAGGTCTGCGATAATCCGAAGACAATGCAATATAAACTACTGTATACATTAGTTCTCGACACTGTTAATTCGGTTTTACTTATGTCTATGTAGGCCTAGATTCTCTTGACCACGTGTTGGGCCTGCACGTTCTAATTGGCTAGAGTTCATAGTGGTAATAACTTCAACATCTCATTGTAAGCCATTAACTGATCCACGACCTCCCCCATCTTAACAACATCATTTGTTGACGAGGAATTGTAGCTCATGTGACGAATGCATTTCCTTATATTATTCTCTTATTAGGGAAAGGGGAGGGGAGACAGATTGATATTCCAGTAGCATTGCATTTTTGTTTCTGAATGGTCTCCCCTTGGAATGGTCTCCCCTTGGAATAATAATTTCTTGGACCGGAACTGAGTTTTTCCTTATAAGTGATTTGTAGATCACTTTTTAAACTGATAGAGAGAAAAAAATTATGTACAAAAAAATAAATGCGGAGTGTCGGCGACCCTTAGGAAGTTAGCAGCATTCAGGGTTACCCTGGCAGAGCCTGCGACGCCGCAAATTGAGGACTGCATTGGTACTTGCTGTTCCATTGGATACATAAACCAAGTAGAGAGAGGGACACTGCTGTGTGGGCGACATCGTTCCGACCATAGCTAATGCCCAGGCATTCATCTCATTTCTATGAGATAATGCATTGTCACTGCGACATACAATTAAGTACGTTGGGCGAACCTTTTTTTTTTCTAAATTCTGATACTTGTTGTGCGATTAATAATAAAACAGCACCTACCTAAATAAATGGTATTCATAAACCACATACCTTTATCTTATCTTCTTATTTTCAATTTTAATGTCATTGCCTGGTATGGCAATCTGAGCTCCAAAAACAGAAAAAACTTCCTAGAATCCTAAATGCTGCTGGTAAAGTTATTGGCAAAAAACAAACCCCATTTGGCCAGCTGTTTGAGACAAACATCCATAAAAAGACTCTACAAATAAAAAATCACCCTTTGGGGTCAGGATTTTGTGCTTTTACCATCACAAAAGAGATACAAGACACCGATAGCAAAGACAAAGAAACAAAAAAAAACATTTTGTTCCACTGGCAATCAAATCATTAAATAGAAACAATTCCCACAGGTAAATTATGAGTGAGCATGGTGTGAATGCACATTTTGTTTTTTAAAGTTATAATGTTTAGTTTGGTGAAATGCACAAATTGTAAGACAAATTTCCTTACGGACAATAAAGATTATTATTATTATTGTTATTATTATTATATTATATTATAAAATACAGAAGTTACTTCAAAGAAGAAGTTTCTTCTTCCTACTTGGGCTCCTAGGTCAATGTAGTAATGCATGTTAATTGGTGACTTAATGCTGATTCAGGAACTTATTCCATATTGCTTTTATGTATGTCTTATTATATTACAATATAAGTCTGTGGTTTTTATCTACTATATAATCTTCATAACTAAGTGGGTAAACATTTACCTCGTCACTTCTTTTTTTTTAATGGTCTTTAAGCCACTGACACATATAATTTTCACTAGCAGCAACATAGCCCATTGGAACAATGTTAAAACAACTTTAGAGAAACAGGGAGGCAACTGTGAAAATACTTACTCATTCCGCCTAACATCATTGCTGGGAAAGCAAAAAAAAATTAACACGTTTAAAATATTTTTTTTTAGATTACATGAAGTTAAACACTAGAGTATCTAGTTGATCTATCTAGGCTATCTAGATGTCCTGTTGTCATTTTATAAAGTCATTGAGGTGATTCAAGGCAATAGACAGAAGAGAGGAGGCTCGACAGATCGTGAGGTGCGGTTCAAGAGACTAAGGAATAGATGAAGGTGATAAGCAGGTCTAACCTTATCTATTCTTATCTTATATAATACAGACGTTACTTCAAAAACGAAGATGATTACGTCCTACGCGTCATGCATATTAACCAATGACCTAAATTCTGCCAAGTCACTGGTTTTCCTGGCTGGCTCAAGCAACCCATTCCATGCTCTAATAGCACTAGGGAAGAAGGAGCATTTGTACAAATTTGTCCTAGCATAAGGAATAAAGTATAAGCCTTTATCTTTGTGTTTTTCTGAGTATTTTATTAATTTTTTTTTGTTGATAGATACTATAGATAGATAGACAGATAGATAGATAGATAGATAGATAGATAGATAGATAGATAGATAGATATGTTTATCCATATATTAGTCTTCATGAAGATCAATATTTTGGTCTCTATATAAGTTTTTATTGAGGTCTATACTTAAGTCTATACGTCTATATAATAGGTGCACATTATTAAACCTACCCATTGGGTCCATGCCAGTACCAGCTGAAATAAACAAAAAAAAAAAGAAAAGTATTAGTTTTTATTATACAGTAAAAGGTCACGTGACCAGTTTTTTTGCGGTATGTTATTTATAATAATGTATTGTCAAGAAGACAATAGACCTTTGTGAGTCATGCTGTAAAGTGTAAACTTAAATGTACATTTTTCTACTATTGTTGACAACAACAAAACAACAATAAATATAACAAAACAATTCATTAAATACTGCAAGACAGATTGTAGTCTTCAGTCACCATTGTCAATGTTTCTTTCATGTCCAAACATTTGAGCATATGTTCCAGTGTTTCTCAACCTTTGATTATAACGCCCCCCCCCCCACCGGCTTCTAGAACTGTTACTTTCCTCCGTCAGAGTTTGGCATCAAACTTTTTTTTTTATTTTAGGTCTACAAAAACGTCTTCTCCTGACGTCTACTTTTCATGCCAGTTAAAAGGGGAGAGAACGTCAATTGAGACAAAAATGAAGTGACGTTCTAGAAACATGTTGCGCACATAGCAGACATACTTGTGGTGTGTGTTTGATAGCCCTGGGATCACGTGTTAGGGATCACGTGTTAGGGATCACGTGTCATGTTGCTGGTACCATTTGGTCATATTAAAATAGACAACAGAACGATGGTACGTCGCATGAAGTACTTCAGACAGAATCATGTTGTCGCAGACGTTGTTGATTTGATCCAGCAAGAAAATGAGTTGTTCTAGTTGTAGGCTCCTAACACGCAAACTCGCATTCTTTCAATATCTGTTAAAATTGTAATTTTTTTTTATAATTCCTCTCTTCAGCTGGACACGTATCCAGTACGGTGGACGAACGTATGCCAAAAGCAGTCCTTTTTGGTGAGCATAAAGATAGTTGACTTAACATATGTCCCCCACGGTAACATTCTTTAGACCAGGTGCCAACTTGCATTATCTAACAAAGAAACGAGCAGATAAGCTGCAGGTGGCTTCGGAACGAGACAGCTGAAGATCACTTACAAAGGTTGCGGGATACACATATGAACCCAAAAGAAAATTTAAATCAACCACCAGCGGAAAATGGTTATATCTGTGCTGGGTGTGGCAAAGTATTGTTATAAACCTGGTGGTGGCACAGATGGGGGTAGTGGTGTGTGTGTAGTCAGCCGACGCAAATCGCCCCAGGCCAGCGCTAGACGAGCGGTCAACCGTGACGAGTTACGACGATCGGCCGAGACGAGTTAACAACATGAAGGTTCGAGTAGGATCGGCGTCGTGAACAGAGCTCATTAGCGTCACGAGGGTTGTAGTCATCTGACCACCTAGAAACGTCGAGCGGCGTTCTGTCCGGTTCTAGAAGGCCAGTAGGGACCCTATATAAAGAGCGGAGGTGTCGCAGTCAAGACGGTTCAGAAAGCGGGTTTACGACAGGAGTTCAGAACACGGTCGACTACAGCACAGTTCAACGGTGTGGTCCTGTACGGAGCATTACGACGGTTCAGTGCGGAGTACTATCAAGTACAGTTGAGACGGCTGGCGTCTTGATCTTGGTCTGTGATCGAGTCCGACACAACGAGCCTAGTGTGTGAAGTCAGTCCTGAGCTGTTGAACCCAGCGCAAGCCCGGAACGAGACGGAGAGACCAGTGCAAGACTTGATACGGCGGAACGGTGTTATCGGAGAGGTATTTGTTATCGCAGAGCTATTTGTACTGTTCTACGTGCTGCCAATTGTACAGTATTGGCTGTTATTTATGGACATTAAACCTTTACGTTATTTTGGAGCCCTGACTTGTCAAGTTCTTTAAGTTGGTGGTGTATGGTGCAGTTTGCAGAGAGCCTGGATAGTGAGATTCGTAACAACTGGTGTCAGAAGTGGGATCGGATCGGAATCGGATTGGATCGGATCTACTATGGCTCGTCTGAAACTGCTGTACGAACTTGAATTTAGAGAACTGAAGGAAGAACTCCGTGGACGAAGGCTGAAGGTATATGGTAACAAGGAAACTTTACAAGCACGCCTCCGAGAAGACATGTTGGAAGAAGAAGAAGATCCGGACACATACCTTTTTGAAGTCGAACCGGACTTGCTGGAACAGCTCACCAGTAGAATGCAGCAACAGATCACCAGTACCATACAGGAACAGATGGCAGCTATGCAGGGACAAATCACCAGTAGCAAACAGGAACAGATGGCAGCTATGAACTCGGGGCTAGAAAACACCAATTACAAGATAGACGCCATGGACTCGGGAATCAAAACGGAGTTATTGGCAATGAACCAACGCATACATGCTGTGGAGGAGAGAATCACCAGCATTGACGAGCAGATGAATCAGAGGGTCGACGCAGTAGAGAAGGCCATCGACGAAATGAAGATACAAGTCCAACGCAAGCACACAAATGTACCAGAAGCAGACATGACGTCATTTGTACCTGAAGTCTTCGGGAAAATGAAGCCCCC
This sequence comes from Biomphalaria glabrata, assembly GCF_947242115.1. Taxonomy (NCBI): domain Eukaryota; kingdom Metazoa; phylum Mollusca; class Gastropoda; family Planorbidae; genus Biomphalaria; species Biomphalaria glabrata. The sequence goes on from NC_074728.1 coordinate 13,515,260, forward strand.
CGTATTTGATGGTTCCGTGTCCTGGTCAGTATACAAGAAGCAATTTGACGCAGCAGCCAAAGTTAACAAGTGGAACAGCGAGGAGGAGAAAGCAACAGCCCTTGTGTTATTCCTAAGAGGAAAAGCCTCCGAATTGCTACAGTCTCTACCGAACCAGCAAGACTTCGCCGCCCTTGTCCAGGCAATGGAACTCCGATACGGGGATGAACATCTACAAGAAGTATATCGTGTGCAACTAAAGACCAGACAACAGCGCCCCGATGAAACGCTACAGGAGCTAGAGACAGACATCGAACGCCTCGCACATCTAGCCTACCCAACAGCCGCACAAGATTTTCTGGAGGTCATTATTACAGACGCCTTCATTGATGCGCTTCGAGACCCCGAGTTAAAGAAAGCCACCAGAGTTAGTGGTAGACGTAAGGCCAGTGAAGCCCTCGTATACGCTCTCTCATATGAAGCCGCTAAAGACGCATCTGGGAGCGTTCATCAAGGCCGAAAGTTGGAAGTCAAAGAGGAAGAATTCGCACAACTTGTTAGAAGGGTGACAGAGGCACTAGATGAGCGACGAACAAACCAGATACCAGAACATCAACCTAGGGCTCCTGTACGATGCTGGAATTGTGGTGAACTCGGTCATATACAAAGAAGCTGCAGTAGAAGATTTCCACAAACTGGAACCCATTACAGATCAGAAAGGTATGCACGACCAAGTTCTCGGGGGCTACCAGGGAAACTAGCACGCGCCGGCTTCAAGGGGCGGAACCCGGCGACACAGAGAATGAGAGCCCCTACAACCATCATCCCGGTCGCCGTGCTAGGACAGAGTAAGAGTCTGAAAATCATCGGAAAAATTGGATGTCAAAATTATCACTTCCTCCTAGATACTGGTGCCTCACGATCAGTCATCCGGACGGACAAAGTGGACAGTAGCAAGAAAACGCCAGTTAGAGCCTACTCGTTGAAAACAGCCAGTGGAGAACTATTGCCCATAAAAGGCCTGATCGACATAACAGTCCAGATCGGGAATCAGTCATTCAAACACGAATTCCTGATTGCTGACGTCACAGATGATTGCATAATAGGGCTCGACTTCATGATGAAATATGGCTTTTCCTTGAATATCGGCGGAGGCACTTTACAATGTGGAGACCTCGAAGTACCCTTGCTTGGCGACGAGAATGAAGAAGATGGCCGAGTCAGAAGGATTAAGTTGGTAGAAAATACAACCTTGCCTGCCAAGTCTGAAATGATCATTTGGGGGAAAATTGAGGACGGCTATCCCACGACAGGAACAGCGCTGGTAGAAAGCTTGGACACCAACCACAACGGGATAGCAGTAGGAAAGGCACTAGTCACGATTGGGAAAGACCTAATGGTACCAGTAAGAATTATGAACCTCGGTACAGTAGAGAAACACTTTCGGAAAGGTAGCACCATCGCTGGTTGCCACGCTCTTGAGATGATAAGAAACTGTAGCAGTGAAAACCCCGTCGAAAGACTCGAGTCCAGTGAACCGCAGGTTACTAAATTTCTGACAGAAGTCAAAACGATATTGTCGAAAGAACAGTACACCAAAGCAGAACAATTCCTCAGAGAGTTTTCTGACATATTGCCATCTGATGAAATGGACTTTGGGCGGACAAATCTTAATCCAGCATCGAATAGACACAGGAAACACTAGGCCTATACGACAGCAACCACGTCGCCTGCCGCTAGCAAAACACCAAGAAGCTATGGACATCATAGAACGAATGAGGCAGCAAGGGGTTGTTGAACCATCCAACAGTCCATGGTGTTCACCCATCGTCTTGGTAAAGAAGAAAGATGGGTCCACGAGATTTTGTGTCGACTATAGATTATTAAATGACGCCACACACAAGGACAGCTACCCGCTTCCTAGGATTGACGACACATTGGACACACTTGCTGGGTCACAGATCTTTTCCACCCTTGACCTGAAGAGCGGTTACTGGCAAGTAGGACTACACCCCGAGGACAGAGATAAAACGGCCTTCTCTGCTGGTAATGGTCTCTGGCAATTTACCGTGATGCCTTTTGGACTCTGCAACGCCCCAGCCACCTTTGAAAGACTAATGGAGCATGTGTTAAGAGGACTCAACTGGACCACGTGTCTTGTCTACTTAGATGACATTATCGTCATAGGCAGAACTTTCGAGGAACATATCGATAACCTGAAGGAAGTATTCGAACGAATCAGAAACGCTGGAATGAAATTGAATCCAAAGAAGTGCTCCTTGTTCAGAAGGAGCGTCAAGTACCTTGGGCACATCGTGTCGAAGGAAGGAGTCAGCACAGACCCGGATAAAGTCGAAGCCGTAAATGAATGGCCGATCCCCGCTAATATCCAGGAGTTAAGAAGCTTTCTTGGACTCTGCACGTACTACAGACGTTTCGTACCAAACTTCTCTAGCCTCTGTAGCGCCCTTCATCAATTGACAGAACCAAAGCGGCCGTTTATTTGGACAACGGAATGCCAGGAGGCCTTTGAGCGACTTAAAAAGGCTCTTGTTTCGTCACCCATTCTGGCCTACCCGATACCAGGCGAGACGTTCATACTTGACACCGATGCGAGCAACACTGGAATAGGCGCTGTCTTATCCCAAAAGATAGATGGAACTGAGAGAGTCATAGCTTACTTTAGTCGGAGATTGTCCAAAACCGAGAGAAACTACTGTGTCACAAGACGTGAGCTACTGGCAGTTGTGGATGCCATACAACATTTTCACAAATACTTGTATGGGCAAAAATTCATCCTTAGGACAGATCACGCTGCTCTTCAATGGCTGTTGTCATTTAAAAATCCTGAAGGACAAGTCGCCAGGTGGATTGAACGTTTGCAAACTTATGACTTCGAGACACAGCACCGAAAAGGCCAAACTCACCAGAATGCTGACGCGCTGTCTCGGCGGCCTTGCAGAATGGAATGTAAACACTGCAGCAAGGTCGAAGAAAAGGGGGGTATCATTGATTGCCAACGTCTTGGAGTACAAGCTTGTGGATCATGGTCCGACGAAAGAATCCGAGAAGACCAGTTAAAAGATGAAGATCTGGCCCCCATTCTGCTTATGAAGGAAGACGGACAAAGACCGGAATGGCATCACCTTTCTGATAAAGGAGCTGCTACCAAGGCATATTGGGCGCAATGGGACTCACTGACAATTGACAACGGAGTTCTCAAGAGGGTCTGGGAAACCGCAGATGGAGAAAGCAATCGCTTGCAGCTGTTGCTGCCTAAAGTGAGAGTTGCCGAGGTGTTGCAAGAAATCCATAATAATTCTAGTGGGTCACATTTAGGTGTCAACAAGACCTTTGAAAAAGTACGCCAGCGGTTTTACTGGTTCGGCTACCGGGATGATGTAGAAGAATGGTGCCGAAGGTGCGACGCGTGTGCAGCAGCGAAGGGCCCGCAGAGGAGAACGAGGGGACGTATGCAGCAATACAACGTCGGTAATCCCTTCGAAAGAATAGCGATCGATGTAGCCGGACCGTTTCCTGAGTCCCAGAGAGGAAACAAGTACGTTCTAGTGGCGATCGACTATTTTACTAAGTGGCCTGAGGCGTATGCGATACCAAACCAAGAAGCCACCACCATAGCGGAAACACTTGTAGAAAATTGGATCAGCCGATTTGGTGCTCCCATAGAGTTACACTCCGACCAGGGCCGAAACTTCGAATCCAAGATCTTCCAAGAGATGTGCCAGGTACTCGGCATCGAGAAGACACGCACAACCCCTCTTCACCCCCAGTCAGACGGGATGGTAGAACGATTTAACCGAACACTGGAACAACACCTGTCGAAAGTCGTCGATGATCGCCAAGATGACTGGGACACCTATATACCGTTGTTCCTTATGGCATATAGAGGGTCGATTCACAGCACCACTGGTTACACTCCAGCAAAGATGTTGTTCGGCCGAGAGCTGCAACTACCATGCGACTTGTTATTCGGGATCCCGGGAAATGTGCCAGCCTCTTCAACAGACTATGTCACGAATCTCCGAAAACGGATGGAGAAAACTCACGCTCTAGCCCGAAGGAACATCAAGATCAACAGTGACCAGGTGAAGACAAGGTACGACAAACGGGCCAATGCCGCTGGGTTTCAGGAGAACGATCTGGTGTGGCTTTACAACCCACAAAGACGAAAAGGCAAGTCCCCAAAGCTTCAAAGAGACTGGGAAGGACCCTACCGAGTGATAAAAAGAATAAATGATGTTGTGTATCGAATACAGAAGAGCCCAAGGTCGAAACTGAAGGTCGTCCACATCGACAGACTCAACAAGTACTATGGTGAAGCTGGATCTGCCCGGGACGGACAGATCTAAGGAGGGGGCAGTGTTATAAACCTGGTGGTGGCACAGATGGGGGTAGTGGTGTGTGTGTAGTCAGCCGACGCAAATCGCCCCAGGCCAGCGCTAGACGAGCGGTCAACCGTGACGAGTTACGACGATCGGCCGAGACGAGTTAACAACATGAAGGTTCGAGTAGGATCGGCGTCGTGAACAGAGCTCATTAGCGTCACGAGGGTTGTAGTCATCTGACCACCTAGAAACGTCGAGCGGCGTTCTGTCCGGTTCTAGAAGGCCAGTAGGGACCCTATATAAAGAGCGGAGGTGTCGCAGTCAAGACGGTTCAGAAAGCGGGTTTACGACAGGAGTTCAGAACACGGTCGACTACAGCACAGTTCAACGGTGTGGTCCTGTACGGAGCATTACGACGGTTCAGTGCGGAGTACTATCAAGTACAGTTGAGACGGCTGGCGTCTTGATCTTGGTCTGTGATCGAGTCCGACACAACGAGCCTAGTGTGTGAAGTCAGTCCTGAGCTGTTGAACCCAGCGCAAGCCCGGAACGAGACGGAGAGACCAGTGCAAGACTTGATACGGCGGAACGGTGTTATCGGAGAGGTATTTGTTATCGCAGAGCTATTTGTACTGTTCTACGTGCTGCCAATTGTACAGTATTGGCTGTTATTTATGGACATTAAACCTTTACGTTATTTTGGAGCCCTGACTTGTCAAGTTCTTTAAGTTGGTGGTGTATGGTGCAGTTTGCAGAGAGCCTGGATAGTGAGATTCGTAACAGTATGTAGGTTGCAACTGGGGCTGCATAGCCAAGGGGAAATACTGCATTCCTCATTAATCTTCGGACTCGAAGACAAGCCTTAGTGATTCAGCTTGCAAATTCTTAATCGGCAAAACATGGGCAGAACCTGGAAACTGGACATGGTTCTCGAAAACGACTCTAACGGTTTTCCTAGAAATTGGATTGTTTATGCTATGAAGTACAAGATGATAGTCAAAGGTTTTCTGTTAGGCATTCATTTCTGTTAGGCATTCATTTCACAACTTTTGTTTAGAATTGTTACTGCTAGGCGCTAGAGAGTGGTACTTTAACTAGTATTTCCAATTCACAAAGTAGAAAATGATTTACTTACATGCACTGTTCGCCCCAGCTCCGCCTGCACTCAATCCACTTTGAAGAGCCATCAGAGCTGGGAACATGGAATTTATGTGTTAATTAGAGCATATCATGACATTGGCTTTGAAGGTGAAGCTTAAGGAAGAATGCAACAGGTCACGTGGTACGCAGACCCAGGTGTGAGATGTGTCAAGTATATATGTCACTGCTGGGTCTACTTAGCCACGTAGTCAAATACATTCCTCCTTAATCGATATACTGGAAGGCAATCTTTTCATCTTTAAAAAAAAACTATCAATTAGTTTTGATCAGTCATGTAATTAAGTTTGTAAAAGATCTAGACTAATAATAATACATCTGAGCGATTAGAAATATTTTTACCAATTGTTTTAGTTTAGCGCTATTTCATGCTTTTAGCTTTCTCAATGCGCTATGATCCTATCACTTGCCTGGACCAGGCGGGAAAGGGATGGAGGAGCAAGAAGGAGGTGATCGCTTTTTAAATGCTTCTATCAAAAAAAAAATAAAGAGGAACGACCGGAATTCAAATTCCGTGTTTAAACCTCCCCAAGCTGACAATCTACCACTGTGCTAGCTAGGTGCTTTTGTAATTAGAAGGTTTATTTATAGTTATCGATTGTTAGCTACAAATTTTAAAGCTGCGACGCATGAAAGAGACTAATTCAGCGTATACCACCACATCTGTCAAGTACTATTTCCTTCCCTTGTTCGACATACCAAAACAAAATAATTAATTACCTATAGTTAATTAGATAATTACTGTTTTAAAATTGATTATTGTGTTGTCAGATAAAAGAAATAAGTATGCAAAATTTCAGCTTGATCCGAGATTAGGTGTGGGAGTAATAGCATGTACAAACTTTTTACCAGACAACAAACAGACAAACAGAGTTTGATATAAACTTTGTAAAAACAAAAAAAAAAAAGATGTACGTTCTCAGGATCTTGTAGAGCAAGCGAAATATTGATAGTCTCTAGGTTAATGGGATTGGACTTGGGAGCTAATCAGCCTTACATGTCATTTATTGTTATTTTTTTTTGACTGAACTAAAAAGTTTGTATGGAAGCGTGTGCAACGTGAATGTGCTGACAGCAGAACGGAAGAGAACATTCTATTCACCGCGAGTCTATTGTTCCACGACCCTTTGAATAGAATTCTCCCCCTAAGCCAACCGTAACATTCTTGTATTCATGGAGTGCTTTTTCTAACTTTATCAAATATATAGTAACGTTAATGTGATTATCTGATAGCGGTCTGAGTGATAAATTTTAATTGTTTTAAATTTAATATATTAAAAGCTTTATATTAACATATTTTGTGTTAATTAATTTTATGCTTATAATTAAACTAGCATTATGCACCGGTTTCGCCTGTTGATATTGTTCCCAGATATTGTTTATTTTCCCATGGTCATCTTCCATTGTTTTCTTATTTATAACAATATATAACAATAGAATGATATAAAGTTCAACTGTAAAGGCTTCCCCATAAATTCCTTTGGCAAGGTAATTCTAGTATGTATTACGTTGAATTGGACCAACCCGTAAAGTCCCGTATATACTTGATCATTAGGACTTTTCTATTGCATAGTCACCATATTCATGTCGCAGACTTGTGTTTCAAAATGAAAAACATGACGAAGCGTGGACAGCAATCTTCACAAAGGTTAACGATATTTCTACACTTTTTTTTTGCAAAAGTACACACTGTGCAACCAAGCATATGCGATTAAGCGAAGGTTGAGCTTGTTTCTGTTTCACCAGGTGTATGATTGTCAAGTCTTTGGAAGAGCGCAATGTTTATCATCTTCTTATTCATCAAGTCTACTTGATTGTGTAGCTGTCTGAAGACAACTCATTTTCACTGCACGCAATTAATGAGTTTACGATGTCCCCGGAAAATCTCCGACTTTGACAATTTACACCAGAGGAAAAGATAATATCGTAATGAAATGTTGAACAGATGTTTACTACATCTAGTCTAGGGAAGGGAGGCGGTGGTTAAGTGAATCTCGGTGAAGACTGGGAAAGGGGGGGTGAATTTCGGGATTTTTAGAGCGAACTGAGTCCACCCAGCTCTAACGGGTATCTGACTTAGTTGGGGAAAGGCGATTGGTCGTTGTGCTGGCCACATGACACCCCGCTCGTTAACAGTTGGCCAAAGAAACATATAGCCTTAACATCATCTGTCCTTTAAATCACAAGGTGTGAAAGGAAACCTTTACTTTTTACTTTAAGTCTAGTATACCTTAGCTCCATCTAGTCTAGTGTACCTTAGTTCCATCTAGTCTAGTGTACCTTAGTTCCATCTAGTCTAGTGTATCTTAGCTCCATCTAGTCTAGTGTATCTTGACTACATCTAGTCTAGTGTATCTTAGCTCCATCTAGTCTAGTGTACCTTAGTTCCATCTAGTCTAGTGTATCTTAGCTCCATCTAGTCTAGTGTATCTTGACTACATCTAGTCTAGTGTATCTTAGCTCCATCTAGTCTAGTGTATCTTAGCTCCATCTAGTCTAGTGTACCTTAGTTCCATCTAGTCTAGTGTATCTTAGCTCCATCTAGTCTAGTGTATCTTGACTACATCTAGTCTAGTGTATCTTAGCTCCATCTAGTCTAGTGTATCTTAGCTCCATCTAGTCTAGTGTATCTTGACTACATCTAGTCTAGTGTATCTTAGCTCCATCTAGTCTAGTGTATCTTAGCTCCATCTAGTCTAGTGTATCTTTACTACATCTAGTCTAGTGTATCTTAGCTCCATCTAGTCTAGTGTATCTTAGCTCCATCTAGTCTAGTGTATCTTAGCTCCATCTAGTCTAGTGTATCTTAGCTCCATCTAGTCTAGTGTATCTTAGCTCCATCTAGTCTAGTGTATCTTGACTACATCTAGTCTAGTGTATCTTAGCTTCATCTAGTCTAGTGTACCTTAGCTCCATCTAGTCTAGTGTACCTTAGCTCCATCTAGTCTAGTGTATCTTAGCTCCATCTAGTCTAGTTTATCTTAGCTCCATGTAGTTTAGTGTATCTTAGCTCCATCTAGTCTAGTGTACATTAGCTCCATCTAGTCTAGTGTATCTTAGCTCCATCTAGTCTAGTTTATCTTAGCTCCATCTAGTTTAGTGTATCTTAGCTCCATCTAGTCTAGTGTATTTTAGCTCCATCTAGTCTAGTGTATTTTAGCTCCATCTAGTCTTGTGTATCTTGACTACATCTAGTCTAGTGTATCTTGACTACATCTAGTCAAGTATCTTAGCTCCATCTAGTCTAGTGTATCTTAGCTCCATCTAGTCTAGTGTATCTTGACTACATCTAGTCTAGTGTATCTTAGCTCCATCTAGTCTAGTGTATCTTAGCTCCATCTAGTCTAGTGTACATTAGCTCCATCTAGTCTAGTGTATCTTAGCTCCATCTAGTCTAGTTTATCTTAGCTCCATCTAGTTTAGTGTATCTTAGCTCCATCTAGTCTAGTGTATCTTAGCTCCATCTAGTCTAGTGTATCTTGGCTACATCTAGTCTTGTGTATCTTGGCTACATCTAGTCAAGTGTATCTTGGCTACACTTAGTCTAGTGTAATTTTGTTTGTATGTTTTTCCTGTAAAGATTTCTTTCGATATTTAGATATTGAACAAAAAGAAATTTAAAGACAAGATTACTTACTCATCATTTCCATCGCGGCTGTAAGTAAAAAAAACAAGCAAAATATGAAAAGTACTTTTAAAAAAAATTAATTAATGATTATTTAAGGAAAGAACTGCATATTTATTAATTTACTATCTAAACACTGAAATATTTGCTACCCTTTTTCCATAGCAAAGACAATTAAATAATTATCACTAATTACTTAATTAACTGGTAAATTGTGTTAATCAATTCATGTTTTGTAATGGATATTGAATAAGTGTGTGAAGTTTCAAGTGGGAGAAACAACATGTAAACGATGTGTACCAGACTGACAGACGGAGTGACTTGATAGAAGCTTTGTAACAAGACAAAAGTTTGAAAACAAAAGGGGGTGAAAGGGGGTATCGGAGTGAATGTGTTACCGTAATCACTTTTTAACTGCAATAAAAAAAAAGCTGTACGACTTGAATTCGAACTCGAGGGCTCTAATTCAACTTAAACCACTATATATGTCAAGTACAACTTCTTTCCTTTGTTCGATACCAAACAAAATGATTACCAAAAGCTAATTAACTATTTTTTAAAATTAATTCTTGTTTGTCAGATACAAAAAATAATTGTGCGAGCTTGTAGGAGCAAATTGTAATTCACTAGGAAAAAAAAAGGTCTAAAACACTTCTCATTTACCAACTCCAATTAAAGCAACATTGAACTAGTCACTCTGGCTTATCTAGACAAACAGGAAGAACGAAGTCCTAAGCAATAAAACAAACAACTTACGGTTACTAGTGGGCCGTGTGCTAGTGCCATTGGTCTGAGCTGCAGGCTGGTACATAGCTGTGGACATGTTCAGACTGAATACATATCTTTCTAATTATCTTTGTTGATTGTTACAGAAGTAAATACAGAAATAAAGCATTCAGCGGCGGACCATGTAGAGGAAAGCTCAGTCCACCCACAGTTTTAATTGTTGGAGTTTTATTGGGAAAGTGATGTACTAAAGGCACAACATCTTCCAGAGACTAAGGATGTCTTGACATAAAGAGACTAAGGATATCTTGACTTAAATAGACTAAGGATATCTTGACTTAAAGAGACTAAGGATCTTGACTTAAAGAGACTAAGGATGTCTTGACTTAAAGAGACTAAGGATGTCTTGACTTAAAGAGACTAAGGATGTGTTGACGTAAAGAGACTAAGGATATCTTGACTTAAAGAGACTAAGGATGTCTTGACTTAAAGAGACTAAGGATGTCTTGACTTAAAGAGACTAAGGATGTGTTGACTTAAAGAGACTAAGGATGTCTTGACTTAAAGAGACTAAGGATGTGTTGACTTAAAGAGACTAAGGATGTCTTGACTTAAAGAGACTAAGGATGTCTTGACTTAAAGAGACTAAGGATGTGTTGACTTAAAGAGACTAACACTATGAGAACCAATCACACATATATTACATTTGAATGCGCTACACGTATAAAACATGAATAGAAAATACAATTTCTAAATACAAGACCGATATACTTTAGAAATACAAAACAAAAACTTGACACAACATAAGATAATAAAACACAAAAGTATATGAATACAAGACACAAGAACTAACGAGTACATGAAACAAAGACATATAAATTTTTAACATAAAAACATACGAAAATATTTAATACATTAACACAAAAATACACAATACATTACTCTTACATTTCATTGCATTAGCCATCATTGCTCTAAGCATCACTGAAATGGGAAAAAAAGGTTAATATAATAAAGTAATATGATTAGTAACCTTCATAGACTAATAGAAATACCTATTAGCTAGCCTACCACCCTTTTTTATTGTGGTGCGGCCAACATCCCTCTCGCCCCCCCCCCTTCAGTTACGCCACTGCCTGGCTAAAGTGATAAATATTTATAGCAGACCTGACGTGATAAATATTTATAAAAGTCCTGAAATGATAAATATTTATAGCTGTGCTGAAGTGATCATTAAATAAAAAGAATGAAATAAAGAGTACTTCTTACTTTCTTCTCTTTGCTCTGCCACTTTCTCCGGTTCCAATGGGGGCGCGGCGGGATTACCAGGAGCTCCACCTGCTCCCGCGCCTGGCGTGCCCAATCCCATTGCTGGTCCAAATATAGACATTGGGTTCATAGATCCAAGAAGTGAAGCTGAAATACAGACATTGGGTTCATAGAGCCAAGAAGTGAAATATAGACATTGGGTTCATAGAGCCAAGAAGTGAAGCTGAAATACAGACATTGGGTTCATAGAGCCAAGAAGTGAAATATAGACATTGGGTTCATAGAGCCAAGAAGTGAAATATAGACATTGGGTTCATAGAGCCAAGAAGTGAAGCTGAAATATAAACATTGGGTTAATAGAGCCAAGAAGTGAAGCTGAAATATAAACATTGGATTCATAGAGCCAAGAAGCGAGATATAGACACTGGGTTCATAGAGCCAAGAAGTGAAGCTGAAATATAGACATTGGGTTCAAAGAGGATAGGTGAAGCTGAAATATAGACATTGGGTTCATAGAGCCAAGAAGTGAAGCTGAAATATAGACATTGGGTTCATAGAACCTAGTAGTGAAGCTGAAATATAGACATTGGATTCATAGAGCCAAGAAGTGAAATATAGACATTGGGTTCATAGAGCCAAGAAGTGAAATATAGACATTGGGTTCATAGAGCCAAGAAGTGAAATATAGACATTGGGTTCATAGAGCCAAGAAGTGAAATATAGACATTGGGTTCATAGAGCCAAGAAGTGAAATATAGACATTGGGTTCATAGAGCCAAGAAGTGAAGCTGAAATATAGACAATGGTTTCATAGAGCCAAGAAGTGAAATATAGACATGGGTTCATAGAGCCAAGAAGTGAAATATAGACATTGGTTTCATAGAGCCAAGAAGTGAAATATAGACATTGGGTTCATAAAGCCAAGAAGTGAAATATAGACATTGGGTTCATAGAGCCAAGAAGTGAAATATAGACATTGGGTTCATAGAGCCAAGAAGTGAAATATAGACATGGGTTCATAGAGCCAAGAAGTGAAATATAGACATTGGGTTTATAGAGCCAAGAAGTGAAATATAGACATTGGGTTCATAGAGCCAAGAAGTGAAATATAGACATTGGGTTCATAGAGCCAAGAAGTAAAGCTGAAATATAGACATTAGGTTAATAGAGCCAAGAAATGAAATATAGACATTTGTTTCATAGAGCCAAGAAGTGAAGCTGAAATATAGACATTGGGTTCATAGAGCCAAGAAGTGAAATATAGACATTGGGTTCATAGAGCCAAGAAGTGAAATATAGACATTGGGTTCATAGAGCCAAGAAGTGAAATATAGACATTGGGTTCATAGAGCCAAGAAGTGAAATATAGACATTGGGTTCATAGAGCCAAGAAGTGAAATATAGACATGGGTTCATAGAGCCAAGAAGTGAAATATAGACATTGGGTTTATAGAGCCAAGAAGTGAAATATAGACATTGGGTTCATAGAGCCAAGAAGTGAAATATAGACATTGGGTTCATAGAGCCAAGAAGTAAAGCTGAAATATAGACATTAGGTTAATAGAGCCAAGAAATGAAATATAGACATTTGTTTCATAGAGCCAAGAAGTGAAGCTGAAATATAGACATTGGGTTTATAGAGCCAAGAAGTGAAATATAGACATTGGGTTCATAGAGCCAAGAAGTGAAATATAGACATTGGGTTCATAGAGCCAAGAAGTGAAATATAGACATTGGGTTCATAGAGCCAAGAAGTGAAATATAGACATTGGGTTCATAGAGCCAAGAAGTGAAATATAGACATTGGGTTCATAGAGCCAAGAAGTGAAATATAGACATTGGGTTCATAGAGCCAAGAAGTGAAATATAGACATTGGGTTCATAGAGCCAGAAAGTGAAATATAGACATTGGGTTCATAGAGCCAAGAAGTGAAATATAGACATTGGGTTCATAGAGCCAAGAAGTGAAATATAGACATTGGGTTCATAGAGCCAAGAAGTGAAATATAGACATTGGGTTTATAGAGCCAAGAAGTGAAATATAGACATTGGGTTCATAGAGCCAAGAAGTGAAATATAGACATTGGGTTCATAGAGCCAAGAAGTGAAGCTGAAATATAGACTTTGGGTTTATAGAGCCAAGAAGTGAAGCTGAAATATAGACACTGGGTTCATAGAGCCAAGAAGTGAAGCTGAAATATAGACATTGGGTTCATAGAGCCAAGAAATGAAATATAGACATTGGGTTCATAGAGCCAAGAAGTGAAGCTGAAATATAGACATTGGGTTCATAGAGCCAAGAAGTGAAATATAGACATGGGTTCATAAAGCCAAGAAGTGAAATATAGACATTGGGTTCATAGAGCCAAGAAGTGAAATATAGACATTGGGTTCATAGAGCCAAGAAGTGAAATATAGACATTGGGTTCATAGAGCCAAGAAGTGAAATATAGACATTGGGTTCATTGAGCCAAGAAGTGAAATATAGACATTGGGTTCATAGAGCCAAGAAGTGAAATATAGACATTGGGTTCATAGAGCCAAGAAGTGAAATATAGACATTGTGTTCATAGAGCCAAGAAGTGAAATATAGACATAGGGTTCATAGAGCCAAGAAGTGAAATATAGACATTGGGTTCATAGAGCCAAGAAGTGAAATATAGACATTGGGTTCATAGAGCCAAGAAGTGAAATATAGACATTGGGTTCATAGAGCCAAGAAGTGAAATATAGACATTGGGTTCATAGAGCCAAGAAGTGAAATATAGACATTGGGTTCATAGAGCCAAGAAGTGAAATATAGACATTGGGTTCATAGAGCCAAGAAGTGAAATATAGACATTGGGTTTATAGAGCCAAGAAGTGAAATATAGACATTGGGTTCATAGAGCCAAGAAGTGAAATATAGACATTGGGTTCATAGAGCCAAGAAGTGAAATATAGACATTGGGTTCATAGAGCCAAGAAGTGAAATATAGACATTGGGTTTATAGAGCCAAGAAGTGAAATATAGACATTGGGTTTATAGAGCCAAGAAGTGAAATATAGACATTGGGTTCATAGAGCCAAGAAGTGAAATATAGACATTGGGTTCATAGAGCCAAGAAGTGAAGCTGAAATATAGACTTTGGGTTTATAGAGCCAAGAAGTGAAGCTGAAATATAGACACTGGGTTCATAGAGCCAAGAAGTGAAGTTGAAAGATCTGTTGACCGTCTTTATTTATGGCCATGATTTCTAACAATAAACTTCTTGGCAGTTAATAAGAAGATAATCAAACAAGAGAAATTGCAGCTCTAACAAATCAGGGTGATTATTTTGCATCTTATTTCCTTGAATTATTTATTTTCAAGGATCTTTCTCTCTGATAACTTTTAAAATCTGTTGTGCATTTCAGAATGGCCTGACTTTCGACGCTATAATTTTCAAATATTTGAATGAAAGTACCTATGTTACTTGTCATTCGGTTTGAGCCAAGCAAGGTGCACCTCGAGAGCGAGGGGACGTAACAACGATATCAGTAGCAAAATTAACACGCAAGTAACAAGCGCAGATAACTGTAGTAAAACTTTAAGAATGAGTCAATGGTGTTTACTTCCCTGTTCACTAATTGATGTCTATTTGATTTGGGACATATATTCCTTTACATTTCTAAGGAGATATCAGAAAATCTACAAAAAAGGAAGATGGAAGTTTCAGATTTATTCTTGATTTCTTTCTTTTTTCTTTCTTATTAATTTTCTTTCTTTCCCTCGACAGCTGGATAACTCTCACTAAGACCGCGGGCACACATTTGAGACCAAATAGAAAACAATCCCCCAGGACAGACGAAGAGGTGAAATGTATTTATACTTGCTGGATGTGGCATAACACATAGGTGATCGTTCGTCTTTCCTCTTTCAATTGTAAAGCAACTCTGAATACATTTCTAGACTTCCTTGTTTTCTATGTGCATGATGTCAGGACACTTCTACATCGAGATTGGGACAGGAAATCAAAGAATCTATCAGAATGCAATACGGATTTGCATCCGTGACCATTCCAATGTCTGTGTGCTATCTACCTCTCAAATGTACAACAAGCATCAACTACTATAAACTATCAACATACTTATATCCCTTGGTGCAGCACCGGCTGTACCCGAGCCAAGACCTAAAGAAGCCAGGGTCATCAAGTCTTGGGGTTCTAAAAGAAAAATTTCAACAAGTATTAAATGTTTGTATTTAACATAGCAATGAAAAATGTCTAAAGATATTATAAATATCTACAGTATATCATGTCTATTTTATTTCGGTCTAAGGAGTACTTACTCATGCCTTGCGTATTAGATATTCCATCTGTTAAAGTGTAAAAAGTGGATTATATTGACAACGCCATTCTATGCGAAAAAGCCAAGCTAGTTTTTAATACGCTAGTGTTTTTTTTCTGCTAAATATTTAGATTTTATATGATTTCAATATTACGAGCATTAGTATGAAGCAAGATTTTAATTTAATGTGATTTACTCGGGTGTCAAGTAAATAGGACTGTATAGATTATAATACACAGATTTATTTCTATTCTATCATATAGGTATTAGCCAATATCGTGAACGCATATATCAATAAGCTTATTTACAAGTATATGCTAATAAAATGTGTAATATCTGTTTATAAAGAGTATCTCTGCGCTTATATAGATATATAGTACGTATGGATGAGTAACTCTACTCTAAGCAGATGGCAATTTACACATTAGATTGTAAAAATATTTTTGACATATGATGTCGCACAATTTTATTATTTATTATTATATATATTTTAATATATTATATTATTATGTTATAATATTTTATTATGATATTAATATTGCTATTATTATTATGTATTTCTTACTAGGCAATAAACTCTGCAAGTGACTTGGTAATTCTGAAAAACAAAATTGCATCATTAGATTCATTTCTTCTTCTTGATTGGACATCATTTAATCTTGAAAAATAAAATTTTCACAAGCAGAGTTACACAAGAGTTACACCATGGAACTATACTAACACAAAGTCATGCACACAGACCTATATATATTATATCTGAACTGGACATGTAGATCTATTAACACTACAAAAAATGTGAAGAACGTGAAGATGAACCAAGGCTTTGTTTTGTAAAGTAATTATAAGAGTCAAGTTTTTTTTCCATCCTAACCTATATAACATAGAATTTAATGTAGATAATGTAGATCGAGATCTAGTAATTAAACATCGAAAAGAAGAGCACTCTTGTCTCATAATTATTATTTTGCAATTTTTAGACACATAAAAACAAAATCAATCTTTTTAAATGTACAAAATACAATAGACGTAAATTATTTCGATCTAAGATATTAGAGCTTTGTCTGAATAGAAACGAACAGGAAATGGCTTTATTTCATGAATTGGCGTCTATAGTTCTTCGATTAATACATAACAATCTAAATATATATATATATATATATATATATATATATATATATATATATATATATATATATATATATATATATATATATATATATATATATGTGGTGGGTTCAGCACAGAATTATAACAACCAAAATGACGAAGCAAGTCAGGAGGCTTATTTCAAGTTTAATGTACACAAAAAACCTGCCAAAGGCAAACATACAACATGATTACTAATGAGCATAAAATAAACATAATTATATGGTCTAAATGAACAGACCAATTTGTAAAAAAAAATGTAAACACAACATCAGGTATAAATACTAGATCAAGCAAAAACAAAAAAGAAAATCTTATAGTGTGAACCAATCATCTCTTTTATGAACATAAGAGAGATATGGAACACCACCAAACATTAATAAAATAAATGACAAAGTAATTAATAAAAAATAAATCAAATAGTTCTATAGAAAACTAACATACATTGAAGAGCTTTTCTTACAAAAACTATGACAATTAAATAGAACAAAGGTAGTCCGACAATGAGGACAAAACCTGGGTAGCAATATGATATATATAAAAAATAAACAAGAATATGTGATGTACAAGAAACAGTAAAAATGTGTTTACCTGCAGCCTTGGTCAAAACAATGAACTTAGGACAAACACAGCAGGATCAGACAATGTGGTATTGGAGTAGGTGCGTAGCAGCAAGTTTCAATCGAGGATGCCAGCAGGAAAAGGAATTCAAATCTCAGCTACCGGGGCAGAGGTCAACTTGACCCTTTGCTGGCCGGTGCTTGGTCAAGTTGAGCCGACCCGTATATTATGTCCTCCCCACTACAGAGCCCCTAGCTTGAAACGACCCGTCTCGGGGCGTTTAGCCTAGTATGTTTCTGGAAACAGAAACAACTGTTTCTTCTCCGAACAGCCATTTTCTTGGACACCATATATGTTTCCAGCCTGTAGTGTACTTGAACCTTGGATTCTACAGGGTGGCCTATCAGGTTTCTCTTTGTATGAAGAATGTAGCTGGTGCTGTGGGCTTTCCATCTGGTAATCAAGGACACTAAAATCTTTCATAGATGTTTGGGAACCTGATGGTAGTGCGGTAGTGAGGGGTGAACCAAAAAGTCTCTGTTGCTGGTGGCACTGTTTGTTTCTCCTGAATGAACATGGTCTGCGGAACTTATCAATCCGGGACTTGCATGGCTGACAAGCCTCAAACTTTCTGTCTCTGGATGTAGAGCATGGTTGGGTAAAGTGACTTGCACCACGGGTGTGAATGCGCCTAGCCTGTTTATTGGCCCGTTGTCCTACTTGGTTGACTTGTGGTGAAATGGCAAGTTTGCTCCTGCTAACTAATTCGCAGCGGGGAGACTTGACTGTTTCTCTGGCAACCTGCGGGGCCTCTCTATATCGAGAGCTAACATTAATAGGCAGGTGTGATGGCGTCATATCTTTTATAGTGTGCTTGGATTTAAAAACATCTTGGGTGTCTCTTACTCCTTGTCGAGAGGATGCGGTTTGATGCACTGAAGGCAGCTTAATAGTGGAGTTTTGGGGAATTTCCAGCTTTATAAATCTTGATCCAAGTACAATGTCATACAATGAGGATTCTAAAACAGCAGCTGTAATAGTACCTTGGACAAAACGGGACTTGATATGCACTTTAGTAAGAGGTACTGTTTTGGGTGGGATGTCTAAGTCAAGAGATTGAAGGGTCACTGATACATCCATAATGTCTTCAGGTCTTACAAAAGATCTACTGACAATAGCATCAAAAGAGCAGCCAGAGTCTAATAGACATTTAGCCCTATGTCCATTGATTAGCACTTCCTCTTCAACTTGCGGATTACGTCCAGATGAAGATGGGTTGTTCGTGTATCCAGGAAAAAGGGTGGCAATTGTGTGGATTGGCTGTGATCTGCATTCATACAAATTGTGTGAGCGGCTGTTGTGAAAATTACACCATTTTCCTAACTTCTGCCTTTTAGGTATTGTGGGTGGATTTTCTGAAACAGGGGGCAATAGACCATTGACAGAACAACCAATAGCACTTGAGTGAATTAGAATTTCAGGTTGTGACGATTCCAGACATTGATTCGCCACATGTCCAGACTTCCAACAGTTGATGCAGACTGGTGCTCCATCCTCAGCATATGGGAAGAATCCCCTACTTGTTTGCGCCCAAATCAGTCCTGCAGGTGCTGTGGGGCGGTTAACTGCCCACTGAACTTGGTGACTTGTCTGTGTTTGGGGGAGAGGCTGGTCAGGGTATGGGCTGCTCTGCCCATTTGCTTGTGGAGTGTGCTGTAAAGCCTCCAATAACTCCCCAAACCTGTTCAATTGGGAACTTACCAGTTCGCACCACTGGTTTTGTAGTTGGGAGTTTCCTCGGTCCTGGCTTTCCCATTTGAGGGCCTGGTTTCTAACCGCAATGAATGTTATTGCTGGTTCCTCCTCCACCAGTCTCAGCAGTTCCCTACGTAGTGCAGAGTCGTTCAGCCCGTGGACGAATTGATCCCTCAACCTTGCCTCGCTGAAGCACTCAACTCTCTCCCGCCTTTGTTGGCTTATCGCCACCGAGTGTTCGCAGAAGAGCCGGTGCGAGAAGTCTCGAAGGGACTCTGCTATCTGTTGACGTGATCTCAGGAAGACCACCTCAGCTTCTCGCACTGGCATAGTCTGGGCAAACGCCTCAAGGAGGGTTTCCAACAAGGCTTCCGGGTCACTCTTTGTCTTTGAGGTCTGCAAATCGAGCTCTTTCCTGGCGGGGCCGCTGACATTGCTCATAATGACTGCCACCTTTTCCTGTGAAGAATAAGGCCTAAGCTCCCATGCCTCTCTTATTTCCCTTGCAAAGTCCTCAGCCGTTGGCTCATCGGCAGTGCCCCTACCACTGAACTGGCGTACCCGCTTTGTCTGTTCTGAGATTATGAGAGGCCGTTGGCAGGCCAGTTTCAGGGCCTCTAACTGAGCCCGGAGGGCAGCGACTTCGGTTTGGTCCACTTCTGCTCCTCCTTCTGGCTCTCCTTCGCTGCCCAAAGGACCGACCTCACCCCAATCCACTGCATTGTGTTTTGTCCTGTTCTCCATTGGCTGCAGGTTTTTTGTTTAATACAATTATACTCTAACTTAATACAATTATATACTTTAAATAATAACTACCTAAACTACCCTGAAAGAGAAAAAAACAACAACCGGAATATCTCAAATGGTACAATATAATAAAAAAAAGTACTTGTTCAGCTTCTGACTTGATTGCAAGGTTCCGAAGGCTCCACTTATTGTCTGACAGGGAGGTCTGGTAGACTCTTTCTTCGGATCCCACTTCTGACACCAAAAGATTCTGTGGTGGGTTCAGCACAGAATTATAACAACCAAAATGACGAAGCAAGTCAGGAGGCTTATTTCAAGTTTAATGTACACAAAAAACCTGCCAAAGGCAAACATACAACATGATTACTAATGAGCATAAAATAAACATAATTATATGGTCTAAATGAACAGACCAATTTGTAAAAAAAAATGTAAACACAACATCAGGTATAAATACTAGATCAAGCAAAAACAAAAAAGAAAATCTTATAGTGTGAACCAATCATCTCTTTTATGAACATAAGAGAGATATGGAACACCACCAAACATTAATAAAATAAATGACAAAGTAATTAATAAAAAATAAATCAAATAGTTCTATAGAAAACTAACATACATTGAAGAGCTTTTCTTACAAAAACTATGACAATTAAATAGAACAAAGGTAGTCCGACAATGAGGACAAAACCTGGGTAGCAATATGATATATATAAAAAATAAACAAGAATATGTGATGTACAAGAAACAGTAAAAATGTGTTTACCTGCAGCCTTGGTCAAAACAATGAACTTAGGACAAACACAGCAGGATCAGACAAGGTGGTATTGGAGTAGGTGCGTAGCAGCAAGTTTCAATCGAGGATGCCAGCAGGAAAAGGAATTCAAATCTCAGCTACCGGGGCAGAGGTCAACTTGACCCTTTGCTGACCGGTGCTTGGTCAAGTTGAGCCGACCTGTATATTATGTCCTCCCCACTACATATATATATATATATATATATATATATATATATATATATATATATATATATATATATATATATATATATATATATATATATATATATATATATATATATATATATATATATATATATATATATATATATATATATATATATGTCTAGGTCTCTGAGTTGATCAATCGCGGATAAGAATTTGTTTCCGTTTTTCAGTCTAGATATAATATATATATAGGTCTGTGGTCATGCATCATTTGTCCATCTTTCATCATTTTACATTTGTATACAGACAGTGTCTAGATCATAAGCGATGTTAATTTCGTTTGAAGTGAAACCAAATACTTACGGAAACCATTTGGCAAACGGCTTGCTATTGTTGGTTTGGGGGTTGTGGTCGTTGTAGTTTCTATCACTTGTGGAACTGTTCAGAGTGCAATAAAACAACGTTTTTATACTGCGAAGACTAATCTAGTCACATGTTTGACATTTCAGAGTGGAATAAAACAACGTTTTTATACTGCGAAGACTAATCTAGTCACATGTTTGACATTTCAGAGTGGAATAAAACAACGTTTTTATACTGCGAAGACTAATCTAGTCACATGTTTGACATTTCAGAGTGGAATAAAACAAATGTTTTCATACTGCGAAGACTAATCTAGTCACATGTTGACATTTCAGAGTGGAATAAAACAACGTTTTTATACTGCGAAGACTAATCTAGTCACATGTTGACATTTCAGAGTGGAATAAAACAAATGTTTTCATACTGCGAGGACTAATTTAGTCATATGTTTGACAAAGTCCTCAGACATGCTTCTTTAAGAAATATACAATTGAAAAAAAAAAAGATTCTGAAAATTGTATTTCATTCTGGAACATATATAAAACAAAACTTCAGAGAAAAGTTTTTAAAAGTGATACATCATGTTTTATAAACATGTCTAATGTCTAAAAAAAACACATCAAAATAATAGTGATAATAATTATTATAATTATCATTATTATGTTTGTTATTATATATTACTAATGTTTTTAGCTCAATCAGTGTACCAGAATGAATCTAGCCAATAGTGACAAAAATAATTATCCTCAAAATAGAAATTAGAAATGTAATTATCAATAAGTTAAAGACATTTGTATTAACACACACAAGCGCACACACACACACACATAAAACCAACCTGATGGCATGCCTGGGAATCCTGAAAATCCTGGCATACCTGAGACAACAACAACAATATGTTTAATGTCAAACTTTTTTTTCTGTAGGCCTTCTAATATTATATGTACTTTAATTTGAACAAAGACTTTTATGTTTTGCTTTCTAATAAATATTCTAATTTCAGAAAGTCTTACTTTTCAAAAGTGCTGCCATCATTTGATCTGTGAAAAGTCAAAGTAAAGTCATAGTTGCATTACCTTTTACATTCTATATTTAAAACATTAATTTGCTCATTTCTTGCAAACATTTAAAAGTTTCAACTATCTTATCTTATATAATACAGACGTTACTTCAAAAAAGGAGATGATTACGTTCTACGCGTCATGCATTTAGTCATGCATATTAACCAATGACTTAAATTCTGCCAAGTCACTAGTTTTCCTGGCTAGCTCAGGCACCCATTCCATGCTCTAATAGCACTAGGGAAGAAGGAGCTTTTGTATAAATTTGTCCTAGCATATGAAATGAGGGGATGTGCCTTAATCTTTGTGTCTTTCTGAGTATTTTATTAAATTTTGTTTTTGTATTTGAAGATTATGGTTCAGTGTTTTATGTATAATTGCAACTTTACTTTTGAGTCTTATATCCTGAAGGGTTTCAAATTTAGTGATTTTTCTAAAGGTGTTACTCTAGTCAAATGTAAATATTCGTTTGTTATGAATCTCACTGCTCTAATTTGTGTCTGTTCCAGTTTCTTAATGTTTTCTTGAGCTGAGGGGTCCCAAAAGGAGGATGCATATTCTATTATTGGCCTAACCAAGGTTGAATAACACTTTAGTTTTATGTTCTTATTTAATTTATAGAAATTTCTTTTAATAAACCCTAATGCTTTGTTTGATTTTTTTATAATTTCATCAATATGGGGATTCTATGACAGTTTTTCATTTATTATAACACCTAGGTATTTTGCGGTTTAGTCTGTGTTGTTGGTTTGCCATGAATAAGATAAGTGGAATTAATTTGTTTTAGTTTTTTGTTACTCTTAATAACTCACATTTATCTGGGTGGAAAGAAATACTCCGATTTGATTCCCATTTTTGTAATTCATCTAATTCTATTTGTAAAATTTCTGTGTTTTTATTGTTCTATATATTATGCAATCGTCTGCAAATAATCTGACTTTTGTTCCTGAACTAATGCAATTTAATAAATCCTTTAAGTAAATTAAAAATAGTAGTGGACCCAAGACTGTTCCTTGAGGTACACCTGAGTTTACTGTTATCGGTGTTGATTTAAAGCCATTTATTATTAAGGTTTGTTCTCTCCCTATCAGAAAATTCTTTAATCCACTGATGCAATGGACCATTACTGCAGAAATATTTTAGTTTTTTAAGCAAACTATGGTGGTGAACTTTGTCAAAAGCTTTGGAAAAATCTAGTAAGATAGCATCTATTTGCTCACTGTTATTCCTTTTCAAAATCTGTGTCAGACATTCTTTAGAAATGTTCTCAACAAGTTCTCTTTTCGATCTTTCGCTTTGAATTTGTTTGTTTGTTTGTTTTTAGTTTAAACGGTAACCTAGGAATTGTTTTTGTTTTTATAACCAGAACTCTAGCTAGCTACTGGTTTAGTTGTATTAGCTACTAGGTGCTACACATCGACGACCAACAACATTGCTATACTCTTGAAGCACACTTTTTGGTTTTGGATTTGTCAAGATCACGTGACAGGTTTTTGATACGTAAACTTAGTTTTAATTATTAGAGCTACTTCGTTGGGAAAATGAGGCGAGCTTAAAACTGATTATCACCATCTACCAATACTAGTGGGTTAATGCTAAGTATATAGTGCAACATATAGGTCTGTCTTAATATATAGATTGACCATTGATATGAATGATATGTATATTTAAAAACAAATACATTTAAGTTTGTATATAAAAACATAAGAATGCATATTTAAGATTTAGGATAAATCTGTTCGTTCCAAGATAAGGATGACAAAAGCGAGGTTTTCTGAACGCTAATAATGGGTTTTATACATCAGAAACGAGTTCCCTTGATTTAAATCTGTACCAAGAATAAAGCATTTCAAATTAGAATTCTACCAGAAGAGCATGCAGGCATTTATTTATTTATCATGCGTTAGTAGAAAGTAGAAATAGAAATAAAGAAATGCACACAAAAGGATATGTTATGAAACAAAAAGTGAATAGAATGAGGCAAGCACACAGACATACACATACATATAGACTGGACAGAGTTTGCATGCTATCAATAGCACATTTTCATGAATTCAGAAAGAGAAACTACAATTTTTTTTACAGATAAATATATATATATATATATATATGTGTACAACTTCTACTGGGTTTAACTGTCTATACGCAATGACTAGCCCAAAAATTATTATCCCGTGATCTTTGTACAACTCTATATGCAGAGTGGAATGAACGAGATAGGTGAGATAAGATTTGGATGAACTGCAGATGTAAGAAATAGAAGCCGTGTTAAGGGGTCCGCCATATTGTTTGGCTTTCAAGATTATTGTGACAATCCTGCACCGAAGTTGTTAGTGCTAGGTTTTTTTTTCTCCTCCTTTTCAAAGCACTGTTCCAAAATCTAGAGAATTATAAATAGATTTGTTTTTTTTTAATTATTAGATCTCAACTTTTCTTTTAGTTGAAGAGCGAAGTGACAGAATCCTTAGAGACCATTTTAATCTTGATTTAGACTGGCATTGGAAAAATATTTTATTTGTATCAAAATATCGTGAGACAGTTACATATCAAAATTAACAGATTTTCGTTGCTTTAGCTTCTAGTAGCCCGCTTGTATTTATCTCTTATCACTACTTGTTATCGTGTACACACAACAAATGTGTACTAATACTAAATGTTAGTTGTTAGGGAAGGTAAGTACAAGCTCCCCCTGGTGTTTGGGAGTCACGTGACTACATCTCCAAGCACCAATACTTACTTCTTTGTACTGCGGCAGCTAATTGCGAATTTGGGAAATTGGGCAATCTCTGTGGGCTGGCTAGATTCTTTAGAAGGGCAAGATTCTGAGGAATTGTCAGAATCCTAGACATGGCCACATTCTGTTGGGTGGCAAGATTCTTTTGGTTTGCAGGGATCTGGGGAGGTCTGGGTGGTAGGGCTAGAGACTTAGTTCTGAAGAGAAGGGCTGCACTGGCTGGCCATAGAGGCCTGGGTTTTTTAACCTCGGGCTGTCTGGCTTTTATTAACGTACTGGCCAGTTCTTGAAGTTGAAATAAGTGCTGAACTAAGAATATAGATGGTGGACATCATCAGCTGGCTATACTTCTAAAGAAATGTTGAATGTTCTAACACACAAACGTAGTCTAACTAGTAGAGTTTAGCATTGTAAAACTGGCATTGAATTTTACATTTTAACTTGCTAGAATGTAAGACTTCAGTTTGTGCTTACAAAAATAACCAATATCATGCTCTAGCTACATGTGATAATAATTCCGTGCAGGTCAGTGACGTGAACAAGCATGTATACGTGTAGCTGTAGAATTAGCTGGGTATCTAGAGAGAATAGTGTCTTCACCACCAGGCGGTCAGTAAGCGTTTTCAAGCAAGAATTGTTAAACAAGCAGAAACAATGTAGTCAATGTAAACAAGCAGAAACAATGTAGTCAATGTAAACAAGCAGAAACAATGTAGTCAATGTAAACAAGCAGAAACAATGTAGTCAATGTAAACAGGTTTCAAATTGATCCGAGAATGGACAGTGGGAGGAAAACATGTTCAAACTTTTTACCAGACAGACAGACAGACAGAGTTGATTTAAGCTATGTAAATATTTCTACTCGCACAGATGTATTATTGTTTGTCGAGATCTATTACAAATTCAATTACATGATTGATCCAAACTAATTGATACTTAAAATAAGTTTTGTTTTTAAAAAAAAAGTATTTTTTGTATTTTGCTTGTTCTAGTCTGGACTTATGTTGTTCTAGTATTTATTAAGACTAAACACACACTGGACCAAATCCTACATTTTGTTACATTCTCCACAAAGTCGACAGCAACGCCAATCTATACTCCTCTGCTAGGAATACAAAATAGTATTCACAAAATTAAACAAAAAAAGGTAAAAGTACGATCTATGGCAGACGATTAACGAGGGTGTCGTGTGGCCTAGCATCATGAACAGTCTAGTACTCATTTGGAGGACTCAGAGGCGTCCTAAGAATTTCCAATCATTGGTATTTAAACTCGACACCTGTCGGTTCGGATGAAGCGTTTTACGCCCCCCCCCCCCCACGGCCACCACGCCCTTATTTATTTGTCTATTAAATTTAAATTTGTAAAATAATTGTATGCTTTTATGTCTTTGCTTATAAACACTCTAGTGAGAAATGTTCAACTTAATGTCATGTGTCAAATGTAACTAAATAGAATAACTACTAGAAGTTATAACTACTAGAAGGTATAACTACTAGAACGTATAACTACTAGAACGTATAACTACTAGAACGTATAACTACTAGAAGGTATAACTACTAGAACGTATAACTACTAGAAGTTATAACTACTAGAAGGTATAACTACTAGAAGGTATAACTACTAGAAGGTATAACTACTCGAACGTATAACTACTAGAACGTAAAACTACTAGAAGGTATAACTACTAGAACGTATAACTACTAGAAGGTATAACTACTAGAACGTATAACTACTAGAAGGTATAACTACTAGAAGGTATAACTACTCGAACGTATAACTACTAGAACGTAAAACTACTAGAAGGTATAACTACTAGAACGTATAACTACTAGAAGGTATAACTACTAGAACGTAAAACTACTAGAAGGTATAACTACTAGAACGTATAACTACTAGAACGTATAACTACTAGAACGTAAAACTACTAGAAGGTATAACTACTAGAACGTAAAACTACTAGAAGGTATAACTACTAGAACGTAAAACTACTAGAAGGTATAACTACTAGAAGGTATAACTACTAGAACGTATAACTACTAGAAGGTATAACTACTAGAAGGTATAACTACTAGAAGGTATAACTACTAGAAGGTATAATTGCTCGAACGTATAACTACTAGAAGGTATAACTACTAGAACGTATAGCTAACAGAAGGTATAACTACTAGAAGGTATAACTACTAGAAGGTATAACTACTAGAAGGTATAACTACTAGAAGGTATAACTACTAGAAGGTATAACTAGTAGAAGGTACATAGATATAAATATAGACTAGACACGATCACAGATTCCACATACACAACATGTAGAATTCAAGACATAGTGACATAGTGACAACACTATTAGTCTACAGTGGACAACTACAAAGATTGCAAACATGGAAAACACTTGAACACTGACATGAACATGAAACACAATGTGTACACAAACACAACAGAAACATGAAACACAATGTGTACACAAACACAACAGAAACATGAAACACAATGTGTACACAAACACAACAGAAACATGAAACACAATGTGTACACAAACACAACAGAAACAATAAGTAAAATGTTTCCCTTACTCTGGTTAGTACTAGTGGCCGCACTCCCCCCTCCACCAAACAGGGCATTCAAAGCTGCGAGGTTGGACATGTCCACTGGAAATAAACGGGAGGTACAATTAGGAAGTAGAAATAGAAGACTAGAATGTCAAATAAATATATAATATATATGAAGTAAAGTTTATAGATTGTTACTTTAAATACAACATGAAATTCTACCATATTGTTACGAATCTCACTATCCAGGCTCTCTGCAAACTGCACCATACACCACCAACTTAAAGAACTTGACAAGTCAGGGCTCCAAAATAACGTAAAGGTTTAATGTCCATAAATAACAGCCAATACTGTACAATTGGCAGCACGTAGAACAGTACAAATAGCTCTGCGATAACAAATATCTCTCCGATAACACCGTTCCGCCGTATCAAGTCTTGCACTGGCCTCTCCGTCTCGTTCCGGGCTTGCACTGGGTTCAACAGTTCAGGACTGACTTCACACACTTGGGCTCGTTGTGTCGGACTCGATCACAGACCAAGATCAAGACGCCGTTCGTCTCAACTGTACTTGACAGTACTCCGCACTGAACCGTTGTAATGCTCCGTACAGAACCACACCGTTGAACTGTGCTGTAGTCGACCGTGTTCTGAACTCCTGTCGTGAACCCGCTCTCTGAACCGTCTTGACTTCGTCACCTCCGCTCTTATATAGGGTCCCTACTGGCCTTCTCGAACCGGACAGAACGCCGCTCGACGTTTCTAGGTGGTCAGATGACTACAACTCTCGTGACGCCCCTGAGCTCTGTTCACGTCGGCGATCCTTCCCGAACTCTCTTGTTGACACTCGTCTCGGCCGATCGTCGTAACTCGTCACGGTTGACCGCTCGTCTAGCGCTGGCCTGGGGCGATTTGCGTCGGCTGACTACACACACACCACTACCCCCATCTGTGCCACCACCAGGTTTATAACAATATTAACCTTTCAAGACCACACAAT
Organism: Biomphalaria glabrata; assembly: GCF_947242115.1. Classification (NCBI taxonomy): domain Eukaryota; kingdom Metazoa; phylum Mollusca; class Gastropoda; family Planorbidae; genus Biomphalaria; species Biomphalaria glabrata. Next base: position 13,543,529 of record NC_074728.1, read on the forward strand.
AACATGCAATCACATAGCTCCTGTTACACAATAAGATATGTTCACAGGCTTTGAGTCATACAATATAAGGTGTTGACAGGCTTATGTCATATTATTTAGAGACATAGCAGGCCTCGAGTCATACAATATAAAGTGCTCACAGGCCGTGAGTCAAACAATAAGATGTGCTTACTAGTCATGAATTACACAATATAATGTGTTCACAGATCTTGAGTCACACAATATAATGTGTTCAGATATCTTGAGTCACACAATTTAATGTGTTCAGAGATCGTGAGTCACACAATTTAATGTGTTCAGAGATCGTGAGTCACACAATATATTGTTTTCAGAGATTTTGAGTCACACAATATAATGTGTTCAGTGATATTTAGTCACACAATATAATTTGTTCAGAGATCGTGAGTCACACAATATAATGTGTTCAGAGATCTTTAGTCACACAATATAATGTGTTCAGATATCTTCAGTCACACAATATAATGTGTTCAGAGATCTTTAGTCACACAATATAATGTGTTCAGAGATCGTGAGTCACACAATATATTGTTTTCAGAGATTTTGAGTCACACAATATAATGTGTTCAGAGATCGTGAGTCACACAATATATTGTTTTCAGAGATCGTGAGTCACACAATATATTGTTTTCAGAGATTTTGAGTCACACAATATAATGTGTTCAGAGATCTTTAGTCACACAATATAATGTGTTCAGAGATCGTGAGTCACACAATATATTGTTTTCAGAGATCGTGAGTCACACAATATATTGTTTTCAGAGATTTTGAGTCACACAATATAATGTGTTCAGAGATCTTTAGTCACACAATATAATGTGTTCAGAGATCGTGAGTCACACAATAAAATGTGTTCAGAGATCGTGAGTCACACAATATAATGTGTTCAGAGATCGTGAGTCACACAATATATTGTTTTCAGAGATTTTGAGTCACACAATATAATGTGTTCAGAGATCTTTAGTCACACAATATAATGTGTTCAGAGATCGTGAGTCACACAATAAAATGTGTTCAGAGATCGTGAGTCACACAATATAATGTGTTCAGATATCTTCAGTCACACAATATAATGTGTTCAGATATCTTGAGTCACATAATATAATGTGTTCAGATATCTTCAGTCACACAATATAATGTGTTCAGAGATCTTTAGTCACACAATATAATGTGTTCAGAGATCGTGAGTCACACAATATATTGTTTTCAGAGATCTTGAGTCACATGCTTTGAGTGAAAAATTATTGGATTATCAATTATACAATGTAAAAAAAAAAATAGAAAAAAGCTTCTTACTTGTAAAAACAAATAGTCACTTTGACTTTTTAACGTTACATTGTTGTATTTAATTTTAAGAATTCTTTTACGTCGCTGCATACATTAATGTATTTACCGTAATTTTACTTTTATCCAATTAAGAAAATGTGAACACTAGTTATGTTGTCAGTGATTTAAGAACATTATTTTAGCATCTTTACGGTGTTGAACGTTGAGGTCGTCTGCTGAAAATGTGCAGCTAAACACTACACCCATATGTTGTGACTCTGCACAGAGAATAAGTCTTCCAGAATTTGTATTTAACAAAGTCTATATCACTATTGTGATATTATGGAAAAATTTCGATAAAAGTGTAATCTTGACATAGGCTAATCTACTTTCTGTCAGCGTTTTATCCAACTTTTTTTTATCAGTCTGGTACTGAGAATGCTGGCCTTGGTTTTATTTTTATTCAATATGCTCCTTTATTATTTTTTTCTCAGCTCATTAAAAACAGTCTGCTCAGTAAAGCATAAATATTATTTCAATCAAAAACTAATTTATATTCATTTATTCAACTGTGTTAATTCGAAGCCCTTGAACCATGGAATTAGGATTAGTAGGCCTAATGAACTGTCAGGTTGAAACAGGGTTTCAATTCAAGGATAGTAGGATTTCCTGTTAACTGTGCAAGTTTTAAAAAGTCAATTCAACATACATAGAAACATTTCAAAATGATTTTGCCTGTGAGAATTTATCGTTATTTCTAATTACTTTGGGTTATTTTAGAATCACATCTACAAATGTTAAACTTCTATAGTACAAACAATTTCGCCAACGCTATTTCCAAGTTTTAGCTAAGCCCATGTATTAGAAACATTGTCAAATGAAGCTATAAAGGCTTTCTTTTACCAAGAGATAAGCTTTTTTTTAAATAAGGAAATTTGTATAATTAAAAAATTGATTTTAAAAAATAATAATCAAATTTTTTTTTATTAAATGAAAACCATTAGTTAGCTTGCTGTTTTGTTTTAGTAAAAAATGTTTTTAAAATGTCCCAAGAACAATTAGTTTCAAAGTGCTTTGGCTAGCAGAATGTATATACCTCCTAAATTTTTATTGAATGCTTTTTGGAGACTCGGAAGTCGAACTGAAATTTGTCAAAGAGAATAATTAAAACAGTTCTGAACTTTCAAACAAACAGAACCATTGCCTACGTAAATAAATTATTTAAACACATAAACATTTACATAATGAAAAGAACAATTCCTTATTGAGGATAAAAATGTTTTCGTAAAATAGAATGAAAGAAAGACAGACATACCTATAGATAGATAGATAGATAGATAGATAGATAGATAGATAGATAGATAGATAGATAGATAGATAGATAGATAGATAGATAGATAGATAGATAGATAGATAGATAGATAGATAGATAGATAGATAGATAGATAGATAGATAGACAGACAGACAGACAGACAGACAGACAGACAGACAGACAGACAGATCTTAGAATTTAAATGTACAGTTAAATTTCAATTTAATAAAATAAAAAAAGATAACTTAGAATAAAGGAATAAGAAATAATATTACAATAAATATTACATTTAAAAAAAGATTACAAACATGTGGACAATATTATAATATTAAAAAATAAGATACTTTCTAGTGTAAGCTCTTTAAATTTTTAAGATCAATAAATAAAATTAGTGTCTGAATATCGTGGATTTTGAAACCATTTAATATATAAGTCTCAATAATAGCACATGATAACTAGATTCTGATTTTGTTCTAGACTACAAAGTCAATGTGTTTTTCTAGTCTGACTTACGTGCGGGTGTATTGGCTTTCTGACAAGTAAAGGTCGGCGTGCCCCAGTAGCCTGTATCTAAACACGTGACATTAGGATTGGGCTTGTCAGCTTTGTAGCCAGCTCTGAAGAGTAAATGTACATGTTGTTGGACCATCAGAAGTGAATTACTTTCTCTGATATTATGTTTAGAATGGATATTGCATAAATGGAGGCGCGGTGACTGAGCGGTAAAGCGCTTGGCTTCCGAACCCGGGGGTCCCGGGTTCGAATCCTGGTGAAGACTGGGATTTTTAATATTGGGATCTTTGGGCGCCTCTGAGTCCACCCAGCTCTAATGGGTACCTGACATTAGTTGTGGAAAAGTAAAGACCGTCTTTACCATATTTAAAAAGTAAACAACCATTTCTGATGTATCGAGTGATAAAAGTTAACTATAAATACATGTAATTTTGATTTGGGTACAGCTCTAACGTCTTTGAACGTAACACTAGTTACTTTGTGTTGTGCCTTTTATTAGTCTCTAATTCAAAGAGACTTAACATTTATCCAATGTAAAGTAAAGTAAAGTTCCCCTTTCAGACCTTGTGGTCTATAGGGCAGATGATGTAAAGGTCATCTGTTTCTGTGGCCTACGGTTATCGAGGGTGTCATGTGGCCAGCACAACGATTTTAAATATGGTCGGTCGTTGACTTGTAGCTCCAAACAGGTAGTACAACTAAATAGAACTTTTATTACAAAATTTACAAATTTAACTTGAGATATGGGTCTAAAGGTAATGAAAAAAAAAAACTGATATTTAAACAAAATCCTCACAACAAAAACACGTCTTGACTCTTCCGTGTCTCTAAATCATCTGCCGTGCTTCACATCAATTATGATCAACCCTGTCGTGATTTTATCATTCTCAAAACAAATGCTCTCCCCTTTTTATCATCTCCTTGGAAACACACAGACACACAACCATAACACACTTTCAGTTGTGTGCTGAGAAGATCCAGAGTTTTCTTGTGTCAATCTATCATCTGTATCAATCTATCATCTTGTATCAATCTATCATCTTGTATCAATTTTTTATCTTGTGCCAATCTATCATTTTGTATGAATCGATCATCTTGTAATAATCTATCATCTTGTATCAATCTTTCATTTTGTATCAATCTACCATCTTGTATCAATCTATCATCTTGTATCAATCTATCCTCTTGTTTCAATCGGGATAGCGGTACATTGTTGAAGTTCATTGATCTTCTCATTAGCACCTGTAACTAACAAGCACTACTGGCATCTTATGTAACCACTTTTCACTGTTACACATTTGTAAATTCAACTACAGAAGTTAATTTTTTTCACCTAACAAATCAATTGAAAATCAGTCTGGGTTGTTTTCTTGTGGTAAATCGTGGACATAATTGCCCCATCAACTTTGAGCGTCTTGTATTTAATTTAAAAAAAAACGAATACAAATGAGAACACTTCCCAATGTCCAACTTATAACTCTCACACATTTCTCATAGTCTAACAGAAACAAAAAAATAATATGCGAAAAAATTATTTCGAAAATATTTTATTCTCCTACCAAGCTGAAATATTTGCATAAAAACTCAAGCTGCGTAACATTCATTTATTTGAATTTTAGAAGGATCAATTCATGAATTATTGTGTTTATATAATTTTTTAATTTACCCAATATTATCTATAGGACCGGGGTTACAAACTGTGACAAGTCAAAAACTCGCTGTCAGAGTCACTCAAATTTATCACAGCATTAATTATTATTTTTCATTATTTATTTATTTTATTTTAATTATTTCCCCATCCTACCTCCAATTTCTTCACCCGCCCCACCTTTTCCTCTCTACCAGGCTAGACTTAGTCTACCACCTTGGAGAAAACTAGGCCAGTCCTTTCATTTATCTGCCCTTGAGTAAGATAATTCTAAGCCTAGGACATTTCCGGTTTCCGCCCACATTTTCCAGGCCTTTGTATATAAGGTAAATCAAATCAAGTCAGACTCTCTCTTTCTCATTCGAGCTGAGATATCGAGTCTGGACTATATCATTCATTCTCACTACTAAAGGAATACCTGGTGGTAAGCCGAACTTAATCACAAGTTCCATCTTAATTACTTTTGTGCTATTTCCACTGGATATTATCATGTGTATTCTATTATTTTATTTACATTAATTAGTGCATTGTGTATTTCTCACTGGCGTAAGTAGAAAACATAAACATGTCCTTGTATGTATTTATTTATGTATTGCATTAATCTATTAATGCTACGTTGCTCAATTGATCGTTGATGCAACCATGTGTATATTTGTACATCTTATTTTATTTCCTTTATCTCGGTTGACCGCCTTGATAATTTTACTAGCGCACTAATACTGCGTCTAGAAAAGAGTTATAAGTTATCTCCCCTGTATTGAATTATCTCCCCTGTAGTCATTTTACTCTAACGAGAGTTGCGCCGCTTGAACGGACACCCTCTCCATTCAAGCGCGCTCCATTGTTCTCGACCTACGGTCATATGTAAACATTCCGTCATGGTCGCTGAACACCGTCCAACTCAACCCCCCCCCCTTTCTTTCTCTATCCACCTGTGTGGTTGAGATTATTATTTCCCCTTCTATGTACATTTTTATATTATTCTTTCCCCTTTTATGTACAGTTCTATATTGCTACCATCAGCCATCTGTTTTCCAAATCCCATATGTCATCATCTCCTCATTGCGCTCTAAAGAAATTTCACCAATCTGACGAATGCACCTCAGTCGAGGGCATCGATAAGATGCATGAGAGACATGTCCTAACTTGTCTTTATTTATCTGCAGCCTCCCTCATGTGTCTGCTTATTTGTTTGATATCAAGAATCACCTACTATCTTTGTGCTTAGTGCTATTCAGCACTGCACTAGCTCACTGACCTGCCTATTTATTCATTGGATCAACGATCTATTTACCTGCATTTGTGCTTAGTGCTATTCAGCACTGCACTTGCCTACTGAGATCTACTCAACTCTACCACTTGGCGCTATCGGCATTGCAAGCCTATTCGACAGCCCACCTGACAAGCTATTAGGTGCGACGTCCCTATAGATTCAGATCTGTGTGAGACGTCATAGCTACGCCAACCCTCTGCAACTCACTGGACATATCCTGTCAACTACGCTGCCCACGGCAGATCAGCTCTGCCCGCAGTAACCTTCTGCCCACGGTAGTCGGCCACCCGCCCTACTGTGCCCACTACAGATATTAGATTTTGGGGATTGAGACTCCACAAGAACTATATCACCGGCGTCCCTCTATCCGCTAGAGCGCCACCTCCAGCTGCAGAACCTCAAGCCAGGACACAGCCAGCTGCGACATCAACAGGACAACCAGCTAAGTCAGAGGACAAAGTGACATACTCTCTTATTAAATGCACGAGTGATGATTAAATCTAGTATTATTTAGAGATAGAAGCAAACCCTCCCCCTTTTTATTCTTATATGTATATTTATGTAAATAAATATTCTTCATTTTTAACTTTTGTATCTATCTTTCATTGCTTTGTCTCGTTGCGTGTCTGCTCCCGATTCATATGCTGATAGGTTGGTGTGTGATAGCTTTAAAAATAATCATCCCCTAGACATTAAACGCGCCAAACACACGTCACATTTCCCCACCTGTCACACAAACAATAAGATTGTATTTTTATTATTATTGAGCATCACTAATATTCCTTTCGCATATTTCCAACCCTGTACAAAAATATAATAAAATACAAGTGTAATGTATAATGACACCTTTATTACCACTCACTTTTTGGTGATAATAACAACTTCCTTCATACACCTGGAAGTATCAACTTCCTTCATACACCTGGAAGTATCAACTTCCTTCATACACCTGGAAGTATCAACTTCCTTCATACACCTGGAACTGGAAGTATCAACTTCCTTCAGACACCTGGAAGTATCAACTTCCTTCTGACACCTAGAATGTACAATTATCACTTATGGCTACCACTTACTGGTACTTTTAATTGACCACATCGTTCTGGCTGTCTCGTAATGGAAATATTGATTACATGAATTAAAGGTAAACATTAGTATTACTTGAGAGCACTTCAAAGTGCACTGTACTTACTGGCATGTGTACGTGACCACTGACCCAAATGTCGTAGTTGTATAAGCACTATCAGCATTCAAGACACTAGGGGGAGGGGTTCCACAGTCCACTGAAGACAAAAATAGAACAGAGAATAAGTTGTGAATAGTATTTGGTCTTTGCTAGTATTCAATCTGATAATGTTTTGGACACAGGTAAACAAAACTAAGTTACAAATAGAGTTTATGTTATTGATAAAGGTAGGTGGCCGTTGAAGGCTTGGATGAATAGGAACAGAATGATCGATAACATACTTAGTACCAGAACTATTTTGGATGCTTATTGAATGGATTTGAAATCTTTTTTTGATCTTTATAGACCTAGAAGTACATCTAGATCTAGAATAGATATTAAAGAAATCTAAATCTGAACTCTAGATGTCCATATAAAGTTAAAAAAACAAAAACTGCCCAATTCTTGCATTGCCGCATTGGTAGCATCGTTTGTACGAGCAGCTGACTGACTAAGTCACGGGTTTGATTCCCAGTTTGAGCCAAACAGTTTTTGTCATTCATTTTTTTTAATTTAATTTTATTTTAAGTTGCATAATGGAGTTTTTGTCTTTTTTAATAAATAATTTTAAAATGTTTTTCCTGCTCATTTCCACAATATGTTTTTGTGTGTACTGTTGTAAAGCATTGAAAACAAACGTTGCCACTGTTTCGATCACTGTAAGGTGATAGTGAATTCATTTCAGGTATCAGGCTAAACATAATATAGGACTAGGTCAGAACTCACGTTAGTTCTAGAAATAGTCTTTGGTCACAAAATATTCAAAAGGGAAAAGTAAAACTTATTTTTGTCTTTTGTTTGGTGAGTAATAAAACCGTTTAAATTGATTTATAACTGAACTAGTCTGTGTGATTATTGTAGTGTAATATCACCGTTTAAATTGACTTATAAATGGCTTTGTATATCTGAACTAGTCCGTGTAATTATTGTAGTGTTATATTGCGTTTAAATTGACTTATAAATGGCCTGGTATATCTGAACTATTCCGTGTGATTATTGTAGTGTTATATCACCGTTTGAATTGATTTAAAAGGCCTGATATATCTGAACTAGTCCGTGTGATTATTCATCATGTGATTCAAGATGGTGTCATTCATTCAATTTTCTGAAGTGGTTTTGTGTCAATTTGAGTCTACATTAAGGATATCCGGCATAGCTTTGAATAATGTTTCACAAGATTCAACTCTAAAAATGACAAATAGTAATTTCAACAAAATAATAGCGTCACAGCTTTTGTCAAAACAGACGACTGACCAGACGGACAGTAATACGCAATAAACACACACACAAAATATAGCAACATGAGAAAAAGAGAAAGAGAGAGATACAGAAATAGCTGGAAGAATCAACTGATGAAAGGATGGAAGAAAGTATAAACATACAGACTGACAGACAGACTGACAGACAGAGTGACAGACATGATTCTCTAAGTTGCACCAACCTGCTTTGCATCCACCCCAACCAGTGGGTACAGACCATACACCTCCATTATTACACTGTATGAAAAGAGATCGACCTTCATAGCCAGCCTCACACTGAGAGAGACATAAAGACATAAATATAAGATGGTATTACTAGTGAAGTGAATGAGATTAACTTGATGTAGCGATGTAATAACTAGTATCTCAAAGAAACAAATTACACTTAACTAAATATTAACAAGTTAGGTTGTCAGGTAAAGCCTTTCACTTAATTGGTATTTTCAAACGCTTGATGCTTATGTTACAATAATGACATGGTCATTTGAAGATATCTCTTTATCCTAAAGAGTTCGCAATTACTTAGAACATCAGGAACTAAGAGGAAGTAAAATTGTGAAAGTCAGAGAGTTTTTTAGGGGGGGGGGGGAAGAGGGGGGGGGTTGGAGGTTGTTGTTTGTTTTTTTGTTTTTTTTTAACTTCCAATAAAACTGCCTGCATTTTAAACAATCCCTATTCAAACTTTCTAGACCGTATTTTTTACATTGAATTGTAAAGTCTCGCTTTCTTTCTCTTTTTTTTCTCCTTCTATCACTCTCTCTCTTTCTCTCTCTTTTTGGAATCACATTTTGTGTTTTTCGCTCTTCACATCGTAGTGTTATCAGACAAGGACTTTCGAATGGAATTGTAATAACCCTTTTATAACGCTTCTTGTAAGCATCTTTCAATCTCTCACCACAATGGATCAACCCCTCACCACACACATTTTTTGTTAGCATCCTTCAATGGATCAACCCCTCACCACACACATTTTTTGTAAGCATCCTTCAATGGATCAACCCCTCACCACACACACTTTTTGTTAGCAACTTTCAATGGATCAACCCCTCACCACACACATTTTTTGTAAGCATCCTTCAATGGATCAACCCCTCACCACACACACTTTTTGTTAGCAACTTTCAATGGATCAACCCCTCACCACACACACTTTTTATTAGCATCCTTCAATGGATCAACCCCTCACCACACACATTTTTTGTTAGCATCCTTCAATGGATCAACCCCTCACCACACACACTTTTTGTTAGCATCCTTCAATGGATCAACCCCTCACTACACATATTTCAGCTCTTGAAATCTATATATTCTTCTTTTCGTTAGCTTTACTTTTTTTTCTGTTTGCCTGCATGTGATAGGCCGCGTCTTACCTGGTAGAATGCTCTGGATCCCACTGCTCTGTTTTCTGATGTGTACGACACTGCTGCCCCACGATGAGCAGGGGCCAGTGGACATTGAGGCACTGAAATATACACACTAGTATTTAGTATTGCTTCGAAGGGAGATAAAACAAAAGAAGTTTTTGACCAAGACAAATCCCTCACAATAATCTGATGCATAACTCTCTAGATCAGGGGTGGACTTTTTTTTATAGAGGGCCGCATTCAAAATTTTTTGGAGCGGAGGGCCACATATATTTACCCACACAAACACACACACACACATATATATATATACATGCATATAATATATATATATATATATATATATATATATATATATATATATATATATATATATATATATATATATATATATATATATGCATATAAAGCTGTGTATGTATAATGTCTTTTAATTCTATAATCCATACACGGCTATGTATTAACATTTATATGTTTTACACTTCCAATCGAGGATTATAACAGTTAGCAGTTTCTGAAACTAATTTTATGAATAGCTTTTTAAATTTTAATATTCTGTTTACATCACAACATTTTCCCACAAATGTACAGCTGTACTTAATAAGAACTATTTAACTGTTTACACTCGAGCATAATGTTCCGGATCTTTCGAGCTAGCTTACTAGTTGTTGTCTTTGTGATTGCTTTCAAATTACAGTCAGTCAGCATCGACCTGTTCTTACAAGTGTTTATTTATTTTCAAAAGAAGAAAAAATTCTTGTTGACAGATTCAAACTCAAAGACTATGAAAGTCTAGCAGTTTAGTTGTTTTAAGTGTGTCAAAACAGCTTCTGGCACCCAAAAAAAAAAAAACTCCTGCGAAACTTCTCTTGCTTGAAGGTATGTCCCCATGAGCTGAAATAGCTTCTGCACTAAATGGTCAGCTGAGGGCATTGATAACTGGTTCAAAGTCTTTGACGTCTTAAAATTTGCTTTCACATTCCACATTCAAGGAATTCAAATAAGTCTTGTAATCTTCAACCATTTCACCAGAAATAGTTTTAACTCTCAGCAAAGGAAAATGACAAAACATGTTTTCACTTGCTTGCCTGGAGAAATGGGAAAGCTTTGTTTAAAAAATTTAAGATGCACATGCAGTTCATGTGAAAACAACCTTCCCAATATTGAATGTGAAAATAACATTAAAACATGAAGTCTGTCTTCCACTCATCATTAAAAATATTAGTAACTAAGTCACAGCCATGCCCATAACAGAACATTTTCTTCCTTGAGATTCCCTTTTTGTTCTCCCTACCTTGCTCTTTGATAAGATAGCCGATGCTGCTACACCAAACATCGGAATATTTTGTTTCTAAATCTTGACGTACTTATGAGAACTGCCTGTGGTTAAGGCACCTAGCTTTGATAACTTTGATCATTGTGATACTTTGGCTAATAAAATGTATGATATTCAGTTCAGCTTAGTGTAAACTTTCCCGTTGGAGTTTATGGTTACGATATTGTTCTTTAATTAATTTATTTTTTAAAGTTTTTTTCTCAGTGAAAGCACAGGTTCCATCAATTGTTACACTGGCCATCTAGTTCTAAGCCAAGCAACACTTTCAACACTGTTCTTTGACAGAATATTTCGACATTTTGACAATAAGAATATTTATCGTTTACTTGAAACATTCTAGAATGCCATGTAGAGACAATGTTTTTTTTTATAGCCTCTTCCTTCTGGTTGAGAAGAATTAGAAGTCTCAATGATTTATATAAATATTTACAATTATTTATTTTGAATATATCTCCATTTTTATATGTATAATTAGTGGGCGCACCTGCTTTCTGTAGGTGTCTGCGGGCCGCATAACGCAGTCCGGCGGGCCGCATGAGGCCCGCGGTCGTAATTTGCTCACCCCTGCTCTAGATAATAAACTGGCATTAAAATTGATAAGTCAATCTTAGTTTAGATACAGACAAATGGGCTCTGGTGAAAACTATAAATGTTTAGACTCTTACGACAAATTATCTTGAAACATATACTCTGGTTATGAGTTCTCAAATATTACAGTTATGTCCAATATTTATAGTTGATCTTCAATCTTTCTGAACTCACTTTCTTCTCGACCCTAAAAATATCGCCGCTGATAAAGCGTTAGTTAGTCTGTTAAACCTTAATCTGGTTAGTTAGTCTAAGTTAAACCTTAATCTCGTTAGTTAGTCTAAATTAAACCTTAATCTCGTTAGTTACTCTAAGTTAAACCTTAATCTCGTTATTTAGTCTAAGTTAAACCTCAATCTCGTTAGTTTGTCTAAGTTAAACCTTAATCTCGTTAGTTAGTCTAAGTTAAACCTTAATCTCGTTAGTTAGTCCAAGTTAAACCTTAATCTCGTTAGTTAGTCCAAGTTAAACCTTAATCTCGTTAGTTAGTCCAAGTTAAACCTTAATCTCGTTAGTTAGTCCAAGTTAAACCTTAATCTCCTTAGTTAGTCTAAATTAAACCTTAATCTCGTTAGTTACTCTAAGTTAAACCTTAATCTCGTTATTTAGTCTAAGTTAAACCTCAATCTCGTTAGTTTGTCTAAGTTAAACCTTAATCTCGTTAGTTAGTCTAAGTTAAACCTTAATCTCGTTAGTTAGTCCAAGTTAAACCTTAATCTCGTTAGTTAGTCCAAGTTAAACCTTAATCTCGTTATTTAGTCTAAGTTAAACCTTAATCTATTTCTTCTGCTGATGGAGACACATATGGAATGTGTGGACGTCGAGACGGACCATGCATCCCCCCCCCTTCTCCAAGCACTGCTCGGATGAATTATGTTTTTAAAGTAACTACCGCTACTATTTAAATAAAAGAGGAATATTAGTTTTTTGTTTTCAATTGTTGTTTGGTTTGACCGGAACGATGTAGTTTTCGTTTTTAATTAACAATTAGTTTTAGCAACACTACAAGAATGTTCAGGTGACAACCTTCTGTTGCAACACTACAAGAATGTTCAGGTGACAACCTTCTGTTGCAACACTACAAGAATGTTCAGGTGACAACCTTCTGTTGGATGCCGATCAAAATAGATCTCCCAATGACTTGTGTACATTGATAACTTTGTCTCTTATAAATTCGCTTCAACTCACCCGAGTCGACCATGGAGTTAGGTCCAGCGTCCACTGAGAACCCTCCACCTGAACTATTGTTGGCTGTCTCTATAAATAAAAGATAAATATAAAGGGGCTCGTTAACACATTCTCTAGCACACACACTCACACAGACATACTTTAGTCTCAAGATATTATGGGAATGAAGACAATGTCTACTACTAGCTTAAAGTCCGTGGAAATACTGAACAGACACAAAAATGTCTCCGCTGAACAAGAGAAGATGTGTTGGCAGAGAAAATACAAGAGAAAAGGAATTCGTTTTCTTGCATATAATTTACATACTCAAATTCACTGTTGGGGGAGATAATTAATGAACACATGCATGATAGAGGAAACATTTATGCATCATAAATAACTACATTAGAGCTGTTTCAAGCATAGTTTCTTAACGTAGTAGCCATTAGATAATAACAATACTAAAATAGTGTAAACAATATAGATCTAGTATCTGCTAGCATTTGTACTAAACAAGAAGTAAACTTAACTTTTTGAAATTTAGTAAATCGCAATACATGTTTAATTACTCCATTAGTAAAACTTCTATAGAGTCATCCAATGTTCCATTCTCTCTCTCTCTCTCTCTCTCTCTCTCTCTCTCTTATGTTTCCATCAAGTTGACTTATAATCTTTACACCTTGTTCATAAATGTACATTCCAAGTTTGACCTCCTCACTTGAGGATGTTAATGAATTAATTATGTCATAAATCTAAAACCAACACCAGATGTCATATCTGAAAGATTGCATTCTGGGAATGACTTACCTTTGATTCTTTTGTTTAATGCTGACATTAAATCCATGTAGGCCACATTTGGATCTGAAATTAGGAATGAAATAAATTGTTGGCTGCGATGTTTGTTAAATTATTTTGTACTATTTAAAAAAAAACTTGTTTTTTGACATGTTACATAAACAATTACCCAAAGATTGACTCAACAAACAACTTACCAAACATTGACTACAACTTACCAAAAGATTGACCCAACAAACAACTTACCAAAAGATTGACTCAACAAACAACTTACCAAAAGATTGACTCAACAAACAACTTACCCAAAGATTGACCCAACAAACAACTTACCAAAAGATTGACTTAACAAACAACTTACCAAAAGATTGACTCAACAAACAACTTACCAAAAGATTGACTCAACAAACAACTTACCCAAAGATTGACTCAACAAACAACTTACCAAAAGATTGACTCAACAAACAACTTACCCAAAGATTGACTCAACAAACAACTTACCAAAAGATTGACTTAACAAACAACTTACCAAAAGATTGACTTAACAAACAACTTACCAAAAGATTGACTTAACAAACAACTTACCAAAAGATTGACTCAACAAACAACTTACCAAAAGATTGACTCAACAAACAACTTACCAAAAGATCGACTTAACAAACAACTTACCAAAAGATTGACTTAACAAGCAACTTACCAAAAGATTGACTTAACAAACAACTTACCCAAAGATTGACTCAACAAACAACTTACCAAAAGATCGACTTAACATGTCCAGAAACTTCTCCGCTTGAAATCTTTGAGTTCCATTCACTGGAGCTTTGATGAGGAAAAAAAATAATTAATTAAGAAACCAGTGTGTTAACTTTCTTTAGTCTACTCCAAAGACCTAACAATATATATAAATTACGGTTTGCATAACATATTAGATCTTTCGAAAAATAAAATCCCATTTGAATACATCACTGATTTTGTATTTATAAATTAAACTCTAAGGTTGAATTCACCAAAATAAATGAGTGAAATCCAAGATTGATCAAATAATTTAAAAACATTCTAAAAAATGTATCGCTCACAAAGTTTTCGTAAGTTGAATTGTAATTATTTTATATTCCTTCATTTTTGTTTCCTTAAGATGGAATAATGAACAAATAATGTTGATGTGAGCAGCAAAAAAGATTTTAGACAAACAATGTCATGAAATAAAACTGTAGCATCAAGCTCGGCGTAAAGAAAAGCAAACCGCTGTAATTTTGCTGAATACCTAGTCAATATCTATTACACAGTCAACCACAGTAGACAGCCAGGAGTCTAGATGTTATCAAATTCACCATACGAAGAATGATGTCCAAGAGGGTAATAAAAGAAATTCAATTTTAAATTGTTCCTGATTGTAGGCTAGGAAAAGTCTTCCATTCAAGAAAAGTTGAAAACAAAAACGTCTAAGTTCAACCCAGAGCGCTGCTTGGAATCTGTCAAATGTTTAGGTAAGTAAGTAAGACTCAAGGGTACTAAAAAACTACCATTATAGCCATTGTCTACAATGTCTATTGTCTATTGTCTTTAATTTCGTTTTTTTTTTTAAGTTTCCTTGGCCTTTTTGTTTCTTTCTTTTTTTTTCCTCTGTTCGTAAGATTCCTCTCTCTCTCCCTCTCTATCTCTTGTTCTCCCTTCTCTCTGGATTTCCTTCTCTCGTTCTCTCTCCCACTTTCTCTCATTCTCTCTCTCTCCACTTTACTTTTATCATAAGATCTGCATTATTATAAACAAGGTTACAAAGACAGTTTGTGTGGACACACAAACTTAAAATCGGCCTCCGAAGTGATCCACCTAGAGACAGACGGACAGATCTAGACCTTGGTAGAGGATAGAACATATTAGGTTGTCAAAAATATATATTTTAAAAAAATAATCAAAAAATGCATATCTATTTTACAGGATGTGACTTACAAAAAAAAAATATAGAAATATTTATTTTTAAAAAATCCAACTGGGTTTCGAACCCAGAACCTTCTGCGTGCAGATGTAATAACCACTACACTACGGAAACACTATTTAAACGTACAATATATTTGAAATCTTTCCTTATACTTTCAGTTTGATACAAACTAGACATAGATCTAGCTAGCTAGATCTAGACCTAGTTTTAGATCTAAATCTAGATTCAAAATCTAAGTCTAAGCCTAGATCTAGAAATAGATGTAAGTCTGTAAGTCTAGATCTAGATCTAAGTCATTCTAAGTCTAACTAAGTCTGCCCCCTATATCTAACTCAAAGTCTAGATCTAGAGTTAGATCTACTAAGACTCTAACTCTAAGTCTATTCTATAGTCTATAGTAGCCTATATCCTAGTCTATATCTAGATCTAGAATCTTGATATAGATCTACAATCTACTATATCTAGACTAGAACTCGTATATAGATCTATGTAGATCTGGCCTCTTTTATTGTAATTTAGATTCAGATTGTTTTTAAGTGTATAACCATGGAACTATACTAATGGAACACCAGCTTCGAGTTTTTTACAAAGACAAAGAGAGTCGAAGTGCCGTCGCGCATCTTTTTCGCGCACCATACCATTTTGAAAAATCGATGAGGATGCCAAAGAAGAAATTTACTCCGAGAGCCACTTGGATTGACCTTCATTGAGAGTAAAACTTCCCCACACTATATTTTATTAGATCTGTAAAAACTTTATCCATTTTCTGACTATCTGATAAAATAGATACAATTTCCCTGAATAAGAGATCGTCACAAAAGTTATTTTTTTCGATCACCCTATAAAATGCCACTTATTTTCCAAAAAATAGAATCTAAATTCCGAAAATACAATCTTTCAGTGTTTCTGTGTTTGGTTTATTTACACTAAATCTGGATGAAGACCTGTCTACCGTTCCGCCAAAAGCGTATTTGTTACGATATACTAAATTGCACGAAATAAAAATAGGAGGCCTAATACAGTTTGGACACTCCAAGCTACGCATTTCTAATCGTTTTTTTTTTTTTATTATCGAAAGGACTAGGCTATAGGCATACACGTCTCGTGGGAAACAAAGAAAAAGTTAATCTTGATAATATTGTAGCCTAAATAAAATGACAAAAAAACAACAACAAAACAACTATAGCCTAATCTAAAATAAAATAGATCTAGAGCTAGATTTTCTTGGACGAATGATATAAAATAAGTATAATAAGTCATATGAATCTGATAGATCTAAAACAAATACTGATAGAGTCATTCATTAATTAATTATTAGAATTACTTGACTACCAACTGGGTATTTTTATTGCCAAAATACAATGTATTTTATGTGCATTTATTAAAAACAACAACCAAAAATTAAGCGATTGACGCAACTAGATCTAATATTAGTAATATATAGATTCTAGTTCTAGATCCAGAAAGCTACTTCTCTAATTCAGTTTTCTAGTTTAATTCTAGTTAGATCTAGATGTCTAGACCACTAGATCTAAATCTAGCCAGGGTTTTTGTCATGGAATAGATTTATAAAACTTCAGCCACTTACTGATCACGATATGACAGATAGGCCTACTCTCTCTACTACTAGACTCTAGATCTAGAATCTAGTACTACTAGTAGATCACTACATTTGACTAGATGATTACTAGATCACAGTAAAATTCAATGTGTACTTCCGACTTTAGCTCAACAAACAAGTCTACTCCAAAGTATAGATCTACTAGTAAAGTCACAAAGTGTAAAGGATCATTATATATTCACATAAAAAAAATTATAGGCCTAAAATGAATCGAATAATCAGTCACTAATTTGACTAATCAGTTATCTAAATTGTTTTTTTTAAATGGCAAGTGTTAATATGACTTCTGACTTGTAAACCAGTTGCAGAGATTCTAGTTTTTATTTTGATGACATGTTACGATATATCAATGATATTTAGATAAACCTAGTGGAACAGACAGAAGGAACATTTAATATAAGGCAAAGAAGTAAGATGTTTATAATCCATCAAACTATGATCAAACTCACAGAGGACTTGTGTCATTTGTGACGGCATTTCATGCATTTACAGAAGCTACAAACTATTCTACAAAAATGATAGGCTTGTCTTTGATTCCGAAGACTTATGAGGAATGCCATGTTTCCAGTGGCTACTCAGCCCCAGCTGTGACCTACATATTATGCCACACTGAGCACAGGCATAACCATTGTCCACCTGTGGTAGAATCAGTTGTTTTTTTTCTTTATGCCGTCTACCCTCTGCAATTAATTTTCATTGGTGTATACCACACCTTTGTAAGTGACCTCCAGCTGTCTTGCTCTGAAGCTGTATGCAACCAGGTGCTCTCTTATTCTATGTCAGTTAAAGCAAGTTGGCGCCTAAGCTTGTCTTTAAAGCATTTCTGTGGTACCTCTTTAAGTGCATATGACATGTTAGGCAAATAGGTTTTGCCTATCGGAAGGCCATTTCGGAATATATAGGTGTTTAAAATGAAACTCCAAACATCTGGACTTCCAGTAACCAAGAAAATAAGCTTAGGATTCAAAGAGACGACACTGGCATTTCAGCTAAGACAATCAGTAAAATTAATAGCAACTTTAATTGCAGTCCACCAAACAAGATAAAAAGAAACAAGTGTGGCTTCAATAGCATTGATGATATTTAGTTTACTTTTATCTCATTTACTAGTATTACTATTTCATTGACTAAGGTTTTTTATTGTCAAATATGCATAAGTACATGTACTAGTTCCTGCAATTTGATGAAAAATAATAATTAAATTGTGTGTAGTCTATATACAAATGTTTATAAGAGATCACAGCTAAGCTTAATTTATTTAATTTCAAAACTATGATTTTGTGTTCTGACTCTACTCTAAATAAATTATATTTTATTTTAAGAATGCAAAGTTGGAAATTCTGTTCTGATGAAAAAAAATTATTAAAATAAAGTAGATGTTTATGGTTTCTTTGTATTTATTTTTAAATTATTTATTCATTAAAAATTAATTGTTCATTAACATTTACTTGAAGTAAAGATAAAAAACACAAATTCAATTCATGCAGATCACAGCCCATCACTTAAATGTATTTACTGTCAATTCTACACACTATTCATTTCAAAATGCTGCTTTAAATTGTTATATGACACAATCAAAGTACTGGTACCTCACATTGATGTAGGCCTAAAGCACCTGAAATAATGACAAATTTTCATTCAATAACTTGTACTGTCATTTATTATCAGACGTGTTAAAACTAATGACCTGTATCATCATCATTGGCCTCCTTCAGTCGTAGAAATAGAAAGACTAAGGTTTCATCTCAGAGCACACTTCCTCATGTGACTGTGGAGCCCTATTTCGGAGAGACACTCCCATCCACAGATAGCACAGGTTAAGGTGGTTTTTGCTTCGGTGGTAGAGGAGCTGGCCATTTTTCGGATTGTACGTTTTTCTTCCTGAGCTGAGACCTATGTACTTTCACTGTCCATAGCTTTCTTGGTCACTGTCTCTCCATCTGTTGCGGTCTAAAGCTATGTCTTCCCAATTGTCAGTATTGATGTTCACTGATTTGAGGTCACGTTTTATTACATCTATGTAATGGAAGTGGGGGCGACCAGTTTTTCTTGTGTCAGTAGTGTGCTAATGACCTGTGTATATAATTTATTAAGCAGGAGCATCAACAAATCTTGAACAATAATTGTCTACAGAAAAACTTTATTCTTATCCAAACAATATGCATTTACAATGTATTTAAGCAAGTTAATTTATATTTATACAAATCTATATGGCCTAAAGATTATAGCGTATTTTGATGTGTGAATACCAAGTTACATTATTACATGAAAATAGTGTACTCATTTTTAAAATATTCTGGGTAATAAAAATAAAAAACTAATGATACAATAAAATTGAAGCATTTGTCAAAAAAAGAAAAATTTCACTCAAGATCTATGTGAACTCTGCTTGAAAATTAATTAATTAATTAATTTTGAAATTAATTAAAAAAAAAAATTATGGTTCTTTAGTCAATGGAATGATAGCAGCAATTATTTAACAATTTCATGATTATCCATTCATTTCAATATACTTATAACTGAAAAATAATTCATAAGGTTTAGATACAACCATTTGAAATAATGATTATAATTTTTTTCTTAATTTGCTTAATTCAAATCTAATATAAACAAGATTTCCTCTGTCAAGAAACTTATGAGGGAACAACATGCATGTTCTTCTCAGTAAGTTTTGCAAAGGGAATTAAGAATATTTAATTGATGTTGCTTTTTTTTTTGCCAACATTTTAAACCTTTGCACCAGGTTTTAGTTTTAAGGAGAATGCACCATATTTTATATGTTTACTTTTGTTAGATTCTTATTTTAATTTTAAAAAAGTAAAATTTCCCTTACCACTCATCCACTGCACTCCCTCTTGTTTTAATGGGGCTCAGATTAATAGTTTTCAAGTACAATATCAAACAGATTTAAAGAAATACTAAATCCAAACCTGTTGGCTGAATGACAGGATATACATAAATATGTATACAGCTTACAGTATAATATATATATCTTAAATTAAAATTGGTCCAAGACTTTTATTTTGCAACATGATGGGATTTTCCTTTCTGGTGGTGCTATGCAGGAGTCCAAGAATCTCATGTTTTCTCATAACAGAAAGTTATCTAGTTATAAAAATAAATAAAAGGATTTTAAAAAAAATTAAAAAATATGTGTGACATATGTGTTGACCATGCTAAACGTATATATGTTATTAATTATAGTTATATAATTTTGCCATTCTAAAAATAGTCTGTACCTAAAAGGAGCTACTGCGTTAATGTGTAGACATGGCCCTGACCTTAATAGTTATGAATTATTACTATAGGTGAAGGCAGATGTTCAGTTAATTTGATGCACATTGAACTAATCTAAAAGCAACTATAACATATATTATGATTTACATTTTCATGGAAAAACTAGTTTTTCAAAAATACAAGTACTTCAGCTTATGAGAAAAGTACATGGGAAAAATTGCAGTACCTTACCTTTAAGAGGTGCAACCAATCATTGACTTTTCAGGAATGCATGCCTTTTTCTTGCATATTTCCAAACATAACTGTAATTATACAATTAGGCATATTGGTTAATTTCTTTTGAAAACATTACAATTAAAAAATAATATTATTAAATTGAAAACGTTGTATCAAACATACAAATTATCAGACAATTTTGCCTAATTTCATCTAACAGTTTATTGTAAAGGAATGGCCTGCACAACAGCCAAGGTATATTAGGCATTCATGAAAGATGAATGTGCTTAAGAGTGTTATAAATTAAAAAAAAAAAAAACTTAGAGAAAAATGTTAAATTCCATCCCAGATATTTGGATGTTGCTTGACCATGAAAATCACACAATTCATAAAACATCTATTAGATAACTAAAATAAAAATTGTATAGTAGTACTTACATTAAATATTGAATGGATGCCCAGAGAGTAGAAATAGTATAAGTATGATCCTTGAGCCATTCTGGTACATCATCAGAACTGGTTGCCATGGTTCTACTTGTTAATAACTGAAACATTACAAACATTTTTTTTTATTTATAATTTATCACAGACTAGAATAGAAATGTTGCCAGGAAAAATACCAATGGTTAGAATACACCTGATGCTACTTTTGTAGCCTTATTACTGGTTAAAATGCACCTAAACTTCATTAATTAAATCTGATAAGAAACATATGTATCACACAAGTCCAAGTTTATCAGAGTGTCAGCAAATAATTAACTAGATATGTGAGTTTTATATTAAAGTACTGAATTTCAGGGGATAGATCCAACTTGACACCACATCATTTATTATTTCATGAACTCATGGGTCTGGGTATGGCATGGAATGGAAACTAATATATATGGGGTGTAGGCAAGGCATGGATTATAAATTGTCTTGTATAGATTAGATTGGGTAAAACTGCCAATCGAAGGTAACTTTTACTGATAGATCTGGATCAATTATACATTTATCATTTATAGGACCTAGGCCTGCATAAATTTTATCTTTTATTTATATATTTTATGTACATAAATAACTAGTCTAGAATCTATAATTATATCTTAATAATAATTTTTGTAGATAGATGTCATATAATATCTAACATATTAAGTATAGATCAGTAGATTTAGAATTTTAGCTAGTGGAATATTTTTATATCCTAATCTGAACTGGATCTATATATCTAGAATTTAGATCAGTAGATTTAGTATTTTAGGTAGTAAAAACTTTTATACTCTAAATCTAAACTGGATCTAGATCTAATTATTCTAGAAGCTTAGATCTAGAAGACTAGTTGTCAAGATTTGACTACACTATGGCTAATGCACTAGCTTAGTAGGCCTACTAGATAGATCAAGAGACAGTACTAATAGACTCGTCTTGCCTTGTTGGGCCTCTCAAATCAGCTATAGACTTTAGAGACAATTTAGGAAGGTGAATATCAATCCAATTCAAAGATCTACAATCTACATATTAGAGTCTAGCTAGAGATGCTAGATCTAGTCTAGAAGGCTTATCAATAAAAAATAAAATCAATCATTTCTAAAGTTTGTAAAATTATATGTAGATCTAATCTATCTATTTATAATATAATAAAATTCTATGTCTACTTTTTAAATATTTAAAATGATATGGCTGGTGATATTAATTATTTTAATTGAGACATTGACATACTGTCACATACAAAGTAACAAAATAATTAGATCTTATACTAACTCATAGACTCATACCGTATTGTATTAAAACCTTCGAGTTTACGTTCCACTACCTTGACTTGACTATATTGACTAAATAAAGGGCACTATGATTATAGATGTAGATTATTATCTATGATGATGATGTTTATCAACTGGTAGATCTATAAGTAGTATCGTCACTTTAAGTATAATCAGTATAACTACTGCATTCGTTTCATTCACTGTCTGTATCAAATATCGTGTGAATGACTGAATGTGATGTGAAAGTGAAGTCTAGATTTAGAATAATTTAGATAGAATTGATAGGGTCATAGATTATAGAATATCTATATAGATCTACTATTAAAAAGTATTAACTATACTAACTATAGTGTCTATACTATAGTATAGCCAGTATGACTCGTATGAGTATACTCATATACTGTAAAAGTGTATAATAGTAAGTATAGCTATAGACAGACTAGATCATAGATGATCGATAGATCTAGAATCTAGACTAGAGTCACTAGATTTGACTAGATCTATAAATATTCATTAGATCTATATTCATATTGACAATTATTGATCTCATGTCATGATGTATGGCCTAGATCTAGATAAAATAGAGTGGATCTCATGACTGTCTATATTAGATCTATTGATTTTTTTTTAAAACGTTAAATAAATCTAGACCTTAGTCTTTAACTTTAGTCTAGGCCTAGGTGTTGTAGATCTATATTATTCTAGATATTATACAAGAGATCTAGATCAATATAAGTTCGGTTTTTTAAAAATTCGCATTCGAAATTTTAAATACCCAGATTTAAGTATTTATATACCCATATTGGTAGGTCCGAGTTAATCATTTATTAGATCTATTAAAGCATGTCTATATAAAAGATTATTATTTTAAAAATATATTATTATATAAAAGATATAGTTATGAATATTTACTTTAAAAAATTAAAGAAAATGAATTTTTCACTTTTGCCAATTAACACTCTGGCTAGCAAAAAGGATGACTCCTCAATACTGTGAAAAGACGATAACTGCATGAGTTGGTTTGGAATTGTATTTTGTAAGACTAATTTTCAAAACATATCCTTCATGAGAGAGAACGAAAAAGGGTTGTAAAAAAAAAAGCTGGCTGGACTACGCAAATAATGGACCAGCCTCTCTCTCTTGATATCTTGTTAAGAACATTGGTGACCGGGAAAAGTGGATGGTTTGGTTGCGCGGGACAGATGATAAAAATGACATGTACATAAAAAAAAATCCAGATTTTGTGTAAAATACCCAAATGAGGAAGTACTGGAAACACCTATTTTAATGAAGTGGCCTTAAAAAAAAATCTTTTGTGACGATCCATTATTCAGGGAAATTGTATCTATTTTATCAGATAGTCAGAAAATGGATAAAGTTTTTACAGATCTAATAAAATATAGTGTGGGGAAGTTTTACTCTCAATGAAGGTCAATCCAAGTGGCTCTCGGAGTAAATTTCTTCTTTGGCATCCTCATCGATTTTTCAAATTGGTATGTTGCGCGAAAAAAAGATGCGCGACGGCACTCTGATCATAAAATCTCGAAGCTGGTGTTCCATTAGTATAGTTCCATGGTATAACCTAATGACGATGTGTGAAAACTGCGCGGTAAAAAAAAGTAGTTGTTGTTTTTTTTTTTTTTGTTGTTGTTGTTTTTAAACTTATAATTGAAACGAAGTCGTATCAAACTTCTTTTTTTATAAATAATATTTGAATCAGTATTCTATTCAATGAGTTTGTTAATTAATGGAAAATATATTTTATAATGATCTATTGACACTTTTACCATTTTTACTTTTGACCGTAGATGCAAATGTTTTGTACAAATACGCAAATCTATGAATGAAGTTGTTTTATTAATGAAAAAGCTTGTGAACTTTTTAATAAGACTTACTTCCCCTGAAGTTTTTCAACCCAGAGCGCTGCTAGGAATCTGTCAAATGTTTAGGTAAGTATGTAAGACTCAAGGGTCTTCAAGGGTCCCTGAAGTTTTTCATTGAAAAGTGGTGTAATTTTTTGAAAAATCTGCTTGCATATATAATCTTAAAAATTAGATGGCTCACTTTCGGAAAAGTAGCTGTTGCATCAGAACTTTGAATAATCTAAAATATCATGATGTCCGATTTTCATTTTCTCTTCTAGTTTCTGAGATCTAAACGAGACGGACGGACAGAAAGACAGACGGAATGACGGACGGACAGGCCACACAAAACTAATAGCGTCTTTTCCCCTTTTTTTTGGGGGGGGGGGGCGCTAAAAAGGGTAATGCTAATGTCACTAAGTAAAGAGACATTTTAAATTTTTAAAAAAATCAGGAAACGAAACAAATATTTCCCTCCAGCCAACAGTACATTGTCTTGGCTACGTCTCACGTGACAAGACTGACATGATGACACAGAACACTTTGTTTGTAAACCATGTTATATTTATACTCAAACAATTTAACAACTTTTGCGTAATACACTTAACAGAGATGATGGCTACTTGGTCGTATGGGTTTTGCGCTTTAGTCACGATGGTCCCCAGTTTGAATCCTGCCCCCCCTCCCCCAAATCATCCTGCAGGAGGTTTGGTCTAGAGCTGTTGGGTGTAATATCTATGAAGGAAAGAGAAGCTTTTTTTTTCCCCGAATGGATTTTTTTTTTTAATTTAAAGTCACTTCCATAAACACAGACAAAAGTATCTAAGGCCATCCCTCCTACTGACTTGACCTACCCTAATCCTTCCTTGGAAAAATGTAGGCTATACAAATTCATGTAAACAAGCCAATATATTATTTACATTTGCATTTTATTGATAATTTTTAATGTACTGTAATCCCCCCACCTTTTTTCCCCTATGAAAGGTAACATGTGTAGGTCCTAAATACAAAATATAGCAATGGTAATGTTGAAATGACAGAGATGTAGGATATTCCTCTTGAAGTGGACCAAAAGCTAATGGTATCAGTTCTGATAATTTAAAACGCCTGGAAAGAAATAGGCTTAAAGTATTGATACGGTGAGCTCAGGGACAATGCAGGGACAATGGTATTGCAGCTACAATGTCAAGGATTCATGACGAAGTGCAGGCAGTAATAAATGAAGGACAGAACAGAAACTTGAATGGATGTGTACACCGTTTACTTAAGTTATATGTGGTCAAAGTTCTTTATCAGGAAATACTTCCAACATACATTTTCTCGGTTTTCTAGAAAAAGTTTTTGTTTCTATGCCCCTTCTAACAATCGATGGGATATTTTAATGAATGATAGAGTGTCATAGGAACAACTCGCTGGTGTGCTCATCGTGTTGCTGTTAGACTCATGAAAGAAAGATTTTATGAAAGTGTGACGCGAAAATATTTGCCATCGCTTTGAAAATACCAACACTAGAGGCGCAGCGCAAAGACGATTGCCAGCTGTCTGTGAATACATGTATACCTTTCATTGCTTGACTTTCTTGTTGGCAAATGTACTAAAAAAAAGTCAACTAAACACAAGAGTAACTTCAAATTAAAGAGTTAATTATTGGCAAAGTGATGGCTAAGCTAGAGCACTTCAACATTTACTCTACGAAATATGTGACAACTTAGCTCAAAATGTTATTGAGATAACTTTTGTCAAATCAAAGTAACATTTAATTGCAACAGAAAAATAGAAAAATAAGTTTTAACAATATGAAAATATCAGGAGAGAAATCTTAAGATGCCGGATTCACGAGGTTAATACTGAGTGCATCAATCTCTTTTATACTGGGCCAGAAGACAAGATATGTGAACAGAAATACTAAAACTAGAAGGCAACAAAGTTTTGAAGGACGTCAACGAATCTCTACCAGCCTTTGATTTAAACCTTGAACTGTTTCTTGCCGAATGCATGTTTACGTGGGATGTCTACGTGGCGTCATGTGAAAAGAAGCTTTTCAAAGCTAAAGTTAACTAACAACTATTAATAACTTTTGAAAAACGAATTTCAAATCAAGCATATCTGTCCACTGAAAATGAAGTAGCAAAATATATTGAGTTTAAAGTTACTTGTAAGTTTTCAAATTTGAAATCCTGAAAAGGAAATTTAAATTTTATTTTCTAAAGCCATTGCAAGCTTTTCAATGTTAAAAAATATTTTCTTTTTAAGTTTTTGTAACGATCAATAAACTTTTCATAAAGTTGCATTTTGTTTTTCATTAGTCGTCCTCGTGAAACTAGCGCTCACTATAACATTACAAAGTTTCCATTAAGAGTTGTTTAATGTTTAATAAGGAAAGCATGTTCAGTTGATGTTTAATTTGTTTCTAATTTAAAAATCTTAGATGTTAAAATATGTAATAATTAACCATAAAATGTCAGAGACAAAAAAAAATTAAAATAGAATTGACACTCATTTTAATGTGTAACAGCAATCAAGGAACTGTATTAATGCGCAAAAAAAAAAGAACTAAATAGCGATAGTTTTTTATTGGGAAGAATAAGTGCAAAGCTGAGGGGGGGGGGAGGTCGACACCCTGACGTTACCGCATCGGGCGACACCCATCCTAGTGACGCCACTGGAATAGATCAATGATATTTTGTTTGATTTTCTAGCCTATTGTTATATTGTATATATACTTCCCCCACTTTAAACTCTAGGTGTCGGGCACTTCTAAAACAATGATTAGTCATTGAAAAAATCAAAGGGGGACAGTCTGTTTTCAGCGCATTCTCGTAACCTCCCTGCCATCTTTTCGTCTTGTGTCAAAAGAGTTTGCTAGTGGTATAGAAGTCTTTCTTTCACCACCCCTGAATAGATGTGTTATTATCGCAGGTTATAACTTTGTATTATGAAAATGTGTAATTCGTTTTATTTAACTTAAAGCATCTCATTATTTGGTCAACTTTTGAACACTTAAAATGACATTAAAGTATCAGTTCAACAAATAAGAGGAGATTCGAATCAAAATCATTTTAGCTCAATCTCAATTCTATTTAAAAATAAATCTGGAAAAAAAAATTCTGACGGAAACATCCCGTGAATCCTTCACATGTGTACTCTGCCAAAGACTATTTCGTTTTTTTTTTAAGCTTTATATCGAAATGGAGTTTGAAACAAAACTGAGGAACAGACACCCTAACCATAACCCTGTCAATGGAACCATCCAATACCGGAGAGGGAAGAAGCAAAAACTAATGGGAGTGCCATCAAACGTCCATGCCGACCAGCAAAACGATTAGGCCAAACACAACCTCAAAGGCATCAAAGCAATGTTGACGTCTATGCTGCTCTTACATTGCAAAGAGTACGGTCAAACGTGTTGCAAATTATAATAACTAGAGTTTGTATAGTGTAAAGATTTTGATATTCTCGTTGAGTTTCAAACAAATTTTATTGTCCAAAAAAAAACACCAAAAAACAAGAAAACGTGTTTGGACATCTGTGTCTTGCTGCTGTCACTTTTTTTTTTAGTCTGCATTGACTTTTTTTTCTTAGGTCGCGACCATTTGGTGCCGGCCCGACGGGCATTCGCCCGTTTGCCCATATAGCCAGTCCGCCCATGTGCTTTTTTGTGACGGTACGCACGGGTACGACGTACCGGCACCTTTTTCAATGTGGGGAAAAAATTAGTACTTTTTTGTAATTTAACGTTTATTATCAATTTAGTAGTAGTTAAATCCATCACTGAGTACTGACACCTATTTCTTTACATATATATAAATCTCTTTCTCATTGCCAACTATCTGACTATTCTTCTGCTTTTTCATTTCTTATTCTTATTCTTCTTAGGCCCTGATATTTTGATTTTTTTTGGCCTGGGCCCTTTTTTCTTATTACACTCTGCAAACACCCCCCCCCCAAGCCATATATTTTTCAATAAAACCGCCTTCATCTCAACAATTCTCCCTTTTGAACAATGTATTCTAGTATATGTTACGTTTAATTGGAGCGGTCCGGTTTAAATCACCCCCCACACACACACACACACACATCGATATGTTACGTTTAATTGGAGCGGTCCGGTTTAAATCAGCCCCCACACATCTTTATGTAACGCTTAATTGGGGCGGTCCGATTTAAATCACCCCCCCCCCCACATACACAAAACACTCATCTCTGGGCTGTGAACCCTATATCACTGCTCTCTCCCCCTCCCCGAGCTAACCACTCAAAGTAAAGGGATTTAAAACGGAAGTATAATCTTGTACTTTTCAAAATGTCGGCTTAAAAAAAAAAATCGAAATTGCGAATAAAAAAATCGTATTTGGTAAATTTAACCTCTGCGTTTCGATCATAAAAATATTTTAGTTGTCCTAGATCTAAGGTATAAGACAAGAAATACATTTTTCGTATTGTTTCGGTACACCAGGATTTTTTATTTATTTTTTTGTTTAGAAACCATCTTTATTAAAAAGTTCTGGATCCGCTCTTAAATGGGGTCAGATCTTGCTTGGCTCTTATGCTCTAAGTACAGCCTTGTTTAGTTAACTATCTCATGCTCTTTGCTTATATTCAGTTGTCGCCATTTCTTTTTGTCGGTCCGTTAAGAGTGTCCAGATTTTTGTAGTGTTTTAAAAGTTCCTAGGTCGTGACAAGGAACGTGTCAAGTTGTCATTTATTAACCAAAATAGACTTTCCCCTGTAGTGATGTATAGCCAGTAGGGACAGACTTCCACCTCACGTTACCTTACAGAGACTTGCTGACTAGGATCATGGAGCTCTCCTTACTGGAAGTACAGAGTGGGCATTTGTTGGGATGTGACTAAAACATAAAACTGCAATGGCAGACAGCATGCATGAGAGTTGGACTAGAAGAAAGTTTTGACATACACACACATACATACATACATACAAACACACGCATACATACATACATACATACATACACACATAGATTCACGTAAGACTGGATGATTAAAGAAAGCTGAACTCGAGGTTTTGTCTGTTATTCTTTCATGCAAAATCCCGAACAAGGACAATCATTAATGTTTGAGAGCTGCTAGATATTACATAAAGCTCATACTGCAAGTCTTTATCTGACACTCGCGATGTATGTAAATAGGAGTCATCAATGACATGTCCTATCACTCAGTATATACTAAATAGGAGTCATCAATGACATGTCCTATCACTCAGTATATACTAAATAGGAGTCACCAATGACATGTCCTATCACTCAGTATATACTAAATAGGAGTCACCAATGACATGTCCTATCACTCAGTATATACTAAATAGGAGTCATCAATGACATGTCCTATCACTCAGTATATACTAAATAGGAGTCATCAATGACATGTCCTATCACTCAGTATATACTAAATAGGAGTCACCAATGACATGTCCTATCACTCAGTATATACTAAATAGGAGTCACCAATGACATGTCCTATCACTCAGTATATACTAAATAGGAGTCATCAATGACATGTCCTATCACTCAGTATATACTAAATAGGAGTCATCAATGACATGCCCTATCACTCAGTATATACTAAATAGGAGTCACCAATGACATGTCCTATCACTCAGTATATACTAAATAGGAGTCATCAATGACATGTCCTATCACTCAGTATATACTAAATAGGAGTCATCAATGACATGCCCTATCACTCAGTTTATACTAAATAGGAGTCATCAATGACATGTCCTATCACTCAGTATATACTAAATAGGAGTCATCAATGACATGTCCTATCACTCAGTATATACTAAATAGGAGTCATCAATGACATGCCCTATCACTCAGTATATACTAAATAGGAGTCATCAATGACATGCCCTATCACTCAGTATATACTAAATAGGAGTCATCAATGACATGTCCTATCACTCAGTATATACTAAATAGGAGTCATCAATGACATGTCCTATCACTCAGTATATACTAAATAGGAGTCACCAATGACATGTCCTATCACTCAGTATATACTAAATAGGAGTCATCAATGACATGTCCTATCACTCAGTATTTACTAAATAGGCGTCATCAATGACATGTCCTATCACTCAGTATTTACTAAAGTGTTGCACCTATTCTAGAGTTGTGTTGCTATGAAACTAAGACTCTCTAGTGAACTCAGTATTAGTGTATATCAGTTTCAAGAAGCAATGGCTTCACAACTCTTGCTCAATGCAAACAGATAATCTTTTGGTCACTTTTGTTTTCATTCATATATCGAGACTGTAACAGTTTTGGCTTAAGTTTTACATAAATAAGAAATCTTAGTTTAAGCAAGGGGGAAACTTAATTTATATTAAAAACAATTTGATCCTTTATTTTATTGAACATAAAAATAAATTAATATAATAATCTCAAAACGGACAAAAAAAAAGTTTAACCTATAGGTAGGATTTTCAAATGAATGACAATCAAACATTGTAAATCACACCAGAAATCAGTAGCCATCGTTCATAGACGGTATGTTTATACCGATATGTCATTAACTAGAAATGATTTCGATAAAAACAAGGTTACAAAGACAGTTAGTGTGGAGACACCAACTCAAAATCGGCCCCCGAAGTGGTCCACCCAGGCAGGTTTCAATATTTTCAGAACGAACATCAGAATGAAATTATATCAAAGACAAATGACAGAGAAGAATGGAGAAAGAAGGTTGACTAGTATCACTTTGGTCGTTATCGCAGTTCACGCGATAATATGAAAAAATACTTATTGGTTGTTGTTTTAAATTATGTCCAACTTATATGCATACTAAGTAGCTTTTTTATCTTTAAAAAAACTAAACATTATTTTTGGGTAAATGTAGTAGTTAGTAGGACAGACTAGATAACTTAGCAATACAAATGTAAAAAAAAAAATTAGCAAAAGTCTGATACCATTTGCATAAATATGTTAAAAATGGTCATCACCCCTATTAAAGAGCCTTGCATGTTTTTTTACTATTAATAGTGAATAGTTGTGAAAGTGGTGTATTTTTATGAAACAAAAATGTCAAAGAAAAGTGCCAAATGATCACTTCTGTTCTAATCTATATGATATAAATAGATTCCAATCTGTTTTTACTTCTCTAAGGGACAAAACTTTTCTCTACTGCTTTTCTTTTTTCCCTTTTCAAAAAGAAAAACCAAAAAAAAACGTCTTTCTCTAATACGGCAGATGTACATTGCTAGGCAGTTACGTGCACAGATTGGAGGCGACATAATAAAGCTATTGTCTTCGTATTCAATTTTAATCTAATTCATCAATCGAATTGTCTTCAATGTAGTAATTAAATTACTTGCTTTAAAAAAAAAAAAGCAAAACATTGAATGAAACGTGTAAATGTAAAGTGAATTGTTTATAGTGAATGTCAATATTTCTCATTACAGTCTCATCAGTTACGTTTACATTCAGACTATGGGAAGTATGTTCAAAGTGTTACCATACACATGAACTCTCTGAACCCAACGCAAGGTAACAGCTTTAACACTAAACTTTGAATGTTTGCAATTATTGTTAATACATGAACTTTCGTTCTTTCATTTATTACTCTCTAATAATTTATTATTTAAATGTCATAGAAGCATGCAACAAGACATCCACCAGAACTTAAAAGAAGATTTTTTTTGTCAGGTAAATAGTGTATGAACACATACAAGATACAAAGGCAAGAAGAGGTTGAAGACAAAGAGATACAAGTGACGTAGGAAGTGTGTGTAAGACCAAGCTCTGTTTCCTGTCTTCACGTCTGTTTCAAGGGCAAAGCAAGAACATTCATTTCTTCTGTCACAGCTTTCATTCTGTTTCGTGGCCAGAACACTGAACAAACACAACAACAACATCATAACAACAATAACAACATCATAACAACAATAACAAAAACAATGTACAACTTACGTTTCATTTTCTTAATGCCCTAACAGTGAAACAAAATAAACACGGAATGTTAACTGCAAATAATTTCAATTACGCTGCCACATATGCTTTTTTTTTTTAAATGAGAACACAAAAATACATGTGAAGTTCTCTTGTTTTGTAAACACAAAATTATGCAA
The DNA here is from genome assembly GCF_947242115.1 of Biomphalaria glabrata. Classification (NCBI taxonomy): domain Eukaryota; kingdom Metazoa; phylum Mollusca; class Gastropoda; family Planorbidae; genus Biomphalaria; species Biomphalaria glabrata. The sequence continues at coordinate 13,575,993 of NC_074728.1, forward strand.
ACTTTTTTAAAAACAAAACATTAAGAATTAATACATGTAGCATTTATGCAATTATTAATAGTTTGTATAATGACAACTATGTAACTGTGAATAGTTTGTGTAATCACAACTAATGATGCATAGATTTACTATATCTTTTGCAGACTTGAGTTTGAATCCGATTGAAAAAAAAACAGTATGACGTCATCGTTGTTAAATGCATCTATCTACTATTTAATCAGACTAGCACTCTGATGTGTACACAAGCATAAACGACTTTACTTTTCAGCTTCTTTATAACTTTCATAGTGTAAAAAATTCATGTTGGTTAAAAAAAATACTATGTCAATAAATAAATGCGTTTAAATGTGGTCTTATGAATGGTGATTATGTTTGGATTAAATAGAGAGGGTGAAAAGACTGTACACTAAAACATTTAAAGAGAGGAAACTCTACTTACTTGAGTTGACGGAGTAACTCAAAGCTGCAACAGAAATCAAAGATAAGACTTTCAGTCTATTCCTAATGTTCTACATTCTCAGTACTAACAGTTTTAGTTTACTTTTTACTAACATAAGCCATACAGTCATGATGGAAACAAACATGCGTAGCAGAAAAAAAATAATTCTAGTCTGCTATTTAAGATTTATTAATATTTTCATTTAATCGCTGTCATTACTTATAGTGATAATTATAATATGTATTGCATTGAGTAGAGAGAAGAGAGACTAGAATGTAGATGAATGAACCAGTCTGAAATGTTAACATTTATTGTATCATTGGACTTTCATGTCATACAGTTAGTTAACGAGAACTTGGACTACCAAATAAAACTGGAGACGACAAGGATTTTAAGCATTGCAATGTATTTAATCTAATTAATCTACATAACACAATGAACATTTTTTTGATCTTTTTGGACATTCTACAAAGGTAATGCTGAAATCTCATGCAACCTAGTGGTCAATGAAAAGAAGGAATTGCAGAGATCTTGAGCTACCAGCTCCCGTAGCCTCATCATGACGCCTCCGTGGAAACATTCATCCTGGGAATCAGATTGGCTAATAACGAAAGCGAACAGTGGGCTGCCACAGTATTTTCTAGCCGATGTTCTTGTACGTGTCAAGCATGGAAGATAGGCTCACTACACACGTACATTAGAGGTATATAGGCTCACTACACACGTACATTAGAGGTATATAGGCTCACTACACACGTACATTAGAGGTATATAGGCTCACTACACACGTACATTAGAGGTTTATCGTGGACTGGGCCTCCTATCTTTGCATAAGAGGAGGAACATATGTCGAGGACTCTAGAAGTAGTGTTACGTGAAAACAGATGTGATTACGTGATCATCTGGTTGATAGGGACCTCCAGACAAAAGGGTCGGTGAAGAACCAATTCCTTCCTCTGGTCAAAGGGTCATTAAAGGGAGTAATCTCGACTCTAAAGAACACTACAGTGAGCAGAGACCTCGAGCTACCTAGCTGCTCACGAAGAAAGGTTCATGCAGAATTCACAAGCGTGTTTATAACAAACGAGTATTAGTGTAGCCAGTAAAATATTCAACATTTGTTCTTTTAAATGAAGCGCTGTGGCTGAGTGTTAAAGCGCTTGGGGTCCCGGGTTCGAATCCTGGTGAAGACTGGGATTTTAAATTTCGGGATCGTAGGCCGCCTCTGAGTCAACCCAGCTCTAATGAGTATCTGACATAAGTCGGGGAAAGTAAAGGCGGTTAACCGTTGGCCACAGAAACAGATGACCTTTACATCGTGTACCCTAGAGATCGCAAGGTCTGAGAGGGGAACTTACTTTTATTTTTTTTTATTTTTTTTTACTTTTTACATCTAAAGAATGGAAGATAACAACAAACTAATGAAAGATACTCCTCTAACTGGGTACACTTAACCAAAAATATAAATTCCAAACAAGTTTATTGATTAATTTAAATAATTAATTAAAAGTTAGAATTAAAAAAAAATTATGAACTTTTACTTTAAAAAAAATACAAACTGTATTTAAAATGTCAAAAAGAAATATTTACCTAAAAGCAGAAAGGCTACAGTTTTTAAGTCCATGGTTACAATTGGTTCCGACCCTAATAGAAATAGTATCACAAATAAGAAAAATATTAGATACATGTAATACCATAAATACCAATGAGAGTTGAGTACTAAACCAATGACTTGAGCAGACATAACAAACAAAATACAAATAAAAAGTGCGAGTCACTAGCATAGCGCGACCCATACCGACCCAAGGACCTCCTTGTTTTATTTAATTCGTCATTTTATCTCAATAAGAAATAGTGTATTCTCGTGCTGCTAGAGATTCATGTGCGAAGGAAAAGTTTGTGTAAGTGACAATAATTCATTATTTGTTAAGAATTTTAGATTTTAATTATTATTCACGCAGAAACATCATTTTATTTGCTAAAACTTTCCTCATTAGAAATATAACATGAGAATATTTTCACCTGCAATCTTTGTATGCATATTATGCAATGTTATCTCTAAACTCGTTTTACCGTGACCCCAACCTTAGATGTATTCTACTTTTAATATCAAATATTAGATATGTTCTCATATTCAGATTGCCAAACCAGGTGGCAGTGATGTTGAAATAAAAAATAATAAAAATGTGAGCATGGTAAAACAAAAGGAAATTTTGTCTAAGTAATCTTAATCAAATTATTAACCTGGCATACACATACTTTTTTTTAGATAATACTGAAACAAACACACGTCTAATAAATTATATAAAACCTCAACTTACCTTCCCTAAAGATTTGCTTGAAATGTGTTAGCTCCCTGTAACTAAGAGACAAAACCCGCTCCACCACCGACCAGTCAGCGATGACGAGACACCAACTGTCACATATTTCTATTTAAATTCACAAGGTCATTCTGTCTGTACAAAGTAACAGAAGAACTTTAAAAAAAAAAAAGCTTATATGGTTTCTATAGTCTCGTCCTATTTTTTATGTTGTGTTCACTTAAGACTCAGACGATGACCTAAAAGGGGACTAATTCAGCTTATACCACCACTTCAGTCAAGTAAAAGAAAAATCCCCTTGTTTGAAAAATACCAAGCAAAAACAAAATATTTAATGAACTAATTGGTTAATTTTTTAAAAATTCATCCTAGTGTTGTCAGGTAAAAAAAAACAAATTGTGCTAAATTTCGGCTTGATTTGAGATTGGTTGTCGGAGAAACAACGAATACAAACTTTTGACCAGACAGAGTTCATATAAGCTTTGTAAACAAAAAATGTTGCCTTGTGCTCATTTGTTTGTCATGTCAGACGATCCTTCATTTATGAAGATTATTACATGACAGCTCAAACCTCCTGCAAGACGGCAGGGGATAGCAGCATGCAGGGTTGGAACTCTAAACCATCATAATGACAATCCCAAGCACACAACCCACGACAAGGCAGCCATCTTGCGTCTCACTTCGTACGATTAAAAATGAAAGAATTAGTTAGAGAAGTTAAAATCTAAGCACACAAGCACACAAGTCAGCTGACTTTTACCGATAGAGTGGACAAATTAGCTCGTTTACATACGACTAATAAAGAATTATAGAGAAAATTGGGAATAACTTGGTCAAGTCAAGTCTGACCACTTATTCATCATGAAGACAGTCCAATGCTTGGGTCATTCCTGACGACAGTTCAAATCTTGGGTCATGTTTGACCTCTGAACCATTTCAGTTTAGGAAAAATTGGAAAATTCACTGGAGCTGTGGTCAGGTGAATAGAGAGACTGGACTCACGCGAGATCTCCTGCACAAAACAAAGCAAATCGAATATCAAATCAATGTTGATTTATTTATTTATTTTGACCAAAGGCTAATCGTCCTGGTCAAACTTGAAACCAAGTTGTTCGTTTTTTGTAAGATGTACTTGAAATTCTCAGAAAAGGGGAAATTCGTGTGAGACCAGACATTACAGTCAAATAAATGCTGGATCATGATCACGCCTTATGTCACAATGCCCTCTCCATCTCAGAATTTCGGACTTCAAAAGGCTTTTCTGTGATCCACCCCCCCCCACACACACACACATTATTCACCAGGTCTCAGGTCCTGTGACTTTTCCTTTTTTCTTATTGAAAAATGTCCTTAAAGGACTTCATTTTGGGACTTGAGAAAACATCCAAAAGAGTGTAAAGGACACGCTAAGGATGCTAACGGCTGAAGACTTCCAGCGCTGCTACCAAAAGTGGAAACAACAGCGTGTCTCATTAACTTTTTCTGCCACTCCTCGTATAGTTTCTTTTGGTGATTCTGCTGCAGACCTGCCACATTCATAGATCTAAAATTTCTTAGTAGGCCTATAGGCCAACAATATAGAGAGAACCACAGTGTGAACCACAGTTTAAAATCACCACAAAGAGAATCTCGGGTAATTCTATTTACCTTCAATGAATTTCGAAATGAAATAAAAAAAAAAAAGTTTAATCTATTAGGCCTAATATAATTTCTTCAGGCCGCACCGTCCACCCCGACAGGCACATCACCTTCCCCTAGATGGCGTCTTGTGTCCGCGCTTAAAAGGCAATACAACGTGGACGCTGTCCATTCTGCCGGCATCACCTATCCCTGTAGTGACAGTACATTACTGGGCCTACTTCGTCAGCATTGCAAGTTGTACTTTGTTGAACACTGTGTGTTCTTACATGGCTGCAGGTAAATATATTTGACTGTTTCTTATATTAGGGTATAATTTTGTTTAGTAGTTTATAAAGAATATCGCTTTCCCGGTTTTTTGTCCACGTTGTTGGGCTATTCTTATTTTTAGAAAACCAGCATGTGAATTAATTCAGTTATTTTACCTGTAGTATATTAGACGAAACAGATTCTATTCGAATGGAAACTGTACCTCTTGTAAATATATTTTTACAACCATCGTGTAAATATGGACTTTTAACAACCAGTGTATAGATTTGTTCTATTTCATTGTTATGATTTTATGTATGGAAAGGAAATGAGCAAAACTCTTAAAACAATGTCTGTTTATTTTATGTTTTACTCATTGATTTTTATAGAATTACTTTGTCACCAATTTGTATAATGTTTCTGATGTTCCGTATTTCTCTTATGTACTTATAAGAGATGATTGGTTTACACTTGTATTTCGTCTTCGATGCTGTGTGTACAACTTGGTCTAACCATGTAAGCCTATTATGTTAAGTTTATTTATAACCATATGTAATTTGATGAAACTGTATTTTAATTTGTGTTATTTTATTTGCCATGCGCAGGTTTTTAGTGTACAATAATCAGATCGGCTTAAGAGTTCTGTCCGTCAAATATTTCTTCTGTGCCAAACCCACCACATTAACTAATAGATTAATAAAAAAAATATACAAATAAATAAACAAATCAATAAATTAAAAAATGAGCGTAGCCAAAAGGGTTTTGAGTTAACCCCCACCCCCTCTTTAGTAGTGTTTGAAGCTAAAAATACCTCTTATACCCGGTATAAAAAAAAACGCAAATTACGCACTCAAAATGTTATGAGCGTAGCTAAATGTGTTTTGACTCAGTTTTGAGTTTAAACCCCCCTTCAGCGGGGTTTGAAGGTGAAAAATACCTCTTTAATATTAAAAACAAAGCAAATTATACACTCAACATGTTATGAGTGTATTCAAAGGGGTTTTGAGTTTAAAACCCCTCCCGATGGTTTTGAGTTTAAAATCCCCATACAGAGCGTTTTGAGGTGGAAAACCTCTATCTTCAATATTATTCTAAAGCAAACAACAGTTACTAAATTCTATGACCGTAGCTAAATGGGGTTTTGGATTTAAAAAAAAAATTAACTCCAGAGATTTTTGAGTTCAAAACCCCCAACAGATGATTATGACGATAAAAGTTCACTTTTCGGTATAAAATCTAAAGCAATCTAGTCACTTAATTCCAAGAGCGTATTCTAGAGAGGTTACACATTTCTACCAGTGGCGGGGCTCAATTAATAAAGTGCAGTGATTAGTAATCTGCCAAAATTGAGAAACACTAAATGTGGCTCAACAAAGATGGCTAAGACAGATTTTAGGAGTCAGTTATAGAGATCGGGTCTAAATTAAGGAAATCCTATGACGAACTGGGAGTCGACCCCTTAGTAAGATTGTGACAGAGCGTCGCATGAGGTTTGCGCGACATGTTCTCCGACAAAATGAATTAGGCATAAGAAGAGTTGCGATGACATCCTAGTACAACTTGGCGCCACACATTCATGGAGGTCCCAAGAGCAGGTGGGAAGAGGCTTCAGACATTACCAGTGACAGATTTATGTGGAAACAGCTTCACGGCAAATGCACCGAACGGCGCGGAGGGTTTAAGTCAGTAAGAATAGCACATTAGGTTTTTGAAATAAAACGTTTTAATAGCAGGAAAATGCACTGTAGATAACTCAGAATATGCATTTTGTTGGCTTTCAATATCAGAAATAGTGCTTTGCGGCGGGGCTCCGCCCCGCGCTGGGGGAGCTCCTAACGCTCCCTCAGACCCCCTTGCTGGCCATGGCGGGGAGTCTACAATTTTCCCACCAACTCCAGGAAGAACTATTCTAGGGCACAATAAACATCTTCCGGAAGAATGATTGGTCAGAATGTAATAAAGATTATATATACACACACATACATAGGCTTACATATAAATATTTTTTTTTCGCGGGTGACCCCCCCTCCCCCCAAAAAAATAAATCCTGGCTACGCCCATCGCCTACATACGTAAACAAATCAATAAATTTAAAAAACAAACAAATTAATTAATAAAGTACCAAGTAGGCTTACCCCTGTCAGACCTTGCGATCCACGTAAAGGTCATCAATAGATGGGCGGACATGTGGCCAACACACCCAACTAATGTCGGGCACCCATAAAAGTTGTGAAGACTCAATAAGAGGGTCTGTCAAGTCCCGAACGAAATTCAAAATTCCAGCCTTCATAAGAGTCCAAAGAGGCTTCGGGTATGAAGCCTACCACTCAGCCACCACCATGACCATGTATCCTATTGCTCCAACTTTTTGAAGTAGTTCATCATTAAGGTAAACATTTTCTTCAGATTTTAGTTTTTAAGAAGAATGCATTGAATTATAAGCAGGCGTCCAAGTGCAGTTTGTTTGTTACCAATGATCTTATTAGGATATTACACAGTTTATTTTTAATGTGGAACAGTGGCGTAGCTAAGGTGGGGGAAGAGGTCCAAATTTGAAAATCCCCCGCGCCCCGCTTGAATGCCCCACAGATGAGTGTCCAAATTTTTTAACACTAAATATCAAGCCAATGTCATGTTATCTTGATATTTTTGTTGTTATGTAAATTAGTGACCATTTTGTATGTGTTCCACACATTAGACATATATTTATTAAGTACAATATCTCATGTCATGATGTCGAATGTCAAAATGTAGGGGCCCCTAAGGAGGCCAAGCTCATCGGACCCCCCAATAAATCCTTTGCTACGCCACTGGTGTTGAGTATAAAAATGAAGGGTTGGGTTCGATTATTGGATAATATACAATCAACATTCAAAGCTGGATATTGTTAGGCCTACTCTTTAACCAAATGCCTGCCGGACGTCGGACACTACTTTAAAAGGGGTTCCGACTAATAGTTCACTAACAATTCGTTCACAGACAAATTGTTCACAGACAAATCGTTCACAGACAAATTGTTCACAGACAAATCGTTCACTGGATATTTCCAAAAACCAAAAATTGCTAGAGATCGGGCCTGATCCGAAATTCTTTGTCAATTTTTGTTTGTTTGTTAATATTTTGTTAACGAGGACAGTATGTGATAAAAAAATTATACTTAAAAGAAAAAAGAGATCTTACAAGCAAGCTGAAATATTTAAATGGGACCTCACTTTATTATAGGTAACATTTTTACTTTCAACATGTAGGCCTTCTTTTACACTCATGTCCATCATGTAGTCTTGTTCGACCTACCCATATTTGCTTATCTTCTTAATAGCGGTCCAGATGTTAATTAACATATCCATTTTATTGATATCTTATAAACAAAAACAAATCTTATCTTATGTAATAAAGACGTTTCTTAAAAAAAGAAGATGATTACATCCTACGCGTCATGCATTCTGCCAAGTCACTGGTTTTCCTGGCTAGCTCAGACACACTAGTATTTTTTCCACAATCCTTTCAGTGTTTTTACGAAAGATAATTTAGATTTTTAACAATGGTACTAGATTTGGTACAATATATGGTTTCACTGTTCAACTCTGAAGGTCACATACTAGATACAGATCTAAGGTTAATACTTATCAATTAAGACGTCTAGTGCTATTAGAGCATGGAATGGGTTGCCTGAGCTAGCCAGGAAAACCAGTGACTTGGCTGAATTTAAGTCATTGGTTAAATTAATATGCATGACTAAATGCATGACGCGTAGGACGTAATCATCTTCTTTTTTTAAGTAACGTCTGTGTTATATAAGATAAGATAAGATAAGATAAGATAAGATAAGAAGAAAAAAAAACTAATTACATATACAACACTAAGAAATATTTTGGTTCCCTATCAAAAAATTATAATTTATCGCAATACAACAAAATAAAATTGTTTCAATAAATTTGTTATTGAGGTCCAAGCAATCAAATTAGTCTACCAATTGGTGCATGGTCACATATAGAAACAAGTTAACTAAAATAAAAATAAAATAAAACTTCTTTTAAACTTGATGGAAAGTACTATACTAGTGTCTAGTACATATTTTCAATGTTAACAGATTGAACATGTGTATAGGCAATGTCCAATAAAATTTTATTACTTCCAGAGGAGCCAGTCTGACTAGCACTCAACTAGGTGTTAACTAGAGTATCCAGATGAATGGGTAGATTCCCGCGGTAGATGAAAAAAATGAGGGGGTGTAAAGGTATATTAAAGGTGTAAGTTAAAATGTTACCTATAGTAAAGTGAGGGCCCGTTTACATTTTTCAGCTACCTTGTAAGATCTCTTTTTTTTTTTCTTTTAAGTATAATTTTATCACATTCTGTCCTCATTAACAAACTATTAACAACAACAACGAAATTAAATAAACTCGGATTTGACATGATCTCTAGAATTTTTAGTTTTTGGAAATAATAGCTACAAAAGTTTTAATGCAAATAAATTAAACACGCGACGAGAATATATAGGCCTAATATTAACAATATGTTACTATTCAGTGAACGATTTATCTGTGAACAATTTGTCGGTGCCGTGAACGAATAGTCGCGTGAACGATTTGTCGCGTGAACGATTTGTCGTGAACCAACTGTCGGTGAACAAGTTGTCGGTGAACAAGTTGTCTGTGAGCGAATTATCCGTGAGCGATATGTCGCGTGAACGAATTGTCGGGTGAACGAAATGTCTGGTGAACGAATAGTCGCGTGAACGAAAAGTCGTGAACGATTTGTCGGTGAACGAAATGTCAGTGAACGAATTGTCGTGTCCCCTTTAAAAGGAGGGCATGTCCTCCTTTACCATATGTCCGTCTGGTAACCGTATCCTGGTAGTACCTGAGAGGGAGAGAATGACTACTTAATTAAAATAATGTTTAATATAATTTGACAGCCTTTAAAGATATTTTATGTCTCAGAACAAGGCTAACAAGCATTTATCCCTTAAGAATTTACTTGTAGGGGTACAGAATGTAGAAGTTTATTCTTTAACCGTATTTCTCCATCTCCTATATATATTTAATATAGATCTATTAAAAGTATACTCATCAATTCGTTTATAAAAACGAAATACAAATTTAGCGTAAATCCAGAATTACTTCCGGTTGAAAATATAACCTTTCACTTCTTTCAAGACTAAGATCAGTTGTATCATTGTATAATGCAAAGGCAAGGCAGAGCTATAATTAAATATCTAGAATAGATCTAGATCACCCCATAGGCCATACATAGCATTTTATTTAAAGACTTTAAAAACCAGAGATTTGGACTAGATCTAGATCTACTATCATCTAGATAGATTATGTAGATCTACTTAGTCTTAGATAAGTGAGTTAGTCAATTAGACTTTCACTAGTTTAACTTATTTATTAACTTTAGAACTTTAGACACTTTTTGTCTTTAGTAAACTAGTGTCTTTAACTTTTAACTTTAGTAATTAGTCTACTACATCCAGAATTATGAATAAGTTTTCAATAAGAATTATTTATAGACTATAGATTAGTCACTATAACTATAGATAGAGAAGTACAAGTAGAATTAGTATAGACTATAGAAAGTAGATCTATCAGTTATCAGTATGGTCTAGAGTCTAGATCATGTTGACTTAATGACCACTATTTTAGTATTAGATCTACTAGAATAAATTATTATTTATAGAGAAGTAGAATCTACAAGTAGAATAGAAAGTAGATTATTAGATCTAGATTGAGAATCTAGTTTCTACAGTTCTAGATCTGTATTGACTATATAATATATAGATCTAATAGTTAATAGTAGATATCCTAGATTGTCCTAGATTTAGATCTAATAATACACAAATAGTCAATAGATCTAGAATATAGTCTAGATTTAAATTAGATAGATAGATTCTAGACTTAAGTCTAGATCTAGTCCTGGAATTAGAATCTAGACTAGAACTAAATTATATAACTCCATATAGAATCTAGTATATACATATAGTATAGACTTTTATAAATACTATTTATAGTTAATATAGATCTAGTCATTCTTATCAATCTAGATCTAGTAAAATCTAGTTTTAGATGATCTGATGGATCATGATCATGACGATCAGTAGATCTAGAATTCTAGATTAGGTCCACTGTCTGGTAGACTTTAATATCTTTATTCTATTGAATTATTTAGAACTAAAATCAATTAATGTCTAGTTCTAATATATATAAATATATATTGTTATGATTTTCTCTACCAGGCCTTCTGTAAAAGCTCCTCAACACCACATCTAATACAAGAACTTGACAACAAGGGTTCCAAACAACAATATGGTGGTTAAATAAAATAACTAATACATCAACAACCAATACAAGACAATTGGCTACACTAACTTCAAATGCTTTCTTGCACTTGACAGAACTGCCTACTAAGCACTATAAGTCTCTCTTTATACTTCTGGACTTGTACAGCTACATTTTTGAAGACTCACATTCTACCGCACCATCCTAACTGCCTTGATGTCCCGGAATCAACTGTCCTTTCTTACACACTGTCTCTCGTTTGTGAAGGCTTTCGATCACATGGTCATAACTTGAGTCATATTTGCGTGTACTAGCAGTACTGTCCTTTGTCTATTGACAGCCGTTGACCTGTGTGATTTGCCTGTGTTATGTGTGTCAGTAGGTCGCACACACATTAACCCTATTTACGGTATCTGCATACCTTGTCAAGAAATTGCCTATAAACGAAGCTACTTTTATAAAACTAGATGTCACTGATCCAGCCAAGAAACCATTAGTTCTGGTTGAAGTATAATTTCACTTCTAACAAAAATTCCCATTCTTTTGAATAAGTTTTTATTGGTGCTATTATGGAACCATGAAAATTATACTTATTTTGCTGTCTAGTTTATTTTATATTTAAAATTTAATGATCTTAATATAAAACTTTTTTTTTTACAAATGCATTGTTTTCCTAGGTGACAGATGTTAAAGTAGATTTGAAAACATAGTGATCTTATATTAACAGAACTACACCACAAGTATGTAACTTTGAAAGAGGTTCAAGCCCCAATGAATATGCTCAACATCATTTTCTGGAAAATGGCATCAGTGAACTAAATCAAGTAGACAATGAGTTGATAGTAGATTTTCTAGTCAGATTTGAGTGTACTTTGCTTGAAGAATTATCAAAATGGGTTTTGAAGTGGAGGAGATTCAGGTCATTGAACTTCATATGATGGACAAAAGGAAGTACTTTCCACTGACCCTTCTCAGTGGCCTTACTATTAGAACAATGCTTTATCCTTTTGTCTTGATTAAGACACGTTTACAAATTCAAAAGGGGAACACAGTATATCGAGGAACCTTTGATGCATTTGTCAAAATTGTAAGAAATGAAGGCAGAACTGGTTTATATAGAGGATTCTGGGTAAGTTTTTTTTTTTTTCATTCACATAAATTTAGTAAAAAATACAAAAGCTGATGTTTAGCTGTTTAATTTTATGCATTTAGATGGGGCTACATTTTGAATAGATACCAGTAGTTAAATAAGAAAAAGATTGAGAGGACACATACTCAGGAAACTTATCAGTGGCAGTGGGAAGAGATTTTGATGTCAAAAGTTTTTATGATTTTATAAGGCATCAGAAATTATTCTTGAGATGTTCTCGAGACTATGAGCACCTTGTGGCCTAATGGCAGCAACACTGACATTTGTTATGGTATTAACAAATATTTTCCTGAGATCTGTTTAGAACCAGCAATTGATGCCTCTTTGTAATGAAGGACCCCATAGTAGCTTCAACACATACTCTGAAATCTTATGAAGAATAGAAAGAAAGCAGTTGTGTTAAATTGTACTTTTATTATTGTGATCCTTGTCTCCTGTGAGTAGATTCACTTAGATGCATCCCATACTTTAGAGTTTTACATATAATATAAACTATTTCAGTCAGTGTCTTGTTTTTTGTTGTTTTTGTTTTTTTCTATCCAAGGTTATAGTATAATATACTTTTGCATACATTTTGTTTCTGTACCTACCAGGTATCATGTTTACAATTATTTCCATCTATGGCTTACATATCAACCTACGAGGGAACAAGACACTATCTTAAAGAACATTTAGGAGTTACTGAAAATAGCATACGTTCATTTGTGGGTAAGATGTGCATTTATCTAATATGATATTCAATTCAATTGTTTAAGGTTTTCATGGATAAAATAAAAAAACATAATTTAACCATCTTGATAGAGTTCATCACAAATAACCTTTTATTTCTAAGCAGAGAAGATGAGGTTTGCTAGAACTTAGTGTCCTGCAATATTCTCATAAGACAAGATAGATCCAGCTTTGTTCTTAATTAATTGGCAGTAATGAAAACTGATGAATACAGTAATCTTTTATTCATTTTTGTTTTGATTCTAAAAAGGTGGAGGCTTAGCATCAGTCACTGGTCAAACTCTAGCTGTCCCAATAGACATCATATCACAGCATTTAATGTTAATGGGAAGACGAGAGAAATGCAAAGGTGAGTATAAGTATATGCTTTCAGATCTGTTTATTCCTGACTCATTACCATTTGAACAGTGATAGACATTATTCTAATTAAGGTTTCTTAAATATTACTTTTACTTAAAAACATATTCTGCTGAGAAAAATAATAGTAGCTAATTTTGTTTTCCATTTATTCTTCTCATACTAATATGTAATTTGAAAAAGTATTTATAAAAAGCTAATCTCAAAAAAAAAAAAATAATTGCTTACTATTTCAATTAGTGTTGCCACAATTTCTTTTGGAGAGTAGTATTGTCTCCCAAATTACATGAGATATAATATGCAAGTTCGTAGGTCCTTCTATGCCTCTTTTATATGCCTCTTTTAAACACTCTGAAGAAGCACTAATGAGTAATCCAGCGATGAACAAGTCACATAAAATATATATTACTTGTACAAATAGAATATTAACATGAATTACATAATACTTATGTTAAATAAAGTGAAGATACTGATGATTAATTAATAATACAATAATGAACACTGAACATTCACTACTTGGAACAATGATTGTTTACAGAGCTATCAGATTTTTTTTCCAACTTCTTTAATCTTAACTTTCTAAAATACATTTGTTTAAATCAATCTCTCCAAGGTCTTCAAGACTTTTGAATCTAACAATAAGCACAAGTTTTTTTTAACACATACCTAATACCTGCGACCTAATAACCTGGTCAATTCTCTTATGCTTGGTTAGCAGCAGTGTGTGCTGTCAGGCGTGACAATGTCTATGTTTTAATCTTGATGTATACTAGTAATGTATTGCTCATTAGTTAATCATTGATGTATACTATTAAATGTATTGCTCAGATTTCAGTGAGTGGTCCAAAGAAGAAAGGCGAGCTCAAATAAAACTATCCAATCTTCAAAACATACACCTGAATGAACGTGTCTCAATGTCAAGGTTTGGTGCAGTGAATGCCATTATTAGGACCATCTACAAGAGAGATGGCTTACTGGGTTTCTACAAAGGTTACTTTGTCTCTCTGGCTTGTTTTGCTCCCAACAGTGCTCTCTGGTGGTTTTTCTATGATTCTTATACAGGTAAGAAGCACAATGAAATGTAGTGCAGTAAACAACCTTCTACTTTCTTTAGTTTTTCAACAGCTTCTATTCATTGAGATTTAATATTGACTAATTTGACACCTACATTTTCTGTATTCATTTGCACATTCATTCTTTAGACTGCATTAGAAACTCAGAACAAAGTATTTCATTTTAGTTTATGTGTTGTTTTTTGTTTGTATGAACTAACCAGTAAAATAGTCTCTAGACCCTCTCTATTTATTTATCTGTTTTCTTAATGTCAAATCACATTATACATTTTATCATTATCAATGTTCAATCTCTAGATAGTTTAATAACATTCTATCATTCATCCCATTGATGGCTGGTTTTACTATTTAGTTATAAGAGTGTTAATTATTTTTTACAGTTTTTTTTTCTTTTTGATTCTTAGTTTTATTTGCTGGTGTGATACCAACCTACATTCCACGTCTGGCCATACAAGTTGTGGCTGCTCCACTGAGTGGGGTCTCAGCAGCTTTGATCACAAATCCAATAGATGTGATACGTGCTCGCATTCAGGTATGTTTTCCATTTTTTTATGCAATTTATCTTTGGCGAAAATCACCAAATTTAGAAACTCTTCAGGATAGAAGACTTAAAACTGAAGTAGCAATTATACATTAGACACTGAACTATAATCTTCAAATACAAAAACTAAACCTAAAAAAATACTCAGGCACAAAAATAGAGGCACATTACTTGTTCCATATGCTGGGACAAATTTATACAAATGCTCCTTTCCCAAGTGCTATTAGAGCATGGAAACCAATGACTTGTCAGAATTTAATTCATTGATTAAGTTAAGTTAACATGCATGATTAGATTGACCTAGGAACACACGAAGGATGTAATCACCTTCTTTGAAGTATTTTATAAGATAAGAACATTGGAAACTGGAACAAACTCAAAATAGAGCAGTGAGATTCATAACAAAGGAATATTCACATTTGATTAGAGTAACACCTTTAGTAAGTTAAGACATTGAAACATCTAAGAGCAATGACAGTAGTAGACATTAACTAATGAAAAAATGTCAGCTCAATGCTTTTCCATTAAACCATTAGTTGTTATGCTGAAAATGTGACAATGTTATTGTATACTTGGCTTATCACTGCTAACTGAAATAAAGGATTTTGTGTGTCCTCATTACTCAAATATTTTTTTTACTGCTGATCAGACACAAAAACTCTTATGTTCCTTTGGCAACTAAATTGTTGAACAATACTTAACTTCATGTTGTAAATGTCACATATAAAGTTAAAGAGAAACTGAGGTACGGACATTTAACTTGTGTTATTGTACAAATGTATGCTCTTATCATGTCCTGTTTTTTGTAATGCACAATTGTAGAACAATTATTTTAAAGATTATTATTATTATTAAGGTTGAAGGCACCAAGTTTGGAGAGACAGTCCGAACCCTGTGGACAGAGGAAGGTTACTGGCTGGTGACAAAAGGACTATCAGCTCGGCTAGTACAATCTGTGACCTTTTCGATATTTATTATTTTAGGCTACGAAACAATCAAAAGATGGAGTATTCTAGAGCAATATAAAGACAAAGTCAGGTGGTGATTTTTGTGGAATCCTAGCTCAAGAAAATTGTGTTAGTCAATGCAATATTCCAAATTTTAAACTTGTAAAAAAAAATATTATTTATTACATGAAAATTTTCTTGTTATATACCATTGCTGTATTCTTTTGTACGTACACTATGTGCTGATATGTATGTGATTTTCAGTTCAGGACTTTCACAAAGTGATTCATATATTAAAATCTACATAACATGAATAAATAGTGGTTCGTTTGTAGCACTCTCTTTGTGTTCAGAATTATTTACTTTGTTTATTCTAGTATTTACAAAATGGACTGAATGGTGTTTATATGCTATGAAATAGCATTTAAAAATAGCCTAATAATGGGTATGTGTCATCAAATGGCTTTTACAATGTCTAGCATTTACCCTTTGTCTGAAGCTAGTGATTTGATTCCTAACATTACTTAAAGCTGCAAAAGTATGGGGTTAGGAAACAGATCTCCTTTTCTTCAGATTAGTTGACTATGATTAGACCAGTGATTTCCATTTAGTTTTCTTTCCTACAGGGGTGTTTTGGGGCCAGTGTCTTGTTCAGGCCTCTTGATAAGAGTGCAGTTTGGAAGGATATGGTAGGCATTTTCTGATGATACTCCACAAAGGCATATTTCACTATTCCCAATTTTTAGCTTACAGAATATATATTGTCTCATTCTGTTGTGTTCGGTTCTAATTTTAGGTATAGCCTCTATAATAGATGTAAGCCTTTATAATAGATGTCCTTTCTTGGGATTAGAGATGAGAGCTTGACAATATCACTTTTATTCTTTTCCCTTGCCAGCCAGAGTATTGACTTGAAAAGTAGAAACTTATTATTTATCTTCTTTTCTTGGTATCTAGTGATTTCCTCTGCTTGCAGTGTCCAATTTTCACAGCCATGTAGGAAAGTTACATTAAAGATCATTGTACAACTCAAGAATTCTAGGTGAATAGCAAATAATGGTTTAAAAACTAGCTTTTCTACTTTATATAGATTGAATATATTAGAGCAAGTATTTCATAAGCAAAGTCTTAGTTATTAACATTATTAGTAGCCCAGAAAACATTTTTTTCCACTGGAATCAGATGAGTCTTAGGAAATATTTCCTTGTCATAAGCAGCTTTATTTTTATTTGTCTGTCTATGGATGTGATTTAATCGAATCATTAAAAACATACATGTGAAGAATTATATATGTTTTATACATAATGAATGGGTAATTTGTTTATTGATTTCATTATATTAGCTAAGTGAAGAGCGTGCATATTTAGTCTGTAGGTTCGTGTCTTTCTTTAATAACTTCGTTCTCATCAGACTGAAAATACTTTAGTTGGCATCTTCAGTCTTGAGGGATACTCTACACAAGCTCTTTAGTTGACATCTTCAGTCTCATACTCCACGACGTTTGTCACCAGCTCTTTAGTTGGCATCTTCAGTCTTGAGGGATACTCTACACCAGCTCTTTAGTTGGCATCTTCAGTCTTGAGGGATACTCTACACGACGTTTGTCACCAGCTCTTTTGCAGGAGCTGCTAGAAACCATTTTGAAAGTCCCAATGGCTAAGAGGCTCCTGAAATCTTTGCATAGAATATTGTAGAATAGATTTCTGTGTGGTTGAAGAGCTGTGGTCTCTAGCTGCTGAAATTACTGTGCTCAATAACAAGTATACTGTCAACAATTAAACAAGTAAAACATAAATAGGTTGAAAAATGTCAGCCAGAGGAGATTGGTGTTCTCAGTTCCCGCAAGCGCTTTACCATTTAGCACAGATTGATGTTCTCATTTCGGCAAGCGCATTACCATTTAGCACAGATTGATGTTCTCATTTCGGCAAGCGCTTTACCATTTAGCACAGATTGGTGTTCTCATTTCGGCAAGCGCTTTACCATTTAGCACAGATTGGTGTTCTCATTTCGGCAAGCGCTTTACCATTTAGCACAGATTGGTGTTCTCATTTCGGCAAGCGCTTTACCATTTAGCACAGACTGGTGTAGATGATGGGAGGGGAGGCATAAATTCGATCCTTTGAAATAAATGATTTTGTCTTTGGCAAAATATATGTAGGTCTGGCCCACTGGCGGATCCAGAACTTTGGAGTGGGGGAGGGGCGATTTTTTTCCTAACCCTAACGCCCAGTAAACCCTAACCCTATGCATAAACGTGCGTACAGCATATATATATATATATATTCGATATGTGAGAATAAAATAAGACTGTTCCTCAATCTTCGGCGAAAAAAAAACAGTCATGTTGAGGCCTTTCTCTTGCAAGCTTGGGGGTCTGGGAGAGCGCTGTAAGCTTCCTTGGTGGGGTTCGGGGCGAAGCCCCGACACCCAAAAAGCGTTTTCTTGCATTTTTCACTGCAGAAACGCATTCTCCTGACATCTACAGCTCATTATTTATCATTGGATACGGGGCTTCTTCGCCCCGACGCCAAAAGCGTTTTCTTGCACTTTTCACTGCTGAAACGCATTCTCCTGACATCTACAGCTCATTACTCATGAGTGGGTTCGGGGCGAAGCCCCGACGCCAAAAGCGTTTCCTTGCATTTATCACTGCAGAAACGCATTCTCCTGACATCTACAGCTCATTATTTATCATTGGATACGGGGCTTCTTCGCCCCGACGCCAAAAGCGTTTTCTTGCACTTTTCACTGCTGAAACGCATTCTCCTGACATCTACAGCTCATTACTCATGAGTGGGTTCGGGGCGAAGCCCCGACGCCAAAAGCGTTTCCTTGCATTTATCACTGCAGAAACGCATTCTCCTGACATCTACAGCTCATTTCTTATCATAGGGTACAGCTCATTATTTATCATTGGATACGGGGCGAATCCCCGACCCCAAAAGCGTTTTCTTGCACTTTTGAAGGCTGAAACGCATTCTCCTGACATCTATTCATCAGTTAGGTTCGGGGTAAAGCCTCGACGCTAAAAGCGTTTTCTGGCATTCTTCACTGCAATAACGCATTCTCCTGACCTACAGCTCATTATTCATACTATTATAAAGGGCCTTTTGAATAATGTGGAAAAATATTCTAATCTGAATTTATAGTCCCTTAATACATTGCAAATACAACCGATTTGTTCCTTGAAAAGATAAGATACCCCACATTATTAGATTAAGGCTTTGAGGATCGCCGCCGAAAAAAAAAGTTCGATTAATAATATTCAATAAAATTAAAGTATAAATTGTGAGTTATAGTCCTAAATTTATTTTAACTAGAAAAATATGAGATAGAATAAAGGTTGGAAAAAGTCGACTAGGAAAAGATTATCTGGCTTTTGAACTCATCTCAACCGTGACTGTTATATTGAAAATTTTCGTTTGAATTATAACTTTTCCAAAGCAAAGTCTTTCTTAAAATAGTTATGATTAATTCATGTGAAATTACACAAACTCTGTCTGGAAAGTGGTAGGGCGGTAAAATGAAAACGATTAATCCTCGCTCCTTTTTATAATTTCCGCTAATGATTACATTTTGCATTAAAGAATAGGGGTTAGACGACTCGATATAAGAATTTACTTTATAGCATATATAAATTATATTAGTGATAGATTTTTTTTAATTTTGTAATTTCTTACTATAATACAAAAATAAAAAGTATTGGTTTGTCCAATGAAGGGAAGGTGATTGCATGTATCGCACTTCCACCTGTTTATATTATATAGATATTCGACTAATTTTGTTCACATACTATGATTTCTCCATAAAAGTAGGACGCCTCCCCACACACACAAAGGGTTTAGATGGGAAAGGCAGTAGAGGTATTCGTTCCTCCCCTTCCAATCGGCCAACAGGTGAACGACATAATATAAAGACCGGTTAAAATACCAATAACAAGTTTTAATCATATAGATATTTAATTGATTCTGTTAATAAGCTTTGATTTCTACAAATAAATAGGACCGCCCCCCCCCCCCACTCGAACGTTTATGGTGGGGGGGGGGGCGGATTGATGCCATCGGCAAAATACTAGAGGGGGGGGCGAAATAATCTAAAAATAGGTTGAAATATAAATAATTAGTATATATTATTAACATAAGTAATAAATTCGTATACAAATTGTGTGAATTCTATACTAAAATTGGGGGGGGGGGGGTCGGCCGAGTGGGGGGGGGGCGATCCCTCGATCCGCCAGTGGTCTGGCCTCAAGATGGAAATAGATCACATTATTTAAGTGAAGAAAGACAGTAACTAGGCTTGTTTTTTTTAGAGCAATACCGCATTTCAAGAAAATATACTATCGCTCTCTTCTTGCGAACCCTAATGAGATCGCAGCCAGAACTCTATATAGCTTCTAGTCACACTCAGCAGTCAAAGGTCATGGAACTAAAAAATAATTGGTGGCTTGAGCTGTCTGTAAACATGCAGAGACATACTGACACTGGTGACACACGCTCTTTCTATGAGTCGCTTCGATGTGCCTATGGCCCAACTTACCAGACTACTGCACCGTTAAGATCACCCGATGGTTCTATCTTATTAACTAGCGAGACTGACATACAAAATCGCTGAACAGAACACTACAGTATGCTGTTTGGTGATAAAAGGCACGTATCGGACGAATCGCTGGCAAATGTCCCTCAGAAAACTATGAGAGAGGAGCTCGACGACCCACCGACATTTGAGGAAATTGAGACAGCAATATCTAAACTCAAAAAAAAAATCAAGGCACCTGGCTCTGATGGACTTCCCGCTAAAATATTTAAAATGGGTGGTGTCGCCCTAACCGAGAGGCTAACAGACTTGTTCGCTCTATGCTGGAAGAAGTGCGTGGTCCCACCTGAACTTCGAGATTCCGTAATCATATCCCTATACAAAAAAGGTGACAAGTCTAACTGCTCCAACTATCGAGGCATTACACTTCTGTAAGTAGCAGGAAAGATCTTTGCTCGAGTGTTGCTCGACCGACTAACCCAGTCTTTAGTGGACGAGGTCTTATGTGAAAGCCAATGTGGTTTCACAGCCGGTAGAGGTACATCTGACATGATATTTGTTCTGCGACAATTTCAAAATAAATGCAAAGAGCAGAACCTAAACCTATACGCTGCCTTTGTGTACCTCACCAGGGCTTTCGACACGGTCAGTCGCGATGGTTTGTGGATGATTTTGGCTAGGTTGGGATGCCCACCTACTTTCCTATCCATTCTCAAGCAGTTTCATATGGGACAAAAAGGCTAGATGGTGCCCTTTCTGATCACTTCCCAATAGAAAATATCTTCTTTGGCGTAATGCTGGGTCAAATGAGTCAGCGATTGCACGAAGGCATCTACATCCGGTTTCGTTCAGACGGCAATGTGTTCAATCTTGGAAGTCTACTATCCCACACAAAAACAAAGGAGATGGTCATAACGGAGCTTCTCTATGCCGATGATTGCGCCCTGCTAGCTCACAATTAACACGATCTCCAGAACGCAGTAAACGAATTTGCACACACTGCCGCCTCTTTCGGTCTATCTATAAACCTCGGGAAAATAGAAATCATGTTCCAGAAGTCACCCAATAAAACCTACTCAGCCCCAAGGATCGCCGTAAACGGACAGCCCCCTAACGTGGTAGACCACTTCACATATCTGGGTAGTATAGTGTTAAATGACGCCTTACTTTCAAGGGAAGTTGATAACCTTCTGGCCAGGGCTAGTAGCGCTTATGGACGTCTTCAGGCGAGAGTTTGGCGGAACAAATCGCTCCGCCTGCCTACAAAAATCAATGTCTACCAGGCGGTGGTTCTCTCAACCCTTCTATATGGCTCTGAGACATGGACACTATATAGAAAACAAATAAGACTTCTTGAGCGCTTCCACCAAAGATGCTTGCGCTCCATCATGGAAATACGGTGGCAAAACGGCACTACAAACAGCGATGTCCTTGCGAACGCCGGTATGGACAGTATAGAGGGACTTCTTATGGTCCGGCAGTTACGATGGGTAGGGCACGTATCCCGTATGGGAGACGAACTAATGTCAAAGGCAGTCTTTTTTGGTGAGCTAAAAGGTGGTCGACGTAACAGAGGCGCCCCAAGGAAACGCTTCAAATACCAACTTTCCTTGGCTGACATAGAAGAGAGCACCTGGTTGAATGCGGCCTCAGAACGAGACAGCTGGAGGTCACTCACGAAGGCCGCGGGATACACATTTGAGACCAAAGAAAATCCGCTGACGAGGACAAACGCAGACGGCGAAAAGAAAATCTAAATCGACCACCTGTGGACAATGGTTATGCTTGCCCTGGATGTGACAAAATATGTAGGTCACAGCTGGGGCCGCGCAGCCACGGAAAATAATGCACTCCTAATCTTCGGACTCGAAGACAAGCCTTATTTTAGAGCAATTGAAGAAACTAATAATGTAAGCATTATAGCCTACAGCGACGCGTGTTTGATGTGTCGATAGTTTGTATTGTACCATTCCCACTTGTAAAACTTAAGAAAGACTTTTTTCATTCACGGAGTACAAATGTACAAATTGAATTAATCTATTACAATTCTGTAACACATTGATAATTGGAACGAAGAATTTATAGCACCTTTTGAATGGCTTTTTATAGAGAAACTAAACAAGATTTGTTTACAATCCGATCCCAATGACTGGACCTTCGATTAAATACTGAATTATACGCCTCTTTCAATGTCACTAATATCAATTGTTTATATCCATATTACAGTATATGGATATGGTTGTCATTGGAGAAGGAAAGACCCCAAACTGTATCGTTCCTTTAAGTTTAAATCTAGCACCTGCTAGGAAAAGGGGGGGGGGGAACTGGTGTGTGGGCGACCTTAGTCAATGTCCAGGCTCTAATCTCGTCCTTCAGAAGATTATCCATATTAGCTTCTTACGACTGGTTGTATCTGTGTGTTGCTCCTCTAAAATGTCGAGAAGCTGAGGAAAACATTTAGTTTTATTCACTTCTGGAGAAGTTTATATTTTAGAAAGTAATTAATTCTTTAGATTTTTCTTATACAATGGACGATGCATTAACCCCATTGATCTTGACATGGAAGGAAAGCTTTGTTCCGAATTCATATTAGATTTTGTCACATCATTTTGGGATTTGTTTATTTTGGTTTACTTTTAGCAGTGAAACTTAGCGACTATACGTCATTTGGATCAGTCATGTACTTTTACATTTTGAAATGAATAAATCGGTGCGATTAGAAATATATTTATCAATTGTTTTTATTTAACGCGATTTTATGCTTTTAGCTTTCTCTCAGATAAAGGGATGCGAAGGCAACATAAAAGAATGGACGGGCCTGCATTGAAAGAGGTTCTAACTAAGGTAAAAGACAGAGCGGAATGGAGAAAGACGGTCGACAAATATTGCATGGTGCCCAGCGGTGCAACAAAGGTAAAGGTAATTCTCTAGACTAGTTGGGAAAAAAGGGAGTATCTGTGTGAATGTTACCATGATCGCTTGGTTTTTAAATGTATTTTATTAAAAAAAAATATATTTTTTAATGGTACGCAGTGGCGTCACTAGGATGTGTGTCACACGGTGAGGTAAACTCAGGTGGTCACACACACACACCCTTAGCCTTCTCAAATCTTCCCAATAACTAATATCAAGCAATCTGTATGTTAAAAATGTTGCTCCGATTCCCAATCTTTACGCCAATCATAGAAATGACTTCCCTGTCAATTGTTTTGTAGCCTAAGTCCGGCTGCCAAAATGTTCCAAACCTGTCAATTGTTTTGTAGCCTAAGTCCGGCTGCCAAAATGTTCCAAACCTGTCAATTGTTTTGTAGCCTAAGTCCGGCTGCCAAAATGTTCCAAACCTGTCAATTGTTTTGTAGCCTAAGTCCGGCTGCCAAAATGTTCCAAACCTGTCAATTGTTTTGTAGCCTAAGTCCGGCTGCCAAAATGTTCCAAATTTAAAAGCCTGATAAATACATTTCAGTTTTCTCGCTACGCCTAAAAGGTACTAATTCAACTTATACCACTACATCTGTCAAGTACCATTTCTTTCCCTTATGTGATATCAAACAAAATAATTAATTAGCGATAGTTACTTAACTAATTGGTTAATATGTTTTTATTGATTCTTGTTTTTATCAGGTACAAGAAATAATAGTGCAAAAAATCAACTTGATCTGAGATTGGGTGTGGGAGAAATAAATTGTACAAATAGACAGACAGTTAAACAGACTGAGTTGGTATAATAATAGAACTAATAATGTATATGAAAATAAAAAAGCTACTTGATAGCATAGCGACTATGTTAGAAAGTTCAGTTCTAGAAATAGGCCTACTAATGCTCACAAGTATTTTGGACTAACTTATTTTCTTGTAGTGGAAGATATATTTCCCTTTGTTGAAAATTGAAATGTGTTCAACATATATCCTGTGTTAATCAACTCATTTTGTTGGCCTACTGTTGTATTCTATTTATTGGTTACTTTATTGAAGCTAGTAGATGTCTTAGTGAACACTCTACAGCAGCGAATTTTTCTGAACAGTTTGAAAGAACAAGACAAGACCTGGTGTTAGTTTAGAATGTGTTTTATTTCAGTGTCTTCAGTTTAACAAGCTTGTTTCCGTCTTCTGCTTTCAACAATGATAGCCTGAACGTGTGTGTGTGTGTGTGCATCAGCCTAACAACACAACAAACGCTTACAATGAGTAGGCCTACTCGAAGTAGTAGGCTACCAGTTACTATAGAAACCAGACGCATCATCCCTGCGGTTTTTGAGTGGAATTCTTTGATCTTGTTCCTCTTCATCATTGTCACTGGGAACAAAAATGTTGACACATTTTATCTTTTTAATTCCATTTGTTTTTCTTCACATTAAAATACTTTTTAAACAACTTTTTGAAAGGAAAGAAATAATTGTCAATGTGGTCACGTGTTGTTCCTTCAAGTTAAAATCTAATCAAATCATGTTAAGTTTCGAAGAAAGTTTGAAGAAATTTTCAGTTTGATAACTTTTTCAAGTTGACCATTTCTAATTTATAGACTTTTCAAGATGACGATCTATAATTTGTAACCTTTGCTGTTTTTTCAAGATGACCTTTTATCCTCTATAGTCGACTTTATCAAGCAATATGACGGTCATAGTGAAAATTAACTTTCAGACGGTCATTTAGCTTTTAAAAAAAATGTAAGAAAATGGCCACTTGATTTTAATATATTGACAACATTATTAATTTGTACTTTCATCGTCGATGTGTTTGTTGTTTTTTTTCAATTTTTCTAAAAAATTGACAGACGAACAAACAGACAGCACGCAAATAAAAGTAGCTTTTTCCTTCATAGACCACTTAAAATAAGCCAATTTGATGCTTTACCTGATTCGTGTTTGTGTCTTGAGTTTAGATAAAAGTTTGTATAAGAGTTGTTGAATTAATCCTTTGTCTGCAAGAGAAATAGTGGACTAGATTTAGAATCAAATAGAGACCTGAATTGAAATAAGTAAACATGAATAGTTTAAAAGAAAGACAACAAGAAAATATTTTAAAATACATTTTTAGCGGCCCCCGTAAGGGTAAAAGCCGCTAGTAGGTTTGTGCAAAATGTCCGTCTGTCCGTCTGTCACACTCAGATCTCGAAAACTAGAAGAGATATACAAAATTATTATTTCATCATGCGATGCGGCATGAAAAGTTTAGGTGCAACGGCTACTTTTGGTTTTCTAAAACCAAACTGTTTAATTTATAAAATTAATTATGCAAGCGATTTTTTCATAAAAATACACTAATTCTAAAACAAGTAAATGTAAGGGAGGCAGTGTTACAATGTGTAACAAAACAAGACTGTTTTTTTTATTAATATTTTCAGTATCACTAACTCAAATATATTTATAAAATGTACAGAATGGATAAATATTAAAATGCATAGACGAATTTATTTTCTATTACAAACTCTTAAATTTCACTTATTGTCCGCTTCCCTACCCAAAACTTGGCCCCGCGAAATCCGTTTCGCATAGGGCCCCACAATGCTTAAGTCCGGCCCTGCTATTTAGTGACGGGTGAATATACATAGTAGATTACTTGTTTTCTTTCCCTGACTTCTGACTTTAGTGTTTGTAAAATGTTTTACATGTTTCGGATGTTCCTTCAGAGTTGAAAATAGTTTACTTCTTAGTCCAAACCTCCCGCAGGACGAAGGAGGATAGGAGCGGGCAGGGTTTGACAATCCAGCACGCAGCCATCCGTAGCGACGTGTGAATACCCACTTGTTCTCCCCCCTCCCTTTTTTGTGGGGTTACTATCCTCAGAAATAAGAGTGATCTTTCCTTTACTTCTTGCTCGTCCAAACTCTTGATCGAAGAAGAGAATTATATATATAGATGATTCTTTTATTAGAAAAAATCGTTAAAAATAGCATGATATAATTAGAACAGAAACAAATGTCTGAGATTTATTTTATAGGCATGATTAATAACGAGTGCTTCTGTTTTATTGAAACAAAGAGTAATCAACATTTTGTATTTAACATAAACCATAGGGGATGCTGTGACGTAGTACGCTCATGTTCTCCTTAAAGTCCACATAAGTCTCTATTCTGTCCACCCTTCTCTATGACGTCTGTCTCGGAACTATCCCAGCTTCCATCGCTTGATAGTGCAGGGGACACAACTAATGAGAACTTGTAACATGACTAACTCGTAGATTTCGTTTTCTTGTAACTTTCACCCCATCATTTTCTAATTATTTACTTTCAAGGACTTGAACTCTTCTTTCAGCATTCAGCTCTGAACTTTGAAAACCATATAAGAATACAAGAATAACTCATGACAAGCATTATTTCAGTGTTACTGGGAAAATGTTATATATTTCTTTCCATAGTTTATCTGGTACCCCAATATTAGCCAATCTAAGAAGCTTCAACCCTTTAAACGTCTTTCAAGCCTTGTTATGTTTCAAGCCTTGTTATGTTTCAAGCCTTGTTATGTTTCAAGCCTTGTTATGTTGAGCTTCAAGATTTGAATGTTTTCTCTTTCTAGTATCACGAAGAAACGTTTTATTCTCAGTATGGCTATACTGGACTAACACACACACACAAACAAACATTATATATATATATAGACATGTAAACTTACGTTTTTGGCATTCGTCAATAAACGCCTGACCGTCCCAACAGATGGCCAGTATCATAATATCTGTATCTCGGCTGTGAGAAGACTGCGCAAACTGATCAAGTGACTTGAGAGTCTGTAAATCTGCTGCAATTGAAATAGTCCATTAGTGCCAAATAGTTATAAAAGTAATTTCGGAACAAATTGAGTTCATATATAGTCCGATCTTGGATTTTTTATATTGTTTTATATTGAGTGACCAAAATGTATAAACGAGATAAATGAAGACAATTCACATGTTCATTCTAAAATGTCAAGACCGCTGAAAGAAACAAGGTTACAAAGTTTGGTGGAAGCACAGACTCAAAATCGGCCCCCAAAGTGGTCCAACCAGGCAGGTGAAAAGGCAGGTTTCAATATTTTCAGAAGAATATCAGAATGAAATTCTATCAAAGGCAAATGACAGAGAAGAATGAAGCAAAGAAGGTTGATAAATCTTGTGTTGTGCCCCAACGGTCCAGCAGACCAAGCAATAGGTTAAAGTGAATGTGAAGTTAAAAGTGAACTTGGCCTAACTGACGTCATACAATGGTTATCTAATTGATCTAATTTGTTTTGTAATGAGTCAATCTCCTATTCAAAGCCTAAAAAAACCCATTTCATTTAGTGAAGTGTCCCATAGGAGTGTAGAAGCTCTGCAGTTCAGGTGACAATATGAAAAAACAACTTATTAATTATTGTTTTAAATTATGTTCCACTTATAAGCATACTAAATAGATTTTTTCTCTTTAAAAAAAAAGTAAACATGGCTTTTGTAAATATGTAGTTAGTATCACAGAGCTTACTTTAACTTAGCAATACAATTGTAAAAAAAAAAATTGACAAAAATCTAAAACCGTTTGCATAAATGTGTTAAAAATATGGGCTTATTAGATTGATACAACGTCTCAGCCAAGCTATTGAGTTCAGTCAAGCTATTGAGTCCAGTCAGGCTATTGAGTCCAGTCAAGCTATTGAGATTAGTCAGTGACATGCGAAAATAATGTTCCATTAGTTCGTTGGTTCGTTCTTCATACGTTGCCAGAAAAGAAAATTAGTGCGACCTAATTCTCCAGATACATTTGTGCATAGTACTGTTGTTACTGTTCTCCATCTTTCAGCTGATGATAAAATGTCAACTTGATTTTTAGCGGCCTCCAAAAGGGGAAAAGACGCTATTAGTTTTGTTTGGTCTGTCTATCCGTCCGTCCGTCCCGTTAAGATCTCGTAAACCATTATCGTGCCTGTGCTTTGATTGAGAAAACATTTTGGGTTTTGTTAATAAAATTAAA
Source organism: Biomphalaria glabrata (assembly GCF_947242115.1). Lineage (NCBI taxonomy): Eukaryota > Metazoa > Mollusca > Gastropoda > Planorbidae > Biomphalaria > Biomphalaria glabrata. Next base: position 13,604,172 of record NC_074728.1, read on the forward strand.
GAACATTATCCCAACTATGGGCTCTTACATACACTCTGCATTGAATATCAAACATAGTTGTAGCCAATTATCTCGGGTGAAAACATTATCAAAGCTAGGGGTTATAACCACATGCAGTTTTGGAACAAAAAATATTTCGATGTTCTGTACCAAAATAGTATACACTGGCTTAACATGTGCAAGGTAATTTGAAGAATATGGGATCTCAAGAAAGAAATTGTTTTGTTCTTTGAAGGACATGGATTAATAATAAGGAAATTTGTCTTACAATTTGTGCATTACACCAAACAAAACATTGTAACTATAAAAAACTAAAATGTACATTCACACCTGACTTGCTCCTATTTTACATGTGAAAAGTTTATAATAGTTCTAATAAAGAGTTGAAGAAGACTTGCCATCGACAATTGTTATCACACGAAATGTATGTGCATTTTAAATCTTTTCAAACAAAGCTTTCCCATTTCTCCAGGCAAGCAAGTGAAAACAGGTTTTGTCATTTTCCTTTGTTAAAAGGTTAAACTATTTCTGGTGAAATGGTTGAAAGTTTAAGACTAATTAGATTCCTTGATATCCAACGAACAAACTTTGACCGACCCGAAGCTCTTCACCCCAAGTCCTGTCTTAGGGCCCCCAGCAATAACGTCCATGAACCGAGTAAGGCGACCGCACTGCGTACACAGCGCACTGCGCACACAGCGCACCGCGCTTCGTTCCTGGGTCCCACTCGCTATAAGTGGCCGAGGGCAGCTCTAACCGTGGGGATTTTACCTCATATCCCTATATTGTAACCACAACGTTCCGTGCAGGGACCAGCATTTCTGCTAACGGGACAGTCGACCCTTTTTGTGGAACGGTGTGGCGGACTTTTTGGACTGGGGTACTGGCTCTTGTGCCATCCCCACCCCAAGTGAGATAAAAAAAAAAGGTCAACCATGGTATCCTGTCAGGGCCTTGTTCACTTCCCGCTCTTAGCCTATCTAGTTGCACTACTAGTCGTTTCCACGATGCCATGCTGAGGTGACGGGGGCTGAATCCTCCGGAACTTAGAACCAGTTTTTATTACCCTCAGTTCACCATGGAGTACAGAAGCTCAGCTCCAGAGGACCTACCTCCAAGCAAATTAAATGCGGCCCACCCTTCCCCAAGTTTTTTTAACGCGGCCCTCGAAAAAGACAGCCCACCCCTTTTCTATGAGAAACATGTATTAATAAGTCTCTATATATTCACTGTGCTTAGCATGTGCTTAACGTTGTCAAGGTACAGGTAAGTTAACCATAAGCTCCATGCAAATAAGTGAGAGATATCAATAAGAGCTGAAGAGTTGTCTTATTCACTTTTTATAAGCGAAATTAAATGTATCCCCAAATTACAGACTGATATGCTAAATTAGGCTGCCTAAATCTCCAGAGTCTCGGATTCGAAACCTGACCGCGGCCTCTACCGGGGATTTGGCCAGGAGGTAATAATTTTTGTTCATGCCAAACAAACTTTACGCAGTTGAATATCTCAGTTTAGTTGATATGTCATTGGTTAGTAGAACGTCGATTACCTAAGAATCATATAACCCTTATAGTTTTGGAATGTAAAATTTTATTTGAATCGGAAACCCATAGGTCTATAAAAAGTTATACGGCAATTAAATCTAAAGATGTAAACACTTTGCAACAGAATTGATGAAATATTTAGCGCCACTGTGTTTAGAATGGTTCAGTTGAAGCTCCCAGTTTTGTCAACGATGTTTACTCGCTTCATTTAGTGGCGAAAACAAAAACTCACAAAACGAATTTAAGAATTTGTCAACAGGCCATTAGTCATAATGTTTTACGGGACAATAAGTCACAATATTTTACTAGTCAACCCTAACCCTAGCTTGTCAATAAGTCACAATGTTATACTGGGCAATAAATCACAATGTTATACTGGGCAATAAGTCACAATATTTTACTAGTCAATAAGTCACAATGTTATACTAGGCAATAAGTCACAATGTTATACTGGGCAATAAGTCACAATGTTATACTGGGCAATAAGTCACAATGTTTTACTAGTCAACCCTAACCCTAGCTTGTCAATAAGTCACAATGTTATACTGGGCAATAAGTCACAATGTTATACTAGGCAATAAGTCACAATGTTATACTGGGCAATAAGTCACAGTGTTTTACTGGACAATAAGTCACAATGTTATACTAGGCAGTAAGTCACAATGTTATACTGGGCAATAAGTCACAATGTTATACTGGGCAATAAGTCACAATGTTATACTAGGCAATAAGTCACAATGTTATACTGGGCAATAAGTCACAATGTTATACTAGGCAATAAGTCACAGTGTTATACTGGACAATAAGTCACAATGTTATACTGGACAATAAGTCACAATGTTATACTAGGTAATAAGTCACAATGTTATACTGGACAATAAGTCACAATGTTATACTGGACAATAAGTCACAGTGTTATACTGGACAATAAGTCACAGTGTTATACTGGACAATAAGTCACAGTGTTATACTGGACAATAAGTCACAGTGTTATACTGGACAATAAGTCACAGTGTTATACTGGACAATAAGTCACAGTGTTATACTGGACAATAAGTCACAGTGTTATACTGGACAATAAGTCATGGTGTTTGATTGGGAAATACCTTCGTTGACTGAATTAAACAGAAACAAATGCATGTGACATGTCATGACACAATATGTCATGCCGTCAGTAATGGCCTTTGATATCCTGTCAGAGATGACGAAACTCAAGTCTGTAAACGGACAAGCTTGACATGACACGTCATGAGTCAATAGAACCTGACATTAATATCTTGAGATAATTTTACCATTGTCTGTCAATAACATTTGACAAGGAAGAGAATGTGGTAAAAAAGAATAGTGCATCCTTTGATACTATCTTGTTTTGATACTAGCTTGTTTTGATACTAGCTTGTTTTGATACTAACTTATTTTGATACTATCTTGTTTTGATACTAGCTTGTTTCGATACAATGTTGTTTTGATACTATCTTGTTTTGATACTAGCTTGTTTCGATACTAGCGTTTAGACATAGACTATTAGACTGTTTGATACTAGCATTTATACATAGACTATAAGACTGGCTGATGCTAGCTTGTAGGCATAGACTTTTAGACTGGTTGATAGTAGCTTGTAGGCATTGACTATTAGACTGGCTGATGCTAGCTTGTAGGCATAGACTATTAGACTGGCTGATGCTAGCTTGTAGGCATAGACTATTAGACTGGCTGATACTAGCTTGTAGGCATAGACTATTAGACTGGTGATGCTAGCTTGTAGGCATAGACTGGTGATGCTAGGTTGTAGGTATAGACTATTAGACTGGCTGATGCTAGCTTGTAGGCATAGACTATTAGACTGGCTGATACTAGCTTGAAGGCATAGACTATTAGACTGGTGATGCTAGGTTGTAGGCATAGACTATTAGACTGGTGATGCTAGGTTGTAGGCATAGACTATTAGACTGGTGATGCTAGCTTGTAGGCATAGACTATTAGACTGGCTGATACTAGCTTGTAGGCATAGACTATTAGACTGGTGATGCTAGGTTGTAGGCATAGACTATTAGACTGGTGATGCTAGCTTGTAGGCATAGACTATTAGACTGGTGATGCTAGGTTGTAGGTATAGACTATTAGACTGGCTGATGCTAGCTTGTAGGCATAGACTATTAGACTGGCTGATACTAGCTTGTAGGCATAGACTATTAGACTGGTGATGCTAGGTTGTAGGCATAGACTATTAGATTGGTGATGCTAGGTTGTAGGCATAGACTATTAGACTGGTGATGCTAGGTTGTAGGCATAGACTATTAGACTGGTGATGCTAGCTTGTAGGCATAGACTATTAGACTGGCTGATACTAGCTTGTAGGCATAGACTATTAGACTGGCTGATGCTAGCTTGTAGGCATAGACTATTAGACTGGTGATGCTAGGTTGTAGGCATAGACTATTAGACTGGCTGATGCTAGCTTGTAGGCATAGACTATTAGACTGGTGATGCTAGGTTGTAGGCATAGACTATTAGACTGGTGATGCTAGCTTGTAGGCATAGACTATTAGACTGGCTGATACTAGCTTGTAGGCATAGACTATTAGACTGGCTGATGCTAGCTTGTAGGCATAGACTATTAGACTGGCTGATGCTAGGTTGTAGGCATAGACTATTAGACTGGCTGATACTAGCTTGTAGGCATAGACTATTAGACTGGCTGATACTAGCTTGTAGGCATAGACTATTAGACTGGTGATGCTAGCTTGTAGGCATAGACTATTAGACTGGTGATGCTAGCTTGAAGATGTAATTTTTTATCATCTCTGAATTGAATGAAAAGCTTGTTTCTATTGGTATGTTTGTTTGCGGAACAAACAAAAAATTAAATAAACAAAAAAAAAATATTCTCAAAATTATTTTCACAGAGAAACTGCAAAAATGTCCTGTCCTACTTTTCGTACTATTTAAAAAAAAAACCTCAACAAGAATGTTGAATTTCTTAGCGTCCATTGACTACTGTATACGTTGAACTCTGCTCATAACTTGCTTGCTTGTTTAGCAAGTCTAAAAAAATAGGTGAGTGACGCTAATTTGAAAATGTTCAATTTAATGAACAACTTTCTTCTTATTCGTGAACCTCTAAATAGTCCAAGAATAAAAGTCTAAAAATAAAGTTGAAAGAAAAGCTGTGCATGGGGTAGGCGCAGTGCGGGAGGAATCAAAGAACTCAATCAAAGAATTGCGTGCTCAAGTGCGAGTGACACTGATAGAATTCTTTCTCTTTGTGTCAGTCATCATCTGTCACTGTCATCTATTCACTGTGTTTTCTTTTTTGTCCCAACCAGCCAGATTATTTTACCTTACTATTTTCTTTTTACTTTCTTTTCTTTTTAGAAATAAAAAACATTTCCTTGGTCCAAATTTTAGTCAACAAATGTTTACCTTAATTTCATACTATTGGTATATAAAGTAGCAAGAAATGTAATCTACTGCAGACTTAATGCACAATCTCTCTTTCTATTAGCCTGACGGTCTGTTTATCTATCTATCTATCTATTTATCTATCTATCTATCTATCTATCTATCTATCTATCTATCTATCTATCTATCTATCTATCTATCTATCTATCTATATTTCTTTCTTTCTCCCTCTCGATATATACCCTCTGGTTGCCTGGTCGTGCGATACACTGGACATGAACACATTTGAGCTGTGACTAATTAAATGAACACAACGTCCTTCATTCCCGTTGGTCTGGTTTCAAGATTGGGATTATGGGCCCCCGCTTTAAGTCACTAGCGGATCCAGAACTTTGGAAAGGGGGGGGGGGCGATGATATAAATATATATTAGAATTAAAAAATAAAGTGTTTCTCAACCTTTAGCGTAAAAAAACAACAACAGCCATGTTGAGGCCTTTCTCTTGTCAGCTAGGGGCTCTGGGGGAGCGCTGTAAGCTCCCCCAGTGGTGTCCGGGGTAAAGCCCCAACGCCAAAAGCATTTTCTTGCTTTCTTCACTGCAGAAACGCATTCTCCTGACATCTACAGCTCATTATTCATCCTATTAAAAAAGAACCCTTTGAATAACGTTTTACTTGAAAAATATTCTAATATGAATTTACAGGCCCTTACTACATTGCAAATACAACCGATTTGTTCCTTGAAAAGATAAGATACCCCACATATTTAGTTTAAGACTTTGAGGATCGCTGCTGAAAAAAAAAGTTATTCCAAAAATAATATTTAAAAAAAGCTCATTTGTAAGTGATACATTTTGTTTTGTTTAAGAGGCATGTTTGTAACTTTGTATTGTTACAGAACTCTAATTCAAAGCTCTAAACAAAAGATCTAGGAAGTGGGGGGAGAAATTAAGTGGACCAATTAGATTCTACTCATTTTTAAGATTCAAACATTTTTTATACAATGGAAAATATCAGTATGAGTAAACGTTGGAAAAAGTTGACTAGGAAAATAATATTTGGGTTCAGAACTCATCTCAATTGTTACTGTTATAATGAAAAATTTTGTATGAATTCTAAATTTTCCAAAACAAAGTCTTTCTTAAGATAACTAAGATAAATTCGTGTGCAATGACATAAACTCTGTCGCCATATTTGACTATTCTGTTTTAAAACGTCATGTTTTCGTCTGGAAAGGAGAAAGGGCGATAGAGTGAAAAAGTTAATCCTCGCTCATTTTTATAATTTCTACTTATGATTGCATTTGGCATTAACGAATTCTTCGATATAATAATTTAATTTATAGCACATATAAATTATATAAGTGACAATTTTTTTTTATTTTGTAATTTCTTAACTAAAATACAAAAAGAAAAAAGTATTGGTTTGTCCGATGGGCGGAAGGTGATTGCATGTATCGCCCCTCCACCTGGTACAACCCTTTTCATTTTATATTTAGCCTACTAATGATAAAATTTGATATCAGAGTGTGTATGTGACCTAATATACAAATGGGTTAAAACATCAATATGTAGCTTATATTATATAAGCTACATTTTGTTCACACACTATGATTTCTCCATAAACATAGCACCGCCCCCCCCAACTCAGAGGGCTATAGTGGTGAGGGCCGTAGACGCAATCCTCCCCCCCCCCACCTCACCGAATCGGTTAAAATACCAGAAGTGTAGCGACATAATATTAAAATTATATATATTCAACTAATTTTGTTCACAAACTTTGATTTCTAGATAAAAGTAGGACCATCACCACCACCACCACCAATTTGGGAAAAAAACTTTATGATGGTTTTACCTGTCAAGTAGTTCACAGTGGCAAACTGTCAAAAGGAATTTCCATTCGCAACAAAAGTCAAACAGTCTTCTTTCACCACTTCTGTTCCTTCTAGTACTGGATTGGGTCACAAAAGAAAAATACTCTAGTTCAGGGAAAGGACTTTCACACAATAGCTGGAAGATCTGGAATTCGCAGATGGCAGCCTTATTTATCACACAGATTACAGGATATGCAAGAAAAGGTCACAGCTTTAAGTGATGTAGGAAAAAGAGCAGGTCTAAAAAAAATACGTAAGTAAACAACAAACAAAATGGAGACATAAAACTGGATTTTTTTCAGACCATAGTAGATAGTTTTGTATGTCTTGGGAGTGTAGTCAGTGCATCATGTGAAACTGAGAAAGACAATAAACGTCGTATAAATCTAGCGCGTCAGGCGAAAACCTACATGGAAATCTTCATATTTCTCTAACAAGAGTAAAATAAGAATCTTCAACTCTAATTGTCAAAGCGGTCCTACTGTATGTTTTTAAAACATGGAGAACAACTGAAGCAACAAGACAAAAAAAGTACAGACCTTCATCAACAGATGTCTGAAACATATTTTGAAAATACACTGGTATGACAAAATAGAAAACACCAAACTGTGGGAGAAAGTTGACAGAGAAATATACAAGTGCAGATCTTAGAGAGAACGTAGAGATGGATTGGTCACACCCTTAGAAAAGTTAACAACAACAGAGCTAGACAGGCCTTAGAGTGGAATCCACAAGATGCAGAGAAAGACAAAAAAAAAACAGAACGTGGCGACGCAGTGTACTAGATGGAGCCGAGAGGACAGGAAAGAGCTGGGAATCCATTAAAAAACTAGCGAGAGACCGTGGAGAGTGGTGTGTTTATACTGTGGCCCTATATTCCATTTGGAATGTAAAGATGATGATGATGATGATGATGATAATGACAGCGGACGACAAGTTTAAATGGGTTTATATCTCTTTTATTGATCCTCCCTCTTTTGTTATGTTTGATCCTAGGTATTTAAATGAGTAAACTTCTTCTAATGTTTAACCATTCAACTGTATGCAACATCTCGACCTAAATCCGCCACAAGCTAGTATTGTGTTGTTTTTTTCCAGCACTAATTTCCATGCCAACTGCTGCAGCTTTTAGTTTTAAAATAAGATCTTCTACTTGGTCTGCATTTTCTCCAATGAGGTCTTTATCATCTTCAAACCTGAGGTTTGAAATAGGCCACACGTTTATGGTCAAGTTGAGAGTAAATCTTTCTAATATGCTCCAGAAATATGGAGCTGGAGAGAGTATACATGCTTTTTGCACTTCTATGGTATAAGGCTTTGATACTATCGTTAATGTTTTAATCTTTGTTCGGACTCCCTCATGGCTTGAAACATGCTATCATGTTAATCCCTTGCTGGCAGAAGAATGCAGTTCAACCAACAAAGAAATATACATGAGACGCAGCAGAAGAAAAAATGGATCAGTGGCCAACGTCCTATAAACAATAGTAGCTCGATAGTTGGCAACAGCAAAAAAAAAAACAACAAAAGCACATAAAACATTTTTTAAAAACTTTAAAGAGCATAAAGTAAACTAGAACCACAATGATTGACAACAACGACGGAACTCGTTTGAATGAAGAGGCAGAAAGCTGATAGTTCTGTGGCATTTCTTGAGAGACGATCTTTTCCCTTTGCAACTTCTTGTGTGACGAAAGAGGCCAATCTTTTATGCTGGCTCTCCGTGTGGATCTATCTAGCGCCACTTTTTCCCAGCTTTTAGTGCTGAGAGTATATTGCAAAAAATCTGTATAAATTATCTATCTCTTCTATACAATTACGTAATACACACAGGCTGTCACGTGACAGTTTTTTTCGTTGTTTTATCAATATTATCACGTGGCTAAATGTTGTTTGTTTACGATTGGTGAATGAGGTCCATTATTCTGCTTTAGGCACTAATTAATACTTCTTTGGTGCGTAACTTTCAGGTGATACACAGAATGGTTTTGTTGGCCTTTTAATTGAAGGAGACAAAACAAAGTGAGTCGGCCTAAAAGTTCGTGGTTGGGAATGAGGGATTTCTATTGGAGCTACCAACAAAAATATGTGATGAATTCTACAAGGGCCAAACGTGTGTTGCTGAAGAAAGGAGTTTCAGAAGTAGTGTGTCTATTATGTGTCTTTGTCTGTGTGTGTGCTAGAGGCATTATAATGTAGACAAACGAGAATGCCACTACTATTTGGCTTAAGAAGTTTTCGTACATACTCTGTATTAGTTCAACCCTAGCGCAGCACGGGTATCTACTCTTAATATGTCAAACCTTTTGATTGTGTAAGTCTAAGCAATAGTAACTAGCACATCACGGAGGCTCGAGACCTCGAGTTCGAATTCAGACAATTTTTTGTTCCACTGCCTTTGAAAAGGTGGCAGGCAAACTTTCTCCCAGATACCCCCTCCCCCCTCAACTGGTCCACAAACGTGATTGGACCATAGCGCATTGAGCATGCAAATTGCACTTAACAAAAACAATTAATAAAAATATTTCCAAATCGCACAAATATATTTTTTATCTATCGAGATCTATTACAAATAAATAACAAGATTGATTCAAAAAAAAAGTATTTAACTTCGAATTTAGGTAACAAAAAATATGTATAAATTAATTAACATGTCCTAAATGTCTGCTTTCGGCGTGTACTCTATTTTTCTCAGAAAAACAATTCTTACTTGTTACTTACCCGATGATAATGCTGACACCAAGACAAAACAAAACATCAAAAAACTCAAGGTCTGTACTGAGGCAGCCATTGTGTGAGCTGGTTGTCTAGTGCTAGCAGAAACAAATTCAAATCTCGAAGCTGTGAAATGTGTCAAATGTCCAACACAAGATAAGTTTTACGTCAATACGTCATCGCCAAGAACCAGCATCTAGTTTTTACTTTTGCTTACTTCTTCCTTGTTTTGTTTCGTGTAAGTCTTTGATTGTCTTTTAGTTTCTGATCTGATGTTTAACAACAAAATACATGTTAACAAAATTAAAAACACAATTTACAACATTATGTAAACATCGCACGCTAAAAAAAATATATAAAAAAATTAAGTGCTTGAATAAAAATGTAAAAAAAAAAAATTAATAACTGTAAACAAAATATAAACAGAATTTACATTATGTAAACATCGCACGCTAAAAAAATTATTTAAAAGAAACAAAGTGCTTGAATAAAAAATGTGACAGCAGCTAAGGAGGTAGCTAGTAGATCTGATTAAAACAAATTTAGCATCCCCCATTGGCTAAGCCCGTTGATTGATTGATTTGTACCCCTTAACCTTTCTTCGAATTAGTAATAGAAATGCACGCAAAGTTACACTTCTCCTATGCATACCTGTGAATTCTAGTATCTGTTACGCTCAATGAAAACCATTTTATATAAGTCCATTGATTTTTATCCCAGACATTTTTCTCGAACACATTGTAGAAATTCACTCAAGTTAACGTTCTCTCATTAATGCCTTTAGCCTGTGAATTCTATTACCTGTTACGCTAAATTAGAAAGGCCTGATTTATTAAACAAAACACTCTCACGCACTTGTGAGTCTGGCCGGTGAATTCTTGAATCACTTTTCTCACACTTTCTGACCCCAGCTTAAAAATAGTCGTACATGTATTATTGACGTTTCATCTGCTTCTTAATTCAAGATTGAAAGAGTTCATAGGCACTATGTTTGTTTGTTTGTTTGTTTGTTTGTTTTTCACCCTGGACATCGTATGGGAAGTCTATTTTGTGTCATTAAACATTAAGCATGATAGCCTATGGCCATTTAGGGGAAATACTGAAAATTAAATACAAAATTTTACTGGTTTTCGATGTTTCGCGAATAGCCTCGTTAAAACTGTTTCTTAGCGAGGACTTAAGAGGTAAAAGGAACCTGTGAACAAACTATCATGCGAATCTGTTAGGCGGTTACAAAGATCTCTTGATAGATGAATGAGCGGTATTTCGCGAATAAATTGTACATTTGGAACAAGATTGCAAGAATAATAATAATCAAACAACTTTTGTAAGAGATCATATAATGCAAACTATGATATAGTATTTGGCTATTGAAGTTTATCTGCTGTTTAAAAAAGTAGTAACTAAATCAGTGAAGCTTCACCATATATAACAGCTAGCAGGAATTCCTGGTCCCAAACGAAACAAAAATTATGAATGATGTTGTGTAACAAAAACTCGTATAAAAGTTTCTAGTGCTAGCTGTAAACATCTTTCAACTCTAAATAACAATGCTCACAATATCTGCCTAGTAACAGTTAAAGCTAGATTAGTAAAGGTAAAATCTACTCCCCCCCCCACCTGGCAAGTAATGACATCCCCTTGAATTAACACAACGAGATCTATACAAGGGTATGAAAACGAAAAAAATATATATTGAACATTACTTCATGTTTCTTACCTAATGTAGGATCAGGTCTGGCTACACTAAACAACAGCTACAGTTCAACCAACTACGAAGTTCTCATTGTCTCAATATCTACACTCACTCGTAAGAGCGCGCGGAAAATTTATACCGTAATGAGCGCGTCCCAAAAAAATTTCATGGGGGGGGTTCCATATTTTTATGGAATCCCAAACTGTCATGTCTTGAAATCCTGTATTGTGTATTTACTTTGAAAAAAGAAACCGTTACTATTAATATGTTATAATTTAGACCCTAGTTTACATTGATGTAGTATAATTTTTGATCAACTCTTTTTTTTTTATTGATTATATACGTGTATTTTGGACCCTATTTTACGTTGATAGAATAAATGCCTTGTTTTGGATTAAGTAATCTTTATATTGATAGGTTATATTTTCGGACTCTTACTTTGATAGAGTAGGCCCTATATTTTTTTAATCCTCAAGAATATTGAAAGGTTGAATTTCTGAATTCTATCTTACGTTGACGGAGTACATTGTTTAACCAACCTTTATATTACTCAATTTGTTTATGTTTTTAAAGTATCATTTTGGAGCCTACATCGATCTATTGGAATGGTTTCTTTGTCTACCTTACACTTTAGTAGTTGTATCTTTTTGTAAGAAAGTACAAAAACAGGGGAGGGCAGGGCTCAAAGAAGTTAATACCAAGATAAGAAAACTACGTTTCTAATTATTCCAGACCTCCAATACCACAAGCTGCTTCTGACCGCTACTGGACTGAACACAGTAAACAGTGAACCACGGTAAATGTGTGTATATAGTTTCGCCAGTAGAAGCTCGGCTCTGACCCACAACCATTTTACATAATTTACATTTACATATTAAAAAAATATTTTTTATATGTAAGATAGATGATAGGAATAAAAGCTAAACTTTCAAAATATTCTGTAAAAATATAAAATGACAATTATAGATTCCATACACCGCACAATTCCAATGTGGATAAATGACCACCATGTTATTGTTATCGATTGCATTTGACATTAAAGAATAGGGGTAGGGTGACTCGATATAAACATTAAATTATAGCATATATACTCATATAAGTGCTAGATTTCTTTGTAACTAAAATAAGAAAAAAGTATTGGTCTGCCCAATGGGGGGGGGGGACTGCATCCATCGCCCTCCCAGCTGGTACAACTCTCTTTCACTTTATATTAATTAATTATTTAATTTGAGATTAGTGGTGGTGCGACATAATATACAAATAGGTTCAAATATCAATAAGTAGCTTATACTATATAGATATTCAACTAATTTTGTTCACTCACTAAGATTTCTGCTTAAAAGGGCTAGAGTGGGGTGGGCAGTAGATGTAATCGCCTCCCTCGCCCCCCACTCCACCGAATCGGTCAAGATACCAAAGAGGAGCGAAATAATATAATAATTATATAAATGTTCAACTAATTTTGTTCACAAACTATTTTTCCATAAAAATTGGACCCCCCCCCTTTCCCCTTTTCCCACTCAAAGGATTTAGGTGGGGTGGGGGAAGGCAGTAGAGATAATTGTCCCCTCCCCCTTCACCAAATCGGCAAGCATACCCCAGTGACTGTATAGATCTTAGCAGGGGTGATGTTTGGTTGACTCGAGAGTGGAGAGTATTTGTAGCAAAGAGGCGCGTATATTTCTCAATCAGATCAATTGTCAAGGCCAGATGCTGATGCATTTAATTCTCAACTTGATTATGACATTCTGAAGAAGCAGATTCTGATAAAACTGGACGCCCTGTGTAATTTTGTGAGTGTGTGTGTTTGTGTGTGCAAGTTTCTGATGTAACCATGAAAAAAGCGTGTCGGATAGTTTCTGATGTAACCATGAAAAAAGCGTGGCGGATAGTTTCTGATGAAATGATCATTTCCCTTGTGTTTCATTATAAATCTACTTTCAAGTTCAATCTGTGTACATTTATAAATAAAAGTTCCATTCAGTTTTGTTTTCAAGAAGCTTTGTTTATGTTTAGCTCAAGTTCCACTGTAAGAATGTATTACGCCTTCGTCGGTTCAGTTGTACCAGCTGTTTGGAGCTACAAACCAACGACTGGGAGTTCACACCATCTCATTATCTCTTAAAATTTGCTTTTCATAATTTTCTATTGAGCGTGTGTTGCCGTGACAAAGCTTTCTGTTTCGGGGAATTGGTGTCCAACTTTTAACACTAAGAATGCAGACCTGTCGATCTTGACACTAGTGACTATGCTACAAAACTGGAAATTTCCTTGGAATTCTAATTGGCGAATCTCATAACATATATCATTTTACCAGAAAGTGAGTGGCTTCAGAGTCGTATTTGACAAGGAATGAAATTAAATTATTATTAGAGGCCTTCAGTTTTGATCTTACTTTTTAAACGTCAGTTTTATACAATTAATAAATGCTCTAGAGTTAAATGCCTCTATTCCTCCAAGGCCTGATACAAACCTATGGTGTAAGACTTTGGTGTTAAAAGTAGAAGTTGGGTAAATAGTTTTGTAGTCAAGCTGTAGATCAGTACCACACCACTTTATGGCACCAAAACAGAAGGCTATTGGGACGGCCCATATATTTATTTCAATAATAACGCTCTTACGTGGCTATTTGGTGTTCAGTATTTTACAGATTTTTTGTTTGTACTTGGAGATTAAGTTACATTCTAGTTTTCATCGTTTCAAATGACATTCTCATTTATTCCAAGATATTTATAATGCGTAATAGAGTTTACTTCTTCAATTTTTAATGAAGATATGTAGATGCAGTTATTTTTTTAGGATATATTTTTAATTCTAGGTATTCTGGTTCCGTAAGGTTGTTTTGTCGGAAGAGGTAATGGAAATAAGCACTCCACTGCCTTTCAAATGATTCCAATGATATGCATCTCAAATAGACTGACAACCAAAAAAAGGAAAACTCTGAATCCAAACTTCCTTGAGGCTTTACCCAACCATTAGAAAAGCTGGAATCAACCCTGAAGGAAAACGAGGAGCCGTTGACGCGCTTATCAAAAACTGTATCGGATACCTGCCGTTCCTTTGGATACATTAGCTGCGTGAAACTGTTGTGTGGGCGACATTGTTCCGACCATAGCCAATGCCCAGGCTTTCATCTCATTTCTATTTCCTTGGAGTATTTCTATGAGATGAATCTTAGTCGCTCCAAGACTGAGGAGGCGAACGATTTTTAGATGTTCCTTGTACGGTAGATGAGATAAATTTCTTTCACATTGAATGTCAATCCTGAAACCATGTAAGATAGGTCTTTAATGAAGCAATAAAATAAATGATTAATTGCAGCGCGATACACATTTGAGACCAAGATAACAGAGAACAGACGTAGACGACGAAAAGAAAATCTAAATTGACCATCGGCCGACAATGGGTCACAGCCTGTGCTAGATGTGGCAAAATATGTGGGTCACAGCTGGGGTTGCGAAGCCATGGGAAATACTGCATTCCTTATTGATTTTCGGACTTGAAGACAAGCCTTATTATTATATTAGATATAATAGTTATTTTATGTACTAATTTCTCTAATATAAAACTAAGGAGGGACTTGAAGCTATGCTAATATTGTGCACGTCTTTAGCGTATCCTCGTCCGAGTTACAAAGAACCAACCGATTATCTACGTAACAATTGTGAACATGATTTTGTATATAGACAAATTGGTGACGATTGGTGTATACAACCATCTGGGAAGTGGAAGTTGCCATTACACTTCGAACTATCGACACTAAGGTTCCAAGTTCAAATCTTTCCCATCGTCCAGTTGGATGTTTAGGCCAAAAGAAATCGGTATTTCTAAGTATCTCAAAGTCTTCTGTGACTTTATAAGTATAGATTTATTCCTGTAATTAAGGACACATTTTTTGTTCATTTGGAACTCAATTACAGCAAATACCATCAAACCTTAAAATGACACTGACCAAAACTTTTGAAATATTGGATTTCCGTCTCCTTCTGAAGCAATGAAATGATTAGAGCTATGTGTGGATATGTAAAGGGAGCTGTGTTTTGTCTAAGTAACATTCACCGTAAGGTATGATAAGTGTTTCATTGCCAACAAAAGTTAGGCACGCACCTCAACGGTCACCGGTCGATTTCAACTGATTTATTTTGCACTAGATCAGTACGGTGTACAAAGATGACGGGCTGTTCAGGGGCGGAACAGCAAATGTAAAAAACAAACATGTCTTCCTGATCTTTAATTATCGTCTAAACATTCTAGCTCCACTAATGAATTCTATGATGAGAATCAAGCAGCGATCTATCATCTTTGTTATCGGTTCTCACAAGTGTGACACGCAGATCAATCTAGGCAGGGATAAGCTCTGCCGCTGACCAGACACAAGATCCGGATGGGACGGACTTAAAGCATTGATTAATGGTCCTTCCTCTGGTCTTATTAAACACTGTAATACTCCAGGAAGTTGATGCTAGAAATATGTTTGAGCAGCCATTGTTGTGTGCGGCTGTAACGCAGTAATGTGAGCTTTTCTAAATTATACTTTCTGCATAAGGGTATAAGTGACTTTTATTGGAAGTTTAAATATTGTAATGATTAATAAAAGAAGTGTTAACACATTAAAAACAAGAACACAAAAATTTAAATGTTATTTAACTGTGTTTAGATCGATAGTACAATATGTGTCCCCTGATTGGGACACCTCAACTTAACAAAACAAAGAAACATAAAAAAAGAGCGGTGAGATATGTAACAAAAGAATATTCACATTTTTCATGAGTAAAATCATTAAATTTAGAGACATTTCAGGATTGAAATCTAAAAAGTAAAATAGCAATAATACATGATAATACACTTGTAACGTAGCCTACCTATACAAAAAAGGCAACATAATAATATTGGGTACTCAGCAAGACACAAGATAATAGCAATTTCTTATTCTATATGATTGGGTGAATTCGCACAAATGCTCCTTCTTCTCTATTGCATGTTGCATGAATCAGCCAGGAAAACCACTTAGCAGAGTTGAAGTCTCTAATGAACATGAATGACTAATGAACATGAATGACTAATGAACATGAATGACTAATGAACATGAATGACTAATGAACATGAATGACTAATAAACATGAATGACTAATTAACATGAATGATTAGGTGACACAAAGGACTTCATGATCCCCGTATTGATGGAACGTCTGTCTGTAAGATCTAGCCCTAAGATGGTATCTATTTATGTCACTATTTGTCTGTTTGTAAGATCTAGCCCTAAGATGGTATCTATTTATGTCACTATTTGTCTGTTTGTAAGATCTAGCCCTAAGATGGTATCTATTAATGTCACTATTTGTCTGATTGTAAGATCTAGCCCTAAGATGGTATCTATTAATGTCACTATTTGTCTGATTGTAAGATCTAGCCCTAAGATGGTATCTATTAATGTCACTATTTGTCTGGTTGTAAGATCTAGCCCTAAGATGGTATCTATTATTGTCACTATTTGTCTGATTGTAAGATCTAGCCCTAAGATGGTATCTATTATTGTCACTATTTTCAGTCTGTTCCACTGGATCATACTCCATTTAAAAAAAAAAGCTTATATTGAGTGTATCAATAAGTTTGAATCAGTCATGTAATTAATTTGTAATAAGCCTCAGACGATAATCTATAAAGGGCACTAATTCAGCTTATACCACCACTTCAGTCAAGTATAAATTATTTCCCTTGGAAAGGGGACTAATTCAGCTTATACCACCACTTCAGTCAAGTACTATTTCTTTTCCTTGTTTGAGATACCAAATAAAGAAATTTATTATCAATAGTTAATTAACTTATTGGTAATTTTTTAAATTGATTCTTGTGTTGTCAAGTTAAACAATCAATTGTGCAAAATTTCAGCTTGATCCGAGATTTGGTGTTGCAGAAATAACGTGCACAAACTTTTGCACAGACAGACACACAGACAGAGAGACAGAGTAAAAAAAAACTCAGGTAGGGGCCTAATTAGAATATTAAAATATTTTAAAATGCTTTTTTAAAAACAAAGCTTATATTGAGTGAAATTGCAACAATCATTTTGAATCAATCATGTAATTAATTTTCAATAGATCAAGACTAATAATAAATAAATTTGTGCTAATGGAAATCCTATACTCTTAAACGAGCAATTCTTGTATGTATCTATATTATAAAGTAGAATGTGAGGGGTATGTATGTATGTATGTATGTTACTTATAGACATCAAAACCGCTTGACCAATCTTGATAAAACTAGGCAGGAATGTTCCTTGGGTACCAACTTAGACCTTAGTGAATGTATTGTAGCCCTAAAACATGCGCAAATAAAGACCCGCGGGTCGCGGGTAACATATGTCTAGTGTATATATATTTATAATATCAGGTGACCGAGCCTCGCTCGGATAAATAATTTGTGAAGGAAGGATATATACCCGAAGTCATTTTGGGAATATTGTTGTAATTACGAAAATGAACGATGGGTAAAGACTCAATCCGAAGAGTAGCTTTTTCGTTCTGTCAGTTCTCAATGTAATAGTACATGGCGATTTGAATAGAAAGTCCCCCCAACAGTAGGTCTATAGAAAACCACAGCTCACGTCTTAACGTTTTACATTGCTTCTTTCGCGTAAAACTATTGGGCTATTGTTGTAATTACGAAAATGAACGATCAGATAAAGACTACTAATCTGAAGAGTTGCTTTAGTGTTCTGTTAGTTCTAAATGTAATTGCACATGGCGATTAAATATAAAGTCTCTTAAGTCCTCCTATAGTCTAGACCAACCACATCTCACATCCGTCTTATAGTTTTACAATCCATCTTTTGCGTAAAACTATTGTAGGCCTACTATTATTGGCTTGGAAGAAAGTCTTTGCAGTGTTACTTCTCAGATGGTTACGTTCAGACATTTAATTATGGAATTAGTATACATTCATTATGGCTTTAGTACGAAACATCAAGTGACGCAAATCTCTACGTTATAGGGTAAAATAGGCACTTTGTGACAAAGTAAAATGGCAAATTTTTTCTTAATAGGCTTAAATCATTGCATTAGTTTTCTAAAGAAACGTTTCCGTGGGGCACCTCTGTTACGCCGAAAAATATGTTCGTCCCCCATACGGGATACGTGCCCTGCCCAGCCTGACTGTGGGACTATAAGAAGTTCGCAAGTAAAGCGCAGAGAAGCTGTGTTATGACCATTTCCTTTGTTTTGGTACAGGACAGTAGACACTGAAGCATGAACACATGGTAATAATTCACCAGCAAAATAATAATAATAATAAGGCTTGTCTTCGAGTCCAAAAATTAATGAGGATTGCAGCTGTGACCTACATATTTTGCCACATACAGGGCAAGCATAACCATTGTCCGCGTTGATCGATTAAGATTTTCTTTTAGCGTCTGCGTCTGTCCTCGGCAGCAGATTTTATTTTGGTCTCAAATGTGTATCCGCGTCCTTTGTATAGATGGAATTCTTTAAGTCCGACAGTTACGCTGGACAGAGCAGTATCCTGTATGGGAGACGAATCTCAGACGAACGTATGCCAAAGGCAGTCTTTTTTGGTGAGCTAAAAAGTGGTCGACGTAACACCGTAACGCTTAAAAGACCAGTTTAGGCGCCAACTTGCCTTAGCTGACATAGAAGAGAGCACCTGGTTGCATGTGGCTTTAGGACGAGACAGCTGGAGGTCACCAGCAAAATAAACAACAATGTAAAATGTATCTACACCACTCTACGCAATTAAAGAGTAAACAATTTATTAAGCACTTAAAACACAATAACTAATCATACATCGGCACATTTAATTTCATTACTTTTCTTTCATAGTTCTATAATAAATCAATCTACAGTAAGATGGTGCGCAAATGTTTAATTAGGTCTAATGGTTCTTTAAAACTTGTTCTTGTTTGCAAAGAAATATTTTAGTGTACTGCGATAAGCCTAGTGACGTAAGCAGCGTTTTTCCCGTTTACGTCATGGAAAATTTTCATTCATAAAACATTCTAGCCAAAATTAATTTTTCGATAATGAGGCATTTTCAAACCGATATAACGGTCGACCTCGAGTTTTCCCGATGTGGCCAATGAGTTGAGAATTTTTTTCTCACTATTATGCACATACCGTGAACTTTTAAAGAAAATCGTTAGAGCCGTTTTCGAAATAAAATTTATATATATATATATAAATATAAATATACATACATACATACATACATACATACATACATACAAGAATTGCTCGCTTAAGAGTATAGGATATATATATATATATATATATATATATATATATATATATATATATATATAAATTTTATTTCAAAAACGGCTCTAACGATTTTCTTTAAAATTTCAAGGTATGTGCATATTAGTGAGAAAAAAATTCTTAACTCATTGGCCACATCGGGAAAACTCGAGGTCGACCGTTATATCGGTTTGAAAATGCCTCATTATCGAAAAATTAATTTTGGCTAGAATGTTTTATGAATGAAAATTTTCCATGACGTAAACGGGAAAAACGCTGCTTACGTCACTAGGCTTATCGCAGTACACTAAAATATTTCTTTGCAAACAAGAACAAGTTTTAAAGAACCATTAGACCTAATTAAACATTTGCGCACCATCTTACTGTAGATTGATTTATTATTTGAACTATGAAAGAGAAGTAATGAAATTAAATGTGCCGATGTATGATTAGTTATTGTGTTTTAAGTGCTTAACAAATTGTTTACTCTTTAATTGCGTAGAGTGGTGTAAATACCTTTTACATTGTTGTTTATTTTGCTGGTGACCTCCAGCTGTCTCGTTCTGTGCTATCTTCTATGTCAGCTAAGGCAAGTTGGCGCCTAAACTGGTCTTTTAAGCGTTACGGTGTTACGTCGACCACTTTTTAGCTAACCAAAAAAGACTGCCTTTGGCATACGTTCGTCTGAGATTCGTCTCCCATACAGGATACTGCTCTGTCCAGCGTAACTGTCGGACTTAAAGAATTCCATCTATACAAAGGACGCGGATACACATTTGAGACCAAAATAAAATCTGCTGCCGAGGACAGACGCAGACGCTAAAAGAAAATCTTAATCGATCACCGCGGACAATGGTTATGCTTGCCCTGTATGTGGCAAAATATGTAGGTCACAGCTGCAATCCTCATTAATTTTCGGACTCGAAGACAAGCCTTATTATTATTATTATTTTGCTGGTGAATTATTACCATGTGTTCATGCGTCGGTGTCTACTGTCCTGTACCAAAACAAAGGAAATGGTCATAACACAGCTTCTCTGCGCCTTACTTGCGAACTTCTTATAGTCCCACAGTCAGGCTGGGCAGGGCACGTATCCCGTATGGGGGACGAACATATTTTTCGGCGTAACAGTGGTGCCCCACGGAAACGTTTCTTTAGAAAACTAATGCAATGATTTAAGTCTATTAAGAAAAAATTTGCCATTTTACTTTGTCACAAAGTGCCTATTTTACCCTATAACGTAGAGATTTGCGTCACTTGATGTTTCGTACTAAAGCCATAATGAATGTATACTAATTCCATAATTAAATGTCTGAACGTAACCATCTGAGAAGTAACACTGCAAAGACTTTCTTCCAAGCCAATAATAGTAGGCCTACAATAGTTTTACGCAAAAGATGGATTGTAAAACTATAAGACGGATGTGAGATGTGGTTGGTCTAGACTATAGGAGGACTTAAGAGACTTTATATTTAATCGTCATGTGCAATTACATTTAGAACGAACAGAACACTAAAGCAACTCTTCAGATTAGTAGTCTTTATCTGATCGTTCATTTTCGTAATTACAACAATAGCCCAATAGTTTTACGCGAAAGAAGCAATGTAAAACGTTAAGACGTGAGCTGTGGTTTTCTATAGGCCTACTGTTGGGGGGACTTTCTATTCAAATCGCCATGTACTATTACATTGAGAACTGACAGAACGAAAAAGCTACTCTTCGGATTGAGTCTTTACCCGATCGTTCATTTTCGTAATTACAACAATATTCCCAAAAGGACTTCGGGTATATATCCTTCCTTCACAAATTATTCATCCGAGCGAGGCTCGGTCACCTGATATTATTTTTATTAATTGTTTTGTTTTAGCGACACGTTCATCCTATGGAATGGTAAGTGCGCTATGGTCCTATCACTTATGTGGTGACTCGAGCCTCAATGATGGAAGGCCGATGCGTTAGTCTTTGAGCTATATAAGTAGGCTACATAGAAAAATAGAAGGTTTCATAGTCTAAAAAAAAAGTAATAGCTTAAAATTCTCTACAAAATGCTTATCTTCCCTTAGTTTAGAACATGTCTAGATCAAAATAAATTTATTAATTACGATTAAAACTAATAGGCTACTTTTTTAGCGGCCCCCGAAAGGGGAAAATACGCTGTTAGTTTTGTCTGAAATGTCTGTCCATCTGTCCCGTTTAGATCTCGTAAACTAGAAAAGATATTGAAAATCCGACATCACAATATTTTAGACCATTCAAAGTTCTGATGCAACGGCTACTTGTTTTTTCTGAAAGCGAAAAATCTAATTTTTAAAATCAGTTATGCAAGCAGTTTTTGAAAGTGAAAAATCTAAGTAGTATGCATTATAAGTTAGACCTAATTTCAAACGAATAGTAATCTTGTAAACGTCATTTTCCTAAATTTTTTAAAGCGGATCCGCGTGCACGAATCTGCCATTTTTTCAATTATAAGACTTCAGTTGGACCAGGAGAGGCGCGGTAGCTGAGCGGTAAAGCGCTAGGCTTCCGAACCGGGAGTCCCGGGTTCCAATCCTGGTGAAGACTGGGATTTTCAACTTCGGAATCCTTGGGCGCCTCTGAGTCCACCCAGCTCTATTGGGTACCTAACATTAGTTGGGTAAGTAAAGGCGGTTGGTCGTTGTGCTGGCTACATGACACCCTCGTTAACCGTAGGCCACAAAAACAGATGAACTTTACATCATCTGCCCTATAGACCACAAGGTCTGAAAGGGAACTAGTTAGGCCAGGTTCACATCTAACTTTGCATTCACTTGCACCTATCCTTTGATCTGCTGGACCGTTGGGGAACTACACAAGATCTGTCAACCTTCTTTCTCCAATCTTATCTCTCATTTGTCTTTGATATAATTTCATTTGGATGTTCTTTCTGAAAATATTGAAGCCTGCCTGGGTGGACCACTTTGGGGGCCGATTTTGAGTTTGTTTTCACACAAACTGTCTTTGTAACCTTGTTTTTATTGATTCATGTGTTGTCGTCGACAATGAATTACTGCAAAGTTTCAGCTTGATCCGAGAATGTGGGAATTGGGAGAAATAATGAGTATACGATTCCAGACAGACAGAATGAGTTGAGATAAGCTTTGGAAGAATGAGATTAGTTAGAACTGTATGTTTACAGAAAAATGACGACTTCATGCTGTCAGTTATCATTGTCTGCCTGACAACATCCTTATGTAAACATCCTTATGTAAACATTCTTAGTTAAACATCCTTAGTTAAACATCCTTGGTTAAACATCCTTGGTTAAACATCCTTAGTTTAAACATCCTTAGTTTAAACATCCTTAGTTAAACATCCTTGGTTAAACATCCTTGGTTAAACATCCTTAGTTAAACATCCTTAGTTTAAACATCCTTAGTTAAACATCCTTAGTTAAACATCCTTAGTTAAACATCCTTGGTTAAACATCCTTAGTTTAAACATTCTTAGTTTAAACGTCCTTAGTTTAAACATCCTTAGTTTAAACATCCTTAGTTTAAACATCCTTAGTTAAACATCCTTGGTTAAACATCCTTAGTTAAACATCCTTAGTTTAAACATCCTTAGTTAAACATCCTTAGTTAAACATCCTTGGTTAAACATCCTTGGTTAAACATCCTTAGTTAAACATACTTAGTTTAAACATACTTAGTTAAACATCCTTAGTTAAACATCCTTAGTTAAACATCCTTGGTTAAACATCCTTAGTTTAAACATTCTTAGTTTAAACGTCCTTAGTTTAAACATCCTTAGTTTAAACGTCCTTAGTTTAAACATCCTTAGTTAAACATCCTTGGTTAAACATCCTTAGTTAAACATCCTTAGTTAAACATCCTTAGTTAAACATCCTTGGTTAAACATCCTTAGTTTAAACATCCTTAGTTTAAACATCCTTAGTTAAACATCCTTGGTTAAACATCCTTAGTTAAACATCCTTAGTTTAAACATCCTTAGTTAAACATCCTTAGTTAAACATCCTTGGTTAAACATCCTTGGTTAAACATCCTTAGTTAAACATACTTAGTTTAAACATACTTAGTTAAACATCCTTAGTTTAAACATCCTTAGTTAAACATCCTTAGTTTAAACATCCTTAGTTAAACATCATTAGTTTAAACATCCTTAGTTAAACATCCTCACATCCATGAAGACATTCACACGACGCTGCACAAATTCACCAAAGGAAAGACGAATTTCATAAAACGTGCATCCGAGGCAAAGAAAACAACTAGATCCCCGGAGGACAACGCTTTGTCTCCATAAGAGTTGGCGAAATATGCAGATCACTGCTGGGTCTGAGTTGTCACGTGAAATATGGTAACCCTTAATCAAAGATAACTTGGCAAATTATATATTCTTTTATAAACCCAGAAAACTAGGAGATTAATGTTTATAACATACATAGTTAAGTTCCCCTTTTAGACCTTATGATCTATAGGGCAGATAATGTAAAGGCCATCTGTTTCTGAGACCCACTTAATAAAACATTGCTATTTTAAAAAAGATTTTTAAAAAATATTATGCTTGCTTAATTTTTTGTTACAGTTGGTAGCCTACTGAAAGACCATAGTGTTCGTGCAGTAGTTTAAAAAAAACCTCGAGGCTGGCCTTGTTAAATAGAGTCTGGCCATCATCATAGCAATAGCACAGACACCGACACACACACACATACTTTTTTTTTCTTCCTCTACAGAATGACCCAAAGGCTTAAAGTTTGAAGCCGATCTGTAGTCGAATTAGGTCTAGGCTTTGTTGACCTATAATGAAAAAAAAATTAAACTGTAGAGTGTTTAAAAGGAACAGTATTTGAAACATTGACTGTGTAAGAAGAGTATTTGAAACATTGACTGTGTAGGAATAGTATTTAAAACAGTGGCTGTGTTGGTCTGTTCTCACGTACAGACATATTTCGGTAGCATGAATTGTTGCTAACACAAGACGAATGCAGACTTACAAAAAAAAAAAACATAATTCTCCTTATCTACCAAAACCCACACTCCCGAACACCCCCCCCCACACACACACACAAAAACACACACAATTCAACTTGATTCCAAATACTTAAATGCTTAAAAAGCTACTTTTAGACAATCATGACAGCATTGGAGGGGGGTAAGGTAAAAATGTCATGACACCAACTCTCCAACTACTAAAGCCTCTGGCTGATTCAATAAGGAAGTTTGTGTAAAAAAGCAATTTTTTTAAAGAAGTCTGGACATTCGTAAAACAAATTAGTTAGTAAGCTCAAAAAAGGTGTGCTACTTATTGATATTTTGTTGGTAAATGCCTTGATGTATAATATTGTAATGCAATAGCCCCTTACCTCTAATTCCACCGATTCTTACCTTTAAGGTAGGAGGCTAGGTAAAGGACATAGGAGTCTACAAATCGTAAAGAAATATGTTTCGTTAATTCATCTGAAAATTATAATGAATGAAAAACTGTCATGGAATCCACATATTGATGAAGCTATAAAAAAAAAACATTAGTGTTTATTAAAAGAAATTTCTATAAATCAAAATAAGAACATAAAATTAAAGTGCTATTTAACCTTGATTAGGCCAATAATAGAATATGCATCCTCTGTTTGGGACCCCTCAACTCAAGAAAACATTAAGAAACTGGAACAGACAAAAATAAAGTAGTGAGATTCATAACAAACGAATATTCACATTTCACTAGAGTAACACCTTTAGTAAAAACACTAAATTTAGAAAGCTTTCAGGATAGAAGACTCAAAAGTAAAGTAGCAATTATACATAAAACACTAAACTATAATCTTCAAAAACAAAAACAAAATTTAATAAAATACTCTGAAAGACACAAAGATAAAGGCACATTCCTCGTTCCATATGCTAGGACAAATTTGTACAAATGCTCCTTCTTCCCTAGTGCTATTAGAGCATGGAATGGGTTGCTTGAGCCAGCCAGGAAAACCAGTAACTTGGCAGAATTTAAGTCATTGGTTAATATGCATGACTAAATGCATGACGCATAGCAGGGGATTTTGCAGTTAAATTCCCCTCTTCTATAAAACAAAACAAACAAAAAATAATGCAAACGACAATCCCCTAATTCCGAGAGCATAGCTGAGGAAGATTTTGATTTTAAAACCCCCTCCGAAATTTACTATAAACCCCCTCTTCAATATAAAAAAAGCAAAATTACACACTGAAAATGCTATGAGCGTAGAAAAAGGGGTATTGAGCTTAAACCCCCCTTCAGCGGGGTTTAAAGCTAAAAAAATACCTCTTCAATATAAAAAAAAAGCAAATTACACACTCCGAATTCTATGAGTGTAGCCAAAGGTGTTTTGAGTTTAACCCCCCCCCCTCCCTCAAGTGGGGTTTGAAGATAAAAAAATACCTCTTCAATATAAAAAAGCAAATTACACACTCAAAAATCTTTGAGCGTAACCAAAGGGTTTTTAATTTAAACCCCCCACCAGTGGGTTTGAAGCTAAAAAAAAAAAACCTCATCAATATGAAAAATGCAAATTACACACTCAAAAATCTTTGAGAGTAACCAAAGGGGTTTTAAGTTTAAACCCCTCTTCAGCGGGGTTTGAAGTGAAAAAATATCTCTTATATTAAAAAAATGCAAATTACACACTCATAATGCTATGAGCGTAACCAAAAAAGGGTTTTGAGTTTAAACACCCTTTCATCGGGGTTTGATGCTAAAAAATACCTCTTCACTATAAAAAAAGTAAATTACACACTAAAAATTCTTTGAGCTTACCCAAGCCAAAGGGGAGTTTTGAGTTTAAACCCCCCTCCTCCAGATGGCTTTTTTTTTAGTTTAACACCACTCCAGATGTTTTTTAGTTGAAGTTGAAAACCCCCTCTTCAATATTATTCTAAAGCAAACTACAGTCACCAAATTCTATGAGCGTAGCTAAATGGGGTTTTGAAGTTGTTAAAAAGTTAAAAAACCCACAACAGATGGTTTTGACGATAAAACTTCTCTTTTCGATATAAAATCTAAAGCAAACTACAGTCACCTAATTCCAAGAGAGTAGCCAAGAGAGGTTACATAATTTCTACCAGTAGCTGGGCCCCATTAAAAAGTGCAGTAGATAGCCATCTGCCTAAATTGAAAAAGACTAAATGTGGCTCAACAAAGATGGCTAAGACGAATTTTAGGAATCAGTTATAGAGATTAGGTCTCAATCAAGGAAATGCTATGCCGAACTGCGAGTCGACTCCTTGTTAAAGTTGTGACAGAGCGTCGCATGAGGTTTACGCATAATAAGATTTGCAATGACATGGAGGCCATTATGAGGAAATCGCAAACAGGAACATCCTAGTACAACATCATGCCAACTTTCATAGAAGTCCTCAGAGCAGATGGCAAGAGGCTTCAAACATTGCCAGTGACAGATTTTTGTGGAAACAGCTTGCCACCATATGAGCAGAACGGCGCGGGAGGATCTAAGTCAGTAAGAATAGCACGGGTTTTAAAATAAAACTTTTTAATAGCAGGATAATGCACTTTCGATGCCTCAGAATATGCTCTTTTTAAGCTTTCAATACCGGAAAGCGCTCCCCCAGACCCCATTACTGATGCGGGCGGGAAGTCTACAAATTTTCCTCTAGCTCCAAGAAAAACTTAACGTCTTCTGAAAGAATGAAGAGTCAGAATGTAATAAAGATTAATTGTATATACACACACACAAATATATATATATATATATATATATATATATATATATATATATATATATATATATAAAGCGCTTGGGGGGGGGGAGAAACTTCCCCCCCCCCCCCGAAAAATTCCTGGCTACGCCCATGTACAAAGCCTATACTATCTCAGAGGCGTAGTGAGCAAAGCGAGCTCCCTGGGCAAGGTACTTTATTGCCCCCTCTCATTTTCCATGAACATCACATCAAAATATAGGCTGTCCACTGGCGATTTATAAATATAATTTTGATGTATATTTCGACCTACTCATTTTTAAATGAAAGCAGGATTGAACTGTTAAATATTGTTAAAAAAAAGAAATCCTTCAACTTTTCCGATGCACACATCGATCTAGATTAGAGACGTCATAATGAATGGACAGCAACCAATGTCAATAAATGTAATGTAACTCTTTGTGAAGCCTTGACCTTTTGATAGTTCTTTGCATGCGAATCCCTCTTGTCATTAAAGTCAACGTTATTTAATTAAAAATAGATTTATTTTAAAATTGTATTGAACCTTTGGTTGTATTGCTCATTTCGCATGAAGACAATAAAAGCAATTATTATTAATAGGGGCCCATCCTTATTTTAAAACAGATGGGAGAAGTTCATTTTTATCCTTTTAAATTTTTGAAAATGACAAAAGACCTTCAATAGCCTAATATAAGTAACCATGCAGGTAATTATGCTTTCTACCAGTAGTACAAGTACTTTATATTGTGTAATCCATGTTGGGGTTCATACCCCCCCCCCCTCAAATGAAATCCCCTTCGCATTCTTTTTTTTTTTTTTTGGCTTTAATTTTCTTCATTGTAAGTGAAATTTTAATGTTCATCCATCACTTTCCCCAGCGCTACCTGTAAGCCTCGTAGAGGGGGAATTTTAAAATCATCCTCGCCCCTGATGATTTTAAAATTCCCCCTCCATGGGGCTTACAGGTTAAAATCCCCCTCTTCAATAAAACAAAAAAATAAAGCAAAAGATATTCATCAAATTCCATAAGCGTAGTAGAGGGTGGTTGGTTGATTTTAGAAACCCACTCCAGAGTTGTTCAATACATCACTACACTACATCTGCATTGAAATCCAACGATGGATTCGATCTATACTGGAGGTTATCGGCAAAAATTGAAAGCCATGAGACCAACAGAGCTCACATTCACTCATCGCTTGCTTGGAAGGAAGTTCGTCTGCGAGCAGGGAACAGTAATTTCAGCAAGACTCAATGTGTAATTAAACATGTGGAAAAAATGTGGAGCCACTTTCTGAAGAGAATCTTAGACATCATTCGTTTTGTCTCATAACAAACTCTGGCACTCCGTGGACATCGCGAACAGGTGAAGAAGAATAGGCAGGACAAAACCAAAGAAATATCTTGGAGTGAACTGACTATCCAAGCACGAACTCCTCCTGAGAGAACATGTACTTTGAACCAAGCTTAGTTCCAGACTGAATACATACATTCCACTACAAATAGAAAAGAAGTTATTGTAATATTGAGTGATCACGAAAATAAATCCTACAGCAAGTAAAACGAGTCAAATGTTCTCAATCATTTTCGACAAGTCAAATCTGAATCAATAATTTTACGTTATGTTTTTATGGATCATTTCGGGGTACAAGTTGGTAAGTCTTTCATTTGCCACCAAGGACAAGCCGCTGGAATCGATGCAATGATTTTAGAGAAACTACGTTCGGACGTCTTAGACGTAATGAACTGCACAAGGCTAGCATAATGCTACGGTCATGAGAGGCCAGGAGGCACAGTGGCTGAGAGGTAAAGCGCTTGGCTTCCGAACCAGGATCCCGGGTTCGAATCCTGGAGAAGACTGGGATTTTTAATTTCGGGATCTTTGGGCGCCTCTGAGTCCACCCAGCTCTAATGGGTACCTGACATTAGTTAGAGAAAGTAAAGGCTGTGTCGTTGTGTTGACCACATGACACCCTCGTAAACCGTTGGCCACAGAAACAGATGACCTTTACATCATCTGCCCTATGCCCTATAGATCACAAGGTCTGAAAGGGGAATTTTACATGAAAGGCCGACACTACTGTGCCCAAAAGCGTATTCTAGAAGTGAATACTAAAGCACAATGCCTGAAATTGGCAGGAATTCGGGCTGCTGAAGTCTAAGCTAGTCAGTAATATTTTTCGGTAAACTGGACATTTTATATAGGTCCTACCTTTTCCTCAATTTGAACACGTCGCACAAAGTCTCCATCAAATTGAAACCCGCTTGATTTCCAGCAGAGATGTTGTGAAGATGAAAAGGGAAACATTTGTTAACACAATTATAGAGAAACTTTGGATGCCTAACTGGTAAAAATGAAAATTCTAGAACTGATAAAGACAGATTGATATCTTATCTATCTTATATAATACAGACGTTACTTCAAAAAAGAAGATAATTACGTCCTACGCGTCATGCATTTAGTCATGCATATTAACCAATGACTTAAATTCTGCCAAGTCACTGGTTTTCCTGGCTAGCTCAGGCAACCCATTCCATGCTCTAATAGCACTAGGGAAGAAGGAGTATTTGTACAAATTTGTCCTAGCATATGGGACGAGGAATGTGCCTTTTTCATTGTGTCTTTCAGAGTATTTTATTAAATATGATAGTTGCAATGTAGTCTTTCAATTTTCTCAACTATGGGGTTTTAGTCTTTTGAATCAACTGAAATAAATGACGCACAAGTCCACCTTCAAAAGCAAGTTCTGACATTTTGAGTCTGCGGAGAAGCCATTCTCAACTACTAGTCGGGAGGACATCGCTGAAACCCAGCCTGAAGACAGTATTACTTTTAGCAGATGCTCAGATTTGGGGATTAGTACAGAACCTCAAAGGCGCATTAACCACAAGAAAATGTTGCCAGGTGAAAAAGATTCTATATTAACACACAGGAAAGAGCTACGAAGGGAAATTTCTTCTTTGGACCAGATTGTTTAAGAAATAATCACCCGATTCAAACAATATCATTATGTGGCAGATACATATAAATTTTAGTCGCCTTTGAGATCATATAATTCTCCTAGTGACATTGAAAAAACTAATTTCGTCTGAAAGCTTCAACAGTTTGTCATAGTTTCTTCAGAAGCCTCCGAATTCCGAAACAATCTGTCGAGACCCTTTGAGTTGTATAAAAAATATATAGGCTAAAAAAAATAATAAAAAAATACAGTTCCGGATATCGCCATCTTGTTCCGTATATTTCTGATACTTGTAGTAACTGTGCCAGCAAAGTTGTCCAAACTTATGTTCATCCCAGATAGACTTGTGGTAACTGTGCCAGCAAAGTTGTCCAAACTTATGTTCATCCCAGATAGACTTGTGGTAACTGTGCCAGCAAAGTTGTCCAAACTTATGTTCATCCCAGATAGACTTGTAATCAAAGATGAGAAATTAACGACTCATTGATATTGCAGTTTTTCCATTCGACAAGAGCTAGTGGGAAAAATGATTTCAATAAAATGATTTCAATGATTTCAATAAAATTATTGAAAGTTTGCCAGCAAGAAAACACGTAAGATTCTTTTTTAGAATCTTTTTGGCATTTTTATTGTTGTGTGAATTAGCAATACTTAAACAATGAATGCCGATTATTTGTTGCAAAACTAGCCCTCCGAAGTTTTAAGTCGTTTTTTTTTCCTTAAGACATCATGAGAAGCGCCGCACCGGAAATCAAATGCCTTAACTACGTCACTGCTATACGAGAAAAGCTCATTCTGTCTTACACGTATCCTTAAGCTAATCTAATGGTATTCACGGTCGTTGACTTGAAGCACCAAACTGCTGGTAGACAACTAAACCATTGCAGGCGTGTTATATCTTAACTTATAAAACTTGAACTAACTTCCTTGTGAATAAAACTAAAAGGAACTTTTATTACAACTAGTCGACCCACGGCGTAGCATGCGCCGCTATTTTGCAGGGCCGGCCCTAGATCTAAAAATTAAATTTTATGTTACATAGGTTAGGATTGAAAAATAAAGACTTTAGTTCTTTTAACTACTTTACAAAAGAACGCCTTGATCCAACTTTCTAAAACAATTTCACGACATTTTTTGTAGTGTTAAAAAGTCTCCATGTCCAGTCTAGATATCTATACTATAACGTAGAATGTGAGGTGTATGTATGTGACTTATAGACATCAAAACCGCTTGACCAATAAAATTTGGCAGGAATGTTTCTTGGGTACCAACTTAGACCGTAGTATATGTATTGTTATAAACCTGGTGGTGGCACAGATGGGGGTAGTGGTGTGTGTGTATAGTCAGCCGACGCAAATCGCCCAGGCCAGCGCTAGACGAGCGGTCAACCGTGACGAGTTACGACTATCGGCCGAGACGAATGTAAACATGATGGTTCGGGAAGGATCGACGTCGTGAACAGAGCTCAGGAGTGTCACGAGGGATGTAGTCATCTGACCACCCAGAATGGTCGAGAGACGTTCTGTCCGGTTCTAGAAGGCCAGCAGGGACCCTATATAAAGAACGAAGGTATCAGAGACCAGTGAGTCACAACTTCCCGATCTACAGTTCGTTACAACGGCTCAGTACAAGTCCGAGACGAGACAGAGAGACCAGTGCAAGAGTTGATACGGCGGAGATAAATTTGTACAGTCTTGTGTTACGTGCTGCCAATTGTACAGTATTGGCTGTTATTTATTGACATTAAACTATTACGTTACTTTGGAGCCCTGAGTTGTCGAGTTCTTTGAGTTGGTGGTGTAAGGTGCAGTTTGCAGAGAGCCTGGATAGTGAGATTCGTAACAGTATTGTAGCCCTAAAACAAACTTAAGACCCTAAAAAAAAATAAAGTCCGACTCTATTACAGCTATAGTATTTTATGGATCTAGGCCATGGTTAACAATGTTGACATGAGAAAAGATCGAAAGGATTTAGACCTAGATCTAATTTTAAGAGATACACTTTGCGCATATAGTTTTTTACTTTGACACGTGAAAATACAAAAGAAGATCCATTGATTTCATTATATAATAAAATTAACCTTTACTTTTGTGTTTCATTCTTTCATTAGACAATACCGTAATGAATCGCGTACTAAAAATTAATTCGTTTAATTGTTTACTTTATAGTCCCATCCCTAGATCTAAAACTCTAATTCAACTCTAAGATGATACAACTTCTCTTCGCACAGATAGTTTTATACTTCAACACATGAACATACTAATTAAAGTCCATTCATTTCATATTTTGATCAAATAAACATTCAAATTTGGTTTTCTAAAGCATTTTTAAGAGACTACATTCATTTAACTTTACGAAAGCTACGAAGCCGAGTTGAGATAGGCCTAGATCTATATTCATTCATTAATCGCGTACTAAAAATTATTTCGTTTAATTGTTCCCTTTATAATCCCATTCATTTAACAAAGCTATCGCTCTTTTCGTTTTTAATAGATATGAATGTATCGGCTCCGGGTAAACCATTTTCGCAAAACTAATTTTATTTTCGTAGCGAAAGAGAAAAAACTTGAAAGGATCATTAGCTAAGTTTAACCATGATCTAGATATAAAAATTAAATTATATGTTACATAGGTTAGGGTTGAAAAAAATAACCTTTACTTTTTTTTAACTACTTTGCAAAACAACGCCTTGATCCAACTTTCTAAAAAAATTTCAAATTTTTTGTAGTGTTAAAAAGTCTCCATGTCCAGTCTAGATATAGTATATATATAAGTATATGGGACAAACATTGTCATTTTGGGTTGTCATTCAAAATGGAAAACGCCAATCCTACGCGCGATAAAAAAAAAAAACGGCATTAGGCAATATCCGTAATTGTGGAATCTGGTGAAATGAGCTTCTCTCGCCTCAACTAATGAAGAAATTCTTGAGGTCAACAATTCTCGTAGATAGATTGAAACATTTGGTAATTCTTGCTATTGAACGTGATCTATGTAGGAAATAGAATTTTTATGATATACTGTATGACTTTGCTACACGCAAGGCTCGTAGAGTAATTCTGTAAGTAGTAATAAAATAAAATAGTAATAAAATTCCGCTTTATGAAAGTGTCGTTTGCTCCTTTATCTCAAAAAGTTCTTTATTTTAATTTTAAAAATCCTTTTTTTACATGAGACGCCATAGATAAGCAGATGGTAAGAAACAGTTGAAGGCTTTGTTAAATGATTTAGAGATATTTTTTAAGGTCTTAGTGGCACTGTCAACTTTTATTTTCTTCAAGAATAAAGTGTTTTGCCTTTATATCCTTTCTCAGTCATGGTATTTCTGTTTGAATGTCGCCTTTAAAAAAAATTATCATATACACCAATATTTTGTACTGACATCTACAATACTTCGTTGGTTGTTGAACTAAAGAATTTTTCCTTAGGATTGCTTCATATTTATCTGCTACATCAATGATTGCTCCAATTGGAGTTGAAGTTCAGGGTTAAAAAACAATCAATGCACATACGAATGAACCTATTTTTCTCTTCTTAAATAGTGAGTCAGGCATCGTGTGATCTGTCACCTGACATTTTCTTCCTGTTTTTAATATTTGTTTTCTTCTGAATCACAGTGCTTTTTTTTTTTTTAGAAGAGCCTTTTTTTATAACATGTTATGCTTTAGTTAAAGAAAAGGTCACCACATTGTCAATGGTTTAAAGATGGGCCTGCTCTTGTTTATGTTTGGCCTTCTTATACATCTTCCCCCCCCCCCCCCAAAAAAAAAAAGATAGGTAAAATAAAAGATCTTAAGCTGCGCCTCTAGAGGCAATAATTTCAGAACGAAAAAAAAGTATTTCAATCGTATCATAAAATGCTAGGCAAAAAACTAATTTCTGAATAAGAATGTTGACCACATAGATTGTGTGAATACACTCTATTGAATAGCTTTTCTATTGGTTCTTAACCCTTAAAGTGCTGAACTGTTTTACATTGAGTGCATACACAATTCTGATGTTTAGAGTCTAAACTACCACAAGCACTTTAAGGGTTAATAAATTTCCTGTACTCCTCCATGGTTCCTGAGATGAACTCCTATTGAAAAATCAGAGCAGGAAGGACTAGTCCTCCCGTAGTGCTCTGGCAAGAAACTTAGCCGTCCGGCGTAGTACCTCATAGCTACCATACAAGTCGAGTGACTGCACAGGCAAGTCCCCCCTTAGCTCGCGGAGCTGGGGACACTCGTACAAGACATGCGACACTGTTTCGACGCTCTCTCCACAGTGACGGCATCGGGAGTCAAAGTTAGTGCGGAACCGGGCAAAGTATGCCCCCATTAGGACAATGTTCCGTCCTGCACTGCGCAACTATTGACTGCTCTGACCTCCTCAGTCGCCACCATGGATCGTCGCGATCTGGGTGACGCATGCGCTGCCAGACACCACGTGCTCTGTCGGATTCCTCCCAGGACTTTAACCACTTCTCATGAATGAGTGCTCGGATTTGTGCCGTTGCTTGTAAGTACGTGCTTGGTGCTTCGAGGTGTGTGGCTGCCATTGCACCCTCCCTTGCGAGGGCGTCTGCCGTTTCATTGCCCCTCAAGCCGCAATGTGAAGGCGCCCACTGCATAAAAACGACAGCTCCAATAGCTCGGCGGATGTTATCTGCGGCGCCGATTGCCTCTTCTATTACGGCGACCCTCCCCCGCCGCCACCCATAACTAGGAGACTGGAGCGAGAGTCAGTGACCAACACTACCGTAGTGGCGCTAGTCTCGCGTTGGAGCATTCGGACCCTAATGGCCTCGAACGCCCTAGTTATCCCTGTGAGTTCGGCATCCATGGAGCATGCAGCGTAGCCGCATGGACCAGAGAGCCTATCTGGTTCAGTCCGGTCGGGGTAGACATTAAGGGCCCCATACCCCGATCTGTCAGGGTCCCTCATTACCGACCCATCGGTATAACAGAATATGGCATCTGAAGGGTAGGATTTTATGGTTATGGATGCCAAATTTTGAAGAATGGCAGGTGTTAATCGCCTCTTGGTGGCTCCCTCTTGCCCTAACAGGGACAGGTTTATTTGTGGGGCCGGCGATCTCCTCCACGGAGGGCACGTACTAATTCTCCTAATAGGGATTCTATCAGTGGAGAGTCCAGCTGAGTTAAACAAATTGGCCGCAATATGGAGGAACGATCGCATTTTAATGCGGTTCCTCTATCTCCACTGTCGCACTAAGATTGAGGTGGGTAGCCTAGAGTCGCCCCTTTTGTAGCGCTCGTAGGCCGTAAGTACTGCCCTCTCCCTCCTAAGATGTAAGGGTGCCACGTTAGTAAAGATTTCAGCAGCGTTTGTTGGGCTTGTCCTAAAGGTGCCACAAATGAACCGTAGAGCCTGTGCTTGTACCCGGTCGAGTGATTCGAGGGCAGTTTTACTAGCGTATACTTGAACTGTATAGCTGTATTCAATTTGTGATCTGACTGCCCCTAAGTACAATGTGCGTAGCATGTCAGCTTTGGCACCCCACTTTGTGCTGGCCAGCTTTCTTAGTAACGCTAACTTCTCCGAGGCTTTTCGTTCAACATCCTGGACGTGCTGGAGCATTGACAGTTTTCTATCCAGGGTCACCCCTAGATATTTTGGCGTATATTCACGCTGGAGTCGCAGCCCACCGAGTTGAAGCTCGAATGGAGCCTTAAGGATGTCGATTACTAGGCTGAACAAGGACCAGGTCGTTTTGGCAACGTTTATCTGAATCTGCCATTTGTCGCAATACGAGGAGATGGTATGGAGGTCTGCTTGAAGTGCCGCCTGAATTTGGTCGGCTTTCTTCCCGGTTGACCAGAGGACAATATCGTCAGCATATAGCAGTTTTTTGGACCGTAGTGAGCTGGGCAAATCATTAAGAAAGGCAATGAAAAGTGCGGAGCCCTGATGCAGGCCATTGAGTTGTTGTTTTGGCTTGCTAAGGGAGTGCTGGTATTTTGTACGTGTGCTCCTCCCAGACAGAAAGGATTGTATCCAATTGTATATCTTGCCCCGCTCACCCATAGCTCTTAGCTTAAGAAAGAGGCCTTGCTTCCACACACGGTCGTAAGCCTGTTTTAGGTCTATGAACACCGCGTATGTGCTCTCGGACCTCTGGAACCCGTCGGCCACCTCCTGTGCGAATGTCGTGACCTGGTCGATCGGGCTCAAGCCTGCCCTAAAGCCGGCCTGTTCTGGCGCCAGGATACCGGCACTCTCAAAGCACCAAACTAGCCGCTCGTTAACCATTCGCTCAGCAACTTTGCCAAGGGTTGAGGTTAGTGAAATGGGTCTGTAGGAGTCGCGTCTTTTCCCTTCTTAAGGACTGACACAATGACAGCACTCTTCCAGGCCCCGGGCAGTCTGGACTCTGCCCAGGTTCGATTCATAAACTCCAGGAGTTTATCTCTCGCAATGCCCCCAAAGTGTTTTACCATCTCAGGGGTAACCTTGTCTGGCCCCGGAGCTTTTCGGTTTTTGCACTTAGCTATCGCTCTGTCCAGCTCAGCACGACAGAAGGGCGCGTTGCACGTTGCTTGGCTTTCCGGCTCATCTGGCTCCCTCTCGAGCCTCTTAGTTCTTTGTTGAGGGTTTGGACATTGCAGACTTCTTTTCGGGCTTGCTGATTTTAGCAAAATGTCGATTCAACAAGCCGGCCATTTTGGTTAAAGCCGAGACCGGCCCTCTGGGTGACAATAGAGGGGCAGCCGTTCGCGCTGTGTCTTTGGCCTCTAGGTTTCGCAGAAGACGCCAGGCTTTCGAGGTATCCCGAAGATCCATCCCGGCGCAGGCAGCGTTCCAATGGTCCGACTCGTGGCTCTACAGAGCCGATTGTACTCCCGCCGGATTTCAGGGGTACCCTTCCGTTCAGCAAGCCTCCGGGCTCGCTTACGTCTCAGGACCAGCTTATTCAATTCCTGAGACCACACGCGTTTCTGCCTTACGCCAGGATAAGTCCGCGGGACAAACCTCTTAGCCGCACCCAACATAGCTGCTGTTATTTCGCCGTATATGATTTCAACGTCCCTATCCTCCACTGCAATATTCATAAGGGCAGTGTTGACTGCTGCCTCGTAGGCTGGCCAGTTCGCCTTGGTGTAACTCCATCTACGCGGGGCTTTTGGGGTTACACCACTGGCCTCTGAGAGGGCAATTGTGACTAGTATGTGTCTATGGTCACTTCCAATGTCATCTAGGACTTGAAACTGAGTATGTGATTCTAAATTAGCTGTGATTAGAGTAAGGTCTGGTCTAGATTGGCTGCCATTTCCGGTGTGGTATAGAGTTGGGGGAGTATGTTTATTTTGCAGACAGAACAAATTAGAATTATTTAGAAGTTCATGAATTTTGTGTCCCGACGAGTCGGTTGAATCATAGCCCCACTGCTGAGACTTGGCGTTAAAGTCTCCTGCGATGACGTTGTGAGTTTTGATATTAGTACAGTCATATTCGAGACTAATTTCATGCTTGGGGGGGGGGGGTTGTACAGATTGGTTACCGTGAGTTTACGCCCGAGTTTGGCGGCCTTAGTTACTGCTCTAATGCAGCAGCGTGCGTGGCCTATACTTGTGTCGCCACTAAGGGCAAGGCAGAGACCTGCCCAAGCAATCACCGCACAGATTGGCATATAAGTTTCCTGCAAGGCAGGAGTGGGGCGGCGTGCGTTTCTCGACATTCCCAGTGTCAGAGTTGCCATTGGTCGCGGCGGATTCCTCCACTAGCGCGCCAGGGAACGGGCTAGATAGAGCCTAGCTCGTGGACGCCAACCGGTCCGCCCGACGCAGCCCGCTAAGGCCGCGCCAGTCAGTCCAGTCTTTGCCCAAAGAGAGACCCGCGAATCAGCCGAGTCCCAGGAGAACCCGACCAACCCTCGAGTGGGTGTCCAGCGTTATCCGCTTTTCGGAGAACCCGTGAGTCTCTTACTAACCGTTGCCCCGGGGCCCCACAGGGGGGGGGGGCTAGACATAATCCCTTTGAGTTCCTTTTACACTTGCCGGCTGCTCATTCATCAGCGGCAAGCAACCAGTACCCTTGGCCACTCCCAAAGAGCGGAGTGTTCACGCGGCGACCACGATGATGTGGTACTGGAACGCCGCGCCTCCATGGTTCCAGAAAATGAAGCTGCATTTCTCAAACTTTTCTAGACATTTTATTATATTAAGTTGATCTCATCAGCTTTTTTTTTGGTCTCCCTTAAAACCGTATAGCTTCTAAGTCTGATCAGTGTGTGCTATGTTAGCTGTGCTATGTCAGGTGTGTTGTCAGACAAACTACAAATGTGCTTACAGTCATTCTGACTTTAATATCTTTTACGTCGTTTGCTAAAACATTTATAAACTTTTTAACATTACAGATGTTAATAGAGTGTTCAATAGAGTGTATTCAAACAATCTATGTGGTCAACATTCTTATTCAGAAAGCTATGGGCTTTATCTACATAACGTTTCCATCATTTCATGGAAATTCTTTATTCCATAAAGACTAGTTGTTAATATTTTCACAAAATGTCTAATATTCTGCTTTAATAGATACAGCTTGTGCAATATATCCTTCCATTGTTTTTCTTCTTTACATCAATCATAGCAACGACTTTCATGTCAATTGAATTTGTAGCCGGATGTCTTTGTTTTCCAATTTTCCAATCCAGATGAATTCTTCATATGTGTTTTAATATTCCAATGTCGAACTTCATTTCAACAACACATTAAATTAAGTGACAAATTTCTTTTTCATTTCTACACAATCAGTTGAAAATAGTCGACAACAAAAGAATACAGTTTTTTTTTCTATTAAGTGATTAAATCACCTTCAGAAATCTCAATGGTCACTTATTTACTTTCCAATTCTACAAAATGTACGTTAATTACAGGTGAGATTTCAATAATATTTTTATGCCTGAGGAATGTTGGAGTTCGCTGACTGTACTTTGCTTTAGATTTTATATTGAAAAGGGAAATTTTATCATCGAACTCCAAGCGTGTAGCCAAACGGTTACTAATTTCTACCAGTCGCTGGGCTTCATTAATAAAGTGCACTGAATAGCATGGAAAAGGCTAAATGTGGCTCAACAAAAATGGCTGAGACGGACTTTGGGAGTCAGTTACACAGATCGGGTCTCAAACAAGGAAATCCTATGCCGAACTGGGAATCGAACACTTAGTGAGATTGTGACAGAGCGTCGCATGAGGTTTGCGGGACATGTTCTACGAAAAAATGAACTACGTATACCAAGAGTTGCGATGACATGGAGGCCAATACAAGGAAAGTGCAAACAGGAACGTCCTCGTATCACTTGGCGCCACACCTTCAAGGATATCAGAACAGTGGACACCATGTGGGAGGAGGCTTCAGACATTGCCAACAACAGATCTTTATGGAGACAGCATGCTGCCCAATGCGCCGAACGGCGTGGGAGGACCTAAGTCTAAGTAAGTATCATCGAAACCATTTGTTGGGGGATTTTAAACTAAAAAATCTGTGTTTTTTTTTTAACAAACTCAAACCCCCCTTAGCTACGCTCAGAATTTGGTGACTGTTTACTTTAGAATAATATTGAAGAGGGGGTTTTCAACCTCAAAGCTATTTGTATGGGGGGAATTTTAAACTCAAAACCTTCTGGAGGGGTTTTAAACTTAAAGCCCTCTGGAGGAGGGAGGTTTAAACTCAAAACCCCCCTTGGCTTCGCTCATAGAA
This sequence comes from Biomphalaria glabrata, assembly GCF_947242115.1. Classification (NCBI taxonomy): domain Eukaryota; kingdom Metazoa; phylum Mollusca; class Gastropoda; family Planorbidae; genus Biomphalaria; species Biomphalaria glabrata. The sequence goes on from NC_074728.1 coordinate 13,643,989, forward strand.
TTTTGAGCGTGTAATTTGCTTTTTTTTTATATTGAAGCGTGGTTTTAACTTTAAACCCCGCTGGAGAGGGGGTTTAAACACAAACCCCTCTTGGCTACGCTCGTAGATTCTGATGACTGAATTACGCTTTAGTATTATATTGAAGAGGGAGTTTTATCGTAAAAAAAAAATTCATGAGGGGGGGGGTAAAATCAAAATCCCCCTTAGTTATGCTCTAGGAATTTGGAGATTGTCGTTTGTATTATTTTTATTATTTTTTTTTTTTTTGTGCTTGTTTTATAGAAGAGGAAGTCTAACTGCAAAACACCTGGAAAGGGATTTTAAACTCACCCCCACCCCCTCTGGGCTGAGCTGGGGTGAGTTGTGATTTAATATTAATATCTCACCTAAAATAAACAAAATCAAAGAAAAAATCGGACACTAAATCCCCCCCCCCTTTTTTTTTTGCGGGCCCTGCGGGGGGATTTCATATCGGGGGAACCCCCCCCCCCCCCCCGGCTATGCCCATGGAGAGAGAGATAGAGAGAGCATTAGTAAAAATGCTACTATTAAGTATTTTGTACACATAGACTGGCATAGATATTCTAGAATCTAGATCTATATGATTGTACGCATAGGTGTGGATAGACAAATGTTAACTTATTCTTTTATGTCCTAAAAAAATTGGTACCACGATCAAATCTAAATCTAGATCTCTAGAGATGCTAGAGTCTAGATTTAATCCAGATTTAAGATTAAATTGTAGATTCTAATCTCGAGATTTATAGATCTAAAGCTAAGGAGAACTTTTAAACTTTTGAAAAATTATTATTTCTGTTGTTTTTCCCTATTCTAGATAGATCTAGAGTATTTATCTATCTAATTATTTTTTATAAGTCAGAGTCAGAGTAGTCAGACTCTTACTTAAATTTTAATACTCAGCGGGGACATTGCCGCATTGTGACTGTCAGTCAAGTCAGTGTCACATCATTGTGGACACTGAGTGATACTTCAGACTCAGTCAGTGATAGAGATATTTTTTTAGATGATAATTTGATAATCATCTTTAGAGATCTAGATAGATCTATGTAAATCATTTGTGATGCAACTAGATCTATAATATTTATTAATATTAATAATTTTAATTACTATAGTATACTATTTAATTTAGTTACTACTAGCTTAACTAGATCTATGTCTAATACTACTATACTATAGAATATATAGAAAATTAGATCTAGATCTACTATCTAGATAGATGTAGATCTAGTCAATCTAGTATATTAGACTTTATGGACTTTATCAGACTATATGTCACTAGATCTATATAATAGTAATTAGTATATATATATTAGATTTTAGATCTATAGTATAGTTCTATACTATACTATAGGCCTATATTCTATATTATTAGTATATATCTATAGATCTATATATTAATTATATAATTATTATAATACTATCAAGCTAGAATCAGCTAAATTTAGAATCTAGATCAAGTTATTTTTTATAATTTTTAGGCAGCATCTCAATACTTTTAAGTGACTGATAGATCTAGTTCTAGTTACTGTACTGTTACTACTGTAAACTGTACAAATGATCAAGTGCTTCACTGTAGATAACATACTGATATAATGATATATAAACTCTGTACCGCTGTACCAAGCTCTACTGGCTTCTCCGCCTTGTCCTTGTACTGGATTCAACTGTTCTAGACAGACCTCAGACTGGACTTACTGTACCAGACTGGATCTTGAATCATGGGTTCCTTGATCATGAATCCTGAAGTGGCTAAGTGACTTGAATCTGACATGTTGCTCTTTATAATTATAGTATGTTGTGTCCCCAAACGTCTTCTTGAAAACGATAGAACCTCATTTGTTTCATTCTGGATGATCACATGACCATATATCCGACATGGAGGGCATGAGTAGTGTTCACAACACAGATCTTTCTTGAAGCTTTGCCATGTCACTACTGGTCACAGTTGACCGTTTGCCTAGCTCTGGGCTGTGTTATATATAGAGAGAGGAGATAGATTGATCAAGAGTCTAGAAATTCATGATCAGATCTAGATTAAGTTGTAAGCTTTCTTATTTTTACATCAGTTTTCATTTCACTTTTGTTACTGTTTTATTTTTGTTTTGTTTTTGTGCAGAATCAGCTGAAACACAAGATTGACTATGCTGCATTTAAGCAGATTAACGAAGATAACTTTTGCTCTAGCTATGCCCACAAGTATTATGCTGTTGTATTGGCTTTATAAGCGAAGATATTCAGGTATTAGGTTTATTAATAAATAAACAGATGAACTGGCATATAGATCTAGACTAATATTAATTTAAAAAAAAAACTAATTTGGAGAAATTATTTGTCATTATTTTTACCTTGTGTTATCATTTCAGACAGAAATAGTCTTCTTATGATTTTATGTAGTCTAATATAAAAAAACACTAGATTTATTTTTTATGAAAACATGTAATACTCATCTTTTACATATATTGAAATTTATAATTGATACTTTTAATTATTAAAGGATACAAAATTATTATTGTTTTAAATATGTCTTTGATGTTATGTAAAGACTTACTTTTTTTTAAATCTCAGAAATGAACATTTTCATTTTAATATAAATATTTTTCATTCTATGTCCTTTGGTTTCTTTGTCTTTAGATGAGGAGTCCTATGAAGATAAAAAAATAGTTACATCACGTACTGTTGTCATAGATGTGTCTGTACCACCTAAAGCTGTTGGTGCTATCATTGGTCGGCAAGGTGCTACCATCAAACAAGTAATGAAACTACTAAATGTATATATGTATTTAATTTAGAGTAGACAAAGAATAATTGTAACAACTCCAGAATTTAACTTTTAGCATGTATTCCAATGATTGTAAAGTATTTATTATATTAATCATTCTTATATTTCTCTGTTCTGCAAGCTTCCTAAAGGTCCAATTCAATGTTGTGAAAATTGATAATGGCACAATAATTTTAGATTTTAACATTTTTAGGATTTAAAAAAAAAATGAAACTGACTGAAAACAACTCTTTCGATACTAAATATTATTTAAAATAAAATGAACAAATAAACAAAATTATTCTATTCTGAATTTCTTTCTGCTGATAGAAAAATTATAATTAAAACATTTATTTTCTTATTAAATCTTTATTTTAGCAATAAAATTTTAATTCTTAACTCTCGTAGCTTAACAAGTTCTTCAGAACTTTAATAACTATGAATACCAGGATACCAAACTTTGAATAATTCATTAAGGTTAATGCATTTATTTGAAGATTCAGAAAGAGACGGGGGCCAGGTTACATTTTAAAGAGAAGACTCAGAATGGTGATAACTCTAGCAACAACCTATCACCCCGTACTTTGTCTATACAAGGCAGCCCTGAATGTGCACAACAAGCGGAGCTAATGGTTTACCAGGTAAGTAGACATTTTAAAACTTTTATTTTTCAATGCATTTATGTTCTGTATGCAATGCAGTATTAAGAGTGCCTAGAGATCTATGGTAATAACTAATTCCAGTCCTTGTACAGACACAAAGGTTATCTGCATATTGTGTTTTCTTAGATCATCACCAGTATCCCAGAAGTTCTTACAGAGCAAATACAAGTGCCCAGCTATTCTATTGGAGCTATAATAGGTAGAATACATGGACTATTAGAAGCAAATTATCTTTTTCTAATTGCTTTGGTGTGATATTAATCAATATTTTTAAAGGGTAATATAAAATATTTTGTTTTGTTAATATAACTAAATCAATGTAAAATTGAAAAATGTTAATAAGCTAACAATTATTTTTATCACTAATATTAAACTTGAATTGCTTATAATCCTTCTTTTTTTTATGTAAACTAGTAGCAAGCACTTGATTAAATGAGAGATGATAGTTTACTCTTTCTGATCTATTAGAAAACATTTTTGTGACGATGGTAATGGAAAATGACTTCCAATTTGAAGGTCTATATTCTTATTCCTTTTACTTGGTGGTTTTAATAGAAAGATGCCTCATGGCACTGAAATTCATGTGGATTACCTTAGTTTACATCAGGACTGTCCTTAGATGCAGAGACTTCTTATACACCATCTTAAACTCTTTAAGAAATCAAGTTCACCAACTGCACTCCAGTTTGATCTAAAACCTCTGACCTATCCACTTGTTCAGTCTGTAATACCATAGCATCTTATAAACCAAGCAATAAGCTTCATTAGAAACAGATCAGCAGACTTGGAAATCTTATTACAAAGAGAAAAGCCAGACATAATTGCAGGAACAGTAACATAGCATTTAAAATTCAGAAATTTCCAATAGAGATTATGAACTTTTTAGGAAAGATAGGAAAAATAAGCATGGAGTAGTTCTGTTAGCTATTAAAAAAAAACACTAATAGGAGAAGAAATGACACTATTGAATAATAAAAATATTGAATCAACATTTGCAAAATTAACACCATCTGAACATCCCTAATAATTGACCACCAAAGTCTAGTTTAGAGTACATGCGAGAACAATGTAACCAATTATCAATACTTAAAGGAAAACATAAAAATACAGTATTTTGGATCAGGTTTTTTTTTATAAGTACTCTCTCTTCCCTAGGGCCATCAGAGCATGTAGGGTTGCCTGAATCGGCCAGGAAAACCAACGACTTAGTCTCTAATTAACATGCATGATTATATTAACACATGGATATGCGCAGGATATAATCTTCTCTTTTGAAGAAACTTCTTTAATTTATAAGATAAGCAATATTGTTGCTTTTAAAAGCTAATTTATAAATTATTTACTGGAAATGATCAATACACAGAAAGAAATATATTTATTGTAAAGTAATATTTTATGAAATTTACTTCATATATCTTAGGCTTTAGTGAGCAGCACTTGTGACTGTTGTCCAATAATTCTATGCAGACATAAATTATGGAATGTTTAAAATTTGAACTTAAAAATGAGCAGGTGTTTGTTGAATGCACCTTTGATTTCCATTATGTCTATAACTACAATTCAGTGCTTCAAAAGTTGTATTAAAAAGTGCACTAGTTTATAATTGTTGCGACAATAAATCCAATGCTCTGTGTGTATACAGGTAAAGGTGGTACATCTATAAGAGAAATCTCACATATTAGTGGTGCTAAGGTGTTTATAGAAAGAATAGAGGACACTAAAACTACCAGCAACCTGAGGGCTGTAGAACTCACAGGATCCAGGCAACAAATCGATAAAGCTTTGGTAACATTCATTTAAATTGAATAAAGTATTTTGCAAAATCAGATAAATGTTAATGTTACAATGATATCCTTAGTCTTTACCTTCACTTTCTATTTGTTTGTACATCTATTTGTTGTTGTTTATATCCAATGACTCCTATTTTTACCCGATAACTTTATTTTATTAAGTCGGCTTAATTTTGTATTCCTTATGTTCAAGGCTGAATGATTTTTTTGTTTACTTCTAGGAAATCATTGAAGAGAAATTAAATGTATTAGAAGAGAAAAGATCTAAGGACAGAAACAGTAAAAACCATGTTAGCCATCACCACCTGAAGTCCGTACAGGTCAACTCAGGTCAGTTGCTATTTTGATTATGTTTATCAGGATGTAAAAATTATGAGTTAGAAATAATGATGAAGTAAGACTACAGAAATTAAATTTTAAAACTGTTTTGAAATACGTTTAGATGTACATTGTGTGTTTTGTTCAGAGAAAAGGTTGATTATTGCAGATTTTTTTGTTTTTAAGAGTTAATGTATGTACAATGAAGAACTGTTTTGTTTTAAAGAGTGAATATGTGTACAATGAAGAAATGGCTTTATTTCAAAAAGTGAATATGTGTACAATGAAGAACTGGCTTAGGACTGTTGATGTTATTTTTTTTTTAAATGTATATCTTTTTTCTTTTATTATAAATCACATGTTAAATACTGTATTCATGGTATAGATCTTAAATTAGTGATGCTGTATCATATACTTCTTATTGTCAATAGATGATACCCTCTGGGATAAACCACAAGAATCTTTCCCCCAGGACTTAGATCAGGTAAATCAAGCATCCTTTGATGTCATTATTTTAATTTTACCTTACAAATGTATTCTTGTTACATTTCTATTTTTTGTTGTTGAAATAGACTGGACTGGTTAATATTTATGTATCAGCTGTTGAACATCCTGGACACTTCTGGGTTCAAGTTGTTGGGTTTAAAGCTTTACAACTAGAACAGATACATCGAGATATTACTGACTTTGTAACTACTGATGAAGCTAAACTGGTGAGTTCATAACCAATCTATTAAACTAGATAAAATATTACTTCATGAGAAGGAATCTCTAAATAAGCTCCTTCAAGAAATAGATAATATCACTATGTAGAGAGTAACCAAAACACTGGACCACACATGTAGAAAGACTGACTGTCTTAACACTTAAATTTAACTTCTAACTTAAATAGCGACTGGCTCTCAACTTGCCCATAGAGTGACTGTTGAGTATGTGGTTAGTTCAAGGGTAGACGAGTTCACTATAAAACTCATGGTTGTTGTGAGTTTAGCTCACTAATTGTGAATAAAGGGTATTCTACTTTATGGCGCCAACTTAAGATTATTGACATTATTTACATATAATACATTTCCACCCTATTAGCAGCAATGGCTGTCAAGGTTTAGACACATTTTATATAGTTTGTGTACCTCGATGTTAGTGGGTTGTCAATTAACATATTAAATTGATTAACTAAGGGATACTGACCAGTTGTCTATCTAGTGGTGTGAAAGCTATCTCCAGAGGGAGAGTTGAACATACCCCTATGTCCTCCATACCTGACATTGTCTGTCGTATTTGTTAATAAATGCTGAACAACTTAAATTCATCAATTAGTGATAGAGTGTAAAACAAAAGTGAAAAAAAAAGGAACATAAGTGTTTAAAAATGTTGCCAAATGTTCAGTAACAAAGCTATTTACTTAACATGTAAGAATGGTCTCCAGCTCTGGCCTGGCCGGATCTCTGATTTTACTATTCAATTAAATTTGGCTCTGGTCATATATAAAAAAGTACAATCAGGTACATCACTACTTTGTGAGCATAATGTTTTATATTCTTAATATATAAATTACTTGTATGTAAAAAAAATTACAGGAGATACATGGATAATATAGATAAAAACTTCATTTTCAGCTTGTATTTTGGTACAGTTGTAAATGTTATTATCAGGAGGATTAAAATAAGCATTCAGACTATGATACTGGCAGCATGTTGTACTTATGTTGTGGTTTGATACTAACACACTGGCCTACTGTGAGTCCATTTGAATAGAATTCACAGAAGACAGTTCCCAATTAAATGAATAAGTTCACAGTGAAAGTATTGAACAATCGCACAGTGTACAAATAAAGCACAGTGTACAAATGATCTTTCCATTTTGTACTTTTATCCCTTGTGATCTAAATTTAGATCTAGAAAATGTGTACAATCTATAGTCACAAGAAAACCTCAATCTTTGTCTTTATTAATGCCCCTGAGCTACCATTTTGTAGCTAGAACCAGAATATGCTCACTGTCCTACCAGATGCTTGCTAGATTGACTTTCTAGTTGATGATATCATTAACTAACTTCAGTTGTTCTTAGCAACAGGAGAGTTCGCTAGATTGACTTTCTAGTTGATGATATCATTAACTAACTTCAGTTGTTCTTAGCAACAGGAGAGTTCCATTATTATAAGACACCTATTTCTATTTTGTTACAGTAGCCATCTCTAGCTCTAGGCCTTTTTTTTTATGTTTGAATTTAAGTGAAAAGAAAAACAAACATAAGACTAAAATACACTTTTAAAAAAATAATGATAATTTGTAAAGAAAACAACTACTAACCATCTTGTTAGTATTTGATAAAAGCAAGACAGACCTACAATTTATACAGAAGAAAAAGGATTTTCATTTCAAGAAATAGATGAATGTGAAAAAACAATAAAGTAAAGCTGTGTGTATTTTGATTGCAGAATGTCAATGATGATACGTTACATATTTAATGTCTATTTTAGAATTATTGTGTAACACAAATTATACCTGGTGACCTTGTTGCTGCTCAATTTGAAGAGGATGATTTGACCTATTATAGAGCTAAAGTCCTGGGAGAGACAGCAGATGGACAAGTAGACTTATACTTTATTGATTTTGGTGATAATACTTATGCCTTTAAAGAAAACATTTTTAAACTAAGGTAAGACAACTGCTTTTAGACACATTTGAAATCATAGTCATGTTCACAGTCTGAACACTTAAAGATTGTATGTTTGACCACAGGTCAGATTTCATCCAATTTCCTGCTCAAGCCATTGAGTGTAAGCTGGCCACAGTACAACCAGTTGGTAAGTTGACTCATGCTTTGTCACTCGCAACCTAATTACAAGTAATTATAGATTCATTAAGAAAAAATTAAATTTCTGAAAGGGTTTTCTGCTTATGCATTTAATGTTATTAGAAAGGCAAGTTTTGCCATTTTCAACTTATATTTTTTAAAAATTATTGTTTAAATCTCTGATTTCAAAAACTTGTATGATTTAACTCATTTAGAATATCTACATTCTAGAAATATGAAAAAATTGTTTTAAATGTAATATTCATACCCATATATATATAAAATACATGATTAAAAATTTTTTGTGAGCATCACCAGCCAGTCCTATTTCTAATATGAACTATTTAAAGATTAGATTTGATTTATTTTGTTATCCAATTCTATGTTTGTACTTAATGAAGACAATTCTGAGGTTGGTCAGAGATATGGCTTTATACTAGAAAATACATTTAGTTAATTCATTTGCAAATACTGAAACTATTTTTTTATTAATTTTTTTTTTTATATTAATTTAATTGATATAATAAAATGCTCCAATATTAATATAAAGGAACATTTCTTATTCCCTATGCTTGGACCTATTCATACTCTTTCTTAGTGCTATTAATCAGCCAAGAAATCCAAAGATTTGGTAGAGTTAAAGTCTTTAATTCACATGTACTGCTAAATTAATACATGGATATGGGTAGAATGTAATAATCTTATTGTAAAGGAATACGTGTCAGTTATACATGTATGCAATGTCTAACTAAGAATATGAAACAATGCCACACAATCTAATCATTTTTAAATATTGGTAATTATGTTATTTTTACTTGATCAATGTTTAAATATAGATTTATAACTACCAAGCTAATAAAATTTGTTGTCCTTTAAAAAATAAAACTGACTCATACACATTTTTACTCTCAAGTGTAGAATACATATTTATTAAATGACTTTTTTTTCTATTAAACAATGTACATTAGTATTGTTCAATATTGGCATTTCTGTAAATTGATTGTTTCAGGTGGTCAGTGGTCTGAGGAAGCAATTACTTGTTTTGAAAATCTAACTCACTGTGCACAATGGAAAGTTCTGTCAGCTGAGATGGTCAAATATGATGTAGACAGTAAAGGGAGACAAAGGCCTTTACTAAAGCTGATTGACAAGAGTCAGGGTCATGTAAGTGTTTATCTAGTTCAGATTGACCTCAGAATGAAATTGAGAAATATTTATTGTATGAGGTAACTGAATTCAAGCTCGTATCATATTGATGGATTGCACATTTTGTTCACCAAACTTTCCATTGTGTCGTGGTGGTGGTGTTTTTTTTTAATTTTGTGTATGTATTATAACCAAAAACTAACTATATTTAACTAAAACTGTGATAACTAGTATAATTATAGATATAGCTATATTTTGTAAATCTTTTATTGACACCTTTATAGATTTCATAATCATAATACTGGGCCCAATGGATTGGTACCAAACCAGAACTAGGATCAAATAGTATAACAAAAATAGATAGATCTTTTAGATCTACATTTATACTTCATTTAGGCATAGCACTCACTAAAAAGACGTACAATCTATAAACACATACTCATTGATATCACATCCTATAGATTTTCTTTTTTTTTATGCTATTTATTGCTTTTTAACATTATCAGTGCTACATTCTATGATACATAAAGTAATAATCTTAGCACTGTGTACCTTGTGGGTTACCTTAGTTTACATTCAGAACTATTTCATATCTGATCTTTACATGTTAAAATCTATCTCAAATTAATTTTATCAACCATTAGCTTAATCACTCTTGTAAAAAAGAAAAAAACAGCCCCCCCCCCCCCCCAAAAAAAAAACAACTTTTAAAACCCTGGTAATTAACTTCCAAAGTATTAACAAATCAGCAGATTTAGAGATCTTAGAGATCTTATTAGAATTAGAAAAGTCAGACATAATTGTAGGAAACATGGCTAAACCAGACTAGATAAAAACAAAATAATACTAGTGTAAAAGCCCATGTATGTTAGAGATACTTTAATTAGCAAAATTTTATAGATAAAGTATGCCATAAAATTACAAAAAGTTATTTAATCCAATTTACTCTATTGTAGTAATTGAAGTTCTCTGGTCCCTAATTTCACTGTTTGATAGAAATGAAATAACTGCACCTATTAGGAGATAATATTATTAAAATAAAAAAAGACTGACTAGAGATGCTCACATATTTTATGTGATAGTTTTATTATTTTGACCATGCACTGACTCAAGTTTTATTTTGTTATATTTTGACATGCACTGACTCAAGTTTTATTTTGTTATATTTTGACATGCACTGGCTCAAGTTTTATTTTGTTATATTTAGACAAACATTAGTTGGCATTGATTAAAAAACAAAACCGGAACAATCTATACTTAAAACTTTTGAAATGTTTCGGAAGGAACATTTAAAGGTCAAATCAGATTTTCAATAGCTTTGAGAGTTATTGTTTTTGCTATCTAAACATGGGAGACAGACCGCCAGGCAAACAAAACGCACAAAAATAAGCGTCTTTTATCCTGAAAAAATAAATAAAATCTGATTATTTTAAGAATTTTGAGGAAACAGATTAGTGCCATGTTTTGACGCTACTTGTTACGCTAATGCACGAAAGTCGCTGCATAAAAAGTCCATTAAAAAAATACATACAAAGTGCATTCTTAGCATTTATAAACAAACATAAATGTTTTCTTTTTATTTTAACAGCTAGTTGACCAGAAAAAAACACCTTTAACTATTATTTATATTTGTTTACATTTCTTGTACATTTTATAAATATATTTGACTTAGTGATACTGAAAATACATAACAAAGTATCTTTCTTTGTTAACATATTGTAACATTTCCTCCCTTACATTTATGTAATTGTTTTAGAATTGGTGTATTTTTATGAAAAAATGCGCTTGCATAATTAATTTTATAAATTATTTTGTTATATTTAGGCATGTACTGATTTTTTTTTTCCCCTAGGATGTGGATATTGCCAATGAGCTAATCAGACTAGGCTTTGCTGTTAGAGAATTAAACTCTATCAACACATCAACATCTGAAAGTAAATTAATAGATGAACAAGGAATAGTAACTGAAATGAAGCCACATGACAGCAAAATTCTTGCTGTGTCCACTACAGAACAATCTAGCTAATGTATCACTAATTATTAGAGCTTTTTGGATGCAGGCTACCTATTAAAATTCTGAGAATTCTAGTTTTAGTTTATCCGAATATTTGGCAACCTTAAGAAGAGCGGATGTTAACCCTGGTTCTGACAAATGAAAATCTGCAAGAGAATGATAGACTTGTTCAATCACTTGCTCTAGAACTACCAAACTATGACTAATGCAGAAATGTAACAATGTCATGTGTACAGTGTTATGTTCAATAACCTTTGGCTGATGAAAACATCAAACCAATCAATAAGGTAGTAGGTTAAACATTACTTTTTGTTTCACCGTCACCTGTCTCTTATTCTGTTGCATTGTTGGGGCACCACACATTATCTGTTGACCATCTCTCTCCTTTCCTCTGTCTTTTGCCAAGATTTTAGTCTCTCATTAACAGGCCTGTTTAAGTCAACAAAACTACAATTTCTGACTGTAAATAAGTATCTTCACATACACCCTTTAAAGAACACAGAAATGTTTTAAGCATCATCAAGAGGCTTTGGATTTTCATCTTATCAAATTGTAATTTGTAACATATTTGAAAAAATAGATTTGCAAACATACAAATAAAAAAAAATAAAACTTAAGGGAAAAAGTCAAGCAAGTGAACTGAATTAATGTATGTATTGCTAATAATAAGAGACTATTTAGAAAGCATTATGTTTCATTTTTTTGTTTCTCACATGCACTCTAACAGTTGTGCTAACTTTTCTCTGCTGGTGTTTATAGATCATCCTTTTAGTTAGTACTAAAGTCAGTTAGAATGGACCACTGAGGAAAAAAGTGTTATGAATGGTTTGGCTTTTTATTCTCCCAATTAGTGAAAAGAATTAGCCCCTTCATTAACTGTTTATCTTAAGACAAATCTAAGTAGAAAAATTATTTTTGTCATTTAAAAAGGGCATATGTCTAAAGACTTATTGACTGACTTAGACAATATCATCATAGTTGTAATACCTGGGACTTGAAACAAGACACTTTGTTGTAATAGAATCGTCCATTGCTTGTTACTAATGTGATTTATTTTTTCACTGGTATTTACTATTTAAGTTGTTGATTGAACTGTAATGTAAATAGTAACTTTACACTCAAAGAGAAGTGTAAATAAAGTCTGTTGGATTTAGCAAAGTCCTGGATGTTTGTATATCAAACCCAATAAAACGTTTAGGGTTGGGTTTTTTTTTGTTCAATTGTCATTCTATTATTTTAAAATAATTCAGTGTATTCCATTTGTTTTTTATTAAGTTTTATTGAGTAAACTTTCTATGTTTATTTCATTAAATTCAGTAAATGCACAAAAAATTGTAAATTCAAGGTGTAAACAAAATTTGTAATTGAATAAAGAAGAAATAAAAGAATTTGTTTTTAATAGTTTTATAAATGACTAAGACACTATTTCTTATTGCAATTATATTTTGTGCAGAGTAAAACTTTTATCTTGCTTCTGCACAGATTGAAGAGTTTCACAGATGTGAAAATACTGTGATTGTTTAGAGCATAGTGCAAGTGCACTTTTAAAAAGAAAAAGGTTTTATTGAAGTGTGCCAGTTTTTTTTTTTTAAATGGTTGAGCAATTTGTGACAATGCTGTCGTTATAAAGGTTCTCACCCCTTTTTTCTACAGTAGATAGTTGAATGAAGTCATTAAATTAAGTGCTAAGTGACACTAATCCTTTCTAGACATCTTCTGTAAAAGTAAAAAAAGTTCCCCTTTCAGACCTTGTGGTCTCAAGGGTAGAAGATGTAAAGGTCATCTATTTCCGTGCCCTATGGTTAATGACCAACCGCCTTTTACTTTTCCCCAACTAATGTCAGGTACCCATTAGAGCTGGGTTGATTCAGAGGCACCCAAAGATCCCAAAATTAAAAATCCCAGTCTTCACCAGGATCCCCGGTTCGGAAGCCAAGCCTCTAGACATCATTTGTACATCAAAATATTTACCAATTATTGCTTTGTCAACAACCATTGACTCAGGTATCATTTGGACCTTTTTACATTTGTAACTACTCTAACACTAAATAAATGGTTCACAAAAATTTGAGTTGTTTAAATTAATTTTATTTCATAACTTGAGAGATGAATAGGTAATGTCATAAAGTAAGTCTAAACAAAAACTGACAAAACAATAAGGACTACACAATGATGAGCAGTTGAACTGACATTATATAGACTACAATTAACTAGAACTGAACTACACTAAGGGAAGGATGATCAATTAAGTGAAAGTGATAATGTCTTATTGTTTTAACTATGTTAGTGCAGTATGAGATCTTAATTATCTGCAACACCAACTTGCTGTTTCCATTTCTATAATGACTAAACTTGTACAATAATGATATGATATAATTAACAAAGACAAAACATTCAAACTTGTTACTAGGCTTGACTAGTATATACAAAAATGTTTTGTATTTATAGTGCTCTGCCGTTATTCTTTACCTGATTGCACTGCTTTTCTGTCTTACATAGTTACAGTGCCCAATCAGAACAGCAGTAGTATGGGCTAGATCCTTATGTCTCATTAGTAAATAAAAGATTGAACTGATGACAATATCTTGTGGAACACATAACAGAGGTTGGAAGATTACTTAATACAAATAATCATGACACATGAATAGAGAAATAATTACTGCCCATTAAAAATAAAGAATTCTTCTATCACTTTACACATGATGGATTGAAATAAGAGATTCAATTACTACTACATTCAACCTAAAACTTGTGAATGGTTTTTCCATTAGCTTAGCGTCAAGAAAATGGTTCACGTTTGGTTAGGAACTACCTTATGCACTCTTGAAATCTGAGGCCAACCATCAATATCACCATAACTATCTGGTTAACATGAATAAATTAAGTAGACATTAAAAGCTCCACTTCAGGTTGTAAAATGGCTAATCATTACAATCACTTGCTCAGGTCTAATTGACACAATAATTGCACTGTTCTCCTGATCAAGATTTTAAAAAGCTAGTAAAGAAAAAATACAGAAAAAGAAAGGGACAGTCTTAGTTAATTTGTCAACATAAAACACACTTATATTGTCATTTGCAACTATTTAAACATGATAAAAATAAATATTAGAATGAACTTGTTTTCAATAGCTTTTCAGTAGCAGTGCAGATACAGATGTGTATGAACACTACCATAGTTTAGAATAATAGTTCTCAATTCAAATGTGTTTGTCATGCTGATGTTAGCTTCCAATACAGCAATATGAAAGTCTGGTCTAGCACTTCAAATAGTTTGGTGATCAGCTCAAACTTGTAACTTGGTTCATAAAATACAAATATTCATAATTTTCATTCTATTGAAAAAACTGTTCAGTCATGATATTGCAGGGTACCATTAAAAAAAAAAAAGTTCCATTCATACAAATAAATCTTCAGCTATTTTAGTTAAAATTTAAAAAGAAGCAATTAACTGGATTAGTATTAAATACATCTATTGTATGCGTTGAACTGCTTTTACTTTTACTGAAATGACTTGGCTATTGATGAACTATTGCTCAATACTGTTGGATCACTAAGATACTCACAAAATCTTGAATAAATGCAACACACAAAAGCTTTGTGTTTACAAATCTACATTAGTTCATTATCTTAATTGTTTTAAAACTGAATGAACAAAAGTATTGACTCAGATAAAACTATTTCTTTCTTAGTGACAAATAATAATATTAATATAAGTGATATCAACCCTAAAGATCTCTATCTAAAACTACATTTGTACACCCGTAATGTTTTGGGTGTGTATACGAAAAATTGCCAATAAAATAGCAAACAACCAGATGATGTGTCAGGATGATAGACCTAATAGCAAATGTGTAGAATTGGCCTAATGGAGTACAAGTAACAATTATGTGATTGCAGCAAGAAGACTCTAACTTCACACACATACTTGAAGCTAGTACAAAAATGTAGGTTTTCAAATGATTGGTGGAGTGAAAAAAAAGAGGATGAAAATCAGCTATAATTTGCCCAATAAGTGTTTTATATTCCCAGTAGAAAAATGTTTGCTTCATTTCTAATAATAAAACTTGAAAAGATGAATAATATACAAACATTTTGTTTTATAAACCGGTTACATAGAGCTATCACAGTGGACACAAAGTCTGGTTTCAAGAAAGTCCAATACAAAAAATACACAAACAACAAATGTTTACCCGACAAGTTTTTTCTTTAGCGAAAAAAAAAACTTTTTGTTCACTGGTATAATTCTTTTCAACAAATGATATCAACGCTTTGAATGTACACTACACTTACATGCTGATGAGGTTAGACATATACAAATTAACACTGAACTCAGACACTGGCTACTCAATAAAATTATAGCAAATCTGCAGGGGCATTAAAAACAAATATGAATATGAAAATTCAAACAAGCTACTGCTTCAAAAATGTAATAACAAAGAATTTAGGTATCGTTAACTCAAAAGTTTGGAGGCGCATTTTCAAGATAAAGATTGATATTACATTAAAAAGAAATATTTTGTATCAGCTGTGATGACAAGAGCCACAATGCCACAGTGTTGAACATGTACTATATGGTTTAATAAAAGGATTTTGCCATCACACAAATATTATAACTAAAGAATGACTATTATGTGTATTCAAATGAGAGCAACATATATAAGTCCTGTACAGAAATAACTAATCTATTAAAATGTATATATTTACTATATTACCAGTCTCATGTGTAAAGACCTATTATAATAACAATATCCAATATTAAATTGGAAGTACAAATTAACTTCACACACATAATTCAATGACCTAAATTCACAACTCCTATGGTTATTATCTCCAAGAGCTTTAAAAATGCCACTACTGGTACAAGAAAATGTGTTGTACAAATACTCAACAAATCATGCACTGCAAACTGAGGTATTTTAACAAGGAACACAATTTTCCTATTTCTGAAAATGAAATTCTTTTGATTACTTTGCTAATGATCTGTTTTAAATGCTCAAGAGATTGTTCCTTGCCTTGTCTACAGACTCTCACTGAAATTGGTTAGTAAAACTGGTCTCCATCTAGTTAGCTATTAAAGGCATTTATCGTAAGCAAAAATTAAGTGCAGAGTTAACCAGGTAATAGGCCATACATTTACAAGATGCATATTTGCTCATTTACAAGGTGTTTTGTTTTCTATACAGCCATGAAATGTTTTACAATTGATGTAATATTGATATACCTCCATAATACTTTTATATCCCTAAAATAAAAAATGAACTCAAACTTGTTTAAAATGAAGCTACAATTGACTAAAACTTGTTAAAAATTCTATCGCTCTTGAAATGAATACATTTCTACAAAATAAGAATACAATTCTTGTACCAATATTAACATGAAAATCCAGTCTTTATGGTGCAATCCAATAGTTTGAAACATAATAATTTCAGCAATATATGTTCAGAGCAATGAAATAAAGTAAACACATTTTTTCAAAAACCTGTTTAAAATCATTAACTTAAACTGTAATGAATAAAAATACATGCTTGCACAGCTGTAACAATGAACCAAAACATTTATTCCTTTTAAAAAAAAACATTAAAAAAAAAACACAATCTACAAGGAAATTGAAATGTTTTGCCTTTATACATTCTAGAAGAATAACATGCTGGCCGATTTGTGAGTCTGTCTCTGCGCAGCATAATCCCTGCATATCAATACTGACATATGGAGTCAACAAAGAGAAGTCTTTATGACATTGATGAACAGGGCAGTCCAGGGGAGCCCATTTGAGTCAGTACTCTGTCTAGCCACTGTAGGGGACCATTTAAATGAATCTCAATCCAACTTGGTGTACTTGTCACTGTCTGCCGCCTGCAAAATACACATTAGGTTTAGAAACATTGTAGAGAGATGGGTGGGCAAAGGGTTGATGTGAGCATGTTTAGAAAGGCTTAAACTACTCTTTCAAACATCAACAGCAAGCTGACCAAAAAGAAAACATGGGGTACGGTACTATTTACCTATACTCAGCTCCCCAGCCTTTCACAAAACTCATCCTGATAGTACACATTCGTGTCAGCTGGTAAACTGACTCAAAGCCTTGGTTAACAGACTGAGCCAAAAGAGCAGCAAATTCCTGATTGTTGAATATTTTCAAATTGCAGCCTGAGGAGATGAAACAAACACACATTTCTTTTTATTTTTAAACAAACATGAAATAACTGGATGAGATATAAATACTGAATCATTGAGGTAATACACAGAAGGACCTTGTTACTTCCTTCTTGGAATTTCTAAGCTTCCTTTCATTCACACATTTTAAACAAATATATACATTATTAATGGATTTATTTGTCAGTACTTTCTCCCTAATATATATATATACATATACAACTTTTAAAACATACATACACATATATCACTCACATGTGTGTGTGTGTGTGGGGGGGGGGTGTTACAGAACGCACAATTTTAATAAGAAGTGGGTGAACTTTATAGAAATTTAGAATGGATTTCTAAAAACAAATATGTATAAATAAATTGTATATAGAAAAAACAAAACTTATATCATTTCATGCAGGGGTATTTAGAAAGCAACCCTTATAGACTTAATAGAGCCAGATCTAGACATCTAGATCATAATAAATCTAGTTGCTCGAGTTTTCTTCAGTTAATAGGCTAATTGCTATCAAGAAGCAATCAACATATATATATCTGGGCATAATGTCTTCCTTCACCTCACCTTTTCTGTTTATTTTTTACCCCGATAGGATGTCTTAGCATGACCTCCGTGTACACTAGTAAGCTAACTTAGAAAAAAAAAGGATATGAAACATGACAGGATAAATTCATATTTGCATACTGGCTATCATTTTTTTTTTAGATTTTGCATAAAGGGAGGTGTGCTATATTAGCTATGAGAACATTCATACAACAGAAAAAGTAATGTATGAAATTGAGTACCTGGTGGTATCTTACATACAGTTGCAGGATGCCACCCATAGCGTTGGTTACAGTTTGGACTTTGTACAAAAACAGCATTGTCACTCAGACATTCTGCAAATACTTCACCCCCAATGTAGTATAACCTTACTCCTCTCCCTGAAAAGGAAACAAATATAGTATATGCATGTTATCTCCACGCTGAGATAAGCAGCTAAAGCACTTGACATCATATTGAGGAGGTAACCAAATAAGACACAATTAGTCAACTAAATAAAACTGTTATCTTATTGTGATGTTCTATCAAAAAAGTTACAACCACCGAAAATAAATAAAGATGACAACATTATATATCTTTGAAAATAGAATAATTTATTGATAGGATGTATACTCCTCTAACAACAACAGATACTCCCATGATGTCTCTCACTCTTCCTCTAATCTTGTCTAAATGCAGTGTTTGACTCCCCCCACCCCCCAGAATAAAATTTGTGGAACAAGGTTAAAAATGCAAAAATGGATTTTATAAGAACAATGCAAATACATCAATTTTTGGTCCTTGAAAGAAATAAGCATTTAACATCTCCACTGAATACTAGAAATGCCATCTTAGTGTTTAGTCAGTAAAACTAAGATCTTATTTCATTTTACTATTACTTCCCATTTTATTTCAAATAGAGAAAAAAAACATTTGTTTCAGTGATCTAAGGAATAAGTAGAGCAAGGAAGAAATAATGTCATTGTTTTTGGTTTTATATTTGCTTATGTTAAAAAATATATTTTTTCTTATTAAATGTTGTCTACTTGCAAAATTTACTAAAGAATTATTTTTTTTCTGATTTCCAACAAGATTTAAATTTTAATGAAAATGCAATATTTTTTACTCTGATAAAATGATAATAGTTTCTGTTGGGATAGTAGCATAAATTATTTGTACCGGTACTATTCTTTACCAAGATAAAGAATACTAATCTACAAAAAGCTATATGAAATACCTATATGTCTTCGGGTCATTTCAACCTGCTGTGTTCTGTTGACATTTGACAAAAGCCCAAGACAAAATCTTTCCGAATTACTGGGATCTGTGAAACCATCAACGGTGAGTGATGGTTGTGATGCATGAAAAGTTTCACCAACTCTCATGTTCAGCTCATAATAAGCTATTGAACACCAGTACTCAGGTTCTTTGTAAGTTACAGGCTGTAACTCAGCATTGTTATCTAGATGGGAAATTTTAAAATATAACAGGCATGTCATACAAAGTTTTTAGTTGTAACTCAGCATTGTTATCTAGATGGGAAATTTTAAAATATAACAGGCATGTCATACAAAGTTTTTGCAAACAAAGGTATAATCATTATAATTACTGTGGTTAACTATTGATTTACCTAGGGGTGGGCTTGGTGACATGTCAATGCCATCTGTAACAGAAAAATATAACGAATTATATGCAAACAAAAATGTGTGCAGCAGATGCAACAGATTAGTGCAGGAAAATAATGTAAGTTATACTTTGTTGCACACAAGGAATGACAGGTATTTTATAAAGGAAACATTAGCAATCTTATACTAACAAGAGCTGGTAACACTTCAACAACCATTCATAAAGCTAATCCCTAGAATCGGTATGAAATTGGGCTGGGTATTCTTTCTTCATAGATCAGGTATGAACATTGGGCTGGGTAGTTTTTCTTCATGTGTTGTTGTTTTTTCTCTCTTGTACCTACCTAAGTGTTTGCATGCACAGCACTAATCATATTGCAGTGTTCTGCAGTTATTGGGTAAGCTTGTGATATGAAAAATGTTTGTTTTGCTGCATTTTAATTATTTTTCTTGGCTTCTTAGCTGAAGATCCAGCAGGTGTTCTATTTCTTTTGTTGGTCACATTCTTGAAAACATATTGTATCAGAAAAATACTAGAGCAAAACTTGTATGAACTTATAGTCAGTATGATCCAAACACAAAAAAATGTGTCTGTTGCACAAGATGGCTGCCTGGTCGTGTGGTTTGTGCGCTGGACTGTCGTTCGGATTTATCGATGGTCGAGGGTTCAAATCCTGCCCGCTCCCATCCCCCGTCGTCCTGCGGAAGGTTTGGACTAGGAAGTAAACTATCTTCAACTCTGAAGGAACATCCGAAACATGTCAAACATTTTACAGAAGGCTGTGCTGCCACATTGAAAATAGTGCTTGGTCAGTCGCAGGATATTTTATTGTAGAACAAAAATATATTTCTAAATATTTATTAAAATAAAATAGTAGTATAACAGATAAAATAGCAGATATCAATATTTGTGATTGCCCTCTATCAGATGAGAAACTTACCCATGCCTTGACTATCAGTTGTGTCCCCTTCTTCACTCAGATACCCCGGGGGAGATGGAGTATCTGAAATGAGTATAGTTTAAACTCATTTTAATAAATAAAAATATCAAAAAATAAGTTTCAGATTTCTGTGATACAGTTTGCAGATAGTCAATTTTGATATTCAAAGATTATCATAGTTATATTTTTTTATTTTGTATTTAACAGGACTTTCAAGTGACGAATCAACCATTTGAAAAATGTGATATTCAGGTAGAGGTTGTTCTATTACAGAATATATTGTAAGTTAAAAAAAAATGGGACAAAATTTAATTCTAACCACTCCAGAAACAAAATTCTACTTTAAACAAGAAATAAATAATGAAGTCTACTAATATTTAGCTTATTGACTAAATTGTTTTTGCTAGGTAAGAAAAAAAAAGTGAGCAGATTTCACTAGTTATGTGGCTTATAATTATAATACAAACATAAAAAAAACAAAAGTAATCAGTAATCAGATCTTGTGATGGGGCAAATGATATAAAGGTCATCTGTTTCTTTGGCACACAGTTAACAAGAGTGTCTTGTAGCCAGCTCAATATCCAACTGCCTTTACTTTTCCCCAACTAATGTCAGGTACCCATTAGAGTTGGGGTACTCTAAGAATCCTGAAATTTAAAATCCCAGTCTTCACCAGGATTTGAACACAAGAACCCTTGGTTTGGAAGCCAAGCACTTTACCACTCAACCACCATAAAAACATACATAAAGAAAAATAGTTAATTTAAAAGGAATACAGAAGACAATTGTGCTCTAAATGAAAAAAAAAACAAACATACCTGGAATGTTGAAAGGGGTATCATTGATGCTACTGCTAGTAGGGAGATCCGTGTTTTCTGGTATTGTAGTACTGTAATCTTCAAGTTTGGGTAAAATGTCTGGGATCTCTGTGTGCCGTGGCACCAGGACCCTTGGGAGAGCTATGAAATAAAAGGTTCATGATTATATCACATACAAGTAGCATCTTAGAATATCATTAGTATGTATGACAAGGTAAGAATGGATCATCTCAAAGACAATGAGATGAAAGCTTGGGCATTGGCTATGGTCTGAATGATGTCCGCCACACAGCAGTTCCACACTCTCCTTAGGATCGGCAGGTGCCTATACAGTTAAAGATCACTGGTGTCACAGGTTCTGCCAGGGTGTAGCACTGTGTACTGCAAACTGACAAAGGGTCTTGATTTTCCCCTCAGGGTTGACTCCAAAAGTCTTTCCCATGACTTGGTATATCTGCCAAGCAGCAGAGGTTTAAATTCAGGTAGGTAGCAAGCCAAGGTTAATGAGCCTAACTTTATTGGTTTAGGTACCAGTTGCTTGCCTTTGATCAGTGATAACAGTTCCCCCAGATCTAATATCTGAGCTAGGAGTTGAGATGCATGCCAATGGAAGCACTTTATAGGTAGTAGAGTGCTTATATCCATTACCCCTTTTGAAAATAACAACCTTATAGAAACATTAGTGTAAACATTAACTAATGCTACTAGACATCATATCGAAAGGAAAATAAGTGAGTTAAAGCTACAGAGCATTCACAGAGTGTGGTTAATACTACTACTACTACTACTACTACTAATATAAATGAATAATGTATACAATGCTGTTAACAAACCTAATGTAGGTTCAAGGTATTAGGAGAAAATAAACAAAACAAAAAGCTAGACAAACTAAATAGTTTGACCAGGTAGATCCAAACAGTCTTCTTGAATGAAGTAAGGTTCAATAGGGAGCAAGTTCCAAACCAACCTTTAGTCTCTGTACTGAAAGGCCCACAAACCATACCTTTTGAGGACAAATGTGGCATAACTAGAAGCGTTGAATGCATGGAGAATATGAAGTGATTAGTTCACTAAGGTATAATGGCATTACATCTTTATAGATGCACTGATGACAATTGAATTTTTGAACTCCAATGGAGTAAACACAGGAAAGCAGTAACAGAATCATGTCTTGATTTGCCCAGTATCTGAGCAGCTCTGTTCTACTACAGCTTAGCTACTTTGTATTCAGGTAAACCCACAAGCGAATATAAATGCCATAGCAAGTTTTTTAGTTTCCTCTTTAGCCAAATATGGTTGGATCTGGCTGTAGTTATAGAGCCATGCAGAGCTGACCAATGTGTGCATCTAAGGATGGGTTGAGTCAAAGAAATCTGTAAGATTACAAACTATACAGATAAAAGAAAACTTGGCAGTTTGTAGAAAGAAAACTGCTTTCTCCATTTTAATAATATTCTACCGAGTAAAATTTTAATTGCAGAGTTTTCCTAAAAGTGCAACCATTGTTCAGTGTATTATGTAACATATTCTATACTAATATAAGGGATAAATCAGCTGACTATCAAAAGCTGTGTAGGCACTGCAGGGGTGACCTAATTAGCCAGAAAGAAAATGAGAGTTAACTTAAAAGCTTTATAAAAATCAAATTAACTTCTTACCAACTTCTACTCTTGTGTAATGATATGGATTGACACAAACTTGATCTTTCTTCAAATGAAAAGCATATTCACAGCGATCACCTGGCTGAAGTTCTTGATGATTTTGAAGATCAGGCCAACGCCAGAGTCTACAGTAAATTACGTGAGGTAGTCCTTTACGATGAGATACTTGTAGCTTACTGTCTAAACATCTGAAAATAACATAATTAATTAGTGACATAATGAAAGAATGATAATGGGATTCCACTCTCATGATGTCATATTAAGAAACAAAAGAAATTTTATGCATGACAAATTATTCGCTTAAGGTTACTATAGCCAGTAGAATTATGCTAAAAAAATATCAAAACCGCCAATTGAAATTCAATGCTTATCAAACAGACCCAAATCCCTTGGTTATCATAGGATTTCTGTTTATTATATAATTTATATCCTGTTTTTGCCTCTTCATGTAAATTACAAGGTGCACATTCACAAAGAATCCTGTAAATGTTGTCCAGTTGTACAAGTTTTACCCCAAACTCGTATGCAATACTGTGAAAGTCATAAATGGATAATTAATATGATTAATTAATAAACCATTTCTTGAAAGAGTTTAGTTGTAACTATCATATAACAGAGCATATTTATATATCACACATTTATAATTTCACTATCCCTTAATGATTTGTTTAAGAAACTTTGTTTAGCTGAGTAAGGACTGGTCCTCCTGATTCTAGGAGTAAAACAACTAAAAATTAGTCACCATTAAGAATCTAACTTCTTTTATTATTTTTGCTTTGCTTAGGACTTAAATGTAGATATATATTCATTATTTAAGAAACAATGATACAAATATGGGTTAAATATTAAAACAGCTTCACAAGTTTAACCCTGGAAATAAAATGAGGCTACTCAGATAGGATTATTGTGAAGTATAAAGAACAGTGTATGTCCTGCCAAGTTCTGAATAATAATGTTTAAATGCATTTGTCTACTCTTCTTCACTTTTGTGCAATTTTAGTTTGTTAGTCCTAAATACCCCAATTGTTTGTAACTTGTTCTTGCATATTGCTCCAAGATGATTATTGGTTAACTCTGTCTCTACTTCTTAAGGGGATTCCCATTAATATTTTTAGCAAGCAGTCTGTGTATTTATGCTTCTAATGAAAATAGAATTTGTTATAAATTAACATGTATTGAGTCTATGATTGTTCAATTAAGAGCAAGATGAAGTTTTCTTAGTTCTATTAGCAAGAGCATTTAGATTCTAAGATAAGTCCATATATCCACAGCACATTTAATGGAACAATTTAAACTGGTTTGTTTTCAAGACAAGAAATGCAGATTTGTATCTTATTCTTTAATCAATAAATGTTATTTACACAAGAAGAAATGTAAAGACAAAGATCCAATATAAAAAATAATTTAATTACACAAACATGATTTATAGAGTAAACAGGCAAAATACATTGTTATAATGACACAATATTGATGAATATCACAATATCAAGGACTGGCCTCTTTAGTCACAGAAGTTGCAAGGGAAAAGATAAATCTCCAGATGTAAAATGCTACAGACAGAACTAAATAAATCCACACTTAGAATAGTGAAAATCTAAATGTATAACTGAACTAACCCATTTTACAAAGCTTACTCACTCTGTCACAAATTGTATATATTATATGCTATTTCTCCAACTTTCCATTCTCAGAACAAACTGAAACTTTGCACAATTATTCCTTCTCAAAGACAATATATGAATCAATAAGGTTACATACAGATCTATATCAACTAAACAAGCAAAATAAAAAACTTTTTTTAAAAACAAAGCTTATCTAAGGGGTAATGGTTGCTAAAACTTGTACAAAATGTACTAAGAGGAATAACTCCACATTATACAGCCACATCTCTCAATAAGTAGCATTTATTCCCTTTTGATACCAATGAAAATAATTAATTACCAATAATTAATTAGCTAATTGGTTAATTTTTTTTTATATTGATTCATGTTGTTTTGTTAGGTAAAACAACTGTGTAAAGTTTCAACTTGATCAGAGAATTGGTGTAGGAAATTCTGCAAGGTTTGTCTCCTTGATCAAAATAAATTCTACTTCAAAACCAATTAATCATCTGTCACATCCACTCTCTTTTAGACAAAGGAAGCACATTACCTAAAAATTCTTATGACTGAGAGCTTTTGAAAAAAAACAACATCATTTATATATATATACAGATGTGGTAATTTATTTCATGCTGACCGCTATTTTTCAATGCATTCTTCTAACATAAGAAAAGCTCGTACTCGAGCGCCTTACACAGTCCCATGTTTGATAACGATTTTGTCTGAGCACCAGTTTCTTGAGTAGAACCATTAAAGTACACGTGTCCTATTGGCCTACTACAGAAGCGCGGTCCTCAGATCGATGGCCATGACATTACGCGCGGTCAATATTACGAAGAATCTAAGAATCGAGCAAGGAGGAGAAAGTCAACAGGACAACAACAACAAAAAGTGTACCAACAAAAACAAATACACGTTGAACTCTGCTCTGCAAGAATGCTCTTTAATATTCAGTTGTAATCGATCCACCTTGAGAGTGTTCAATGTGTTCAAACAAATCACGTTCTCTAACAACCGAGGTGTCTGAGAATTCAGTTATTACGTTGTACCGTCAGAACTGTAGTGTAGTGGAAATTGACTTGATGAATGTATTTTTGAAAATAAAAAAGCAATATTCTACTCAATGATGAGTGGTGCTAGAGTTACCATACAAAATAAACCATTTACAACCATTGGCATTTATAGGAGAAAAGCTAGAACGTAAACATTTCAATTCGCTATCCCCATAAAAGATAGATCCACAACATTACAGGTGCTAGTCTTTTGATTTACATTAGACGTTTTTGTCTTTCATCTACAACATTACACGTGTTTGTCTTTCATCTACAGCATTACACGAGTTTGTTTTTCATCTACAGCATTACACGAGTTTATCTTTCATCTACACCATTACACGAGTTTGTTTTTCATCTACAGCATTACACGTGTTCGTCTTTCATCTACACCATTACACGAGTTTGTTTTTCATCTACAACATTACACGTGTAGGTCTTTCATCTACAACATTACACGTGTTTGTTTTTCATCTACAACATTACACGTGTAGGTCTTTCATCTACAACATTACACGTGTTTGTTTTTCATCTACAACATTACACGTGTTTGTTTTTCATCTACAACATTACACGTGTTCGTCTTTCATCTACAACATTACACGTGTTTGTTTTTCATCTACAACATTACACGTGTAGGTCTTTCATCTACAACATTACACGTGTTTGTTTTTCATCTACAACATTACATGTGTAGGTCTTTCATCTACAACATTACACGTGTAGGTCTTTCATCTACAACATTACACGTGTATGTCTTTCATCTACAACATTACACGTGTTTGTTTTTCACCTACATTACACGTGTAGGTCTTTCATCTACAACATTACACGTGTTTGTTTTTCACCTACAACATTACACGTGTAGGTCTTTCATCTACAACATTACACGAGTTTGTCTTTCATCTACAACATTACACGAGTTCGTTTTTCATCTACAGCATTACACGTGTTCGTCTTTCATCTACAGCATTACACGTGTTCGTCTTTCATCTACACCATTACACGATTTTGTTTTTCATCTACAACATTACACGTGTAGGTCTTTCATCTACAACATTACACGTGTTTGTTTTTCATCTACAACATTACACGTGTAGGTCTTTCATCTACAACATTACACGTGTTTGTTTTTCATCTACAACATTACATGTGTAGGTCTTTCATCTACATTACACGTGTAGGTCTTTCATCTACAACATTACACGTGTAGGTCTTTCATCTACAACATTACATGTGTAGGTCTTTCATCTACAACATTACACGTGTTTGTTTTTCATCTACAACATTACACGTGTATGTCTTTCATCTACAACATTACACGTGTTTGTTTGTCATCTACAACATTACACGTGTAGGTCTTTCATCTAGAACATTACACTGTTTGTTTTTCAACTTAATGAAAGTACCTAGAAAGTAAATGTACATCTCTAATCTAGAAGCTGAATTTTACATCTATGAACGTCTATTGTAGAAACACAATTTTATTGCGCAAGAATATAATTTTAATCACAAAACTATGTTCACTTTAAGTAATTTTTATTTTTTTTCAGTAAATATAATGTTTATTAACAATACATTGAGATAATTGAACTGCCGACTTTCCTATCAACACCTTACGTTACTAGTAGGCCTGCACTACTGCTATGGAGTGTGCTTTTCCAATGGAACGATGAAGAAATGGAGCATTAGTTTTTGGTCTTGTAGAATGATGAAACCTCGACAAGCTCTGTCATAATTTATGTTAGGTACCGGTACAGTCAAGTGGGTGGTAGACGAGCCTAAGACTTCAACGATTTAAGACGTGTTTTATGTAGTGAGTTTGTTTTAATATCAGTTTATTTTATTACTATTAGATCTAGAGCTCATCGCAAGCTCAATGTATGCCTATTGTAATAAAAGTTCAAGTTTTGTTCACGAAACAAGTCTGTTCAAGTGATTTCAAGTTCTACAATTTAAAATAGAATAAGTCTACATCGGTTTAAGTGTACTAGCAATTGGGTGCTACAATCCAAAGACCGATCATTGTGGAACGTCAAGAAGAATAAAGCCCACAAGAAACAGGTCTAATGTCTGCTAAATGTAGAAACATTCCCTAGGTACAACAAGCTCACTAGAAATAGTTTCCCCAGCAAATCACTTCAGCTCACGTGAATGACGTATACATACACTTGTACACAAGACACTGCTTTGAGACGACAAAAAAAAATGACCTAGGCTCTGCCATTATCGATTTTTTTTTTTGGGGGGGGGGGGGGGGGGCGGGGTGAGTTGTCCGTGTTTGTGGAACTATTCTAACCCCGCCATGACATACACCACTACAGATGCCTCATTCTGCTACACATTCTCATTCAAAGAAGATCTTGTCTCCATTTTTTTTCCCATTGAAGTTGTTATCACTCATTAACTGTACCGCTAATGCGAAATTCAAGTCAAGAATGCAGAAGGCCAAACGTTACGAAACTCATAGAAGCAACTATCACGGATAGTTCTTTTTTTTTTTACATCACTTTAAAAGCAGCTATATGATATGATGCAACAGTGGTCGGGTCAATAAAATACTTTAGGAGTAGGAAGTACTTCATGTGGAGTAAGTCCCAGTGGAACATAGAAAATCAAACCTACGGTATGTGTTATAGATAGTGCAAACCTTGACTTAGTCACAACAGATACGTTGAGGCACAAACTGGCTCGCTAGAATGTCCTAGAAAAACATCGATCATCAATCTTTCACTTTTTTTTTTTTTTTTGGGGGGGGGGGGGTGTTGAGATGTGATAAAACAAAAGGATTAGAAATATTTTGGATCAAAATCAATAAAACTACAAATTTTCATTTTCGAATGCATCGCAGTAGAAACTAGATTCTAACCTAGATTTATTTTTGGAACTCAATGCATCTAATTTAAATCTATTCTCTAAAAGACAGCAATTTTTAATAAGAGAAAAAGTGTTGATTGGTTAAATATAGGCATCGGTATTGCTTTTTAAACGTCTTCACATTGGTCGACATTTTTGTTTTCTTTGGCAATCATTAAAAACGAAAAGGTGAGACAAAATGATACAATATTCAACAATAAGCAAAAGTTAGCAAGGACATCAGATATAAGATATACTCTCTTACTATGCCAGTTGGTATGGGAACAAATAGCTCTATATCAAATGGAGGTATCTAGTTTCATTCTCATACAAGTATTTCAACATTTCCAAGGGATTTAATAGTTGTAACAAATGTTGGACAATGGAAATCTAATACTTAGTTTGGCCGACAAACAAGCAATGCATGATAATGTATAAAGAAATCGAACGAGTCATTTCTATCAGAGAAAGGAAGTACATGGCATCCTATCAATGTGAAGCCTAGTGGTAAGTCATAGTTTATCCAAGCCCCTGTGTTAGGCTGGTCACATTTCACTTTGATAGACGTTATCTTGAGAATCGTGCATTTAATTGACATCAAATGATCATTTTCGCTAAGTAACAAAAAAAATAAAAACAATATTTTTTTTTCTTGTGATGTTTAATATAACCCAATGTAAAAAAAAAAATCCTCCCCACTCTGTTATTAAACAAAGATTTCTATTATAACTCGTTGGCTCACTAAGTCTAAACGTTCCAAACAGAATCACTATCGACAATGCCCGCAAGCTAGCATGAATTGATAATTCTCAGCTGCCATTGCGTGTTACACAAGCGCGCACACAGCCACATGCAGCGCGTTTAATTCCTCAGACATTTACACGTCTGAAAATGAAGGCTAGGCACATGCCAAGACCTTGACCCGGTTGGTTAATTGTTGACATAATACACAATACAGTGAACTGTGCTGTGATTCGGTTGACCTTCGTAACCAATTCGTTTGTTACCAACTGTATCTTGACGCTCACCAATACTACACTGTTAGCATTAGTGCATATACCATTTTTAGACAGCTTAATAATTTAGGAATCATATAACCATAATGTCTATTTTGCAAAGGCGCTAGTGTTTTACGATGTAAATAATCTTTAGTTATCCAGAATTCGATTGCTTTACTTTTTGGTGCGGTAGGGGGGGGGAGCAAATATTAATAAATTACTTTACCGGTACTAATCCTATTGGGTAAACTCTTTAATTTACTATTTTTTAAATTATACTATACTATTTGTTCTATTTACTAAGAAGAGTAGAATAAAATGTTCACAAAAATGCAGTACACACCGGCTACGCCCATTGATTTACGGGTATTCCCAAGCTTTATATTGATGTTTATGACCGGAAAAGCCCCTTCTTTAAACTAACCTAACCCTAACCCAGCCACATTTTAACGATCAACCTATACGCGAATTAGTGTATCTGTTACAAAGACATTTTACGGCTCGCTCTCTATTTCCTTTTCTATATTTCCGTCTCTCTCTTTGGAGCCCATATTTTCTTTTAACCTGCGCATCGTAATTTCATGACTTTTTAACTTGATCTGGAAACACACGTTCCATAATGCTCTCCGACACATACACGCTTTCATAGGACTTTTCTTCAACTTCTCAATTCAATCTATATTATATTTTTCGACTGTTAGCACCGAATATATTTCTTCGTACTATCAGTTTCAGAGCTAGAGAGAACAAAAAACATGCACTTTCCGAAGGCCCCAATTGAATGCCACATTTACGTCTCCCTTTCTACATGTATTTTGTTCTCTAAATAAAAAGAAAATATCAATTTGGTTTTATTTATTGTAATCCTGTATCTCACCCCTTTTGAAAGTAGCGAAATGACAATAGATCAAGATTTATCCTTTCAATGCTATTTGGATTTAGTTGGGTTTTTTTAGCAGCCCCCGAAAGGGGGAAAGACGCTAGTTTTGTGTGGTTTGTCTGTCCGTCCATCCGTTCCGTTTAGATCTCGTAAACTAAAAAAGATAGTGAAAATCCGACATCATAGTATTTTAGACCATTCAAAGATCTGATGCAACGGTTACTTTTTTCTTTTCTGAAAGCGAAAAATCTAATCTTTTTAAATAACTTATGCAAGCAGTTTTTTTCATAAAAATACACCACTTTTACAACTATTCACTATTAATAGTAACAAACACGGAAGGCTCTTTAGTAGGAAGGCCAACCAGTTACCATATTTAAACACATTTGTGCAAATGGTTTTAGATTTTTTTGTCAAAAAAATATTTTTTTAAAAAATTGTATTGCTAAGTTATGTAAGTTATGTCATACTAACTACATTTACACACACACACACAAATGTTTACTTTTTTTTAAAAGAGAAAAAATCGATTTAGTATGCATATAGACTAAGTTGGACATAATTTAAAACAACAATTAATAAGCAGTTTTTCATATTATCGCGTGAACTGCAGCACTGCATAGTAGTCATAAAATACTTAAATAAAAGATTTTTTTTTTATGGAAACGTTTTCTTGAGGATTTGAATAAGAGATTGACCCTTTACAAAAAAAATTAGATATTCATTATAAGACATCAGTTAGGCCACGTACACATCGCACACATTCACCTATCCTTTGGTCTGCTGGACCGCTGGGGCACCACAACACAAGATCTGTCAACCTTCTTTCTCCATTCTTCTCTGTCATTTGTCTTTGATAGAATTTCATTCTGATGTTCTTTCTGAAAATGTTGAAACCTGCATTTTTACCTGCCTGGTTCGACCATTTCGGCGGCCGATTTTTAATTTGTGTTTCCACACAAACTTTGTAACTTTTTTTTTTGTTGTTGTTGCTCACTCTCTCCCTCGAATAAAAAAAGAAAGAAAGAAAGAAAAAGACTCTAGATCTAACGTAATAATGCTATTAGGATTTTTTTTTATTATTGTTATTTAGACCGCGTCTAAAAGGAATGGGGAATGACGTTTAGTAAAGTAGATTAAAAATGAGAAAACTTAGGGATAAAGAAAAAAAAAGCTTTAAAATACGGAATTTGTGACATATTTCTATTATGTTTTCTAATTAGACTTCGACTTTTGGGGAAATGCCGAAAATAAATACAAAGGTTTGATAGAAAGCTTGTAGTTTTTCGCGAATAGCGAATATGTCAAATCCGGTTCTTAGTGAGCACCTAGATGATTAGGGGAACATATTTGGAAAAAAAAAGTTTCTTTGATCTAGATATCAATGTAGAGAAAAATTTATTTCTATTTCAACAAAGCATTACGAATGAGTTCCTTGAAAACATCAGACCAACAAGGCAAGCATGATGTGGATCTAGAAAACACATTGATAATGGGTCTTGAATCTATCAATTTTATTTGTTGAAATAGGAAATTAAAATGAACATCACACTGTTTATTTTCTTTTCCTTTCACATGCAACAGTTTACAGTTTAAATTTGGTCAGCAGGACTTCCTTTATATATGTAAAAACCATAACATGTACACCAAAGACACATGTCTGATTCCATATATGCTAGGACAAATGCATAAAATTGTTTCTTCTTCCCTAGTGCCTTAAGATCATTGAACGAGATGCCTGAATGCCTGAATCAGCCAGGAAAACAAATGGTCTGTACGTTTAAATGATTAACTCATGGATATATAAGGAATGTCTGTATTTCATAAGATAAGATGTATTAATCTATATATATATTTTATTTAAAAAAAAAAAGAAAATGTGAAAAACCTATCATATACAAGAAGCAGACTTAAAAACATACAAATAGTATCATTATATTATCTTCGAATTACATTTCACATTACCATTATAATTGTTAACATCATGGAATAAGTTGCAGACCATTCATGTCTATATGCACAATAGTCAGAATGGTCATAAATGTATTCACACTTACACAAATACCATTTAAATAGACACATTTATACTTAGCCTCAAGAAGTGTTTGATGCTATGTAATCAAGTAAATTATTTCTTTATAGATTTAGAATAATTTTTAGATAAATAGATGTATATTTTAAAATAATATTTTGACACTATTAAAATTGTTTGAAAGAGTGATTCAAGTACTGCCTACTAAAGGTTATTAATAAAAATCTAGATTTTATCAGAAGACTAAAGCAAGCATTGACTAGATTTAAAGGCTATATGTTATTAGCGATAAGATTACTTATTGATAAAAATGAAAATGGAAAATCTTTACGAAAAAGGACAGAAACAAAACCACAAATCTAAATAATTAATAATAATAATAATTAGTAATAACAAGTTTTTCTTAAAACAGTAACACTTGATCTAGATCAACATAACTAGATGTAGATCTAATAAAGTGATTTGTAAACATGCATATTCTGTAAAGATTATATATCTAGATTCTAAAGAGATCTAGACTCTTACCTTTAAAATGCAGAAATCTATTGTAGTCTACTAAGATCTAGATGAGTCTATACTATTTCTATATTTCTAGAGTAGTACTATAGTTTAACTAGAGTATGAGTATAGATCTAGATTCTAGATTTAGATTATGGCTCTATTTAGAAAAGATTATTATAGATATTCTAAATTCTAGATTTTAGATTATATCTAGTGACTCTAGTCCTAGAATCTCTATAAATATATAATATACAATCTAGATCTATAGTTTAAAAGATCTAGAATAGGTAATTCCGGATTAGTGTAGTCTAGATTTAGTTAAATGTAGACTAAATCCAGATCTATTAGTAAGTATTAGATCTAGAATCTATTCTTGTAGAATCTAGATCTAGATTTTTAGTAGCTAAATAGATCTTAATTAATTAGATCTAGATATATTTAGTATTCTAGATCTAGACTAGACTTGGATCTAAATCTAGATTCTAAACCTAGTTATTAATCTAGATCTAGATTTCTAGATCTCTATATTTTAGATCTAGATTTCGATGTAACTTATCAACTGTCTACTAGATTATCTAACTAGATATACTCTAGTGACACTCTACTACTCTAGTCCTAGAAGGGGTGGGGGGGGGGGGTGTAAACAGAGTAGAGATATATTTTCTAGATAGAGTCATTAGAGGTCTAGCTCTATAATAGAATGTATAGATTTAGATAATCTAGCCCTGCCCTAAAATGTAGAACTATATTTATCTAGTCTACATTCTAGAATCTAGATCTGTATTGTTACATTGTAGTTGTAAATATAGTGTCTACTAGATTATCTAACTAGATATACTCTAGTGACACTCTACTACTCTAGTCCTAGAAGGGGTGGGGGGGGGGGGGTAAACAGAGTAGAGATATATTTTCTAGATAGAGTCATTAGAGGTCTAGCTCTATAATAGAATGTATAGATTTAGATAATCTAGCCCTGCCCTAAAATGTAGAACTATATTTATCTAGTCTACATTCTAGAATCTAGATCTAGATCTGTATTGTTACATTGTAGTTGTAAATATAGTGACATAGTCTAGTAGTAGTAGATCTAGTAGACGATACTGTGACTGTCTTTAGAATAGATAGATCTAATGATTCTAGATTAGATTTAGAGATCTAGAAATAGATCTAGATATCATCATTGTTTGATTTTTGATCATATAGATCTAGATCTTGGCCTAGGCCTAGGCCCTAGGCTCTATTAAATTACAATGAGTGAATGAGTCTATTATCTCTATACTCTATATAATATCTATCGATCTAGATCTATAATAAAGATCTAGACTCATATATTAGTTAATAGTTAGATTACAATTAAAAACAAACCAGTACATGAGTACTGTGTAGTATAGTTAGTGTATGACCTGTATTGAGTGTATGATCAGTATCCAAATCGAACTGAAGTGGCATTTGTGACTCATTTGTCAGTGAAAAAGAAACTCGACAAAAAATCTAGATCTAGAGCTAGATTTATCATCATATAGATTCTAGAGTCTAGATCTTATCTTGCTCTATTTTAAATAGTTCCAATTAAGTGTGTAAGCGAACTGAAGTCTATGGAGACGGACAGATGGGTATAGACGAGTATAACAGCATCACAACACACCACAGACATCAACGCCATGAAACGAACACTACGAGGCACTGCGACCCAGCTCCAGGCGCAACGGTGCATAAAATGTTTACTGACAATAATTTGGAAAAGCACTAGATCTAGAGTCTAGATCCACATTAAGAAGATTTAGCACAACCCGTATGATATTTAGTTTTCAGCTATTAACACAACAAAATATGATTTCAAAGAAAATGCTATAGGAGAATAATAATATAATTTCAACTTACATAGATCTATAGTCGTATAGTTACTTTAATAGATCTATATATATCTAGAATCTAGATATCTAGATTATGAAGTAACGACTATAATATAGATATAGATCTATAAGATTAGATCTAATCCAGTCTAGATCTAGATAAGTAAAAACCTGCAATGATCTATTCATATTCTAATAGCAAATAGATCTAGATCTAGATCTATGTGTCTATACCTAGGCCTATATCTAGAATCTCTAGATTTACTTAATTCTAAGAAATAATATTCTTACTCTAACAATTCTACTTTTACACGCCACATGCAACTAGCTACAAAGCTTAAGTTAAACTTATAATCGGCATTATAAGTTATTGCCTAGATGAGTCTAGATTTTGATGTAGTCTATTATTACATAAATTATGATAAATAAATAGAATAGACTGAATAGTAGACGAGTCTATTGCCTGTATTATCAGCACACATTGTTCGATTATATTTAGATTTTGTATACAACATACTAGATCTATATAAATCTAGGTATTATGTTTTAAAACTAAAATAATTATACATTGTTAAATCCATTTATGATATCCAACCATTAAAAGTGTCAGTGAAATACCGATAAATTACACCAACTAGTTGCAGTTACCTAATAAATGATGCGCGCACCACCGAACTGCTCGGCAGGCCCGATCCAGACGTGTTGACCTAGATTTTACACCACACTACATTGAAAAACATTGACCTCGATTTTATTTTTAGTAACTTTTTAGGGACTAAATGTCTCACCCCTGCTTCCATCCTGTGTCCCTGGACCAACAAATATCATCTCCAACCTAGATCTCATCTACATAGTTGTGTGTGTGCGCTAGTAAAGATTATTATAACCTTACATGTACACATGGTATTTTGGGAGCCAGTGGAAAGTGATGTTTTGCGAGATCTGAAACTAACCTTATCTATTTCTAGAATATTTTTTTTTCTTTCAACAAATCATCAAATGACTATGCAGAAAGACGATAAAGTTTACAATATTTCTTACTACTGGCGGATCCTGGAGGGAGGTTTGGCCATCCAAACTCGACCATAATCCGTGTGTGTGTTTACAGTTTAAATATAGGGTTATATAGGTGTAGCTTTTTTTTCTTTTTTTCTTTTTTTTTTCAAAAGTTCTGGCTCCGCCCTTGCTTCTTACAGACAGTGATGGGAACACACACTGAACACATTTTTAGGAAATTTTCTATACCCGCGTTTTTTGAACTGACATGCTGCGCCTTTAGTTGAATTCTTTTTGTGCTGAAAATATAAGAAACCTGTGTCTATACCTGCCTTACCGAACAAATGAACCATGTATGGACACAGGGCCGGCCTTGAAAAGTGTATTGCTAAAACACTCTGCAACAAAGTAGTTTGAGAATGCAGTTCATTAGTTGACAGATAAGCTAAAATTTCTACCGGAGTTTGGCGGTATTTGGTAGAATATGCGGCTATGCCTTAAAATTTTTTTCAGGAGACTTTTAAGGGTTTTCAGAAGATTTGAATAATTTCAAGAGATTTCCATGAGCTCCTAGAAAATCAGGAGGCCTCGGGAACCCCATTATAAGTTATAAGGTTTAATTTAATAATTTACACCTCGTTGAATCACATGAAACTATGACCAAAATTTTTTTTTTAAATGTCAGAAATAAAATCACTCTAGGAATATGGAATGTGAGATCATTGATAAGACCAAGGAAAAGACGAAGAGATGAATGACTCCATTTCAACATCATTGGACTCGATAAAATGCGCTGGTAAAGCGTAGGCGAAGCAACCACCGAAGAGGGCGATAGTGGAGTGCAACAAGGAGTGGGGTTTCACGTCCACAGAAACTACATCCACTATGTGGCGGACTGTTCGTTAGCCAATATCAAGTCAACTCATTTCTATACGGTTAGAGGCATCCCCCTTCAAAATAACCACCACAATAGCCTTAGCCTGAGTTTTAAGAGCAATTACAAGAAGTGGTAAAGTCCGAAAAAGGACATCCTTGTTGTACAAGGAGACTGGAATGCCAAGGTTGGAAGCGACTCCTACCAAACCTGGAAAGACACATATGGAAGATACAGATACTAGAATTTGTCAAATTTGCTGGCTTACACATTGAAGATATCAGTAAAAGTCGAGACTAATCACACAACGCAGTCCCAACGTAGTACACAACCAGATCGACTAAATCATGGTGCCGCAGCCAGTGACGTAGCTAAGGTGTGGGGGGGGGATTTGAAAATCCCCCAGGGCCCCCCTCAAATGAGAGTTTTTTACATTAAAAATTAAATATTACGCAAAATGCAAGGGACCCTCAAAGAGGTCAAGCCAACCGGGCCCCCAAACGATGGAAAATTCCTAGCTACGCCCCTGGCCGCAGCGTTTAAGTCAAGCACCCATACGGTCGAAACAAGATGTTTTCTTGGAGCTGACTTTGGAAGTGATCATGACCTTGTTATAACCTTCAAATCACACCATTTGTAAGCCTCCATGCACTGAGGTTCAGTGCTAAGATTAATCCCTTATAGGACGGTCCAGGTCTCTGAAAGTGTTTTGTAGGGTTTGCCTGTCTCCGTACAGGGGAAGACCCCCGCATGCACCAGTTCTTTCTGTCACAAAACGTATCTTCGAAAGTGTCTCTGAGCACAGTGCAGTCGTTGAGGATGTATTCTACTGTCTCGTTCTCCATGTGACAGCTGGGATCTGGGATCGTGGTTCCTTAGGATCCTAGCGAAGTAGGGCTCCTATCGAACAGTGCCCCGTGCGAAAACA
This sequence comes from Biomphalaria glabrata, assembly GCF_947242115.1. Lineage (NCBI taxonomy): Eukaryota > Metazoa > Mollusca > Gastropoda > Planorbidae > Biomphalaria > Biomphalaria glabrata. The sequence goes on from NC_074728.1 coordinate 13,681,794, forward strand.
TGCTAATATTGCCTGATCCGTTCTGTCTAGCTGCCACCGTTCGTCCTTTTTTTTTTTTTTTTTGATCGTTTTAGAAATTTCCAGACTTCCCGTCCCGAGCTACAATGGTCCCAGCTTTCGTACCACTTGGACTTGGGTCCATTCACAAATCCTGGCCTTTGCACTCTCGTGTGTTAGCGGCTCCTCTGGTGGGTCTAAAAGCGTCGCCAAGCTGCCTTCTCGTTTTCTTTGATTCCACAATGTGAGGAAATCTATTGCATCACCATACGTGCCTTATGTTTTCCTTCTAGGCGCTCCACACACGCCAGTCTTTCAGTGGGGTAAACCACATCTCTGAACTCTCAAGAGAGTGTAGGCAAGAAAGTATGTAAAGAGAATCACTATGGCCAGTGCCGCAGTTCCTTACTCTGATTATTTCCATTCCTGCAGCATAGTTGCTTTCGCCTGCACATGTGTCTACCGGTTCGTCGCTTTCGGTTGCACCGGGGAAACTGACTACCGTTCCATAGCCCAACGTCATTTAGTCTTGGACTTCACTTGTGGATCCGTCCATATAGACCTTGAAGGTATCTTTCAGGTATTGAGCTATGGTTTCTCTCGCAGTGCTAATTACAAGGTTTGGAGAACATTTCTTGTTTACATTTGAGTCGATCAGCTTTTGCCGCACCTCGGGAACTGTTGCCGGGAGGAAAGCCCCCCCCCCTCCCCGTAAGAGCAAGAGCAGCTCTTTCACGAGGAAAACCGAGTTATTGGGTCAACCACAATGCAGTCTGCATAAAGGATGTTCTTTTGAGCCGACCTCTGCCCACCCATTCGTAGACTAGGCGGCCTTCCCCCAGCCGTTTGTGTCTTCCCTCCTCAGCGCCGAAAAGGGGGGGGGGGTATCCGCCATGATTTCCCCAGCGACTATTGGCGTTGTCCGAAATGTACCATGCATTAGCCGTATAGCTTGGTTCCGCACAGTCTAAGCCTGCTACAGACTTGTGCTAAGAGACTGTACTCAATCTGCGACCTTACCGCACCGATATAGAGCGTCTGTGGCACGTTACCATGGCGTCCCACTTCCATATTCCACATCCGGGTGTAGCATAAATCCGTGACAAGGTCACGTTGGATTTCAGCCGTGAGAGCTGCAGCGGATCTCCCAGATTAGTAGGGCGCAACAAAGAGCAGAGATCGACACTTCAATCGTTCTATAAGATCGTTTATGTAGACTAAGAACAACGCTCATGATAATGATGAGACCTTCTTCGCTCGGAAGTAGCATCAGCAGTGAAAGCCCTTTAATAGGATAAATCAGCCGGAGTGGACAACATTCCAGGTGAACTTCTAAAGGCTGGAGGAAAACCATAATAAACACACTTCAAGATTTAGCAATAAGTAGAATGACCCAAGTTCTGGACCCAATATCATCAATATTCAAAGAAATGCAATTTACAACTCTGTCAAAACTACCGTACCATCGGCCTCATAAGCTACCCCAGCCAAATCCTGTTAACAATTAGATTAAACCGGCTAAAACCAAAAGCAGGTTTTATACAAGGTCGCAGCACAAGAAAACAAATCTTAAACCTCAGAATATAGAGCCGTTTTCATGTCTTTATTGATTTCAAGAAAGTTTACGTCTGAAAATGGCACGGCACACTATGGGCGACAATGGAAAAAGAACAATGTAAATAAAAAAAAATATTAAAAGTAATCCAGAATGTGTACAAGCAGACCACTAGAGCGGTTAAGTTAACAAACCTTGGGGACAGGTTTAAATCCAAAGTTAAAGTGAGACAAGGCTGTCTACTTTCACAACTCTTTTCAATATCATCCTTGAAAGAATAATAGAAGATGCTCTAGAGCAGGGGTGGGCAAATTACGGTCCGTGGGCCGCCTACAAATATCAGGCATGCCACAGATTAAACATATAAAAATGCATATTTTTTTTAAATAAATACATTTTAAATATCTATAGAAATAAAAGAAACTTCTGATTCCTATCACATTGGTGAAGATACTAAAGAAACATTGTCACTACAAGTCATTCTAAAAAGTTTGAAGTAAACGAAGATTATTCTTAATGGCTATATCTCGAAATATCCAGTCAAAGACACAAACTCAGGCAATTATTTATTCAATGCCATAAAGAACTGTATCGAAAGTGTTGGGTTGGCTTATAAACAGATGGCAAGTGTAACAACTGATGGAGCCCGTGCTTTGACTGAGAAAAACTTTTTTTTTTAATAAATAAATTAAAGAACAATATCCCAACCATAAACTCTAAACGGGAAAGTTTGCGCAACATATTATTGACCCAACTATCTCAGTGATCAAACGTATCATATCTAGGGGTCTTAACCGAGAAGTACTTAACAATTTGGAAACAAAACAATCCGAAGTTTGGTACCAGTGTAATATCCGCTGGCTTAGAAAAGGGCAATGTAGTGAGAAAAATGTGGGATCTCAAGGAAGAAATTGTTATGTTCCTTGAAGGATATTGACTGTGACTTTGTTACTAATATTTCTAAGGAAAAAAAGAAGACAGACTTCATGTTTTAAATCGGCAGTATTTTAATGGGTTGCTTGCACACGAACGTGTTAAATCTTTTCACAAAAAAAATTCCCATTTCAACTAATTTGAGTGAAATGGTTGGATTCCTTGATGGCTTGATTGTGGAATTTGAAATCCAATTTTAAGACGTCAAGAACCTGGAACCAGTTTTCAATACCCTAAGTTCGCCATTCAATGCAGAAGCTGATCCAGCTCCAGAGGATATTATAGTCTGAAAGAAAAGTTCCAGTCAGTTGTTCTGCGGGAATGTTATGAGTGCCAGACGCTGTATTTCCACACTTTACTAAAATAAAGTTTGATGCTAAACTTTGAGATTATTTGGATTTAAAGCTGGGAAGAGGTGGCACAGGATAGATCCACGCGGAGAGAGAGCATAAAGGAAGGATCACGGATTGCACATGTCATACACAACAGAAGCAGAAACAAGGGTGAAAATGCAACGGCGCCTGGTGATTACATATGCCCAACCTGCGATCGCAGCTGTGTATCAAGGATTGGCCTCTTTAGTTACACAAGAAGTTGCAAAGGGAAAAGATCGTCTCTCGAGACGTAAAATGCCACAGAACAGGGATAACAACTTTAAAGCTAGTTCCACAATTCCAGAATATTATCCACGATTGTAAACAGCATTGCGATCTATGGCGGTTATGTTATGATGATGTGAAGGTCATCTGTATCTATGGCCAACGCCTTTACTTTCTCAAACTAAGGTCTGGTTGAGTTGGGAGGACTCAGGGATGCCTTAAAAATCACGAATTTTAAAATCCCAGTCTTCATCGAGATTCGAATCCACAACACCAGGTTTGGAATCCAGGCGCATAACCACTAGCCACCGCGCCCCCGCAAACAGTTAAAGACTTCACATGAAGTACAACTGTATATTTGTGGTGAAATGTTGTGATGTAAAAGACAATAACAAAGTAAAAACAATATTCATACAATTAATTTAGAAATTGACATATTTTAAATTGTAAATCCTCAACTGGAACTGTAAAAAACTAAAAATGTATAATACAGAATACAAGCAAATAAAAAGACATTGAGCTAGAGTATTTTTCTTATTTCTAAGTTGTAGGTACATATTTTATATATAAATAAATAAATATGCGCCCCACCCCCTTTTCTTAAAATTCTGTCAATGCCCATCCCTGCAAAGGTACTGTAAGCATTGGATAATTTCGTTTAGGTTTGGATTTTTGGCACATCGACATATTCAGGCCATGTCGTGCCTTGTAAGCATTGGAGAAAAAAAAAGAATTACCAACTTGCGCTTTGCGGACGGCATAAATGGCCTGACAGGGACAGAAGGAGAATTAGCTTGACTTGATGATGCACATAGACTGTCACTAAAACTAGACTACCGCAGCATATGGTATGCAAATTAATGCCGAAAAAAAAAAATATGACCAATAGCCAACAGAGCTTTAAAAGGGAAAGTATTGGAGGAGAAAAGCTGACAAGTGACAGTAGATTTATCGGACCTTGCAGAACTCAATCTGGAAAGACAAAGGCACTTAGATTCTAAAATCAGACTGATGCGCTCCCTGGTCACGGTCATATTCATATATGCTTGTGAATCTTGGCCGCTGACAACAGATTTAGGGAGGAGGAACTTAGCAATGAAATTGAGATCATAGGTATCACTTACAAAGATCGCATCACGAATGAAGATATTAGTAACAGGACTAATACACCAATTGGACCCCATGATGACCTGCTAACTACTATTAAAAAAAAAGAAAAACGTAAACTTATCTATGCCAACTCTATGGTCATACCACAAGGTCCTCACGGCTCGGAAAAACTTATTTTAGGGAACAGTACCAGGAAAAAGAAGAAAGAGGCAGACCGAGAGAGAGCGATGGGATGACAACATAAAAGAAAGGCTGTACAGGCCAGAAATGGAAATACATTCTATCCAAAAGCATTAGATACAGAGGAATGAAGAAAGACGGCCAACAGATCTTGTGTGGAGACCCAACAGACTAAGGGATAGGTGAAAGCGAATGACTGTACCTAATGGGCCCCCCACACGCAAACCCTCTTGTCGCTTTGTTTGTTAGCGGCCCTTGTTGTATAAAGCCTTTATTGTTTTGAAACTCGCCTCGCCTCTACAGCGACGTTGTTTGTTTCGTGTAAGGACAGTGTATTGCGTTGGTCAAATGCACTACCTTTCGTCAACCTACTATGAGCCGAAACAATGTGAATGAGATAAAGCATCGAGTCAGTAGAAGCGAGGTACAAAATAGTAACACGAGCACGTAGAGAGATGGTGACACACAGACCTAGAAACCTAGATATGATCGCTGAGGACGTCAGAGCAATGGAATGGCTTCAAACTCAATGACCTGGGTTTATTGCCTTCAAGCGGTAATGTGGCATTGACTGGCTAAGCTAGGAACACGACACCTAATCAATGCTTTGATTCGGGATAAAAATAGATGCCCTAGTCGTAGATGGCGTTGAACTAATTCAAACGTGCAAAGATTATTTATTTATTAAGTATCTATAACGATAGTATTTCAAAATATAGATCGAAATCATTGAATTCCCGTCACTTAATCCCTGCCATTTAATCACCATGGACCAGGGGCGCGGTGGCTGGGTGATTAAGCGCTTGGCTTCCATAACGAGAGTATCGAGTTCAAATCCAGGTGAAAGCATATTTTGAACTTCATTATTTTTAGGTCTTCAATATCCATACCCATACAACAAATAAGAGCTTTGTAAAATTAGGTTGCACAAATACAAAAGGAGATGTTTTATGCCCGGTAAGGTTTGAAAGTCTGGCGGAGGTAGCTTTGCGGAGAAATCCAACAACACATGTAAATAAATGAAATCTTCTAGCTAGTGGGAAGCTCTGTGTGTTTTTAGTTTACTCTGTGCAGATTTATTGCCAAGGTGGGGAGAAGAAGGATCTATGATATCTTTTGGAGTCGTTTTGTCATCAATTACCATGGTGTGGTAGCTGATATCGTACTGTTAATAATTTCGTCAGTTATTATTATTACAGTGAAAGCTATAATAAGAAAAGCATGCGCAATACTCCAAGTAGCATCTGAATTTATTATGGATTTTTTTTTATAAAGCGTATAACAACTGACTCTGTCTTGAAATAAGTGTGTACACATTATTCCTCCCACACCCAGTCTCAAGGGAAACTAATATTCCCAGATATGGCTAAATATGTTGGGTTGGGTCCCCTTAAATAATTGTTAACGCTACTTCTCCCTAACACATTATCCGATCAAGCTGATACTTTAAACCAGGGGTGGGCAACCTTTTTCTTTCGGGGGCCGCATTAAAAATTTGAGGGGATGGGGGGGGGGCGCACACTTTTATTTTTATGTGCAATACTGATATCCTTGCGTGAACGGATCTTCACAGCATCTTTACAGTCATCAGACAACGCCACCTGCGCTGGCTCGAACATGTTTGCCGGATGGAGGACAATCGCAAAGTAATTCTTTACGGGCAACTTGCGTCAGGCTCAAGAAAAACTGGTTGCCCCCACCTCCGTCACGTGGACCTAAAAACAGCTACCAATAATACTGATCATTGAGAAGACAAAGCCCTAGACCGCACTAGTTGGAGAGAGATGGTGACCAAGAACGCAGTGAGAAAACAGGGCCTCAGATCTGGATAAAAAGCGTGCCATACAAAAAAAAAATGGCCGGCTCCTCTACAACCAAAGTGAAACCACATTAACCTGCGATATATGTGGACGTGAGTGTTTCTCCAAATAGGGCTCCACAGTCACATGAAAAAGTGTTCGAGATGAACCATATTCGTTCTACGACAGAAGGAGACGAAATTCTCAATATATATGTTTATTTGTACTTACTAATTAGAAAAATACGCTAGCTAACTTTATACAATGTCTTTAAATTCACATTTGTACTGTATTATGTATTTTTATTTCTTTTTTTTTTATACTCCCAATTGAGAAGTTGCAACAAGATTTAGCAATATCTGAAATTCATTTTATGAATATTTTTAAAATTTTGTAATTGTCTTTTTACATCACAACATTTCACAACAAATGTAAAGCAAGTTATATGTTGACCCAAATAATGTGAAAGTTTAGCAGTTTAGTTTTTTTAAGTGTGGAAATACTGCTTCTAGCACCCATAAAGCTCTCGCGGAAGAACTGACTGACCCTAACTTTTCTTACAGGTTATGTCTTTTGAAGCTGAATCAGCTTCTGCAATAAATGATGAGCTAAGGGTATTGAAAATTGGTTCCAAGTTCTTAAAGTCTTAAAATTAGCTTTCATATTTCAAAATTAATTAATCCAAATAAGTCTTGTACATTTCAACCATTTCACTATTTTACCTGTTTTTACTTGCTTGCCAGGAGAAATGGGAATTTTTTGTTTGAAAGATTTAACATGCACTTACATTTCATATGCAAACAATTCATTGAAATACACATTTTGTAAAACGTGAAGTCTGTCTCCCACTCTTCGTTAGAAATATTAGTAACAAAGTCAACAGTCCGTTCAAGGAACATACAAATTTCCTCCTTGAGTTCCCAATTCTTCTCAATACCTTACCCGTGCTAAACAAGTGGATATTACTGTGGTACCAAACATCGGAAGGTTTTGTACTGCCTGTAGTTAGGACCTCTAGCTCTGATAAGTTTGATCACTAAGATAATTGGGTCAATAAATATGTTTGATATTCAATTCAGATATCAAATTCAAAAATTAGCATACCCCTGCTTTAAACAATTATTTATTGTACCTAACAATACATGCATCATGAAACTAACAACAGATAACTATAAAACCTCCTATTTTCATAAGCACTTTAACACTCGGGCTCGAATTCATGGCGTTCGCCTTTTTTTTTTTTTATAAATGCATTTAAAAACCCAATTCTCCGCCCCCCCCCCCTTTTTTTTCCAAACAAGTCCAGACAAGTGATAGGATCATAGCCTATTGAGAAAGCTAAAAACATGAAATAGAACTAAACGAAAACAATAGGTACAAATATTTGTAATCGCACTTGTTGGTTAAAGTATTTTTGTTTTCCTTGTTGACTCCTAGATGTAAGCATCTGCTACATTACATTGGAACGGCCTATTTCATAAACACACACCTACCGGTGAATTCCTGTATCACTTTTCTACCCCCCAACCCTTTTTTTTATTCCGGTTATGGTTATGTTTCTTAGTTACATCATGTGGTATGCGCTCTGGACTGTTATCTCGAAGTTCTCGGGTTCGAAGCATGCCCGACGATTTTCGTGAGGTTTGGGCTAGGATGAAATTATCTTAAATTCTTGTGGAACAACTGAAACCTGTCAGTAAGCGAAATGATGTTTCATATAAAAGATAAATGATCTACATCTCGTCCTTAACAAATACAGTGTTCTACATGGTTTATTGTTAAAGACTTAACACCTCTCAGACTGTAGTAGCACAAACACGCGCCTTTCGTGTTCTCGCAAAATATGAAATATCAAATTTGCTTTTATACAATGTTTTAAAATTTTTGCTTATTTCGATCTGTGATTAATTTAAAAGATGAAATGAATAGCAAATAAAAACATAATATGTAGTAATTAAAAAAGACATTAAAATCCTTCTGGCTAGTTTTAGTCCGTAGTTTTACTGATCTCTAAAAGTGCTTATTTATTTCAAGTATATCTTAAGGAATAATAGTTTATTTGTTTTTTAGCGCCCATAAGTGTGAGAATTAGTGAATTGGCTTCTCAAGTTCTCATTTCTATCTTGACACATTTGATAGGCTCAATGTTTCTTTAAACAAAAAAAAAAAAAAAAGTAAAGTTCCCCTTTCAAGACCTAGTGGTCTATAGGGCAGATGATGTAAAGGCCATCTGTTTCTGTGGCCTACGGTTAACGAAGGTGTCATGTGGCCAGCACAACGACCAACCGCCTTTACTTTTCCCCAACTAATGTCAGGTACCCATTAGAGCTGGGTGGACTCAGATGCGCTTGAGGATCCCGAAATTAAAAGTCCCAGTCTTCACCAGGATTGGAACCCCGGTCCCCGGTTCGGAAGCCAAGCACTTTGCCGCTCAAAAAAAAAAAAAAAAAAAAAGAGAAAGTAACATATATAATAAGAGTATGCCGGTCTAATAAAAACGTGTTGGGCTGAAACTGTGAATAATAAATTATTTTGTACAAAATTAACTGCTGCAATTTCCATTGTGAAAGGTAGTTAGTTGTTCTAGGCACAAGGTTAGTACAAAACAGGTTAATTAAATTTTCCTATTTTTTGGTCCAGCCCAAATGAGAAAAATAGAGATGAGTTAATCAGTCAGTCAGTAAGCCTATTTAGTGTTTATAATTATATTTATTTATTCATTTATGAAATATAGAGATATAAACACACACACACAATAATATATATATAGCTTGTATATCTTTTTAAAAGCCCCCACTTATTAATTCTCCCACTTGCCGTGGACGAAAAAAAAAAAAGTAACCTATTATCACTTACTTTTGGTGTAAGACAACCAAGATATTTTCATGATTGAAACTGTATATGAATAATACTGAGCTCAATGTTTGAGCATCCACTTATAATCAGAGGGTCAAGGGTTTGAGAGGGTTAGAGTTATTAAGTGTATGGAGCCAATTAGATGTAACAGAAACTAACATTAAAGTCGTTGTTTGTTTTTTTTCAGGGTTCATAGCCAATTTCATGAATGATTTTCCAGGTTTTTAAGGTAGAATTATATTTAGCCTACGGTAGATTCAGCGAAGATAATATTCGCGCACAGCCGTGAAAAGTCCGCGAATTTAGTGACTTAGATTTACGAATTACGGTCAATCACTATAATCTAGTGGAGATAATAATTTTCGCACAGCCGTGAAAAGTCCGCGAAGTTAAGTGACATTGAGTTAGAATAAATAAAGTCTAGATGTACGGTAGATTCAGTGAAGATAATTCGCACACTGCCGTGAAAAGTCCGCGAATTTAGTGACTTAGATCTAAAGTCCGCGAATTTAGTGACTTAGATCTAGAGTCTAGATTTACGGTAGATTCAGTGAAGATAATTCGCACACTGCCGTGAAAAGTCCGCGAATTTAGTGACTTAGATCTAGAGTCTAGATTTAAGGTAGATTCAGTGAAGATAATTCGCACACTGCCGTGAAAAGTCCGCGAATTTAGTGACTTAGATCTAGAGTCTAGATTTACGGTAGATTCAGTGAAGATAATTCGCACACTGCCGTGAAAAGTCCGCGAATTTAGTGACTTAGATCTAGAGTCTAGATTTAAGGTAGATTCAGTGAAGATAATTCGCACACTGCCGTGAAAAGTCCGCGAATTTAGTGACTTAGATCTAGAGTCTAGATTTACGGTAGATTCAGTGAAGATAATTCGCACACTGCCGTGAAAAGTCCGCGAATTTAGTGACTTAGTCTAGATTTACGTAGATTCAGTGAAGATAATTCACAAAAAAGTCCAAGTTACTAAAATTCGTGGACTTTTTACGACTGTGTGCGAATTATCGTCATTAGATTCTAGTGATTTAGCGTAAATCTAGAATCTAGCGTATTTCTAGAGCAATCCAGACATTTGATGTATCTACATCCTTAAATTGACTAAAATTCACGGAGTTTTCAGGTTAAGCGCGAATTATCTTCACTAGATCTAGATATAACTTAGATCTAAATCTAGAAAGGCTTACTATTTCTAGCTAGATAAGAAGGATCGAGAAAAGACTCAAAAGTAAAGTAGCAATTATACTTAAAACTGAACCATAATCTCCAAATAAAAAAAAAGCTAAGTCTAATAAAATACTCAGAAAGACACATAGATAAAGGCACATTTCTCGTTCCATATGCTAGGACAAATTTGTACAAGTGTTACTTCTTCCCTAGTGCTATAAGAGTATATTATAGCATAGAATGGGTTGCCCGAGCCAGCCAAGAGAACCAGTGACTTGGCAGAATTTAAGTCATTGACTAACATGCATGACGCGTAGGACGTAATCATCTTCTTTATTGAAGTAACGTCTGTATAATAATATAAGATGATATACGGCCTTTCCACGCGAAGTCACTCTTACTGTTACAAAAAGATTTTCGGTGAGGGAGGGAGGACCCGGAGGGGTGTAGCCTACACATTAGGCTAGTAATAGACAATAGTCACTACAGACTAGATCTAGTAACAATGAAAGGAAACAACCATTTCTACGCTGCCTTCGGCAAAATAATGCTAGGTGTAAAGCTTGCTTGAGCCAAGGCCGTTTTCAATCACGAGGTCGTGCTTCACAAGTGGGTGAAAGGCGGTGTAGACGCGTCGTCACTGGTCAGCTCAATGTAACCGAAAGTTACCGCAGTGATAAATAGCGAAAATAAACACCTGGTATCGGGAGGGAAAAAACTCAAGGTTTTTTGGGGGCCTTTGTTACGAAATTCAAGGCTGTTTCAAGGCCTTCAATTTAATAATGAAATTTAAGGTGTTTTCCAGGTAAGAAAAAAAAGAAGGGGGTCCAGGGCAAAATAATTTAATATATAGCTGGGAAGAAATCAAGGGCTTAGCCAGTGGGTAATGCTAGTGTGTGTATATTCCCACACACACAGAAATAACACAGATATATGAATTAATGTTGGTGGCTTAAGAAGAAATCTAGCTTAAAACATGAAAAATATTTTAAAGAATAAAACTTAAGCTAAAGACACAAGTAGGTAGAATATAACATATAATAGAACATATAACAATGAATATAACATAAAAAATATCAGTCCTAGTAAATAGAAAATCCACTGCAAAAGGACAGGTGCAGATGGTGAAAAGAGAATCTAAATTGACCGACGACAACGGACAATGGTTTGGTTGGTTGTGGCAAAATATGTAGGTCACAGATGGGGCTGCATAGCCATGTGAAATACTGTACTCCTCATTAATCTTTGGTATGTAGCCAAGTTTCAACAGGCAAAGTTAAAATAAAATCTGATGTCAAAGAGGGGTGGGGTAGGTTTAAGCCAATTTTTTTCCCTGAAAACGATATTGAACACCTTGTAAACCATATCAAGACAAAATGTATTTTTAAAATGCTTTAATCATCTAATTCTTTCATTTTAGGCATTTTGTGGTCTAGCAAGTAGTGAACTACCATATGAAAAATAAAGATAATTGCTATACACATGTCACAGTGATAGTTCAAAATTTAGGCATGGGCAATGCTATAAATAGAATTATCAATGGCAGGTGAGGGCATACTTAATATAAATTATATTTTGGAGGGAAAGGGAAGTAATTATGTAGTTTTAATTGATACAAAAAAAAAAATTATTTGTCAGAAAAAATGTTTAATAAGAATGCATTTATAAATTGCTTGTGTGTCTTGTTGTCTTTCAGATACATTTATTTTTGCTTTAAACATTAAAGAAAACATTGCATACAAATACATGAACACTCAAAAAGAAATTTTCGTTTGATATTGTAACATTTTCTGAAATGGTAAACCTGATGAAACACCCCCTACAACTCTGATAACGTTTAATGGAAAGCAAGGTATGTGTAATATACATATTCTCAGTTCAATGCTGAAACCAAATGAAAAATTGCTAATGAACCATGGAGCTAAATAGTAGCCTTACTACCGCAAGTACATATTCATGTGTATGATATCAAAAAAACATGCTTTCATACCAGAGTACTTTATCGCCTAGTAGAAAAACGAAATGGATAATAAGAATACAAAACTAAATGTGTTGAAAATTAGAAAAATGGATCGTTACAGTACTACCATAGTATTTCTGTAATAACCATCAAATTAAAGACACATTAATACAAATATGGTGAGATGTTTGTTTGTTGTAGCATGCAAAAAAAAAAAGGGGGGGGGGGTGTTCAATAAGGCAGCTTTATACTCTAGATAACCTAATCCAGGGGTAGCCTACCCTTTGGTTCTGTGTGTCAATTTTGTTTCACTTCTAACTCAGATGCGCCACTTAAAATTTTACAAGTTTCAGTTGTTTAAAGTATGGTCATTCGTACATATTTGGTTTGTTATACACATTTGTGTAGAGTAGAGGAGGTGATTTTAAGAAACTTTATTTATTAATTCTGCTTTTGTTAACATTTTTAGTTTGCATTTATAATTTTAAAATATTATTTCTGTATGAACAATAGACTAATTACAATTTATGAACACAGCAGTTTCAAATTTTTAAAAAATCACATACAGGCAATATATATTTTAAAATTTGCAATGCTCCCAATGCATCCATAATATTAAGAGTTAATTTCGTGACCTCAGTTTATTTTTTATCATTTTTATGAATGAAAATGCTTGCTCGCATAGTACCTGACAGGTATAACTATAGGCAAGTTTTCTTTGTTCAGTAAAATGTTAATATGGCAATGATCCCCAAAATTAATCATTCATATATGCATTAAAATCACAATTTTCTCTGAATTATCCTATTTATTATCCTCCTGTTCCTAATTCTATTTATATATTTCACAACTGGTATTCATAACATGCTGCAAGTGTTCCCCACACAGCCTTTTGGTGTATAAAACAGTGATTGTATTTTAAGCAAGATTACAATTCCAGTAACTCTTCCAATTATTGATGGTTTAGTTTACTTTAGTTCACTATATTTAATTGAAGATTTCCTAGACATAGCTTTGCTTACTCAAATATGTCTGGACCATCTGGGTTTTCCTAAGAGTGACTTAAGGCCAATAAGTTCTTCAAAAATGTTGAAATTATTTTCATTTTTTCTAACAATGAAAATCTTAAATAGGTAACATAAAAAATGACCAAATCTAATGAAAAGAAAGAGCATACATGTACTTACAACAAAGATATTTATAATGCTAACATTAAAACAACGTTTTGATTAGTTTTATAAACATTTCGGTCAATTTAGGGCATCGTAATAGTGATTAAATTGAATTCCTGTGGAACTTTTTGTCTAGAATCGGTTATTATCCTTTTTTTGCGAACAGTCATGCTTTTTCTTGATTTTTTTCTCTGGGTAAAATGCACCACTTGTAACCTTGCAATGCACCACTTTCGGCCCGTGCACCATAGGTTGGTTACCCCTGACCTTAACTATAAACTATAGTTATTTTTGTCTAGACATAATACAGAGTATCTATGATCTACCTTAAATATTTAAATTCAAGTAGATTATAGATCTAGAATAATCTACATTCTACATATAGCTCTATATATAATACATAAATAGATTCTAGTCAATATTATTGAATATAGATCTAGATCTGCCTAAGATCTAGATCTAGACCTAGATCAATCTGGACTCTAGATTAAAATATTTTTTATAGTCTAAATCTAGAGTAATTTTCGTCTTGAGAACACCCTCTATTTTCTGATATTAGCGAACGCCCCACAATCTTTGTTAAAAAAAAATTTAATTTTGTTAGCTATGACGAAACTAGTCCATTGCTTTTTATCATGCTCCATTTCTTTATAGTTCATACACATTTGGTTTCGTTTACTCTGAGAAACAAGGTTTTTGTACGGGTTCAAAGAGCACTGGCAGGACAATGCCAATTAGTTCCAGTGTTAAAGAATTTTTTTAGAAAATTTAAGTATCAATTAAACATGATTTAAAATGCTTCTAAATAGGCCTAAAAACACACACATGTCATAGTCTTTGTGTAAATATGGGGTGTTCCATAATATTTTTTTGTCACTATCAATGACATTAACGAACGCTCTTTATCAATGTCAATGACAATAACAAACATTTAATGTTGAAAATGCATATCAAAGGGATGTAATTCAGTGCCGGAAATAAACATTTCTATGATTTATTTTGTATAACATTTTCTTACTTAATTTTGTTTTTGTCTTAAATGTTAAACTAAGTGTGATGTGAATGGGTAAAAAATAAGGGAATATCCCCTAAACATAGTGCTAATGAAGGGCGGAGTTGGACATAATATGTATACGTTAAACAAAAAAATGTTTTTATGAGTAGCACAATGAACTGCTATCCCTCTCTTTTAATCTGTCTCTCCTTGGCGCAATAATTAGCATGGTATCATCAACACAGGTACCAAATCAGGTCACAATCACTGAGTGAAGTGAGCGGGCTAGACGCTCGGGGCCACGCATTTTTTTATTTGGGTCAACTAGATCTAGGTAGGTCACAATATATGGCCCATTGTGAAGTTGAGGGTTTAGCAGAGAATGGAGCAATTAAGAGTAAAAAGAAATTGATATAAATAAGTCTAAATAAGAAAAAAGAAAATTGAAGATTTTATACATTATTTTTAAATACAATAACATGAAGTGTCTTTAGTCTTAGTGTACTGCAAGGGCAAGTGTTAGTGTTCTCTAAGTTACAAAGCAGGGAATGGTGTTAGTAATTAGTAAATGTTAGCGCTGGACTTCATTGACCTGACCTTCTTCAAAATCATATTTTATTGTACTATTTTGTAGCTATATAAATATGCATAGCGAAAGAAAACAACATAATAACTATTTTTAATGACGAGTTTAATTTTTTTAAAGTCAAAGATGTTTACAGTTTTTTCCTAGGACTAACCATTATCTATGGAGCTATAAACATTTAAATGCAAAAATTGTGGCAGCCTAAATCTAATAAAATTATATATTATTTATATCTAGATCTAATTAATTATTAATGATTTTATTCATCTAAAAGAAAAATCTAAATCTTAACTTAATCTTATTAATTCTATTCCTAAATATTTCTAGACACTCTACTCTCTAGATCTAGCTTACCTTGGTATAGTAATGCATTTAGTGCACTGATCTTGTGTGCAAAGAGCTTTGATTAATTCATCTAAACCACCAGATTTCTTAAGTTTTTTAACTAAACTTTTTACTGCTTTTTCAGCCCATTTATCATCTTTTTCGTGTTCGCCTTTTTTTAATGCAAGCAATCGTTTAACTATAGGTGATGTAAATGGGGATAGAGGAGATGACATCATGTTTTATAATACTCCTGTTTGTGAACCGATTGTTTATTTTTAATATTCAAGTATCACATAAAAGAATATCGAAGTAAATCTACGTCCACACAATAAACACAGGTTGTTTCATTTGATACAAGTTTTTGGTTGACATCTGCCATGTTGAATCGACCGAAAAATATTGTCTATTTTATAAAAGAGTTCACCAGATCAAAATGCAGAATCGGACTTAGCCTAGATAATATATCTATCTAAAATAGATCTAGATTCGATTTACATAGTACATTTGGATATAGATCTAGATTAATAAATTAGATCTAGAGATTACATCTTGATTTAGAAGTATTTTTTAATCCGAAATTAAACCAGAAGATGGCTTATTTTATTTAATTTTGAACAAAAGTATGTGCAATTGATTTTATTTCGTTAATGGAAATCAATTCGCGGCATCGTACTATTTTTTTGGCTAAAAATAGACCTATCGAACCTACAACGCATGAAATCAGCTGAATTGTAAAATTTCCAAAAAATATTTGGGTCATAGACTTTGCATAGCAAGCTTTGCCAATAACAAATAAAATATAATAAACAAGAAAAAAATATTATTTTCAAAGACAATTGATCCTTTATCCTAGATCTATACGCTTAAGCGAGCAATTCTTTTATGTAGGCCCTATGTATGTATGTATAGGCCTATATATTATTTCGAAAGCTGCTCTAACGATTTCAAGGTATGAGAAAAAACAATTATCAACACATTGGGCACATCGCGAAAACCCGAGGTCGACCGTTATATTGTTTTAAACATGTTTCATGATCGTAAAATTAATTTTGGCTACACATATTTTATGAATGAAAGGGTTTCAAGTGACGTCAAAGGAAAAAAAAAAACTTGACATCGCCTATGTTACTGGATTCACAGCAAGAAAGAGGGGGAATCTATGAAACAGCGATGTTATTGCCATTTCCGATATGGACAGTGGGCAAGACACGTATCTCGACTGCAGGACGTACGTATACAATAGGCAGTCTTTTTTTTGTTTTTTTTTTTTTGGTGACCTGAAACATGGGTGTAGCCAGTGGGGTTTGGGGGTACAACCTCCCTCCGAAATTAACCCCCCCCCCCGAAGGGAGGTGTCGCCCTAATTTTGTTTATTTTAGATGAGATTTTCCCAGCACAGCCAAAAAGGGGGAGGGGGTTGAGTATAAAATCCGTGGGGTTTTGAGTTTAAAACCCCCCTCATCTAAATAAAACAAACAAACAAAAATGCAAAAAGGCAGTCACCAAATTCCATGAGCGTAGCGAAAGGGGATTTTGAGTTAAAAACCCCTTCCAAATTTATTTTATTTTTACGATAAACCCCCTCTTCAATACAAAACTAAGGCATACAACAGTCACGAGATTTTTGAGCGTAGCAAAGAGGTGTTTTGATTTTAAACATACTCCAGAGGGCTTTAAGTTTAAAAAAAACTCCAAAGAGCATTGAATGAACCCCCCCCCCCTCTCCGGCGTGTATTTAGGCTAAGCTAAAACCTCCTCTTTAAAGAAATTAGCAAATTAAAGCCTCAAAATTATATGAGCGTAGCCAAGTGGGGGGGGGGCTGAGGTTTAAGTTTAAAACCTTCACCACATGGTTTTTAAGTCACCTAATTCTATGAGCGTATCTAATGGGGGTTTTCAGTTGTTGTTGTTTTTTTTTAATTCCAGAGATTTTTTGGTTTAAAATCCCCCAACAGATGGTTTTGACGATAAAACTTCCCTTTTCGATAGATAGATGCCTCAGAATGTTTTTTTTTTTTTTTTGGTTTAAAATACCGGAAAAAGTGTTTAACGCATGGGCTCCGCCCAGGACCTCGCTGTGGAAACTCATAGCGGTTGTCCAGACCCACTGGCTTGCCAGGGCGGGATGTCTACAGTCTTTCTAATAACTCTAGGAAGAACCTGTTCTAGGGTACAATAAACTTCTTGCGAAAGAATCAACAGTCGATATGTAACAACGATTATATATACATGGCTGGGGGGGGGGGCGGGGGAGAGAAAAAATTAACCCCAATCCCCCCCCCCCCACCAGAAAAAAATCTTGAAACATTTAAAATGGGAGGTGTCGCCCTAACCGAGAGGCTAACAGAATTATTCGCTCTATGCTGGGAGTGCGTTGTTCTTTAATCATATCCCTATACAAAAAGGGTGACAAGTCTAAATGCTCCAACTATCGAAGCATTCACTTCTGTCAGTGGCAGGAAAGATCTTTGCACGAGACCGCCTAATCCACTCTTTAGTGAACCAGGGGCTATCTAAGAGCCAATGTGACTTTAGAGCCGGTAGAGGTACAACTGACATGATATGCAAAGAGCAGAACCTAAACCTATACGCTGCCTTTGTAGACCTCACAAAGGCTTTTGACACGGTCAGTCGCGATGGCTTATGGAGGATTTTGAAGAGGCTCGGATGCCCACCTAGGTTCCTATTATTCTTAAGTAGTTACTATATGTAAGAAAAAAAGGCCAGATTAGAAACAATGGTGACCTGTCTGATCACTTCCCAATAGAAAATGGCGTGAAGCAGAGCTGTGTACTTGCTCCTACTCTATTCGCTATCTTCTTTGGCGTAATGTTGGGTCAAATGAGGTAACTATTGAATGAAGGCATCTATATCAGGTTTCGTTCAGACGGCAATGTGTTCATCTTTAACGTCTACTATGCCATAAAAAAACAAAAGAAATGGTTATAACAGAGCTTCTCTATGCCGATTGCGCCCTGCTAGCCCAACAATGAACATGATCTCCAGATCACGGTCAACGACTTTGCATACGCCGCCGCCTCTTTTGGTTTATCTATAAACCTCTGGAAAACAGAAGTCATCTTTCAGAAGTCACCCAATAAAACCTATTCAACCCCAAAGATCACCGTAAATGGACATCCCCTTAATGTGGTAGACCACTTCACATATCTAGGAAGCATATTATCTAATGACACATCCCGTTCAAGGGAAGCTGATAACCGTCTGGCCAGGGTCAGTAGTGCTTTTGGACGCCTCCTGGCGAGAGTTTGGCGGAATAAATAGTTCCGCCTGTCTACAAAAATAAATGTCTACCAAGCCCTTTTATATGGATCTGAGACAGGGGTATTATACAGAAAGCAACTAATTCTACTTGAACACTTTCACCAAAGATTCTTGCGCTCCATCATAGACATACGGTGGCAAGACCGCACTACAAACAGCGATATCATTGCGAACGCTGGCATGGTCAGTATAGACTATAGAAAGACTTCTTTTGGTTAGGCAGGGCAGATCACGTATCCCGTATGGGGGACAAACGTATGCCAAGTGCAATCTTTTTTTGGTGAGCTGAAAGGTGTTCAACATAACTAAGGTGCCCCGCTTTAAAGTGTAGGCGTCAACTTGCTTTAACTGACATAGAAGAGAGCAGCTGGTTGCATGTAGCTTCAGAACAAACAGCTGGAAGTTATTTACAAAGGCCGCGGGATACACATTTGAAACCAAAAGAAAATCCGCTGCCGAGAACACACGTAGACGTCGAAAAGAAAATCGAAATCAACCACCGGCGGACAATGCCTGCGCTGAATGTGGCAAAATATGTAGGTCACAGCTCGGGCTGCGTATCCACGGGAGATATTGCATTCCTCAATAATCTTCGGACTCTAAGACTAGTCTTATTATTATGATATTCAATAGACAATTGACTTAGATTTAGTCCAGATGTACTCCAAAATTATGCAGGGTAATATAGTATTCAGATACTAAATTATTAAAATAGAAATCCAAGCCTTAAAAAAGTGTTACATTTATATTAAGACTTGAATGCTTATATCCCATTCGATGAAACTTTCTTTAGACTACTAAGGCTATGATTTCAAGTCGATCAGGGAAAAGAACTAACAGAACAAATAAGATTTGAAGTCGCTTCCCGATCACTCAATTTCGTCATTACACAAATGTTTTTCTTCACGAATCATTTCACCGAGCGAGGCTCGATCACCAGGTACTACATCTTATAAGATGATATCAGCGTTCCAGGTTCCGGTTTCCATGAAGTATAGAGGTATTGTACAAATCTTCTTGGTAATCTAAAAAATCTGAGTGGACAGAGATCTTGAAAACGGCTTTAACGACTTTCCTAGAAATATGAAAGTTGATGTATATTTTTGGGAAAAGAAATACTAACTCGTTTACCACACTGGGAAAACCCTATTTTTGACTTTTTAAAATTGTTAAAAATATATATAAAAAAAAGAAATATATTTAAATTAGGCGAGAGTACTAGAAAATAATTTTCTTGAATGGAAAAATACTTTGGGTAGCCTATTTCCGCATGTAGGCATTATATTCTATGATTTATAATATTCAAGAGTTTAATAAAATAATGTTCAGGAACATTTTGCGCATCTTCTTCTAGGACTAGATCTAAAAGTCAAACATTGGGATATTATAAAAAAAAAGTCTAGTAGATTTGACAAGGTTAGAGTAGATGTTGCTCGTTGTGGCAGCTTGTTATTGTGACAAGTCAAAAACTCGCTGTCAGAGTCACTCAAATTTATCACAGCATTAATTATTATTTTTCATTATTTATCTATTTTATTTTAATTATTTCCCTATCCTATCCCCAATTTCTTCACCCGCACCACCTTTTCCGCTCCAGGCTAGACTTAGTTGACCACATTGGAGATAGTTAAGGCGCGTCCTTTCACATATCTTCCCTCGACCGGGGCAATGATACGTACAGACTCTTTGATCTTATCGGCAGGATGTCCGACAGCCGCAGTGGACACCACCTTGTGTGGAATGCAAGTCACTCCTCCCCCCCCCTTTTTCTCCTACGTCTCTCTTTGATCTAGGAGATTACTCGAGTCAAAGCGCCTCTCGACGCTCCCATCTTAAGGCTACTTCACCCACGTGTAAGATAATTCTTAGCCTAGGACCTTTCCTGTGTCCGCCCGCACTTTCCAGGCTTATATAAAGTAAACCAACTCAAGCCAGACCCTCTTTCATTCTCATTCGAGCTGAGCTATCGAGTCTGGACTACTTTATACATTCTTTCTCCTAGAGGAATACCTGGTGGTAAGCCGAACTTAATCACAAGTTCCATCTTAATTACTCTGTGTATATTTCCATTGGATTTTATCATGTGTATTTTGCCTAGTTCATTTATATTTAATTAGTGCATTGTGTATTTCTCACTGGCGTAAGTAGAAAACATAAACATGTCCTATGTATTTATTTATGTATTGCATTAATCTATTAATGCTACGTTGCTCAATTGATCGTTGATGCAACCATGTATATATTTGTACATCTTATTCTATTTCCTTTATCTCGGTTGACCGCCTTGATAATTTCACTAGCGCACTAATACTGCGTCTAGAAAAGAGATATGAGTTATCTCCCCTGTATTGAATTATCTCCCCTTTACTCATTTTACTCTAACGAGAGTTGCGCCGCTTGAACGGACACACTCTCCATTCAAGCGCGCTCCATTGTTCTCGATCGACGGTCATATGTAAACATACCGTCAGGATCGCTGACCACCGCCCAATTCAACCCCCCCCCCTTTCTCTTTCTCTATCCACCTGTGTTGTTTATTTGAGATTATTATTTCCCCTTCTATGTACATTTTTATATTATTATTTCCCCTTTTATGTACATTTCTATATTGCTACTATCAGCCATCTATTTTCCAAATCCCATTTGTCATCATCTCCCCATTGTGCTCTAAAGCAATTTTACCAATCTGACGAATGCACCTCAGTCGAGGGCATCGATAAGATGCATGAGAGACATGTCCTAACTTGTCTTTATTTATCCGCAGCCTCCCTCAGGTGTCTGCCTATTTATTTGCTATCGAGAATCACCTATTGCCTATTTAGTTGATATCAAGAATCACCTACTATCTTTGTGCTTAGTGCTATTCAGCACTGCACTAGCTCACTGACCTGCCTATTTATTCATTGGATCAACGATCTATTTACCTATTTATGTGCTTAGTGCTATTCAGCACTGCACTTGCCTACTGAGATCTACTCAACTCTACCACTTGGCGCTATCGGCATTGCCCGCCTATTCGACAGCCCACCTGTCAAGCTATTAGGTGCGACGTCCCTATAGATTCAGATCTGTGTGAGACGTCATAGCTACGCCAACCCTCTGCAACTCACTGGACATATCCTGTCAACTACGCTGCCCACGGCAGATCCGCTCTGTCCGCAGTAACCTTGTGCCCACGGTAGCCGGCCACCCGCCCTACTGTGCCCACTACAGATATTAGATTTTGGGGATTGAGACTCCACAAGAACTATATCACCGGCGTCCCTCTATCCGCTAGAGCGCCACCTCCAGCTGCAGAACCTCAAGCCAGGACACAGCCAGCTGCGACATCAACAGGAATACCAGCTAAGTCAGAGGACAAAGTGACATACTCTCTTATTAGGTGCAAGAGTGATGATTAAACATAGAATATACTAGAGATAGATGCAAACCCTCCCCCTTTTTATCCTTATATGTATATTTATGTAAATAAATATTCTTTATTTTAACTTTTGTATCTTTTCGTCTCGTTGCGTGTCTGCTCCCGATTCATATGCTGATAGGTTGGTGTGTGATAGCTTTAAAAATAATCATCCCCTAGACATTTAACGCGCCAAACACACGTCACATTTCCCCACCTGTCACAGTTATGATGGCCTTAAATAAATAGATAAAATAGCGAAAAAAAATAAATAAAATACATTCATTGTTATAATATTTCTAATTAAAACAAATCTTTAAAAAAATAAAGAAACAAACACAACATTCCAACAAAGAAACTAGAAATGAATCTTGTGTGCTTTTTGCTTGCAAAATTATCATAATTTTATGGAAATCAATTTTTCTACCAATTTTTCCATTGTGAAAATTGGAAAAATTATTGAGTTGTAAATTTGCCATCGTTGATCGCAAATAATTCTTGATCAACTTCAGTTTGCAAACACTTTGCTTGCATGATTGTAGCTACACTATCATAATTGTCACAAATATGCGAATCAAGGTGACGATATTCAGGACTGCATCATTCAGTGAAATGTTTTGATAAAATACCAAAAGATCAAAGGGTCTTGTTTTGGAAGTTTGATAAGGCTTCTGAAGAAGCTGCAACAAACCGTTGAAGCTTCTTTCGCTTCCGATGAAATTCTTTTTCCTCAATTTCACTAGGAGCACAATCAAAATTGCTTGATTTTGATCGGAGGATTCAATAGATAAAAAGCGACAAAAATTCATCGGCTACATCATGAAGCTCCTCAAATCGGGCCATTATCTTTTTCGCCGGACTCTTAATCTCTTGTATCCCGATTTGAGCTCATGCTTTCAGCTAAGGTAATACTAATAATGGCTTCAGCCACGTCCTCCCGACTTGTAGTTGAGAATGTCTTTAGTGTTTTCAGTTTCAGTGCGCAGTCTCGAATTGGGCAATCTTTGTTTTTGAATGTATATTTCTACGTTCTTTATTATCCATATCCCGCTAGGCAGATATCAATGTTTTATTCACAAATGACTTTAATGAAGAAATTATGTTTGCAAAATTCTATTACTGATAATATTTGAATGTCGTACCATGATGCATTTGTGTTTCGTCATTTCCAATAGCTTTAAGTTTCATACTTTCTATGTAAAGCGTGTAGGCCTATTTTAAGTAAAGAATGGATTGTAAAAATAAAATGAACACAATGTTTCAACTAGGAATAGACCTACATGGATTGGTTTCGAGAGAGATTTTCTTCATCCTTTTTATGTTTTAAATAATAGTGTGCAGTCTTATATGGCGAGAAAGGTTTGTAGAAATCATTAGACATTATTTTCGAATACAAATTAGTTTGATAAAGATATTGAAAAAGTTCCTATTACAAATAAGAAAGACGACTAAATTACTAGAAGCATTGATTGTATAAACTAAATAATACAACGCGTTACGAATGTATAATTGGACGTCTCCACAACATCTTGCAAGGTAGATTATGGAGGAACCACATGCATGCGAAATTATGAACACGATAGATGTGGCTACAAGAGTACGCGTGGTTCTCCGTGACCACGTGATCTTGAGTGTCGATGACGTCAATTTCCTTCTATTTTTTAGCGCCATGTTAACTTTAATCATGATAGCAAACGTCGCCAACGAGACAGCGGCTAAAGGAATCCACGAGACCAAAGTGTCTACAACAAGCAGATCAAATATGTCTATAATTCGACTATTCTGACTGTAAAATGTATTGTAGGTAATAATCATATAGTTGACGTCTCGAGAGATCCTTTGTTTATATATGTCGTAGACAAACATTCTAAAGACAGTCCATGGCAACCAAATCATGTAGCAGACGATGATGCAGACAGTGGCGGAATTTCTTGTGATCACTTTTTTAAAAGTCATGGGGGCATAAACGGCTAGAAGTCTTTCCACTGAAATACACATCTGTATAAATGGATTGACATACTGTCCCCAGAAGCCAAAAAAAGTGCAGATTAACGCAGTGATGACTAGAAAGTAGTTGACAATGTCGTGGTACTGGAAGCCACAGTTCCTTGGGTAGAGTTTGTTGGGTCCAAAGTAAAGGATGGGTAGACTGTAGTCCATGGTCATCAAGAGACACATGCAGTCTGCTATGACCAGCCCAAACAGAAGAATGTTTGATGGTTTATGAATCCCGCTATTGTAAAGTATTCTGAGACTCATTATATTAGCCCCGAAGCCTAGAAATGAAATAATCGGGTTAACGTAGCATTCCAAAGCTTGAAACATTAGATATTGTTGCAGTGAATCGGCTTGAGACCAACACACATAGTAAGCTTGAGTGGTGGTAGTGCGAGTTACCGTGACAGATGTAGTTGATAAACTTAACAAAACACTTGTGTTACTGAGTCTCGTTATATTCATTATTAACGTTGCAAGTCTTTTTCTATAACTAACAGAAAACTGGAAATATATCAACAAAGAGTTTGTCTGTCGGTATCCTACAAGCCTTTGATTTAGTTCTTACAAATAGCTAATAGACCTACAAACAAAACAGACAGCTTTTAAACTGACATACAATTGCGACAAGCGTGATAAATTGAAAATAGGAACATTAATTTTAAAAAAATTCAACTTCTGGATGTTTTGGAAAATAACTAGATTGACACTGCACAGAAATTAGAGCTGTTAGATTGATTTGTGAGTTGGCAATTTTATTTTGAGCACTTTGTTGCATGTAAACATTGGCAAATAATAATAATAATTTGCATTCACACCAGACTCACTTAGAATTTACATGCGAAAAGGTTATATCAGACAGTTTCTGTTTAATGATCCAACTGTGAACAAAGACGAACATCTTTTACTAACATTTCTCAAACAATAAATTGGATTTTAACATTTCGAAAAAAAAAAGATAAATTTGTTATGTGCAATTAACAATTTTCCTTGTTTCGTACTTTAATTATCATGATTTAAAACGACGTTAAAATTAGATGTAAAAAAAAAGGCAATACCTCCTTTATACAACTTATTGAGCTATTATTTTTTCTCTTAATCGCTAATGAATGTTAGAAAATGGAACTCCAACACATTCTCACTGTCCCCGTCCCTCAAAAGAAAGAATGGTTTGGCGAATGTATAGATATAGGGCCGGATTCAGGCCTTAGTAGGCTATGTGCATGTCCGGGGATGGATCTTTGTGGAGGCCCCTACAATTTTTAGAAAGCTTTAATGAATATCCACTTATGAATGAAAATAATAATTAAGGCATGTCTTCGAGTCCGAAGATTAGTGAGGAATGCAGTAGGCCTATTTCCCGTGGCTGCCAACTGTGACCTACATGTAGAATATACGTATTACACAAATAACAAACTAGTGTTTACGAGGGAAGACATATTAGGAACTGCATTTATTACGTAAACACAAGCGGTGTTGCACTGACGCCCTAGTTTGCAAATGTACATATAATACCAATATGTTACATCTCTCTTCTTTAATTCAGAAAATATATTTATCAGAGTAACTAACAAACTAGTCAACTAAAAAGTCAATTCAGTTAATCACAAATCAAGTCTCTTGGGTTTATTAACTATTT
Source organism: Biomphalaria glabrata (assembly GCF_947242115.1). Taxonomy (NCBI): domain Eukaryota; kingdom Metazoa; phylum Mollusca; class Gastropoda; family Planorbidae; genus Biomphalaria; species Biomphalaria glabrata. Next base: position 13,707,353 of record NC_074728.1, read on the forward strand.
TGCCTGAGCGTATTACATAAAGTTCATGTGGTCTAGATGTGTTAGAAGAAGCAGTGTGTAGTGACGGCTCTACATCTAGTGTAGTTTGTAATCTTGGACTCTCTAGATCTAGTGGTTCTGGTTGTTCTGAGATGTCATCTGGAAAGTCATAATTATTGCCTAATCTGTTTGCTTTCTCAGAAGACTTTCTGATGTGTTTCCTGTTTCTTCCACTTTTGACATTATGTGAGCAGGTCAGGCAGGCGTGAGTGGGAGGACCTATTTTCTGCTCAACATTAAAATTTACCAACAGTAGGCAGATGTTTGCGCTACTGGGTGCATGGGCTCAATCTGTGCACCTCGGTATGGTGACCAAGGGGCTAGAGTCACCTAAGTAACCAGACATACTAATCTTAACTAAATGAAAACAAGATAACAAACTTTAGTTTACGATAAATAAAACGAAAAGAAACTTTATTTACATACAAAAATAAATCAATAATACCATCACAAAAGAGATACAAGACACCGATAGCAAAGACAAACAGACACAAACACTCTTTTGTTCCCCTGGCAATCAAATCATTAAATAAGAACAACCTGGTATAAACTTTGTCACATGTAAATTATGAGTGAGTCTGGTGTGAATGTACACTCTGGTTTCTTATAGTTATAATGTTTTTTGTTTGGTGTAATGCACAAATTGTAAGACAAATTTCCTTACGGATAATAAAGATTATTATTATTATTATTATTAAAAAAAATATATACACTAACTTGACTAATCACTACTACTGAACCCATCAACTAACTAAAACCCTCTAAATCTACACCACTACAAACACTAACAAACTAACCAAACCAACTATCTAACTACATCACTACAACTACTACACTAGACCTAGATCTACAATAAACTAGTCTAGATCTACAATATTCTACTATTACACTCATAGCACTAACACTGAAACAAGAACATAATATATAACTTATAACTAAGTTTACTAACTAAGCCACTAAGGCTACACTACAAAAACAAAATAACACTAGCTTCCCTAGAATTAGGTTAGATCTAGAATAGATCTACAGAAACAATAACAAAACTATCAATAGCAGAAACAAAATAACACTAGATTCCCTAGAATTAGAATAGATCTACAACAGCAGTTATAAGCAGCAGCTATTTTGAAAGTATTTCAGCAGTAATATTCAGCAGTAACACAGCAGTGTAATTGTAGCAGCTAAAAGCAGTTGAAAACAGCAGTAACAATAGCCTGCAATATATAAATGCAAAACTATATTATATTCTATTAGGACTGATGGACGCCGCCATCTTCAATACAGCATGTTGCCAACTATTATGACAAATAGTCCAAGTAGAAAATAAAATAACTACCTTACACATAGTATAGATCTAGTAAAAAAATATATAATATTTCTACACTTACAGGCCGTCCCAGGTACAGAAATATAAAATAATTACACGACAGACCACAAAGATCTTCGGCTGTCACACAGACATACTATACTGACCACTGGTCAACTGTACACTGAACTGTTTTAAGACAGCATGTAGTACATCACTTTTATACTATCCCGCACTAACCTATATAAATATGCGGAAGTACAACTATAAAATCTGACACTAACCTATAAAAATAAAATATATAAAAATAGCTCTAACCTATACAACAAATATACATTTAAAAAATAGCTAAAATTGCATATAAAACTAGCTCTGGGAGCGCAAGCTCACAATTATATGATCTAGGATTAGAATGTTTCGAAACTACTGTTCCTGGTTTCCTTTTAGAATTAGGTTGCATTCTGACTGCCGTTCCGCCTTGTAGTGGATTATGACTGTTTCTTCACCACCTTGAGATCTGGTGTATTTACTTTACCTTTTACCTTTACCTATCCCTTAGTCTGTTGGGCCGTTGGCGCACCAAGCAGGATTAGTCGACTGTCTTTATCCATTCCTCCCTGTCTTTTGCCTTGTTTAAAACCTCTTTCAATGGTAGGCCCGTCCATTCTTTTATGTTGTCCTCCCATCGCTTTCTCTGTCTGCCTCTTCTTCTTTTTCCTGGTACTGTTCCTTGAAGGAAGGTCTTTGCGAGCCCCGTGGATCTTGTAATATGGCCATATATTTTAAGCTTGCGTTTTTTTTACAATAGTTAGCAGGTCATCATGGGGTCCGATCGCTGCAGTAACCCTGTCTCTAATCTCTTGGTTTGTGTTGCGGTCTTTGAAAGTGATGCCTAGGATCCTTCTGTAGCATCTCAATTCCATTGCTAGGATCCTCCTCTCTAGCTCTGCAGTCAGCGTCCAAGACACGCCAGCATATAAAAATGTGTCCATGACCAGGGAGCGCATCAGTCTGATTATGGTGCCGAGGGCCAAGCCCTTGTCTTTCCAAATTATTTTCAGTTTTGAAAGGGCTGCTGTGGACTTTGCTATTCGGGCCAATAGTTCGGGTTTCGTTCCCTCATCTGAGACAATAGCTCCGAAGTATTTGAAGCTGTTAACACTAGTCAGCTTTTCACCTCCAATACTGATGCCTCTTTTAAAGCCCTGTTGGCTATTGGTCATAATTTTTTTTCGGCATTTATTTGCATGCCATATGCTGCGAAAGTCTTGTCAATGCGCATCACCAGGTCAGCTAGTTCTTTTTCTGTCCCTGCTAGGCCATCAATGTCATCTGCGAAGCGGAAGTTAGTGATTCTTCTTCCTCCAATGCTATCAGTACCGTCATAGCCCTCGAGGGCATCTTCCATTATCCTTTCAAGGAAGATATTGAAGAGTGTTGGTGACAGTAGGCAGCCTTGTCTTACTCCAACTGTGGTTTTGAACCAGTCCCCAATATTATTGTTGAAGTACACCGCACTGGTGGCATCCTTCTAGAGGTTCTGGATAACTTTAATTATGTTTTTATTGATGTTGTATTTTTCCATTGTCGCCCAGAGTGCCCCGTGCCATACTCGATCGAAAGCTTTCTTGAAATCAATAAAGACACGGAAAAAGATTATCTTGGTGTTGGAGATATTTTCACAGAGTATTCTGAGGTTTAGAATTTGTTCTGTTGTGCTGCGACCTTGTCTAAAGAAGTAGGATTTTTTTTACAAAGGAGCTACAGCGATTGCGTTGTGAACTGTTACCCTATATCTAGTTGACTCATCTTCATACGCTTAAAGGCATCACCATTCAATATCACCATCATTCAAGCATACGCTCCTACATCAACATATGACGATGAGCCAGTAGAAGAGTTTTATGAGCAACTACAGGAAGTGGTCAATAAAGTCCCGAAAAAGGACATCCTTGTTGTACAAGGAGACTGGAATGCCAAAGTAGTAAGTAACTCCTACCAAACCTGGAAAGACAATTGTGGAAGATACAGTAACCTCTCAACCAATGAACGTGGTCAACGACTATTCGAATTAGCGAAATACAACAATCTCTTACTAGCCACAAAAAATCGCGTATGGCACATGGCACAGTCCGAACGGAGAGCACCACAACCAGATCGACTATATCATGGTGCAACAGCGGCCAAAACAAGAAGTTTTCCTGGAGCTCGTGTCTTAGGTGTGAGTATTTCTTCGCTTGATGGTAACAGATTTCTGGGTCGGCGTCCCATGAGTAATTGTGCTGGCGACAAATTAATATTACTCAGTGGAGTAGTTCTGTAGTCTAATAGAGACAGAAATTTGTCTTCGCTTTTCTTCCAAAGTTTCTTCATTGTCTGAATAGCTCTTTCAGCCTCGCCATTTGAACTCTGAAAATGAGGACTTGACGTTTCACGCTCAATTACGTATGATTTATAGAAGTTCAGGAATTCTCATGAAGCGAACTGTGGCCCGCTATCTGATCTTAACCTTATAGGTATTCCATGGCATGTGAATATACTCTTCATTGCTTCGATGATATTTGATGTAGTTTCCTGTGACAGCTCTTTGACATCAATAAACTTTGAGAAGTAGTCAACTAGAAGCACATACTTTTCCCCCTCAAAGTTAAACAGATCCCATCCAACCATGCTGTATGGAAGGTCTAGTGTCTTGGTAGGTATTAGCGGGGTTCTGACACATTTTGATTCTGATGTTCAGCACACCTGCTACAATCCCTAACTGTCACTTCAATGTCTAAATTCATACCTGGCCAAAACATGACTTCTCTGGCTCTCTGCTTACACTTGACTATTCCTAAGTGAGACTTGTCAATCAGATTTAGCATGTATTTACGTAAGCTTGGTGACATGACTATTCTCAGACCTTTGTATATAATGCCATCCAAAGTTGATAACTGGTCTCTTGAATCCCAATTTGGCCTGACTTCAATTGGAGTCTCGCTTCTTGTGTATGGCCAACCAGTCATAATTACTTCCAGAAGCATTGAAAGTTCCTTGCTTGTACAGTCTTGAATTTCACTGTATTTTTAATAACTTACAGAGATCATATGCACTGAATCGTCTGTAAATTCACATGTCTGTGTATCAGTATTTGGTAGATGTGCACGAGAAAGTGTATCGGAGATAAACATTTCCTTGCCTTTTCTGTAACAGACTTTCAGATCATACCACTGTAGTCTTATTAGCATCTTCTGTATTCTCATTGGTGCTGACAATAGAGGTTTCTTGAAGATTTGCTCCAGAGGTTTGTGATGATTTTAAACTGTTACTTCTTTGCCAAATATGTAGCAATGAAATTTGCTTGTACTATACACAATTGAAAGCATTTTCTTCTCAATTTGAGCATATCTTGTTTCTGCATCCGTGAGAGCTCTTGATGCGTGTTCAATTATACGACCTTCCTGAAGTAATACTGCTCCCAGTCCATCTTTACTTGCATCACATTCTATCTCTACGTTATTGTTGACATCATAATATGCTAAAACTGGAGGGTTTGTACAAAGATGTTTCAATTCTTCAAAACTTTTGTTTTATTCGTGGTTCCATTGAAATTCTACATCATCTTTTAAAAGCTTTCGTATTGGAGCATCTGCTTGACTTAGATTAGGAATAAATTGTGCTAGGTACTGAATTAAACCTAGAAATCTTCTGATTCCATCTTCATCTTGAGGAGTTGGCATGTGAATAATTGACTTTATCTTTGCTGGATCTGGTTCTAAACCTTTCTCTGACAAGATATGGCCCATATAAGGTACTCTGATTGCCTCACTTGCACTTGTCATAGTTCAGCTTTAGATTTTACTCTGTTGCTCTTTGCATAACTTGTTTCAAAATGTGATCATGATGCTCAACATCTCTACCAGCTATTAGAATGTCGTCTATGATGACATAGCCTATGCCCCTTGAATACCTTGAAGCATTTCATCCATAATTCTTTAGTAAATTTCTGGCGCTGATTTGATTCCAAAAAGGCAAAAGGTAATCGTAACCATCTATATCTTCCAAGAGGTGTGTTGAAAGTTGTGAGAAATGAAGATTCTCTTTCAAGCTTTATTTGCATAAACCCGGACTTGGCATCGAGAACTGAGAATATCTTCGAATCTGAAATATTATTGATCACATCTTAAATAGTTTTCATCGGGTGATGTTTCCATCTGATTGCTTTATTGAGATCTTTTGGAGCAATACATATTCTAATTTGTCATTCCAGAATGAAACAACCATGGAGCTAACCCATTCAGTAGGTTCATATACTGGAGTAATAAATCCATCAGCTTGAATTTCTTTAAGTTTTCCTTCAACTTTCTTGCGTAGGAATGCTGCTAAGCATTTTCCTGTAACTGAATCTTGTATTCTCCAGGCAGTGTTCCAGTTGTTTTCAGCATTTCAGGAAATTCTCTTTGTAACTCGTCTTCTGCCTTGGATTATATGCTGTCTATCCGTTGTAGTAGTCCTAAACATTCTGCTGTGTCACCACTCAAAATGTTCTCTTAAACCTAGCTTTCACCTCTTGGGTACTATTCTTCAATGGTAGCACCAATGCTCATAAAGTCTTAATGACGTGATTACTGTAAGACTTGAGTGACTTTGCTGAATAAGCAAGTTTTTCTTTGTCTTTGAATTTTTCAAACTCTGACTTGACAAGAATGTTACATCTTGCACCAGTGTCAATATGAAAAAATTATGTCTTGCCATGCAGACTAGTTTTACAGTCCACTTGTCTTTAACGACATTGACTTTCTCAATATTACCCTTTTTATACTGACTACTTCCAGTACTAACAGGTATAATATTTTCATCACTGTGACTGTCATCTTCTACTAGATTGACGTTGCGTCTTTTTCTGCACATTTGGAACCAGTGTTTTTTTTTCATTTTGCAGAAATTGCATGTGGTTCCTAATGCTGGACATTTTCCCTTTTCGTGGTTTACATTTACTACATAATTTATCTGAGTTGTCTTTCACATTAGACTTCTGCTTGAGTACATTGTGTGACTGTCTCTTGATTGCTAGAACTTCTTGGCCCCTAAACATTTTCACTTGGCTTTGCGACATCTCATATTGTTGTCCAATTTCTATAGCCTTGCTTCTGTCCCTGATCAAGTAGTCTTAATTGTACCTTTTCGTGTATGACTCCACTAATAATCAAATCAATAATCATATCATCTGTGTCACAAACCGCTGTGAGCCCACAACCGTTTGTGTGTGTGTAGCAGAACAACCGCAGTCCACTACCATGGCCTTAGTAATTGACTAATTGTGTAAAGTTTTAAGTTGATTTCTGTTATTTATATTTTAGATCTAATGTCATTATTTATGTTTTAATATATTTTAATTAGATTTGTTTTATTATTGGAATGTTTATTTTGTTGTCACGGGACCAGAGTACCTAGGCTACAACGAGGGCGGGGTGATCTGGGGAACGGGGCAGTTGGCGCGGCCTACGTCATCACGGGTCAGATACCGATGATGCATGTAGACGTAACCACTGAGGTTATGCGTCACTGATGATGCAAGGGAACGTAACCACTGTGTTGCGGTGTAGTCCACGTGGGAGGGTTTGTTTTTTTTTGCTCTGAAAAAGGGACAGTTAGTTGGCGTGGAGCTTGTAGAGCGGACGGTCGTATTTCCCGCTTCTGCTCGTTTCCTAAGCTGGTACGAGAAAACTATAGCAGAATGACTCCATGATTAGAGACATAGTCATTAGAGATCTGAGTTTAGTTTTAGTAGTTGATGTACCTGTATATGACGTTTCATTTGGAAGATTATATGTTGTGTGTAAATAAAGTTACAGTTTAAAGTTATAGTTTCTAACTATATTCCGGTGTTTAGTTTCATATCTTAATTATATAGACTAACACCAAAATCGCGACAGGGCTATAGCCACCAAAGTTCCAGCGTCAACAGTCGGGCCTCCAGAATCACCCTAGACTACGACCAGTTCAAGCAGGCGCAAGCACACTGCTAGCGTCTTGTGACAATCTGTATTGTCATACTCACAGTCCATAATGAGAAGCCTTAGGTCTTTAACAAAGTTACCAAAACTTTCTCCTTCTTCCTGATTTCTCTGATGTGCTCTAAATCTAGACACTCTTTTATTTTGTCTTCTATTTTCTTTAATAGCAATTGTGGATCTACCTCTTCACTATCAGTAATATTTAGAGTTTTGTAAACCTCACGGCCTTGTTAACCTATATCCACATTCCAAGCCATCCGTTTTTTTTGTTTACTATCGGCACCAGCTAACGATCCTTTGAAACAAAAGCTCACCTGCTGTTGAAATCTTAAAAACTCTTGATATATATCTTTAGCATTCAAATTCAATATTAGTTGCTCAAAACAAAAAAAGCCATTATTAGATTAATAAAAACCTTTGTCCGAACAGCTTTTTAAATCCCACTTCTGACACCATGTAGAATATTTGTATTACACAAATAACAAACTAGTGTTTAAGAGGGAAGACATATTATGAACTGCATTTATTACGTAAACACAAGCGGTGTTGCACTGTCGCTCTAGTGTGCAAATGTACATATTATACCAATATGTTACACTAAATATTTTGCAACCCCCAGGGCAAGCATAACCATTGTCCGCAGGTGGTCGATTTTAATTTTCTTTTTGTCGTCTGCGTCTGTCCTCGCCAGCGGTTTTTCTTTTGGTCTCAAATGTGTATCCCGCGGCCTTTGTGAGTGACCTCCAGCTGTCTAGTTCTGAGGCCGCATGCAATCAGGTGCTCTCTTCTATGTCAACTAATGCAAGTTGGCGCCTAAGCTGGTCTTTAAAGCGTTTCCGTGGGGCGCCTCTGTTACGTCGACCACCTTTTAGCTCACCAAAAAAAAGATTGCCTTTGGCATACGTTCGTCCCCCACACGGGATACGTGCCCTGCCCAGCGTAACTATCGGACCATAAGACGTCCCTCTATACTGTCCATACCGGCATTCGCAAGGACATCCCTTGAAAATAAGGCGTCATTTGATACTATATACCACCCAGATATGTGAAGTGGTCTACCACGTTAAGGAGCTCTCCGTTTACGGTGATCTTTGGGGCTGAGTGTGTTTTATTGGATACTTCTGGAACATAACTTCTGTTTTCCTGTGGTTTATAGATAAACCGAAAGAGGCTACAGCGTATGCGAATTCGTTGACCGCGTTCTGGAGATCATGTTCATTGTGAGCTAGCAGAGAGCAATCATCGGCATAGAGAAGCTCCGTTATGACCATCTCCTTTGTTTTTCTATGGAATAGTAGACGCCGAAGATTGAAATAATTGCCGTCCGAACGAAACCCGATGTAGACGCCTTCGTGCAATCGCTGCCTCATTTGACCCAGCATTACGCCAAAAAAGATAGCGAATAGAGTAGGAGTAAGTACACAGCCCTGTTTCACGCCATTTTCTATTGGGAAGTGATCAGACAGGTCACCATTGTGGCCTTTTTGTCCCACGTGAAACTGCTTGAGAATGGATAGGAACGTAGGTGGGCATCAGAGCCTGGCCAAAATCCTCCACAAACAATCGCTACTGACCGTGTCGAAAGCCTTGGTGAGGTCCACAGAGGCAACGTATAGGTTTAGGTTCTGCTCTATGCATTTTTCTTGTAGTAGTCGTAGAACAATTATCATGTCAGGTGTACCTCTACCGAATCTGAAGCCACACTGGCTCTCAGATAACAGTTCGTCCTCTAAAGAGTGGGTTAGTCGGTTGAGCAATGCTCGAGCAAATATCTTTCCTGCTACCGACAAAAGTGTAATGCCTCGAAAGTTGGAGCAGACTTGTCATTCTTTTTTGTATAGGGATATGATAACGGCGTCTCGAAGTTTAGGTGGGACCACGCACTTCTCCCAATATAGAGCGAACATGTTTGTTAGCCTCTCGGTTTCGGCTACACCACCCACTTAAATAATTCAGCCGGAAGCCCACCAGAGCCAGGTGCTTTGTGTTTTTTGAGGTTATGAATTGCTGTTTCAACTTCCTCAAATGTCGGTGGGTCGTCGAGCTCCTCTCTCATAGTTTTCTGAGGAAAATTTGCCAGCGATTCTTCCAATACTTGCCTTTTATCGCCAAAATAGCAGGCTGTCGTGTTCTGTCCAGCGATTTAGTATGTCCGCCTTGCTAGTTAATAGGGTAGAGTTATTGGAGGATCTTAGCGGTCTCGTAGTTGGGCCATGGGCCAATCGGAGCGACTCATAGAATGAATGAATGAATGAAAATACTTATATCTAAAAGCATGCAATATTTTAGAAGAAAGAAATAGAGTTTTTGTAAATTTAATATATTTTTTCTTTAAAAAAATTCAATATAGCCTACAAAGGCCTATTTTAGTTTTAATAAAGTGTATATTTTAGTTTGTGGAGAGAAAGGCCCTAGGTAGACGGTAGAACGTGGTTTTTTTCGCGAATTGCGGCGGTCAGGTTGCTTATCTGGCAAAAAGTGCATTTTTATGACTGACACAAATATTGTGACTAAGAAGTGTACGCTTGTAACACGCTCGGAATAAGTAAATAGGCCTACAGTCTCGGGGCTCTAGCCACGCCTGATCTCCCTTAATTTCGGCCCTGTATAGATCTACTAGATTTTGTAAAATTCAAATAAAAGGTCTTTAGATCAAGACTTAGAAGTCAATACACAAATTTTCATGATCATTAATTTATTCAAATCTCGAATGAATAATGCCTACATGCGGAAATATCCGAAGACGAATAGTCCATTCAAGATAAATATTTTCTCGTTCTCTAGCCAAATTTCAAAGTATTTCTTTTATTAACTTTACAAAATTAAAACTGTCAAACTAAACTTTTCTTAGAGTAACCACTATTTCTTTTCCCAACGATCTTCTTTCTAGGAAAATTGTTAAGCCGTTTTCAAGATCCGCGTCCAGGTTTTTCCCACCCAGCTTCTATGTTTCACGAAGGTAAGAGTTGAATAGAGTTATTTTGAATATTATGCATAGATTATGGTAGATCTAGGTATAAATTGGAAAAAAAAGGTTCTGCGTTTCACAATATCTCTATTCAAGTCACAACTTCATGATGGAGGGTGGAGGAACCTGGGTGGGTGGAACCTGGACACGGATCTCAAAAATAGCTCCAACGATTTTCCTTAAGCTCCATTGCATTTCAAGCTAACAATTACGGAAACCGTTTTAATACTTGTTTTCTGTAATATAATGCTTAAAAAAAACGTGTATTCAAAATAGTTTCCATAACTTTTCAGCCGTTAATGAGATATTAGTATTTTAATGTGGGTTTTAGGGACACTAAAAAGTCTTAGTCTCGTAGCCATTCGAGATGTTTCTCCCTAACTACAGGGGTCCACGACGTCATTGGGTGGAAATTAGGTCACGCTACTAAATTTAGAGCTAAGCGAATTAGTGTTCGCCGGATTAGTCTAGATCCAGTCAAGCGTAGGCCTACTAGTATCGAGTTTTAGTCCACCGTGGATCAGTCTGCTATACCTCTTGTTACAGTTCAGTGTGTTTTTTTATGACTTAGTGTGTAATCTAATCACAGTTAGCCAGCGGTTTAACCTAGATCCATTCTGCGTACCAAGTATTTGACCACAACACAGTGTGTTTTTTTTTGTCCTGTATTTTTTTAAAATCACCAATTCTTTTTAATTACCGGTACTTTTCCTTGTAATAACGATGATAGTAAAATATATCTTTATGCTAGAAACTTTGGTTGCAGAAACAGCTCCTTGACTTCTGGAATTCACTTATTCAAATGCCCTTGGAATAATAATGTGTGAGGTTGTTCCGGATTCCCCGATAGTCACGTGATGGTTGTGATTACATCGCGCACCGTGCTTAGTTTCAGTTAGTTTATAGTGGGAATCTGAAGCGTTTTAAGTCAATATTTAGTGGTTTCAATTTTCTCATTAGTGCTAAACTATAGTTTGTTAATAACAGAAGAATCTCTAGAGATACATTTTTTAAATAGTTTCAACTAAAACAAATAGTTAAACCTTTGATAGAAGGTACCGAAGCGTAGGCCTATAATCTGCCATACTGAGATCTAGATTTCTTGATCTACAATGACTACACTTACAGTTCTTTGCATTCGGGTAACCAATCCTAGAAAAAAAGGTAACACTTTTACCCCCCTCCCTTTTCTTCTCTGCCCAAAAGTAAACACGCTTGACCTTGAGTAGAACACTGAAAGTTGGACAGCAGACCAGTGTGTATTGAATTGGTCAGATAGCTCTAGGGCGATATATATGTCGACTAGTTGTTATAAATGATGAAAAGACTGCCGTGTGTTTTTCCTTGTGGGTAATAGGCTTGAGTTGTTTAGCGAACAAATAACACATCTGATAGTCAAGGATAAATCTAGATCTACTCTTACAGTTACATTAATAGGTCAAATGTGTCTTACCCCGCCCTTTCATTGTTGGTTTCTAAGTAATAAAATAGATCTAGATCTATTTCGTCTACGCATTTTTGAAACTTTAATGTAACATTTTGTATATAGTACCGGTATTCAAGAGCACAGTTAAAGAAGATTTTGATTTTAAAACCCCGTCTAAAATTTAAGATAAACCCCCTCTTTAATATAAAAAAAAGCAGCTAATTACTCACTCAAAATGTTATGAGCGTGGCTAAATTGTTTTGACTCAGTTTTGAGTTTAAACCCCACTTCAGCGAGGTTTGAAGGTAAAAAATCTCTCTTTAATAATAAAAACAAAGCAAATTATACACTAAAAATGTTATGAGTGTAGTCAAGGGGGTTTTGAGTTTAAACTCCCCTCCAGTGGGGTTTGAGGATAAATTTCAATACATCTTCAGTGTAAGAAAAAAAGCACTCAAAAAGCTATGAACGTTGCCGAAAGGGGTTTTGAGTTTAAACCCCCATTCAGAGGGGTTTGGTGCTAAAAATACATCTTCAATATAAAAAAAAAGCAAATTAAACACTAAAATTATTTGAGCGTAGCCAATCCAATCGGGGGTTTTGAGTTTAAACCCTTCTTCAACAGATGGCTTTTTTTTTAAAGTTTAAAACCCCTCCAGCATTTTGAGGTGGAAAATCCCCAACAGAAGATTTTGACGTTAAAACTTCTCTTTTCGATATAAAATCTAAAGCAAACTACAGTCACTTAATTCCAAGAGCGTATTCAAGAGAGGTTACACATTTTTACCAGTGGCAGGGCTCCATTAATAAACTGCAGTGAATAGTCATCTACCGAAATCGAAAAACACTAAATGTAGCTCAACAAAAATGGCTAAGACAGATTTTAGGAGTCAGTTATAGAGATCGGGTCTAAATCAAGAAAATCCTATGCCGAACTGGGAGTCGACCCCTTAGTAAGATTGTGAGAGAACGACGCATGAGGTTTGCGGGATATGTTCTCCGACAAAATGAATTAAGCATAAGAAGAGTTGCAATGATATCCTAGTACCGGGGTCGGCAACCTGCGGCTCGCGAGCCACATGCGGCTCTTTGGACGTGAAGCTGCGGCTCTTTCGTTACATACATAATTATTATTTATTTTATCGAATTTTTTTTTCAAAAAGTTATGAATCGTTTAACGAGGATTAGGCACTGGTTCTATCTTCAGCCTCTTGTACTTGCTTTTCACCACACCCCTCCTCCATTACATGCGTCGTCACTGTAATCAGTCCGTCGGAAACTATTGAATGACGCCGTCGTCTGATGCTTCTCTGTACGCTTTAATTTGCTTTTGGCTGTGACGTATAGTTTATTGTTTCAGGTAAATGAGTTAGAAGCGAATTATCTTCTCAAAGTTAGAAGCAATCTATAAGTAATGCTGATCTAGGTTGGGTACCAGTACGTACCACTAGAAATTGCAAAAAAAGGCAATCCATTTACATATGGTATGTCAAAGATTGCTCTATACGTGCATCTGAAAAATATTTTCATGATTTCGAAAAAAAAAACCTTCAAAAAAATCAATGCTAAAACAGTAGAAGATAGAATAGCTAAAATGTCTTTAAATGTAACATATTTGCAGGTGGAAGATATTCAATATTCTTCTGTCTTGTCACTTGCTATAGTTGAATTGGCAACATAAAAGACAGGATAAGTTGACCCTTTTGTCATGTATGTCTTCCCAAGTTCCAAAAGAAGAACTTGGATTGCTACCGGTCTGGAGACAAACTAGAGGGGATGATAGAGCGTATGCCGAGCAAAAATACCTTGAAGACATTAAAATCGTTTAAAAAACAACTGATTGAGCCAGACAGGAAAAAATAAAGGAGCAACTTCGATTCTTCAAAGCAAAATAAATTGCGAATATCTTACGTTTCACTAAATAATACACCAAGAAGCGCTTTTAGATCAAACGATTCAGGCCGAAATAGTTGAGGTCATAAGTTCGGTAATCAAGATTGTTAATAGCATCTTGTCAAAAGCACTTAACCATCGTCAGTTTAAAGAATTATTAAGCAAAATGGAAACTCCGTATTACGATCTCCTTCACAATAAAGTGTGATGGCTTTCCAAAGGTGTTGAAACGTTTTGGTTTGTGCTTGAATGAATTAAATACTTTCCTAAAAAAAAAAAAGATATTTATCACCCTGAATTAGCAAAAGGTTGCAAAAATGTTAACTTTACATAACACCGAAAATAAATGAGCTGGATGTTAAACCACAAGAAATGGAAACCCAGCCCATGTTAGGGTAGAAGATTAGGCTTCTTTTGAAAAAAATATTATTGCAGAAAGGCGGTAATTTACTTTTTTATTTAATGTCTAAAGAACTATCGCGATAATATCGGTGCAACTGTTGACACGAATAACTTCAGCACAGTTACAAAAAAATAAATAATTCAAAGATGAATTTGTTGACAGTTTTCTATGACAGTTATAAAGAATTACAAACTAACAAAATCATTCTAGCATTAATAGTAACGAAATCCACATTGATCCATTTGAAATTGATAATGAATTTCTAGAAATGTCATTGATTGAAATTAAAACTTTGAGGAGTTGAAAATTGAAAGAGTTGAAAAGAAAGTTGGAAGAGTTGAAAGTCCAGAAATACATGTACGTAACGCAACAAGTGGACATCTTTAAAAAAAAAATGCCGTGAGTTGATTCCGCGCAAGGAATAATCTTCCAGTCTGCAACATTGAGGTGAAGAAGTTGGCATTTCGAGTGCTATATTCGGATCTACATATTCGTCCGAGCAAGCATTCTCTTGCATGATATTATTAAAACTAAGAAGTCAACAAACAAATGAAAATTTAGAGTCGTGTTTGAAACTAAAAACAACAAGTTATGAGCCAAATGTATCCAAAATTTCTAAAACCAAAGCCATCGCTCCCATTGATTTGTTTTCTTAATTGCTTGTTATTGAAGTACAAGTTAGTGTTGCTAGTAAATGTTTTACTGCTTTATTTGCTACCAACATAAACAAAATAATTATCTAATAAAGCCATATATATATATATATATATATATATATATATATATATATATATATATAGAGAGAGAGAGAGAGAGAGAGAGATAGATATATAGATAATTATATCTTATCTACTTTTGCTGTGAAAGCACTACTTATATATGAATAAAAATATATTTTGTCTTTTGAAAAAAAAAAAAAAATTCATTAAAAAATAATGTGAGTACTACGTATTGTTGGCAAGTAAAAAAACGCTGTGGCTCTTTAAAATTAAAAAAAAATGTAAATTGTAATTTTTGGCTCTTTCGACTCAAAAGGTTGCCGACCCCTGTCCTAGTACAACTTGACGCCACTCATTCATGGAGGTCCTCATAGTAGGTGGGAAGAGGCTTCAGACATTACCAGTGACAGATTTTTATGGAAACAGCTTGACGTCAAATGCTCCGAACGGCGTAGGAGGGTCTAAGTCAGTAAGAATATCACATTAGGTTTTTGAAAAAAAAACTTTTTAATAGCAGGAAAATGCAGTGCAGATACCTCAGAATATGCATTTTGTTGGTTTTCAATATCAGAAATAGTGCTTGGCGGCGGGGCTTCGCCCCGCGCTGGGGGAGCTCCTAGCGCTCCCCCAGACCCCTTTGCTACTAATGGCGGAGAATCTACAATTTGCAGTGTAGATACCTCAGAATTTGCATTTTGTTGGCTTTCAATACCAGAAATAGTGCTTGGCGGCGGGGCTTCGCCCCGCGATGGGGAGCTCCTAGCGCTCCCCCAGACCCCCTTGCTAAGAATGGCGGGGAGTCTACAATTTTATGAAAACAGCTTGATGGCAAATGCGCTGAACGACGAGGGAGGGTCTAAGTCAGTAAGAATAACACATTAGGTTTTTGAAATAGAACTTTTTAATAGCAGGAAAATGCACTGTAGATACCTCAGAATATGCATTTTGTTGATTTTCAATATTAGAAATAGTGCTTGGCGGCTAGCGCTCCCCCAGACCCCTTTGCTAGTAATGGTGGAGAATCTACAATTTTCCCACTAACTCATGGAAGAACCTATTCTAGGGCACAATAAACGTCTTCCGAAAGAATGAAGGGTCAGAATGTAATAAAGATTTTGTACGCACACACACACATAAATAGATATAATTTTTTTTCGCCGGGGGGGGGGGGGTCGGGGGAGGGGGGAGAAAAAATTCACCCCCAACCCCCCCCCCCCCCCCGAAAAAAAATCCTGGCTACGCCCATGATATATATATATATATATATATATATATATATATATATATATATATTATAAAGTAGAATGTGAGGTGTATGTATGTATGTTACTTATAGACATCAAAACCGCTTGACCAATCTTGATAAAACTAGGCAGGAATGTTTCTTGGGTACTAACTTAGACCGTAGTGTATGTATTGTAGCCCTAAAACAAACTTAAGACCCTCAAAAAAAAAAAAAAAAGTTGTCCGACTCTATTACAGCTATATTATTTTATGGATCTAGGCCATGTCTACAATGTTGACATGAGAAAAGATAGAAAGGATTTAGACCTAGATCTAATTTTAAGAAATACACTTTGCGCAGATAGTTTTTTACTTTGACACATGAAAATACAAAAGAAAATCCAT
The DNA here is from genome assembly GCF_947242115.1 of Biomphalaria glabrata. Classification (NCBI taxonomy): domain Eukaryota; kingdom Metazoa; phylum Mollusca; class Gastropoda; family Planorbidae; genus Biomphalaria; species Biomphalaria glabrata. The sequence continues at coordinate 13,723,735 of NC_074728.1, forward strand.
TGATTTCATTATATAATAAAATTAACCTTCAATTTTGTGTTTCAAAAGCATTTTTTACATAAATTAGTTCTTTATATCTGTGACTACAGATTTCCTGACGAACATTCTTTCATTAGACAATACCGTAATGAATCGCGTACTAAATATTAATTCGTTTAATTGTTTACTTTATAATCCCATCTCTAGATCTAAAACTCTAATTCTACTCTAAGATGATAAAACTTCTCTTCGCACTGATAGTTTTATACTTTAACACATAAACATATTAATTAAAGTCCATTCATTTCATATTTTGATCAAATAAACATTCAAATTTGGTTTTCTAAAGCTACATTCATCTACGGAAGCTGCGAAGCCGAGTTGAGATCTAGATCTATATTCATTCATGAATCGTGTACTAAATATAATTTCGTTTAATTGTTCACTTTATAATCCCATTCATTTAACAAAGCTATCGCTCTTTTCGTTTTTAATAGATATGAATGTATCCACTTCGGATAAACCCATTTTCGCAAAATAATTTTATTTTCGTAGCGAAAGAGAAATAACGTGAAAGGATCATCATCTAAATCCAATCCACTAGATTAGTAAACACAAACTTAGACCCGCAGGCCGCGGGTAATGTCAGGCTAGTATATATATATATGTATGTATGTATGTATGTATGTATGTATGTATGTATGTATGTATGTATGTATGTATGTATGTATGTATGTATGTATGTATGTATGTATGTATGTATGTATGTATGTATGTATGTGTGTATGTGTGTATGTGTGTGTGTATGTGTGTATATATATATGTGTGTGTGGATGTATATATATATATATATGTATATATATGTGTGTGTGTGTGTGTATATATAATTAATCAGTATTACATTCTGACTATTCATTCTTTCTGAAGACGTGTATTATACCCTATATTAGAATAGGTTCTTCCTGGAGTTAGTGGAACATTTGTAGACTCCTTGTCCTTGAAAACAATGGGGTCTGGGGAGCGCTGTGAACCAAGCACTATTTCCCGTATTGAAAGCCTCAAAAATGCATACTCTGAGGTATCTGCAGTGAATTGTTCTGCTATTAAAAAGTTTTATTTCAAAACTTGTCCTATTCTTACTTACTTAGATCCTCCCGCGCCGTTTGGCTCATTGGGCGGCAAGCTGTTTCCACAAAAATGTGTCACTAGCAATGTCTGAAGCCTCTTCCCACCTGCTCTGAGGACTTCTATGAAAGTTGGCGTGATGTTGTACTAGGATGTTCCTGTTTGCGATTTCCTCCTAATGGCCTCCATGTCATTGCAACTCTTATTATGCGTAATTAATTTTGTCGGAGAACATATCCCGCAAACCTCATGCGACGCTCTGTCACAACCTTACTAAGGGGTCGACTCCCAGTTCGGCATAGCATTTCCCTGATTGCGACCTAATCTCTATAACTGACTCCTAAAATTCGTCTTAGCCATCTTTGTTGAGCCACATTTAGTCTTTTTCAATTTAGACAGATGGCTATCTACTGCACTTTATTAATTGAGCCCAGCTACTGGTAGAAATTTTGTAACCTCTCTTGGAATTAGGTGACTGTAGTTTGCTTTAGATTTTTTTTTAACAACTTCAAAACCCCATTTAGCTACGCTCATAGAATATGGTGACTGTAGTTTGCTTTAGAATAATTTTGAAGAGGGGGTTTTCAACCTTAAAACTGTCTGTAGGGGGAAAAATGTGAAATTTTTTATTTTTTTTTATTGAAGAGGTATTTTTTAGCATCAAACCCCGATGAAGGGGGGTTTAAACTAGCATTTTGAGTGTGTAATTTGCTTTTGTTTTTATATAAGAGGTATTTTTTCGCTTCAAACCCCGCTGAAGAGGGGTTTAAAATTAAAACCCATTTGGTTACTCTCAAAGATTTTTGAGTGTGTAATTTGCTTTTTTTATATTGATGAGGTATTTAATAATAATAATAATTATCATTATTGTCCGTATGGAAATGTGTCTTACAATTTGTGCATTACACCAAACAAAAAACATTATAACTATAAGAAACCAAAATGTACATTCACACCAGACTCACTCATAATTTACATGTGACAAAGTTTATATCAGATAGTTTCTATTTAATGATTAGATTGCCAGGGGAACAAAAGAGTGTTTGTGTCTGTTTGTCTTTGCTTTCGGTGTCTTGTATCTCTTTTGTGATGGTAAAATCACAATATCCTGACACAAAGGGTGAGTCTTTATTTTGAGGATCTTGTTAGCTTTTTTATAGATGTTTGTCTCAAACAACTGCCCAAATGGGGTTTGTTTTTTGCCAATGATTTTACCAGCAGCATTTAGGATTCTATAAATTTTATTTTATTTTAAATGCTCAGATTGCCATACCAGGCAGTGATATTAAAACTTAAAATATTGCAGATGTTAGCATAATAAAACATAGCCAAGGCCTTTTCGCTAACATTAAACGAGGACAGTTTTCTTAGTAATCGTAATCTTTGCTGCCCTTTTTTGCTGATATAATCAGTATTTGCAATAAAATTTAGTTTATTGTTTAGGATAGTACCAAGGTATTTAAAGGTTGCACTATTTCAATAGTCTCTCCAGCTACAGAAACAATATCATTTTCCTTCTTGTCCCTACGAAAATCGATTATCATTTCTTTGACTACTCCCATGCGGCACATACATACATACATACGCTCATGGGCGTAGCCGGGGGGGGGGGGGGTTTGGGGGTTCAAATTCCCCCCCCCCCCCCGAAATGAAATTCTCCACGAACTTTAGTGACTGATTTTTTGCTTCGATTTTGTTTATTTTAGGTGAGATTTTAATACTAAACCATCACTTGCCACAGCGCAGCCAAGGGGGTTTTGAGTTTCAAACCCCTAGCAGGGGGTTTTGCAGTCTAATTCCCCTCTTCTATAAAACAAAACAAACAAAAAATAATGCAAATGACAAACCCAAGTTCCAAGTGCATGGCTAAGGAAGATTTTGATTTTAAAACCCCCTCCGAAATTTACTATAAAACACCATCTTCAATATAAAAAAGCAAATTACACACTGAGAATGCCCTTCAGCGGGGTTTAAAGCTAAAAATACCTCTTCAATACAAAAAAAGCAAACTACACACTCCAAATTCTATTAGTGTAGCCAAATGGGCTTTTGAGTTTTGAGTTTAACCCCTTCTTTTTCAGTGGGGTTTGAAGCTAAAAACAAAATATCTCTTCAATATAAAAAAAAGCAAATTACACACTACAAAATCTTTGAGCATAACCAAAGTTTAAATCCCTCTTCAACGGGGTTTGAAGCGAAAAAATAACTCTTCTATATAAAAAAAATAGTAAATTACACACTCAAAATGCTATGAACATAACCAAAGAGGTTTTTAATTTACCCCCCCCTTTTTTTTTCCAGTGAGTTTTGAAGATGAAAAAATACTTCATCAATATAAAAAAAAAAAAGCAAAAATTACACACTCAAAAATCTTTGAGAGTAACCAAAGGGGTTTTAAGTTTAAATCCACCTTCAGCGGGATTTGAAGCGAAAAAATACCTCTTCTATAAAAAAACAAGGTTACAAAGAGAGGCGGCCCCCGTCGGAGTCGGATCCCTATCGAATCCGTCTATTCGCAAAGAATATTCAATATGTGATTTAATTGTGATGGTTAAAATAATGATGTTTCAAAGATTCATTTACCATTGTAAACAAAATTGTTTTTTTCTCTTTTTAAATATTTCGGATGTTCCTTCTAAGTTAAAAATTATTAACGTCTCAATGGACGACGGAAGATGGCACTGAACAGGGTATGAACCCTGCCTGGTCGTGCAGTTTGTGCGCTGGACTGCCGTTTGGATTTATCGATGGTCCTGGTTCACACCATGCCCGCTCCCATCCCCCGTCGTCCTGCGGGAGGTTTGGACTAGGTAGTAAACTATCTTCAACTCTGAAGGAACAACCAGAATATGTAAAAGAAACAAACAACGCGGGATCGTCGTGATAATCAGTTCAGCACGCTAACCGTACGACCAGGCATTGCTAATAGCCTATTACACATTACGGCATGGCATCAACCAAATATGTACAATACGTCAGACGAGCGATTTTAGATCATCTTTCAACATTGATTTGTAATTGAAAAACACAACAACAAAAAAAAAAAACAACAACACAGATATAACTTGCTTGTACTTCGTTGTCTCAGCACAGTTATCAACAGAGCTAAATAAAAATGACATTTTTAATTAAACGGAACTAGAACGAGGATGTAGATCTACATCTTATCTTATGCAATACATAAACTAAACTTCTGATATAGCACTCTTAAGATCTGTATCTACTAGATCTAGATCTATAATATAAATTTGGAATAATTTAGATGTAATTTTGAATAGATTTATGAGGAAAAAAACTAGATAATCTATCAATAGACTAAATTCAACATTAAATTGAAAAATAGTAGATTAGTTTTAGTATATTAGAACATTGCAATATTGATCTAGACGTTTGGAAATCAAAATTTACTTTTTAAGTCTAGAAACTGAAATTCTATATCTTGATTTAGTCTATGTCAGTCTAAACTAGACCTAGAAATTCTAGATCTAGAATCTACAAAGATTTTAATTAGAATATAAATCCAGATCTAGTGAAAAAAAATATAGATATACGGTAAAAAAAATTCTAGATTTTATCTAAATCTAGCTATTATGTCTTTTTAAAGTACTATACCGAGTTGTTTTAGCATTTCAGTTGAATGATTCATTCCATGTGACGTCAAAGGAAAAAAATTAATTACGTCACTCGGCCTAGTTAGACTTAAAATGTCTCATCAATACGAGCAGCATATCGAGGGATTATAGACATTGGTGCACCGCGTGAGTTCTTTTAGCATTACATTTAAAGAATTCATTTATATGACGTCAAAGGAAAAAAAATTCCATTACGTCACACGGCCTACTTAGACTAAAATATGTCTCATTAATACGAGCAGGATATCGAGGGGTCATAGACATTCATGCACCGAGTGAACTCCTTTAGCATTTCATTTTAAGAATTAACTCTATATGACGTCAAAGGAAAAAAAAACTACGTCACATGGCCTAGTTAGACTAAAAAATGGCTTCATCAATACGTGCCAGTTATCGAGGGATCATAGACATTGGTGCACCGAGTGAATTCTTGTAGCATTTCATTTAAAGAAGAATTAATTCCTTATGACGTCAAAGGGAAAAAAACACTACTTCACACGGCCTAGTAAGACTAAAAAATGGTTTCATCAATACGAGCCAGTTATCGAGGGATCATAAACATTGGTGCACCGAGTGAGTTCTTTTAGAATTACATTTGAAGAATTCATTCATATGACGTTAAAAGAAAACAAAAACAAAAAAATACAGTACGTCACAATGGGCTAGTAACAAAAAATGTTATTATTAACAAGAGAGATTTCTGGAGAGTGAATGACCTCTGTTGCACAGAGTTCTAATAAAACTCTTTTAAAGATATTAAAATTATTTTTTAGATTAAAGCCGCATTTGTTTGTGCATTTTGTCTGTCAGTCTGTCCGTCCGTCATGTTAATATCGAAAAAAAGAACAATTAAAAACTATTGAAAATTTGATTAACCTTTAATTTTCTTTCCGAAACATCGCAATAGTTTTAAGTATCTATAATAGATTGTTCCGGATGTTTGTATATATAGTGAGAGAAAAAGAGAATTCTAGACAAATCTAAAACCGTTAATTGAATTTTCGGAATGGTTTCGTATAAGAAATTAGATATACCATAGCCTTCCGGAGAGATTTTTTAAAACCATATTTTGGTGTTAGAAAGTTGTTTTCCTTCAAATTCGGAACATAATATTATTAGATTTTAAAACGTTTAGCTAGAAAATTAACTGTAAAGTACGACAGAAGTGCGATTTTACATAAATAGAGTTAGAATGTTTATTCATAAAAATCCGGAACAACCGATATTCGTAAATGACAAGAAAATTATTTGTTTTATTTATTAGAAGAGGGATTTCAAACAGTTATTTGTGTTAGTAGAGTTTTTATATAAAATTCGGAACAATTTTGGCGACGATTAGTAAGAAAATTTAAGTAATGTTAGTTGATTTCGTTTTCAAAATCAAATCCGGAACATTCTTAACATAAAAAAAAAACTCTGTTATGTTTCAGCAAGAAAATTCAATGTACAATAAGTCTAAAAAGTGTTTTTCAATAATCGTTTCTAATAAATTACTTCCTTTTTTAATAATTCTTAAAGACCTATTGTCGATATTTTTAAAAAAAAGTCATTTGACATAAATTTGTTTTAAGTTGAAAATACGGAACGATTTGATATCGATAATCAACTATAGTGACGTATTGTCAAAGAATGCGATTTCAAACAATCATTTGACATAATTTATTTTTTATGTAACAATTTCAGGAACAACTTCATATTTAATGAAATATAAGTCAGTATAGAAATTTTCATTTAGCATTTATTTGCTATTTACATTAAAAAACCGGAGCAACATATGATTGATAAAGTGTTTTGCAACGTTTAAGCACGGAAATTAAATATAATATAAATTAGAAGAGCAAACATACATTCGTTGGCATTGATTTGTTTTCACAAAACCATCCGGAACAATATATTATAGATACTTAAAACTATGTAAATGTTTTGGAAGGAACATTAAACGTTAAATCAGATTTTAAATTCTTTTTAGTGTTGTTTTTTTAAAATCTAAACATGACGGACAGACCGACCAACAGACAAAACGCACAAAAATAAGCGGCTTTTATCCTAATGGGGGCACTAAACAAAAAATAAATAAAATCTGATTTTTAAAACAAGTTTAAGAAATTGGTTTAGCACGATGTTACGGCCGGACTTTACACTACTACACGAAAGTCGCAGCAGAAAAAGTCCATTTAAAAAATTGTGCGTGATATTTACATACAAAGTGCATTCTTAGTTTTTATAAACAAACATAAATGTTTTCTTTTAACCTTAGCAGCTAGTTGACCAGAAAAACACCTTTAACTATCATTTAGGTTTGTTCTAAACATTTCTTGTACATTTTATAAATATATTTGACTTAGTGATACTGGAAATACACAAAACGTTGTCTATCTTTGTTTGCAAATTGTAACATTGCCTCCCTTATATTTACGTAATTGTTTAAGAATTGAAGTGTTTTTTTGGAAAAAAAACACTTGCATAATCAATTTTATAAATTAAGCGGTTTGCTTTTAGAAAACCAAAAGTAGCCGGTGCACCTAAACTTTTCAAGCCGTAGTTAATGGTAAAATAATATTTTTCATATCTCTTCTAGTTTTAGAGATCTGAGTGTGACAGACGGACAGACAAAAATTTTACACAAACCTAATAGCGGCTTTTTCCCCTGACGGGCCTCTAAAAACTTGGAATGGATGGTTTTGAGGTCATACAATGAGAAAAAGTGGGCATTGGCATCGTATTAGTTTCAAAATCAGCCACCGCAAGAAAATAAAGATGAAAAAAAAAACAAACTTGGAATGGATGGTTTTGAGGTCATACGATGAGAATTAGTGGCATTGGCATCGTATTGGTTTCAAAATCAACCACCGTATGAATCCGCTGTTGGAATAATTTAAATCGGCACTCGCTGAACCTCCAAGAAAACATATATAACATCTATATTTATTTGTCCTTGACAAAAATTGTTTAGTATTGGGATCGAACGCTTAACAATCAGTCATTCAAATATGTGCAGCATTTTATTTTGAATGAAATGAATCAGTCCTTAGTCTTTTACAATACCTGGACCTGCATTTGTCTAAAATGTTTGTTCTAGAATCTATTTTATTTTGAATGAAATGAATCAGTCTTTAGTCTTTTACAATACCTGGACCTGCATTTGTCTAAAATGTTTGTTCTAGAATCTATTTTATTTCTTATCTCTTCTGAAACAGATATTGTCAAATCTGAGTTAGTGATTTTGCAGATTTTCACCTTATGGCCTCATGACCAATCTCCCCGCTGTCTCGCGCCCCAGACACATCCCACCCCCGAGTTGCTGTCGGTGATAACGTTTAGGAGCTTAACGTGTAGGACAAAAGGTTGGTTGCCACCTAAAGCTAACGAGTTCTTACTGCCCGAGGGAGAAGGAAAACTCGGAATTTAAACCTCTGCTGCCTCCAGATAAATATGATTTTTAAATAAAGGCATATTTGATATAAGATACGGTCGCTTTTTTTTTTTGTCGGCGCTATTTTAAAGACTTCATTGTGTCAGCGCTACATTGTCGTACGAACGTTTGGCGTATAACCCAATATTCCAGTTATCTGTGCTTCTTAAAATAAGATTAAATCTAGGCAGTGCTATTTATTATTCAAGTCTATCTTTGTTTATCTATCCTCGGTATGAGCATGAAAAGAAACACAGGCTAATGTTGCTGTCTCTTTGTTTAAAGTCTAAAACTATAAAATCCAGAGGCGGCCTTAGCTGAGTGCGGAGCTCTGGGCGAGTGTCTTTTGCGGGGCCCTGAGTCTATATATACCGTACCACATCACGCTAACGTGCTTGTCCGCTTCTAACGCTGTAGGCTTTATTTTGACTTGAATACATAGTACCTTACGTAGGTAGTGTACGATTGGCCTTTCACTATTGACATAGTGTATTGGAATTGTTCTGCGTGAAGTATTTCGCCTTTTAAGGTTAATAAACGTAACTAAGAATTCAGAAATAGTTTGCATGAAGAATCGTCCAACAAGAAATTAATAATTTCTGCTACGCACGCTGGAAAGTAACTAATAATGACAGAGGAGAACCAGGTTACTAGGAATAACCAAATAGTGGATTAGACGGTCATAGAACGAATCAGTCACGGAACTTTCATGGCTTGTCGCTTTGCACTAATGATAATAGTTTGTATTTTCTCTCCCGATGCGCGGTCCGAATAAATGTTCTTTACGAACAATGTGTGCAATAGAAGCTACAGTTGTCCCTTGACGTTTCGCGGGAGGGCTGGCTATACCACGGGTTTTCAAAATAAAGAATGAAAAAAAAAAAAAAAACTTCCGCGCCCATGGCGACCCGATGTATAAATATAAGTAGTGAGAATCTCTCTAGCCATAAAGAGCAGGTATCAAGTTCTTGACAGAAAACACAAACTCTCTTTTCTAATCTTTAAGGTTAGGCTTTCTAACCGATAACAAAAAAAAAAAAAAAAAAAAAAACATCGAATTTGAGGTCAGAAGATGGGAATAAGTGGGCATTGGTATTGTATTGGTTTTAAAATCAACCACCATAAGAAAAGAAAAAAAAACCTTCGAATGGATAGTTTTGAGGTCATACGATGTGAATGAGTGGGTATTGGTATCGTATTGGTTTCTAAATCAACCACCGCATAAAAAGAAAATAAAACACACCTCGAATGGATGATTTTGAGGTCATACAATAAGAATACGTGGGATTGGCATCGTATTGGTCTCAAAATCAACCACCGCAAGAAAAGAAAGGTGAAAAAAAACCAACTTGGAATGGATGGTTTTGAGGTCATACGATGAGAATGAGTGATATTGGCATCGTATTGGTTTCAAAATCAACCACCGTTTGAATCCGCTGTTGGAATAATTTAAATTGGCACTCGCTGAACCTCCAAGATCCACTGATCTAGAATCTACATGTACTGTAGCTACTATACTAGTAAATAGCAGGCCTACTACTACTATAGTGTCTATAGACTAGTAGTAGTAGCTCTAGTACTACTACTAGCTAGATTATTGAAGTGGTTAGTGTGATTAGTGTGTGTCTAGTCTAGGACGCCTAGCAGGGTTCCCGCGGCCTCCAGATTTTCAGGAGATCCTGGAAATCTCCTGAAATTGCAAAATATATGAAAAAGTCCTGGAAATCTCCTGAAATTATTAAAAATCTCCTGAAAAGTAATGATGGGCAAAAGTTAACTAAAAAGTAAGAAACTTTTAGTTTAACTAAAAAAAAATTTGTTAATGTCATTGTTTAACTAGAAAAAAAAGTTTAGTTAAAATCGTAGTTTAATTAATTTCTTTTAGTTACTAACTAAAAAGTTTAATTAAAATTTGTACAACTTTTCAACATGTGGTCAGGGTTGAAACACACATCCCTGTTTTCTGGTCATGTGATATCAATAACTTTGATTATCAAAAAAATGATGCAGTTAACAACTTTTTAGTCAGTCTGCATTTGAAGAAGGTAAAGTAAGATGCTGGTAGAAATTATGGGAGTAAATATTTGCAACTGAAAGTAGCAGTATAATAAAATGTTGTTAAACATTTTGAGCTAAAAGCTTCTTTGCAATATTATGAATGGGATTGTTCCGATTTTTTGTTTGAGCCACGTGGTGGTGTTTAATTTCTGTTTCTAGTGAGAATCAGATTATGAGTTAGGTCAATATTTAGTGGTTTTGATCAATTCATTTGCGGCAAACAATAATTTATAAACATCAAGTACACTCTTTTTATAGTCTTAAGACTTATTATTGAGATCTAAGAATCGACAGTTAGGCCTATATAGATCTTAGAGCATTGGGATAATCAACTCTATAACACACACGTAGGCCTAGTGTAGGCCTACTATACGTGTGTAGTTGGTGATACTACAAGACTACCTTGCATTTTTTTCATTACGTGTTATGCAATAGTGTTTTTGCTTAATGTGGAGTGGTCAGACGAGGCATGGCTAGTCAAGCATGTTCTTTACACTAAAATAGTTACACACCCTCCCAGCCCAGAAAGTAAATAGACGGTCCAACTGATTTTAACAATCTGGCCAGATAGACGTACACGTGTAGGCCTATATAGTGTACTGAGTGTGCAGTCCATAATGAGCTAGCCAGGAAAACCAGTGACTTGGCAGAATTTAAGTCATTGCCTAATATGCATGACTAAATGCATGACGCGTAGGACGTAATCATCTTCTTTTTTGAAGTAACGTCTGTATTATATAAGATAAGAAGATAAGATGACAAGACCACCCTGTTTTTTTCCCCTTGCGCGTTAAACGGTAATGCAATAGTATTAGTTGTATTTTTAGTGGTCAGACAAAAAATAGCACATTGGCATGGTTAGTCAAGTATGTATTTTACACTATGAAATAGTTGTACGGTCAAATGTTTCTTAAAACTCCAACAATTTCGTTTTTATTTCATTGATTACTGGATCTAACTTTTAAACTCTAATAGGGTTTGTTGCTGAACATAAAAATTATATATGTGTCAAACGCGAATAGCCCAATTTTCAGTAAAAGAAATTACAAAAGTCATTTCTCTATAGAAGAAGTTACGAAGGCTATATAAAATACAACCACAGACCTATATATACTACAATAAATATAGGTTTTTGATTGCTAGTTACGATTTATTTAGGTAGGTGCTGTTTTACTATTACATAGCAAGTATTAAAGTTTAGAAAAACCCAGGTTTGTTTCTTGTGCAACGCTATTAGCTAACACCTCATATCATCTCTCCATTAGTATATTTTGATCTATAATCTAATTCTAGTCTAGATCTATATATAAAAATCGAATAGATCTAATAATAGTATAGATTCTATCTTGAGACTAGATTGCCGAGTCTAGCCTATGCTATGCCTATAGTCAGTTTTTATTAGAAAAAAGTCTAGATATTAATAAAGACTAAAGTTGTTTAATTATCAGATTATTAGATATAGACATAAGACATAGATCTAATAATACTGTAATACGTTTACTATACTCTATACTTAATCTACTAAACTAGAGATCTATCTAAAGATCTATCTATAATCTAGTCAATCTAGATCTATACAATATTCATTATAATACTTCTACTTATAATGACTTATTTAATAAGTTAGTACTTTGACTTAGATCTATTATAGTTTATTAATAGATTTACTTTTCAATGCCTAGACCTAATAATAAAATTGCGAATGATGTCTATAATGACTGATTATTATTATTTTTTTTTATAATAATAGGCCTACTAAATCTAGGTCTAGACTCTACTTAAATCTAGTCTAAAATAATGACTAAGACTCTAGATGATTGAGAAGTTCAAATAGAGGTGTTTTTAATAATACGGCATGTCGGCTGAAAGTATATAAAGTGCTTTTTTTTTGTGTAAAAATAAAAAAGAGGCTCCGGTACTCAGTGATAGATTGCCTAACTTTCAACTAATAATAAATTAACAATTAACGTTGAATTACAAGAAAAGTAATCATTTTTCCCGACATTGAAAAAAGGTGTCGGTACCCCGTACCGGTGCGTACCGTCACAAAAATATATGTATATCTCAATCTTCTTTCATTTAATTTTTTTGCGGGGTTATTGCTACTTAATACATTGATACCTGATCGATTTAAATAGGGCCTAAGTATACAAGCAGGATTTCGAGCATTGGATAAATTTATTTATTAAGTACAAAGTTTTATGGAAGAGGCAATATATTAGTTGTTTGAAGTTTGTAACTTCTTAAATTCAGGCTAAAAATATCGAAGCCTACATTTTTACACTCATTTCTAAACAATTAGAAGAGATGGACTGACTCATAGTGTAGATTGTGTACATCTGCAAAAACACAAACTCAGACTTTCAAAACTATTAAAAGAAAAACTTAGTGATTATTTTTACTGTATAATTCTATTATTATTCCTTTTTAGAATTAGGATATAAACAAAAATTTGCCATATGACTTTGTCTAACTTACGTCTATTTATACAGTTATTTTTAGTTACCTAGTAATATAAAATATATTGAACTAACACGTACATTCATCATAATGCAGCCATGCAATTTTTTGTTTATGAACATAGCAATATTTAGGGCCAATATTTTACAAAGGCTGCTTGGAGAAATCAGGTATACCCATTAGGAGAAAACACTACCCTTTTACTCAAGAAAAATTTAAGAAACTAGAACAGACACAAAATAGACAGTGGCATTCATAACAAATTAATATTCAAAATTGATTAGAGTAACACCTTTTTAAGTAATCATTTAACGTTTAAAATCACAATAATTTTTTTTTCAACAAATATTTAGTGTATGAAATTGTGTATCGGAAAATGCCGGGTACTTGAAATAAGCTAGTCCTAAAAAAACAACACAGATCTTGTGTAAAATACTCATCAAATAAAGTACTGTAAATGTGTAGTTTCACGCGCTAGTTTCAGGTCTTTTCTTTTTATAGCCTCTATTGGGTTTGATCCCAACTACCCGTATTTTTGTGCAGAATTTTTTTCTCTATCAGGCACACTTAAAATGATAGCATAATAATGTCAGTTTAATTTAAAAAGAGAACTGAAAAATACAAAGATATATAGGGAAAAAAGCGACTTCCGGCCCAATACTTTTTAATCAAAGAAACGAAACGGACTAGTCCAACATTGCCCATTCATAGTTGAGCACATACAGGTATCAAGCACTAAATTAACCAATTATTTAATCAATAAGTCATAATGGTATAATGGGGTAAAGTGCGAAGTTCGAGCAGTCGCGATTTGACAAGAGGTTCGAACAGTTCACTTTTTATTGCTATAACTTTTTTATTGGAATGTTTACCAAATTACTACTATATTGCTACTGCGCATGCACCTTTTTTCTTTACTTCCGACACATACTATTTCCTTTTCCTTGTAAAGGCTAAGTTCATGGTGAGGTCAAACTCAGGAGGTGTGGAATTATTCTTTTTTACTACCCGGTAGTGAAGGAAATGGGTAATGGGATTAAGGCTATTTTTAAGTCTGATGGTTCATCAGCTCAAATAGACTATTTGAAGTTGAGGAGGGTGGGAAATGGTGCAATGGATGGTGTTCTTGCGCTGGAGTAAAAAGAAAATGACTTTATAGTAAAAATTAAATATTAAAACATGTTTTTAGATATATTTTCTTTGATCTGCTCGAACCTTCCATCATCCCGATCGAGCTTACTAACTGGGGAAAAATCCGCTCGAGGAAAAGTACGCTTGGCGATACTTACCCTACACCTCTTTGACTTCGTATTTAATTTTAACTAAGCCTAGTGATACATTAAATCCAATCTATTTTTATAGAAAAAAGGACGAGGATTTCATAGATACAATCAGTTTTTTTCTAGGTCTAATTGTTACGGAGATACACAAATTCAAACATAAAAATGTCGGCGAATGAGCTTACCTTGTTCGATAAACGTAAGTTACTCTAGTCCGTTTCGTTTCTTTGATTAAAAAGTAGAATCACAAATTGGGCCGGAAGTGCCTTTTTCCCTAATATATCTATGTATTTTTCAGTTCTCTTTTTAAATTTAAACAATAGAATAGAAAAAAAAAGATGGCTACTTATCTGAAGATCTTGAGTTCGAAGCCGGATGTCGACTAGGGATAGTTAATTTCATTTGAGTTAACAGCGCCTCTGAGTCCACCCAGCTCTAATGGGTACCTGACATTAGTTAGGGGAAAGTAACGGCGATTGGTTGTTGTGACACCATCGTTAACTCTTTCTCTCCTAATTAACGATACAATCGTTGATTTAACCCCATTAAATTAAGTTTTGGCATTATAAACTTAAATTTGTAAAAAGAGCATGCATTATCCTATAATTCTATACCAAAAATAACGTTTTCTGATTACCAACAAAAATATTATTGAAGTTTAATCATAAAAGAGTAGAATGTACAAATGTGAACAAATATGTCAGAACGTGGAAAATGGTTACGGAGATAAAGAGTTAACCGTGGGCCACAGAAACAGATGACATTTGCATCATCTTCTCTATAGATCTTAAAGTCTGAATGGGGAACTATCTAAGCACCGAATATGTTATGAATGTCAAACTACAACAGTGTAATATCTAGCAGTCTGTCTGTCTAGCAGTTTAAAAATAAGCCAAATACTTTTCGTAAAAAGAAAATTAAGACGACAATACTTTCAACAACCTTAATATGACGTCATCACAACTGCTTTCAATAAAGCTGATAGTACGTTGCTAAAAATACTCTTACAAAACTGATAATAACATCTCAACCATTCTCTAGGAAGATATATATGTGTAATTTATTCTAACTTTAGGCTCGTTTTCCCCTGACTGTTACAATGTTGAACTTACAATACTGTATTGTGCGATAAAATGCTTTTACAAAGTTTTTTTCTTAAGTGTAAATCTTTAATAAATACACTATGCATACATAATAACAACAAATTTTGTTTTTCTAAGATCTGAACGGAACGTAAGAAACATTAAGTGACTGCAGACAATGATCAAAACTAGAAACAATTGAGTTTTCTTTATTTAAAAAAAAATATTCATTAAAAAAATGTTTAAGGGAGTTTAAGAATACGGAACAAATATTGTCATTCGAGTTAGGAAACTAAACTACCAGTAGGCCTCCACTCTATTTGGCTCGGATTAGGATGGGCACAGGAAAGTCTACAGAAAACTATTATTAATCTTGTAAGCCAAAACCAAGAAAAAGAAAAAAAAAACAAGTGTTATATTAAGCATAGTTGTATTAATTAGTTTGGATCAGTCACGTAATTACATTTGTAATAAGATCAAGACTAACAATGAAAAATAAAACATTTGTAAAAAATGGGGCTGGAACGACCTGAATTCGAAGTCATTGCTCAAGCCTCCTCAAACCGACATTGTAACCACTCTGCTAGTGAAGTGCTTATGATTGCAGAGTTATCTCTAGTTTCTATAATCTAGTCGTAGTTCATGTTTGTGTTCACAAAGACTCAGACGACGACTTATAAAGGGAACTAAATTCAGCTTATACCACTTCTTCAGTCAAGTACAATTTCGTTCCCTTGTTCAAGATACCAAACAAATTAATTACCAATAGCTAATTAACTAATTGGTAATTTTGTATATTGATTCTTTTGTTGTCAGGTAAAAGAAATAATCGCGCAAATTTTCAGCTTGATCCCAGATTGGGTGTCGGAGAAATAACGTGTCCAAAATGTTTACCAGATAGACAGAGTGAGTTGATAGAAGCTTTGTCAAAGAAAAAAAGAATAAAAACATTAATTCTGCGCAAAACATTTTAGATGTAAAATAAGATAGAAACTTCTGTGAGAAATTTCATCTTTGACAAAATGTTTTGTTACAATGTGTACACATCTCATTTATTTGGTCATTGTGGTGGCCACATAGTACCACAGTAAAACGTTGAAGACACTCTAACAATTGTTTAACATCAACGTTCATTCTAAAAATACATTTATTCCTAAAAAAAAACTATATATCTCAGGATACTTGCAGCAGATATACTATGAGAGTATCAGAGTATGTAAGTTTGGTATCATTGGTTGATTAGGTTGGTTACAATCTGTGTGGCATGTAAGTAAACGAAGAAATGTATGACTAAACTTTATTTTTTTATTTTTTTTCTCATCGGCTCATATTCAATGCCACTAACGCCTTCGTTGTGGACATTACTGCCTTTATGTGGATGGTTGGTCCAAACTTCTTCTTTTCCTAGTATATACACTGGGGCTCCACTGCTGCCACCACACGACGTTAGAACATACTCATAGTACGTGTATACCCTTCCTTTGTCAATGTCTTTCTTGCAAACAATTTTTTTAGAGGTCCCAATGGAAACTTGTTTGGACCATCCATGAGGATGAGAAATTAGAATCGCTAAATCTTCTGTTTGTAATTTCTCAGTCTTTTTATCATCAGACTCACATGCGTTGTGACATTCTGGTTGGCCATCTTGCTGATTAGTGTTGAAAGTACTTAAACTGTTTTGATATTTAGCGTAGGTTGATCGTGAAGTCCTTTGTATTCATAGATTTTATCCCTCAACCTGTAAGCCATCTGAATATCATGTGTGACAAACACTACTGTACTCCTATCATTTCTGACATCAATGATTTCTCTTCTCAAAAATGACAGTTTCACAGTCTCGTCACAATCATTGGAGTCATAGTCCAAGACGCAAGTTGTGCTCTCAGCTTCTGTCACATCAAAGACAACATGTGCTGCTGTCACAACTTTAATCTCTCCCCATTTCATGCATGGTCGACTGCTCTGTGCACATTGTCTGCATGGACAATGTTGTGTTTCAGTGCCCCATATGGGCTTAGAAAAAATAATTCTTCCAGTTCCACTGGAACATGACTTTGGATATTCCAAAAATGTTTCTGGGAAATATTTTGGGCGGCGTTTGCTGACGCTTGAAATTTTTAACATAACAACCAAACTGCCCAAAACTTTCACTAAGTCAACTAGTAAAGTATCACGATAAGGCTCAGGAAAATGATCAACTCTGAAAGCATTATACGGGATAAAACTTGAATGATTGCCAACTTTAGTGCAGTTTTTTTCTCCTTCTGAAAGTGTCAAGCAAAATCTCTTAGGTATATTCTTTAATCAATTATTAATTAAAATTGAAATTTACATAATAAGACATTATTATTTTTGGTTATTTAAATGTATAGAACATTATTTGAAAAACTCATTACCAAAATATTTTCTGATGGTTACTGCTGCACCTCCATCTTTGAATCTCTTTCTGGAGCTTTCACCTGTCTGGTAATATATTTTAAAAAATATAAACGAAGCTCTAATAAATTTTAACATGAACAACATGGTCTTAAATAAATGTTAAATATATATCCTATTGGTCAGCCATCTTGCTGATAAGTGTTAAAAGTATTTGAACGCATTTATTAAAGTATTAAAGTATTTATTTAAAAAGTTTGAAAAACGATATACTTTTTTATTCTCAAGTTTTTCTTTAGCTGAATCTTTGTTTGTATCTGTTATGGTTTTGTCTTTATCTATTAAAATATAAAAAAAGATCAATTAGAACAAATAATCAAAACTACAACCTGATCTATGGATTCATGTTGTCAATGAATGTATGGTTTAATGAAAGGAGTTATCAATGGATGCATGGATTCATGGAAGGAGTTGTCAATGGATGTATGGATTCATGGAAGGAGTTGTCAATGGATGTATGAATTAATGGAAGGAGTTGTCAATGTTTTCAATGCTTCTGATTTTCAGAAGATCATTACATCTTAGCCTAAACCTCATACAGGACGGCAAGCAGGTTTTGAACTTGGACCTACCGTGGCGACAAAAGTGCATTCCAAACGACCATGCAGACATGAATAATAAGTAACTAATACAAATCAAAATACAAAATTAAACCTTTATTTAACACAAGGTTACAAAGACAGTTTGTGTGGAAACACAAACTCAAAATCGGCCCCCGAAGTGGTCCACCTAGAGTCTTCCCCAGGATTCGAACACGGGACTTCCCCTCAGCCACAGCATCGCTATATATTCATTTAGCGTACACTTATATTTTAAAAATAATAATTATTGACCTTATCCATACATTCCAAATTAATAACATGTTACTTTGTAATAAAGAAAACTACAAAAGATTGCTTCTACTAACAAAATTAGATAAATTGGCAGCACGAAAAATAAAAATTGTTGACCTACTTTAAGCTTTCCCCTCGAAAAAAAAGTTTAATATCTCCATTGTCATTTGTCATACAAACTAGACATAAATCTAGCTAGATCTAGACCTAGTTCTAGATCTAAATCTAGATTCAAGATATAAGTCTAGGTCTAGAACTAGATCTAAGCCTAGATCTAGAAATAGATCTCTTACTCTAAAAATAGATCTAAGTCTCTTTTTTTAGATCTAAGTCTATATCTATATCTAAGTCTATATCTAAGGCTAGATCTAGATTTAGAACTAGATATAGAATCTTGATGTCGAATCTACTAGTCTAGAACTAGCATTATAAATATATTTAGATCTGGGCTCTATGTAGTCTTTTTTAGACTGTCAAGTGTAGGCCCCTATAATGAGGATATGACAAAACTGCGCGCTATAAAAGTAGTTCGTTATTTTTGAAACGTATAACTAAAACGAAGTTCGTATCAAAATTTTTTTTTTAGAAACAACATTTGAATCAGTATTCTATTTAATGAATTATTTAATAAATGGAAAAGATATTTTATAATCATCCATTGACACTTTTATTCAAATGTTCTGTACCAATGCGCGAATCTATGAATGAAGCTTGGTTTATTAATGAAGAAGTCCATGACCTTATATCAAGTTACCTCCCCTGAAGTTTTTAATTGAAAAGTGGTGTATTTTTTTTAAAAGTCTGCTTGCATATATAATTTTTAAAATTAGATGGTTCACTTTCGGAAAAGAAAAAAAATTAGCCGTTGCATCAGAACTTTGAATGATCTAAAATATCATATGTCCAATTTTCATTTTCTCTTATAGTTTCTGAGATCTAAACGGGACGGACGGACGGACGGACAGACGAACAGACAGGCCACACAAAACTATAGCGTCTTTTCCCATTTCGGGGGCCGCTAATTAACAAAAAGTATTTTTTTTAAATTATTTGCTTATTTTACAAATTACGTCAATATTTATATACACATATTTTTAAAGCTTGCATACAACTCTCTCTATCTCTGTCTTTCTCTGTTTCTCTCTCTCTCTTTCTCTCTGTCTCTAAAAAACAACAACAACAGATTCTGATTCATTTCTTCATAAAAGAATGTAAACAAAATACCTTTATCTTTGGTATCATACGATTGATCTTGACTGATCCATATGATTTCATTTATTACTTTGTCCATCTTTAAAAAAAAAGTTTAAAACCAATGAGACGTTATGAATTCTCTCAAAATTCACTGAGAACAAAAGTTTTTCGAATGTGAAATATCAGTCAGTACTTGTCAAGCCGTTACACCAATTGTTGTTCTATCACACAAACACAGGAGCTTGTCTTGTTCTATCACACAAACACAGAGCTTATCTTGTTCTATTCCACACAAACACAGAGATTATCTTGTTCTATCACACAAACACAGAGCTTATCTTGTTATATTCCACACAAACACACAGCTTATCTTGTTCTAGTCCACACAAACACAGAGCTTATCTTGTTCTAGTCCACACAAACACAGAGCTTATCTTGTTCTATCACATAAACACAGAGCTTATCTTGTTCTATTCCACACAAACACAGAGCTTATATTGTTCTAGTCCACACAAACACAGAACTTATCTTGTTCTATTCCACACAAACACAGAGCTTATCTTGTTATAGTCCACACAAACACAGAGCTTATCTTGTTCTATTCCACACAAACACAGAGCTTATCTTGTTCTATTCCACATAAACACAGAGCTTATCTTGTTCTTTTCCACACAAACACAGAGCTTATCTTGTTCTATTCCACACAAACACAGAGCTTATCTTGTTCTATTCCACACAAACACAGAGCTTATCTTGTTCTATTCCACACAAACACAGAGCTTATCTTGTTCTTTTCCACACAAACACAGAGCTTATCTTGTTCTATTCCACACAAACACAGAGCTTATCTTGTTCTATTCCACACAAACACAGAGCTTATATTGTTCTAGTCCACACAAACACAGAACTTATCTTGTTCTATTCCACACAAACACAGAGCTTATCTTGTTATAGTCCACACAAACACAGAGCTTATCTTGTTCTATTCCACACAAACACAGAGCTTATCTTGTTCTATTCCACATAAACACAGAGCTTATCTTGTTCTTTTCCACACAAACACAGAGCTTATCTTGTTCTATTCCACACAAACACAGAGCTTATCTTGTTCTATTCCACACAAACACAGAGCTTATCTTGTTCTATTCCACACAAACACAGAGCTTATCTTGTTCTTTTCCACACATCTGAGTTTATTCAATCACACACACATCTTAGCTTGTTCTATAACTCATTAAACTCACACATCTTACCCTGTTCTATAACAAATACAGCTTACCTAGCTAACTTATCATGTTCTATTACAAATACAGCTTACCTAGCTAACTTATCATGTTCTATAACAAATACAGCTTACCTAGCTAACTTATCATGTTCTATAACAAATACGGCTAGCCTAGCTAACTTATCATGTTCTATACCACACACTTTTTCTCTCATACAGCTTTATTCTTGTCTAAACAAGATTACGATAGAACTGGAATAAAGGAAATTAACTTATTGTTACTCTCTGGGATTTACCGA
Organism: Biomphalaria glabrata; assembly: GCF_947242115.1. Classification (NCBI taxonomy): domain Eukaryota; kingdom Metazoa; phylum Mollusca; class Gastropoda; family Planorbidae; genus Biomphalaria; species Biomphalaria glabrata. The sequence goes on from NC_074728.1 coordinate 13,744,750, forward strand.
TAAGTTTCTATGATCTATTACGTAGGTTTTATTAATAGTATGGGGTAAGCTATGATTTTTTTTTGACATACCAACCAGGTAGTGTAAATGTCAATATTTATATATAATAATAATAAAATAATAATAATAATAATATGGGAACCTAGGCTTGGAGATTAAGCGTCTATGGAAATTGTCCAAAATAACAATATACCCCATTGTTATATCAACCGAGGGGATAATAACAACTGACCTCACAGACACCTTCAAGGCCCTTAACATTCCTAGGAACATCTTCGTTGCCTGTCAGAGGGCGGTACTGCTGCAGACCTGCCACATCACCAGAAAATTCCTCAGTGGAAACTGTTAAAGGGACTACGATGAATTTTGTTTCTCTTTAGCGAAACTCGACCCTGGCAGCGCCAGAGAATGACTACTCGTTCATTTCTAACATAATAATAATCTTTATTATCCGTAAGGAAATTTGTCTTACAATTTGTGCATTACACCAAACAAAAAACATTATAACTATAAGAAACCAAAGTGTACATTCACACCAGACTCACTCATAATTTACATGTGACAAAGTTTATACCAGATTGTTCTTATTTAATGATTTAATTGCCAGGGGAACAAAAGAGTGTTTGAGTCTGTTTGTCTTTGCTATCGGTGTCTTGTATCTCTTTTGTGATGGTAAAATCACAAAATCCTGACACTAAGGGTGATTCTTTATTTCGAGGATCTTGTTAGCTTTTTTTTTTATAGATGTTTCTCTCAAACAACTGCCCAAATGGGGTTTGTTTTTTGCCAATGATTTTGCCAGCAGCATTTAGGATTCTATAAAGTTTATTTTTATTTTTAATGCTCAGATTGCCATACCAGGCAGTGATATTGAAACTTAAAATATTGCAGATGTGAGCGTGATAAAACATAGCCAAGGCCTTTTCGCTAACATTAAACGAGGACAGTTTTCTTAGTAATCGTAATCTTTGCTGCCCTTTTTTGCTGATATAATCAGTATTTGCAGTAAAATTTAGTTTATTGTCTAGGATAGTCTAGGATTGATAATATATATGTATATATATATATATATATATATATATATATATATATACATATATATATATATATATATATATATATATATATATATATATATATATATATATATATATTTATATATATATAGCTCAGTATATTGACATTTACACTATATATAAAATTTCATCTAGTTGTCTTATCAATTTTAATCAAAAGTTTACAAAACTAAAGCCGTAGTGAATATATTTGTTTTAGAATAGAAATGTTAGTTTTAAAAGCCTTCAGTTGGATCATTAGTCTCTATTCAATGAATACAATACAAAGTAGCATTAATAAAATGAAACAAACTTTGAAGTAGAGATGTTATACTATTAATTAAGATGAAATAACAACACTGCTGTTTAAGTTACAACTCCATGTTATTGACATGACAAGAAAGTGAAAAAACTAACAGGAGATAATACACACTAATAACAGACTTGAGAAAAACATGCGAGCATGTGAACACACTGAACAGTAGGACAAGGGAGACAACAAGTAAACAAACACACACACACACTCAACATAAATACACATATAAATGAAACAATAGATTTAGTTGATTGCTGGGATCCACAAATCTTGTCTCGTACTCAGCACATTTACTCAATTCTTTTTTCCCCTATTAAGTAAAACGTTTCACGTGTTTTTGTTTTCACCACGATTTTTTGTTATCTAGTGCTGACATCCACCATTCTGCATGTTCGTGTGCGCTCCGAACTGTTGTCAGTGGTTCGAACCCCGCACCCTGACATCCTACAAAAGGTTTGGGCTAAGACGTAATACCCTGAAGGATGTGGAGATCACTCTAAATCTAGATCTAGACAGAACGGAACGTGACGTTTTGGCGACGCCGTTTTGGCCCCGCCGTTTTGGCGACGGGACGTTTTGGCGCGAGCCGTTTTGACGACTTCACGTTTTGGGGCGAGATATCATTTGATGATAATTTAATAAGCACGTAGCTTTTATAACAATGTTTATTTCACTCTACCATAATATTGTATGTATAGTATGAATTCTAACACCGTTCAGCGAATTGTTTGTATTAGCAAGTGTTTGGTATGTATAGCTGGAGATACCATACAGTCATTAAATAAACCAATGTTAATGTAAACAAATAATTGCATCAATTTTTAGTCTATCATCTTTTCATTTTTTTAATTTTTTTTTTAAATTTTAAAGTAATATCTTAAAACTTTTTTGAAATAAAAAGTGTGCATCTTGATAAACACACATACATTCGCGCCAAAACAGCGGCGAAAAAACGGCGGCGCCAAAACGTCCTGCTTCGTAGACAGACTGCAAGCAAAATTAAGTCTACGTTCATTTGAAGAGTGCGTAATGTTTTGTACGCTGCACACATTTGAAAAATACGTAATGTTTTGTACGCTGCACACATTTAAAGAGTGCGTAATGTTTTGTACGCTGCACAAATTTAAAGAGTGCGTAATGTTTTGTACGCTGCACACATTAAAAGAGTGCGTAATGTTTTGTACGCTGCACACATTTAAAGAGTGCGTAATGTTTTGTACGCTGCACAAATTTAAAGAGTGCGTAATGTTTTGTACGCTGCACACATTAAAAGAGTGCGTAATGTTTTGTACGCTGCACACATTTAAAGAGTGAGTAATGTTATGTACGCTGCACCCATTTGAAGAGTGTGGAATGTTATGTATGCTGTGTACATTTAAAGAGTGAGTAATGTTATGTACGCTGCACACATTTGAAGAGTGTGGAATGTTATGTATGCTGTGTACATTTGACGAGTATGGAATGTTTTTGTACGCTGCACACATTTAAAGAGTGCGTAATGTTATGTGCGCTATGTACATTTAAATGTTATATGTGCTGTGTACATTTGAAGAGTGCGTAATGTTATGTAAGCTATGTACATTTGAAGAGTGTGGAATGTTATGTATGCTATGTACGTTTGAAGAGTGCGTAATGTTATGTGCGCTATGTACGTTTGAAGAGTGCGTAATGTTATGTAAGCTACATACATTTGAATAGTGCGTAATGTTATGTAAGCTATGTACATTTGAAGTGTGTGTGATGTTAGGTATGATATGTACATTTGAAGAGTGCGTAATGTTATGTAAGCTATGTACATTTAAAGAGTGCGTAATGTTATGTAAGCTATGTACATTTGAAGAGTGAGTAATGTTAGGTATGCTGTGTACATTTGAAGACTGCGTATTGTTATGTAAGCTATGTTTATTTGAAGAGTGCGTAATGTTAGGTATGCTGTGTACATTTGAAGAGTGCGTAATGTTATGTAAGCTACGTACATTTGAAGAGTGCGTAACGTTATGTAAGCTATGTACATTTGAAGTGTGTATAATGTTATGTAAGCTATGTACATTTGAAGAGTGCGTAATGTTATGTATGCTTTGTACATTTGAAGAGTGCGTAATGTTATGTATGCTGTGTGCATTTGAAGGGTGCGTAATGTTATGTATGCTGTTTGCATTTGAAGAGTGCGGAATGTTATGTAAGCTATAGTAATGTGCGTAATGTTAGGTATGCTGTGTACATTTGAAGACTGCGTATTGTTATGAAAGCTATGTACATTTGAAGCGGAAACAACTGGCAGGTAAAACATCAGGTATTTGCTTCAATATTGTTGATTGAGTTGCATGACTATAGACCCTCAGGGGTCGGTAACGTTTTGACTTAGCGGGCAATACCAATTTAAAAACCTCATGGAGGCCGCACGATATAATTGTTCACTTAATAAGTAATTACTACTAATTACCAATGATTTTTATTCTTCAGGTTATTCTTCGTATACAACTTATTATATGGTTTTGAAACTATAGGCCTATAGTTTATCAATACTTTCTAAGACGATAATAATCAAAATTTTGCTATTTATTATCCTTGAGGACATTTGATTTACAAGTATGCATTACAGATAACAATAAATTATTAGAGCTAATAATTTGTACAATAAGACACACACGTTGGTCTATACTCTATAACTGTCTGTTTCGTTTGTTGCAACAGTTTGCTGTTCATTGTCTTCATCGGTATCATAGTACCCAGAGATGTCTTCATCGAAACTCTTGTTCAAAAAGCGTTGATTTCTTCTGTATGTTTTTCCATCGTTTGTCTTTATGATGTAACGTCCGGGTGATGAATGTTTTTTATGCCAACTGTTTTCTGCCATGTTTGTCCTAGACGAACTCTCATTTTCTGTCCGACAGAGTAATCTTTAGGTAGTCTTGCTTTTGCATCGTATTTCACATTGCTCTTCATCTGTCGTTCGTTGAGTAATGTCTCTGCATTTTCAGCTACCGATGGTTTCAATTATGGGATCAGTTGGAATGATGTCCCTGAGTCTTCTACTCATCAGCAGTTGTGATGCTTATCGGAATATTTCTATACTCGAGCATAGCGAGATATGGATCTTTCCCACTTTTGTATGCTTTGAAACCTTTTGCTTTCGCACAAAACATAAACAACAAACAATGACGTAATATCATATAATATTAACAAATAATCTTCTTCATGCAGTGGAAAATTAATAATTTTCGCCTATCTGGAATTCTGGTCAAAGCTCCTGCGCCCAATTAATATAGTTCAGAAGAAACTACAAAAGTCTGGACTGCATATACGGGAAGCTGCTGAAGAAATTAGTACCCTTTCATGGTTTCTGCAAAATGATGAGAAACTAACAAAAACCCATTCCATCGAAAAAGCAAAAGAAGGTAGTGAATACTATGGATTCCCTGTAATAAAAAAAAACAGAAGAAATAAAAGACTTGATGGGAAGTTAAGTTCTAATGTAGGACTGTCAATAGAACTGCAATTCAAACGTGTTGCGACAGAAGTGCTGGACAGACTTCATATGGAGATGAGGGACAGATTCCAAAGGCTGGAAAGAAAATGGATACCTTTGGGTTTCTTCTTGAGCCAAGACACTTGTTGGATGATGACACGCTTATGACAAACTGTGTTACTTTTTCCTGTTTATATAATGAAATAAATGGCAAATCAAATCGCTTGTTTAATGATGTCATTTATGCACGAGCACTTTGCATTAACAAACCACTAATATAATCACCGATAGATATATTGAGGAAACAGGCTTCATGTGGTAATTACCTGTGCTCCAACCTTGCAACCTCCTCCGAATACCGCTAACTCAGGCCACTTCCATTACGTCATGTGAAAGATCATTCTCAAAGCTCAAGTTCATGAAAAACTATCTCAGGAGCACAATGACGCAAGAAAGGCTTATCATGGCTTTAATGTCAGTGGAGTCACAAATACTACAAAGTATCGATGTAGTTGATGTTATAGATTTCTTTGCAGCACAGAATGCACGACGTGAAGCGATATCAATTGAGATTTGTCACTTGTGCATTATTTAACTAATAAACAACGTTATTATTCATTAAAAGAGTCTTAATGATTATTTTTTGTTAAGTTTACTGATATACTGAACCAATTTGATTTTGGGCCAATATATATTTTGTGCGTACATTATCTCCTGTCATATGTCGAATGTCAAAAATGCCCCCAAATCCCTAACTACGCCCCTGCCTGCGGGACACCCGATTCGGAAGCCAAGCGCTTTACCTCTCAGCAACAGTTTCAGTTTAATCATGAAGATTATGAAAGTATATATTTTAAAAATGTTTTTCTTATTTAAAAGATAATTCAAATATTTACATTTCTGATTTAAAAAAATAACATTTCTCAGTTATGAAAATTAAAAGTACAATTTGCTGACGGACGTATGGTCTGATTGAAAATGTATTTTAATTTTTAAAAAATGTGTTGGCTTAATCAGAATATAACGTTGCAATATTAATTAACGGAAGTGTGATAGATCACTAGAAAAAGACTTGGCTTATGAATCTAGATATCCATTGTAACGAATGTCGGTAAAGACGGATTTTGTTCTTCCTGATTTGAAGGTCTCACCTGAGTCCTCCCAATTGGAATAGGTACTTGAATTTCGGTTGGGGAATGTACAATTGGTTGGTCGATGTGCTGGCCATAGCGCTAAACGTTGGACAAAGAAAGAGATCACATTTACATCATCTTCCTGATTGATCGCAGTGTCTAAACTGGGGAATTATATTCATAGAAATGGCATGCAAGTTAAGTTATAACCATAGACATAAATAAATATAGACTGGCCGAAGGAAGTAACTTCATGTAAATTGAAAACATGTATATCTATTGTATTCGGATTTCCGAATTCTGAAAAATTGCATTATCTTCATTCTTAGAGATTAAACAAAACTACACCTCCTCCCTATTTACAATATATATAGGTGTGTGGCTGAAATATAGATATGAATACTTAACTTTTATACTGCTCATAAATGCTGTATAATAAAGTAGACAAAATTGCAAGTCACAAAGTATCGTTTCATAAAACTCTTTAATTGGCCAGTCTATATTTATTTATGTCTATGGTTATAACTTACATTAGGCTGGTGGTCAACGTGTAGCTCATGATGTAGACTTTTTCTAGAATAAAAAAAAACAATATTTTGTTTTACATTCTAAATTTCTATGAAAGAATTAATATTGTATTATTGAAATATATAGCCATTGTGCGGTATCGAAGAGCTTTTCCCTTTGATTTTTAGTTTGTTTGTTTTTTTAATAAAACAATACACGTTTGTTGTTGTTTTTTTCGATGTACTGTGTAGTCCATTTAATTACAAGCACCAGGTGACCGAGCCTTCCTCGGTTAAATGATTTGTAGGAAAATCGTGAAACATAATATTTTCCAGAACTCGTTATGGAAACATTTTTTAAAATCAGGAACAGTTTCTTTTTAGTTTTATGTCTAACTTGTTCTAAATGTCATTGTACATGGCGATTTGAGTCGCTCTAGACTAGAAAACCATTGCTCAGGCCAAGAACACAGAAAGTGTCCGCAATATTTCTTCTCTGCATTAGATCAGATGCGATTCTTTCTGCCATGCAAACGACCCCCCTGAGTAAAGGTGTTGGGTAATAACGCGTTTTTTTTTTGTTTGTTTTGAATCTGATTTATTCTGGCCAGCGCAACGAACTGAGTATTTAGGAACTCAAACGGGAGATCTTTTCACTCCGCAAATGACTAATGGCTAATGAACACTTCCAATCGAGCGCATAGTTGTGGCTGAGAAGCAATGCTAGGGATGATGCAGTTAATGCATAAAAACTGATAATATTGTAGCGGAGTTTTTTGGCGTTCAACAGCACAACCATTACAGTCAAAGGTGAGGCTTTAGAAGAAGTAGTAAAACTTTTTTTTTACAGTATTTTATATATAGTCGTTTTTGTTCCTGCCTCGCTCTGTCTTAATTATTACATGCCATCTTAGCTGTGATTTGTAGTCTTTCTTTTAATTCCTCTAGATATTCAAACAAGTTATTATAATTAGTGTTGCCTTCTTTTTCTTGGGTCATAATTCTCTTTAAAATTAACATTGGCCCTCTAAATTTTCTGCCAAAGGCTAGTTCATAGGGTGAAAATCCTGTTGTATCATTTGGCATTTCTCTAATATCAAACAATGCCGAGGCTCAGTATTTGTCCCAATCTTTAGATCGTTCAGAACATAGTTGTATTAACATGCTCTTAAGTGAACCATGTAGGCGTTCCACGCATCCATTCGAGGCCAGGTGGTATAAAGAAGACTTGATTATTTTCACATTTAAGAATTTGCAGACTTCTGTGTATAAATCTCAACCAAATTGAGAACCACTGTCCGAGAGAATGGCCTCTGGAAAACCCATCCTTGTACAGACCGAATACAAAGCTTTTTTAACAGTAGTCGTTTATATATTTCTCAATGGTACAGCTTCAGGCCATCTGAAAAATGTGTCTATCATAGTTAAGATGTATCTATGTTTATTTTCTGTCATTGGCAGGGGTCCAACCAGATCTATTGCGATTTTCCTAAAGGGTACACCTTGTCTTTCCATATTCCCCAGCACTGCTTTACCAGCTCTCCCTGGAACTTTTGCTCTCTGACATGGGTCGCAGCATCTTACTAACTGTTTTACATCTTTGTCAACTCCTGGCCAATAAATTTCAGAATAAATACGAAGTTTGGTTTTATTTACAGACATATGCCCTGCCAGTGGTGAGCTGTGCGCATTTTCCAATATCAATTTACGTCTGCCCTTGGGAACAACTAACAGGTCTTTAACTATTTGAGGTTCTGTAAGGGACGTAACTCTTTTGTAAAGCAAGCTCTTTATCACAAACATAATACTAGCTTCTTTAGTTACTTGTACTGTTTGCTCGGAGCATTTTCTCCATAGTGGTGCCAGAGATTCATCCTCTTTTTGTTCCTTCTCTAGATTTCCTTCTATAATTGTACCTATGTCTTTACTTGAGTTTCTTCCTTTTCTCTGTCCTTCATTCCTCTCGTCTCTTCGGCTGACACAAACAGACCTTTCACATTTCCTATTAAGACGTTTGCGACCGGCTCAGGAAACAGTATAACGATAAATTCTCCTATAAGGTATGGTGTATCAAGCATTGCCTTTGCGGTTTTGTATCTGAAAACTTGCCCGTCTGCCAAACACTATGAGCATTTATCCGGCAAAACATCCTCTTCATTGACAAGTGACTCTTACTGCGATTACGCTACAGCCACTATCTCTAAGAATAGACGCCTTTCTTCCATTTAGTTTTCCTTCCTCTATATTTAATGATCCGGTTGACTTGTCATTCATGAAGAAGTTTGCAACACTTTCAGGATTGTGATAAATCATATTACAAGTCCCTCGTCTTTCAGGCAGTTGCACCACGGCACATTCAGACTGACTTGAGTAGTTTCTTCTTCTGGTTTCATGTGTATACCTTCCTTGGTTGCTCGGGTACGCTCTATTACCATAGTTGTTTCTTCTATTTCCGTTGGCTTGGTTGTTATAGATGTAGTTTGGCCTATTCCAACTTCCTCTTGCTCTTTTATAAGAATTGTAATACCGTTGTCTGCTAAAATTCCATCTGGGTTCATTAAATTGGTTGTTTGGACTGATATAATTTGCTCTGTTGGGACTGGTTTGGTAGTCATAATTTTGCCTATTAATATTTCTTCTGTCACTGACTGCGTTGGCCTGATACATTCTAGATTTCTCAAAGATACTTTTGCTTGAGAAAATTGTTTTTCTGTTTTCTAGCAGATCCAGTAACTTTTCAAAAGACTCTGGTTCTCTGTCTAAAATGTCCTCTCTTACTTCATCGTTCAACGCACTAAGTATAGTCTTTAATATTAGATCTTCCAGCTGCTCAAAGTTCCGCTCTATCTTAGCCGCCTTACACCACTGTCTGAATTTTTTTTGTAAAGCAACAAAAAATTCTCTAGGGCCATCTTCGACTGGGATAGTTTCATGCCACCTCTTTCTACAGGTTTCTTCCGTCATTCCCACATAGTCTAGGAGCTCTTTTTTAATTTCTCGTAGTCCGTGCAATCTACCAACCTTCTCTGCTTAAAATTGCCGGAGTTTCGGCGTTACCTTCTCTTGTAACTGGGCCACCCAGTTCTCTTTTAACACCTTGTCTCTTTTAGCTGCCATCTCAAACATGTCCAGGTAGCAAGGTAAATCTTCGGTTGTCATGGCAGGGAACCCTTTGCTCAGTCTTGCTCTCTGGGCTGTTGCTGCACTGGATGGCGTTTTATCTTTTTCCTGGGCTATTTGCAAGTCCAATTTTTTCATTTTTTCCTCGTGCTCTCTGCTTCTTTTTTTCTTGTATTTCTTTATCCTTTTCCTCTAACTCCAGTTCCTTTAATCCTATTATTTGTTGCAGCTTCGACATTTCTCTCTCTCTTCTGCTCTCTCAAACATTTCTCTTCTTTGTTTCTCGGCCTCACTCTCTCCATTGTTCACCTTCTAACCCTACTATAGTGTTTTACTATAAATACGATAGCATTAGCAGAAAAGATACAATAACATGAGATAAATTAAAATACAAAATCCTAGTTTTGTAGAACATTTTTAGTCTACGAAAATATGTCTGGTAATATATAAGAGATCAGAAAAAAAAAATAGTCAAGTAAAGGATCACCAAAGAGTAATCACAAATTGAAATAATACAATCAGATTATTAACTCAAGCTAGGAAGGTGTAATACTATGGTTTAGAAATTCATGCTATTAAAGCAAAAATTGGAAAAGATAAAAACAGAATGAAATGACTGAGGTCTAGAAATTGAGAGGCTAGTATAAAAGCGAAGAAAAGCCAGGAAATCATATGCTTATCAAATTGAAAACAAATTATAATAGAGGCAGGAAGGAGGTTGAGGGTTCAATTGCCCGAGCGGAAATACCAATCATTAAACTCGCCACTCCCTGCACGTGATCCAACCTGTCCTTGTGATGCAACTTTTGGCTGTCGCAGTCCACTTCGTACTGGTACTTTAAAACCACCACCGTTCCTCAGGTCAAATCAAGGGGCATAGCATATGAGGAAAAATATTTTAAAATAGTTACAATGATTGTTATATAAACACAACTATAAAATGTTGAATAATATTTGTACATCAATTACAATGTGTAACTACTTTATGTACTGATACGATTTCTACTGCGAGAGGTCCTGGCTTTCTTCACCAAGAACCCCCCAGCTGTAAAGAACTTAGGTTAGTTCCTTGAGGGGCGTAATTTAACGGGATATGATTCTAAAATGTAGATCCTTAAATCGTACAAGTATTATGGCAGACTGTCTAAAAATGTCTGGAACAGAGTGGTATCACTAAAAATACAACGCTAGGGATCTATCGAGCCGTCATCCTCCCTACATTGCTCTATGCCTCAGAAACGTGGACAGTGTACAGAAAACATGCAAAGAAACTGAATCACCTCCACATTACATGTCTAAGAAAAATACTGAATGTCAAATGGCAAGACAAAATACCAGATACTGAAGTCCTTCGAAGAGCGGGTCTGCAAAGCATCCATACAATCATGATGCAGTCCCAGCTGCGATGGGCAGGTCACGTCGGCAGAATGGAAGACCACCGCATCCCTAAACGACTCTTGTATGGCCAACTAAGCGAAGGGAAGCGCTCGCAAGGTGGTCAAAGAAAGCGCTTCAGGGACACCCTCAAAGCTTCTCTGAAGGCGTTCAGCATAGACTCAGCCACCTAGGAGACATAGGCACATAACAGAGCATCATGGCGTCGCGCTGTGAAAACTGGCACACAGGTTGCTGAAGAAAAAAGAACAACGCTGGCAGAAGAAAAACGCCAGAGAAGAAAAGCAAGGCCCACGACACTAGCTCCAGGCGGAATAACCTGCCCAGTGCGCAGCCGAACATTCCGGGCTCACATAGCTCACCAGCCACACGAGGAGGCATAAAACCCCAGTGCAAAGCCCTCAGCCCCCTGGATAACAAAGTGGTCTTCATCGAACCACGATGGACGTACTATATATACATATATATATATATATATATATATATATATATATATATATATATATATATATATATATATATATATATATATATACAAGTATTATAAAGTACACTCAAAAACAGAGTAGAAATTATTATTTATTTAGCATTACCATTGGTTACATATATAATATAGAATCACAATCATCAATACTAAAAGTACTAAATGTACCCAATTAAAATATTCTAGGGCGCTCAGACTAGATTTAATGATAAACTACTTAAGGGTATCATGACACAACAAAGCATTACCCTAAACATTCAGTACAAATATAGCAGAAGTAATATCTCCTTAATCTAGGCAATACAATTGTCAACAGTCACCAACACCCTACTCAGACCAGGTCAGCTCTCCAATTGACTAGACTGACCACAGGAAACCTTATTGTTCCCCCTTGAAAACCCCGTGCAAAAACAGTTCACCCCTCACAACTAATAAAATAAATAAACACACACACAATCTCACATCTTACACACCCCTGCTCATGACAGAGAGCCTCGCCCAGATCCGAGATGCCTGGAGAAAGCTGGTTGGTGGCCAGAAGGGACCAAGACAGAGATGAGATGATGATGAGAGGTATTTTAGTCAGTTACTGGTTTACCATGAATAAGATAAGTACAATTTATTTGTTTTAGTTTTTTGTTGCTCTCAATAACTGCCATTTTTCTGGGTGGAAAGACATGCTCCAATTTGATTCCCATTTCTGGAATTCATCTGATTCTCTTTGTAAAATTTCTGTATCTTGTTTTGTTTTTATTGTTCTATATTTTATGCAATCGTCTACAACTAATCTGACTTTTGTTCCTGGACTAATGTAATTTTGTAAATCATTTATGTAAATTAAAAATATATAGTGGACCTTAGACTTTTCCTTGAGGTACACCTGAGTTTACTGTATTGATTTAGAGTCTTTTATTATTACAGTTTGTTCTCTCCCTATCATAAAATCCTTAATCCACTGATGCATCAATGCCAAAATATTTTAATTTTTTAAGCAAACTATGGTGGTGAACTTTTTCAAACTTTTTCAAAATAAGATAGCATCTATTTGCTCACTATTATCTAAACCTTTTGAAAAATCATCAATTAGTCCTATTAGTTGTGTTTCACATGATCAAAGACTAAGACTGCTTTATTGATTCTTATGGAAATGCGTTTTCCAGCAAGGTTTCTGTCCTGGGCTCCATCCATAAAGTAAAGTCAATAACAGAGTTAGTTTGTTAGCTAAAATATTTTTTAAGAGCCGGATAATGCAGTGTAAATACCTCAAAATATACATATTTATTTTGGGGGGTTTTAGATACCGGAAATAGTGCTTGGCGCTGGAACCCCTGACTGGCAAAAGGGGGTGTCTCAAGTCTTTTCACTAACTCCTGGAAGAACCTATTCAAGGGTATAATAAAGGTTTTCCGGAAGAATGAAAGGTCGGAATGCAGTAAAGAAAGACACCATATGCCCAAGTGTTGAATCACAAAATGAACCATCCAAAATACTGCATAGTTCAACTCTCTGATATACGTGAATGTCTAGATTGACACATTAAATACGTAAGATATAATACTAAAACAATGGGCTAGTGTACTACACACAAAAGCACATAGATAGGCTGTAAAATGTTGTACATTAGATTAAGGGGGCTAATGAGGTAAAATGAAGTACCGGAACTATCTGATTAGGTTATCTCGCTTAGCTAAAAAAATGACAGTTCCATGGGCTAAATAAGTAATGCAACGCAACATTAAAGTACACACATATTAAACGAAAAACAATGACAATAGATTGATACGATGGTCTGCCAAAAAAAAAAACAGAAAATGTAAAATTGTATGTAAATAATGTATTACAATTTTCATATAGATCTATAATTAGAATCATTTCGTGCTTAGAATAAATTTTCATCAGAGGGAGCGGAGTGAATCATACTTTAGTTGAATAATTACCAAGATAACAATACATATATATATATATATATATATGTATATATATATATATATATCCTAAATATGGATAGTTCTAATGACAACTTGTTACGTTTACACAATGTAACGTCCTTTATATCTATGGAAATTTAAACATTAATTAATCAACTTTTATCCCCAATGCTAGATCTTAATTTGGAGACTTTGTTACAGCTAGATGAATGTATATCTATATAGATACAGATAAGCATCATTTATTATCACCCCTTTTCCTTTTCACCTTTCTATTGTACACATTGTTAATAAAAATGTAAATAAATGTAGATCCTATGATGACCTGCTCAAGTGATAAAACCATTAATCTTATAAGGATTGATTTATTTGTTATTAGCTCCCTTCGTTATGTTTGAATCTCATACTTTTGTAGAACCAGATAGTGTCATTTTTTTTCATGATGTTTAGCTTAGATTGAATCAGATTTATTCTGAAGATGACCTTACCAGAAAGGCATCTAAACCACAGTAGCGTCATTGAGGCTTACCTGCTTTTTCTTGTGTCGTCACAGCTTGCTTCCCGCTTAGGTCATCTATCTGCTTCTAGCTGAGAAGAATTATGCCCTGACTTAGCAACCTATAACTGCAAACTGGTCACTGCCACTACAGCTAAACTGCCACCGGCCTGGATTCGCTCCACTAGCACACGAGTAGCAGCAACCCACCAGTCTTCGTTCAGCACTATCTCCGCGCCTAATGAGACTAATGATCATTCAAACCTAATTACCATTGCACTTCAAAGATCCCGTCCCACTGTAATCCTACGTCATATTCTACTTTTATTAAATATACATTTTCTAAGTAAATGATTTTAGTTGTCAACTATAATTCACTCTTTTGTTGCTTGCCTACCGTTCAATGTGTGCCAGTATGTACAAGCGTACTTCTTTTAAATAATACCCTAAACATCAGACAGCCAACACTATCGTACTCACCCTGCACTAGGTACAACAGCTAAGATTACGACAACCGTTGTCTTCTTCTATTTGTTTAATTTGTCATGATGAAAGTCGAATTTCAGAAGCGGCAGGCCATTACGTATTTAAAAAAAAAAGCTAGTGTGAATTATAAATAGATCGTTTCAGTTCATCGTTCAGAATCGAACTCTGGATAAATCTGTTCAACTTGGCAGTGTTTTACTCTCAAAGATTTTTTTTGTTTAGCAATGAACACTTTCGCCGCCGTCTCCTACAGACATTTATTAACAATCAATTCCGGGAGCTTTTTTTTTTCGAAAATTTATCATATTTTGCTTGTTCTTTGATTGCATCCTCGTTTTATATGGTAAAATATTTGAACTTTCTATATTTGTAATCAGCAACAAGATGTATTCATTGGTATGTAATTATTGTTTCTAAGATAAATTAGTGACGGAGTTCTATAGCATAATGAGATCCATGTTACGGTGATAAAGGTTTAGCTACCTTTTGGACTCAACGTATCATTTCGAACAGTGATTTTTATCAAGGGTTCAGACAGTTCTTATGGAGAAGAAAATGTGGGTACTCTTACATAAGTGGAAATTTATTGTTTTTATATAAACGTATAAATGTTTGTCTGTTCAAATTGTCCACTTGAGGGATAATCTTACGAATAAAAATAATAAAAACTTCTTTAATATTTAAAATTTTAATACTTCGAAGCACTAAAACTTTTTCATTATAGAGAGTGTAATTACTTTTTTCTTACTAACAACACAAACGAGAGTAAATATTAATTGACATAAATACTCTAGTTTACGTGTCTTCACCTGTAATTACTATTCACCGTGTCTAGTGTGCATATACCTCATGTAAAAATTATTTTGTTTTCTCCCCTTATAAAATCCTTTTATTTTTTTTTTAAATTAAATTTTCCTTGATGAGATTCTTTATTAGTTACTTGTTAGCTTCTTTAGCTACATGTGAATATCACACATTATTGAATCAGTGGTATATGTTTTTCTTTGTGATGTTAAACATAAGCTTATCAGTTCCATTATGAAGATGTCCTTCCCAGAAGGGCCGATATATCCCGCAGTATCACTTAGGCTAACATTCTTATTTTGTATCGTTGTAGCCTATATTTTGAAGATGTCCTTCCCAGAAGGGCCGGTACATCCCCGCAGTGTCACTTAGGCTAGCATTCTTATTTTGTATCGTTTAGCCGATATCTTTAGGTGACCTGTTCCTTTTAGTTCCGTAACTTCCACTAAGGCGGCAGACTTTTTGTTCAGATGTCTCCACCGACACAGCAGACCGCTGCCAAGACCCGTCACTGACTTTTGCAACTGGTAGCGGCAGTTGATCTCTGCCTCTACAGCTGAACTGCCCACGGCCTGGACCCACTTCAACGCAGACAGCTACAGCAACTAGACATACCACTCTACTCACGGCACCACAAGACTTAAAAGATACACACGGACCACTTGGCCATAACATCTAGTGATTTTTCTAAACCCCAAACTCATGTACATCCACCCTCTGTATATTTTCATTTGTTCCACAATCGCATCTTTTTTTGTAAATAAATAACCAGTTATTGTAAATGTAAGCACTATACTAGTCTGAGTTACTGGTTAGTGATATGTGGAATTTTTTTTGTTACTCTTAATAATTTGTTTAGGAACTCAGTAATTTATTTTTTTTAAAGGTATAAAAGCATATATCAACTATGTCTGTTAGTCTGTCTATCTGGTACAATTTTGGTACACGTTATTATCCCAACTCCCAACATTTATTCTCAGGTCAAGTTGAAACTTTGTAAAAAGCGCTGGTTGGACTGTAATTTTATCTCGAAATTAAAATATCGGTCTTCACCAAGATTCGAACACAGAACCCCCGAGCCAAGTGCTTTACCGCTCAGCCACCGGGCCCCCTCCCCATACTAATGATTTCATTCTTTTATTTTGTGATGCGGCCAAAGACAGGAATGTTTCAATTTAATATGGCATTCAGGCTTGTGACATGTTTGGGCTTCACGACGGGAACAATGACATACGTTCCCTTAAGTCTGTTCATTACTAAAGGCAAAATATGAACCAACATGATATGTCACACGACCCGCTTAAAGCCCACCCACAATGTGAAACTCTAAATCATTTCGAGACAGATTTTTACAACGTTCTTCATAAACATTTTTGCTAGTACAATCAAAGCTGTTCTTGAGAAACTTTTGTTTTTGACCTCCTATTAAAAAAAAAATATGATTTGCTGATTAAGACTGTAACAGCAAAGAAAAAAATGAGAACACGCAGAATAAACACAAAATCTATAATTTTTAAATATCAAAGTGGAACAATAAAAAAAAAACACTACCACATAACTCGTTACTGCAATATAGAGCAAAATATTTAATTACAACTAAATGATAAGTTTATTGGTTGTTTTGTTGTTGTTGTTTTTTAATTGATTCATGTGTTGTCATTAACTGTGAATTGTTATGGCAAATTTCAACTTGATCAGACAATGGAGAAATGGGAGAAAAACGAATGACATGGAGACGAAATAATTCCACATACTCAGCCACATCGTTCAATAAGTATTATTTAGTTCCCTAGTTCAATATCTAACAAATTAATCAATTACAAATCATAATTAACTAGCTGTTAAATTATTTGATTGATTCATATTTAGTTAGTACAACAAATAATTCTTCAAAGTTTCAACTTGACCTGAGAATAAATGTTGGGAGAATAAAGTGTACAAAAATAGTACCAGACAGACAGACAGACAGACAGAGTTGATATATGCTTTGTAGAAAGAATGATATTCTCTTTTACCTTTTTTTTAAAGTTACTAAGTTTCTAAATTAGTTAGTAGAATTGTGTCATATTTGTCTCAGAGTGTTACTCTAGTCGTGTGTGTTAACTAGAGACGTAAATTCTGCTAAGTCATTGTTTTTTCCAGGCTGATTCAGGCAACCAGTTTCATGCTCTCTAGCACTGGTATGACTTTGTCCTAGTATATGAAATGAGAAATTCAACTTCGTATTTGTGACTTTCTGAATATTTTGCAAAGGTGGTAAGGATATTTCTTTTCAAAATATGTAATCTGAACAAAATGCCGTGTATAGAATTTCAAGAATGTTTGCTAGTATAATGAGCTTCACATTCTCCTATCACATAGTCTATTCAGACGTTGGGGTGCCACACGTGATCTGTCGAACGTCTTTCTTCAAACCTCTCTCTCATATGTCTTGAATAGAGGCCCCTTAAAGTCAGTCCAGCCCGTTCATTGATGTTGTCTTCCCACCGATTTCTTTGCCTCTTCTTCTTTTTCATGGCACTTTTCTTGTAGGAAGGTCTTTGCGAGCCATGAGGACCTTGTAATATAGCCATAATGCTGCTTTCGGTATTTAACAGCGGTCAGCAGGTCATCAAGTGGTCTAAAGGTTGTTGTAATCCTGATTATAATGATGAACTATTTAAAAAAATGTATAGGAAAAATGTTTTTGTCTCTAGACTTTGACTGGACTCGTTCGTTTCGTCCACTCCACGGCAGACCGAAGCTTTGAATGTTAACTTGAAATATTTCGTCAACTCCACGGCAGACCCAAGCTTTGAATGTTAACTTGAAATATTTCGTCAACTCCACGGCAGACCGAAGCTTTGAATGTTAACTTTAAATATTTCGTCAACTCCACGGCAGACCGAAGCTTTGAATGTTAACTTGAAATATTTCGTCAACTCCACGGCAGACCGAAGCTTTGAATGTTAACTTGAAATATTTCGTCAACTCCACGGCAGACCGAAGCTTTGAATGTTAACTTGAAATATTTCGTCAACTCCACGGCAGACCCAAGCTTTGAATGTTAACTTGAAATATTTCGTCAACTCCACGGCAGACCGAAGCTTTGAATGTTAACTTGAAATATTTCGTCAACTCCACGGCAGACCGAAGCTTTGAATGTTAACTTGAAATATTTCGTCAACTCCACGGCAGACCCAAGCTTTGAATGTTAACTTGAAATATTTCGTCAACTCCACGGCAGACCGAAGCTTTGAATGTTAACTTGAAATATTTCGTCAACTCCACGGCAGACCGAAGCTTTGAATGTTAACTTGAAATATTTCGTCAACTCCACGGCAGACCCAAGCTTTGAATGTTAACTTGAAATATTTCGTCAACTCCACGGCAGACCGAAGCTTTGAATGTTAACTTGAAATATTTCGTCAACTCCACGGCAGACCGAAGCTTTGAATGTTAACTTGAAATATTTCGTCAACTCCACGGCAGACCGAAGCTTTGAATGTTAACTTGAAATATTTCGTCAACTCCACGGCAGACCGAAGCTTTGAATGTTAAATTTAAATATATTTGTTTTTTACTGCTTTTGTTAGCATTTGTTTCCTTTTCAGTCCTGCTTTGGGGTCCTAGATGTCTGCTAACCCTGACTTGGTCTTTTAAAAATATCCCATTCATGTGGAATACTTTAGTCTTAATTTTCAAGTCGCGTGCCTGATTTTGTTGTACCATATGTTCCTTTTCATTCTTGCTTTGGGGTCGTAGATGGTTGGTTACCCTGACTTGGTGTATAAAAATATCTATTCATGTGGAGTACTTTAGTCTTCATTTCAAGTCGCGTGCCTGATTTTTTCCTTTGTTGTTAATATTAACTGTACTATATTTTTTTTTAAACGGTTGTTAAAAGACTTCAATAGTTTCAATACACGTATTCACTAAAACGAAATTTGTGCTTTAGGCGATTCATAGAATTACGTGTCAACCGGCTGGTGAATGCAAGTCTAGATGTATTAGGGAGGAGTCAGCAAGGTTGTATCAGATGAATCTCAACTACCCCACACACACACACACACACACCTCAATATTTATGATTTTATTAAAAAGGCCCCCACCGCTTTTTTTTTCCGAATACTCTATTTTTTGATGGGGCGTTTTTTTTCACTCTGGTTACGTAGTTTAGAAAGAAAATTATCAAAAGTAACTTTGAACTCATATAATAAATGCAAATAGTGTTTTAATAGACGATATGATAAATAAGAATACTTGGCATTCTAAATGAACACTTCAAGTTGATGGTCAACCATGATTTACCTTGATTTCCAACTAACAGTTTCTTATGGTATTTAAGGATTTATCGACACATTTATATCTTAATTAAGACCCAGGTCATTTACACAAATAATGAAAGGGACAGACAGACGAGAGAAGCATAGCTAGAAACCATCTACATAATACAGTTTGCTTTAATAACAGACAGACGAGAGAAGCATAGCTAGAAACCATCTACATAATACAGTTTGCTTTAGTAACATAACAGTAGGTTAGGGCGACTTCCTTGAAGTCAGAATACGACGGAATCATTTGGTTCTAAGTTTTGTACTAAGTCTAGGGAGGGATGGAAGAGCATGAGACTTTTGAATGCCAAATGAAATGCACAAATATGACATTGTTATTATAGCGTTTTGAGCCTATATGATGTTTAATAACAGCGCTCCATAATAAATTATTATTATTTTTTTTTTATTATTATTATTATAAACCTGGTGGTGGCACAGATGGGGGTAGTGGTGTGAGTGTAGTCAGCCGACGCAAATCGCCCCAGGCCAGCGCTAGACAAGCGGTCAACCGTGACGAGTTACAACGGTCAGCCGAGACGAATGTCAACACGGCGGTTCGGGAAGGATCGACGGCGGTCTGGGAAGGATCGACGTCGTGAACAGAGCTCAGGAGCGTCACGAGAGTTGTAGTCATCTGACCGAGCGGCGTTCTGTCCGGTTCGAGAAGGCCAGTAGGGACCCTATATAAGAGCGGAGGTGTCGCAGTCAAGACGGTTCACGGCAGGGGTTCAGAGCCCGGTTCACTACAGTCCGGTCTACTACAGCTCAGTTCAGCGGTGTGGTTCTGTACGGAGCATTACGACGGTTCAGTGCGGAGTACTGTCAAGTACAGTTGAGACGGCTGGCGTCTTGATCTTGGTCTGCGATCGAGTCCAACACAACGAGCCTAGTGTGTGAAGTCAGTCCTGAACTGTTGAACCCAGTGCAAGCCCGGAACGAGACGGAGAGGCCAGTGCAAGAGTTGATACTGCGGAACGGTGTTATCGGAGAGATATTTGTACAGTGTACGTGTTGCCAATTGTACAGTATTGGCTGTTATTTATTCAACTATTAAAGTGTTACGTTACTTTGGAGCCCTGAGTTGTCAAGTTCTTTAAGTTGGTGGTGTATGGTGCAGTTTGCAGAGAGCCTGGATAGTGAGATTCGTAACATTATTATTATTGTTATTATTATAATTATTATTATTATTATGTTAGAAACAAACCAGTATTCATTCTCTGGCGCTGCCAAAGTCGAGTTTTGTTAAAGGGAAACAAAATTCATTGTAGTCCCTTTATCAGTTTTCACTTAGGAATTTTCTGGTGATGTTATTATAGATAACTTCTATAAACGCTTAATCTCCAATCCTTGGTTCCCATATTTACGTTGTTTTTCCAACTCAGTTTTTATTATATTATGAGATGATGGTACGGCTATGTCAATAATGGTAGCGGCTTTTTCTTTTTTATCAATGAGCAGCAGATCAGGGCGATTAAAATCTACCGTTTTGTCGGTCAAAATAGGCCTATCTTAGTACAGCAGATAATCCGTAGACTTGAAAACCTCTTGTGGTGAGTATTTGTAATATGGAGATGTATCCTTACCGATCAAATTATGTGTTAAAGCCAAGTGCTGGTGTGTTATTATTATTTTTATTAAATAGGCCTCAATAACCTCAATTATAGCCCCACTATACACAGAGATAATGAATCTATTCATTATCAATTCATTATGGCAGGTGTGGACAACTTTTTTCTATCGAGGGTGTGACGAAATACGTCTTCCTCAATATCGAACTGACCAGTGCTGAATGCCCCCCCCCTCTTAACCACTAGTTTAGCATTGTACAAATATCCTATTACACCGATGTTAGATCCGACCACCCGTTATAGGCCTCAAAGCGGCGCCTTCGACACGGAGTTCACGCTCAAACGCACATCCCAAGTTACGCCCCAAACACCTGAACACACACGCACGTTCTTAACGCCTACTGCTATTCAAGTCGTTCCTGTCCACCGTGGCATCGGACGAAAGTCAAGCCTGATAATTGCAACGTGGTTCCGCTTTCCTCCTCTCTTGCCCCCCTTCCCCCAGGTCGAGGGATAAAGAAGTCTAGGAACTTGTGCTAGACAAAGCGGGTGAGTTAGAAAACTTTATCATTAATATTTGGTGTGTCTTCGCCTGTAACATTTATGTTCATATATCGTTACCATATTAGCACTTGTCTGCTTCTAAATATTGCAGGTGTAAATTTCCATAAGTATGTATTCCTCTTTTATTTGTTGATGTTAACTGTATTTTCAACAGTGAACATCCATCCTACAATTTAGTTAATTCTATTGTCTTTTTTATGTATTTATTATTTATACATGTCCTTAGTCATCTGGATCTAATAACGTCTAGATTAATTCCTTACCTGTACTTATGTACCTATCTATGTGTACATATAATTATGCTTATTTTGTTTTGCACATACTGAACTGTTACCATGCACCCTTAGGACCGAGAATCAGTATTGCCTGTCTACCCCCCTCATTTTCAACCTGTCGGCCTGCATTGGCCACGCGCCCTATTCTACCCCCCCCCTTTATCTTCGTCACAGTCCTCTGGTCACTAGCGACCATGGGCTTGTTTGCCTGTTGGCTAGTAAGGTCACAGGGGCTACAGCCCTGTAATATGGTCCCCCTGTTTCCCTCCTCAGTTATGCCCCTGTCTCGTACATTTATATGTGTATTTGTATGATTCTCCCATAGAGCAATTATTATTCGACCTAGTAAAATGTTGTTAGAATGTATCTTAGGTAGTCTGAGGGAGACGCTCCTATCAAGGAAGCGCCCCTCGCCAACCAGCCTGTATGGTTTAAAATTTCAGGCTCCTCTCACGTCTCATCTCATAGCCTCCTACACCAGGGCTGGCGTGTTTGTTGCCTGAAGATAGATCTCAGCAGCTCTCCACACACTCCCATTGAGGGTGAGTCACTCATCACCCTCGACTAGAACTGAAGGCATTCCTGGCTGAAGTCCCAGGACCGGTCTGCACCTACTACAGGAATAAGCCCACCGCGTGGCATCCTCATCCTCATCACACTAGTACCTGCCCACCCGCAGGACATCAGAAATGGTTACCAGCACAGCGGAGCCCCAACTCGCCCCACCCCGAAGTGATGATATTGTCTTAAAAGGTTATCCTAAATAATTCTGTACATCCCCCCTCCTCATCGATTGTATTTCTCCTTAGTTATTCTTTATTAAATGTTTGTTTCTTCCTCGAAATCCTTAAGTTTTGGTTCTTGCTGGTGCCTGTCAACGTGCCTATAAAATATCAACATAATATTTATTGCGTTGTAACCCCTAGGAGTCACAGGCCATTCATCCCGGTCGGAAAGTGCAAACTGACCGATCGGCGGACATATTCCACCACAGAGGACTGCATTAAAAAAAAATTGGAAATTTGGGCATATCCAAATTATATTTTACTATACATTTGCATCGCATTTGTTAACACTCCCTGTCGGGAACTACAACAAGAGTTAGCAATTTCTAAAACTAATTTTACTAATAATTTTTTTTTTAATTTTACTTTTTTTTTTTTTTTTTTTTTGTTTCACATCACAATTTCACTACAAATGCACAGCTGCATTTCAGGAACTGCGGAACTAGCTTACAGTAAGTCAACATCGACTTGTTCTAACGCTTGTTTGTTGTTTTTTTTTAAACAAAAAAAAAATACTTGTTCACAGATGTATCTGGAGCCCAATGATATGAAAGTTTAGCAGCAAAGATTTTAAGTGTGGTAATGAAGCTTCTGGTAAAACCCATAAAAATCCCATGGAAGAATTGACTTAAACTTCTCTTTCAGGTCATAATTAGCTTGCAGGTATGTCCTCAGGAGCTGAATCAGCTACTGTACTAAATGGTGTACAGAGAGTATTAAAAACTGGTTTCAAATTCTTGTCTTGAAATTTGATTTTAAGCTCCACAGTCAAGGAAACCATTTAATTCTAACTGTTCAACCATTTCACTAGAAATAGTTTCCCCTTTTAGCAAAGTAAAATTATAAAGCATGCTTTCTCTTGCTTGCTTGAAGAAATGGGAAAGCTTTGTTTGAAAAGATTTATCATGCATATACATTTCATCTGCTAACACCTCATTGCAATGATGTGCACGATAACCATGAAGTCTGTCTTCCACGCTTTATTAGAAATATTAGTAACAAAGTCACAGTCAATGCCCCTTAAGGAACATGACAGTTTCTTCCTAAGCTCCCATGCTCATTTCAATACCTTGCCCATGCTAAACTAGCGGAAACTGCGGTAATTATCGGAATGTTTAGTTTCCAAATCCTCAAGTACTGCCTGTGATTAAGACCTCTAGCTCTGTCCCCAGCGTGCTAAGGGAGGTTTGGGCTAGGCCGCTAGGAACTCTGAAGGAACATCCAAAATGTGTAAAAACCAAACAAAGAAAACAAATCAAATCTTTATTATAATGATAAATAAGAGACTTAAGAAAACTATGAAACATAATTAATATATTTCTCTTTTTATTTTCTTCATTTTGTCAGTTCCTGGTAAAAATTATATTTCTAGTACTCATGAGTTTTAGTTTTGTAACTGTACGACCGATTCTAAAAAGATATGTAAAATTAATTAGAGAATTATAAACCGAAGCCATGACAGGATTCTTAAAGCAGTAATCTCAATTTCAACTTAAAACTATAGATACAAATCTTATCTTCTAATCTTATATAACCCTAACCCTAACCCTACAGACATTACTTTTAAAAAAGATGATTACGTCCTACGCGTCGTGCATCTAGTCATGCATATTAACCAATGAACTAAATTCTGCCAAGTCACCGTTTTGGCTGACTAGCTCAGGCAACCCATTCCATGCTGTAATAGCGCTAAGGAAGAAGGAGCTTTTGTACAGACCCAAGTGTCGTGTGCCAGCCACTTTAGTCGCGTGCCTTCTATTTCTGATTTGAGGTATTTTGTTTCATCGTCTGAATGGGACTTTCCCATTTTATTTTTATTTCAAAATAGCTTGTCACCATGTTACAGGTCCAACTTCAAAACCTGGAAAGTGAAAACCCGGGTACGTTATTCTGTCTCAGCTTGGCATCCGAGTGAAAACAAGGAAGTGATTAGGCTAAATGAATAGCAAAACTTTCGCGTTGCACAGTGCGGAGTTAAAAGAGATCTCCCACGTCCCTGTCGATAATCCATGCGCCATTTTTCAAGGGACCGTTACACTATATGCAAGTCCTCCACGGTTAGCGTGGTAAAACATAGGAAGATGGCGGGAATTTCCTGTATGCTCGGCCTTCGACCATGAATTCTAGTCCATGCGCCCAGAGTGTCAGACACATTGGAAATACTAGTGTTTTATATAGGCATTGGTTAGGACCTCTTCCTGAGATAACAGTTTGTTCAAGCAGGCTTTCACATCTAGAGTTTAAAGAGTCTTGGGCTCAACTCTTTTGACAATGTCAGGGAATGTGACAAGGTACTATTGCTCTAACCTGCCGTTAGGTTGCGACGTGGCAGTTCAATGTTTAAGCCTTCTATAACGATTGTTTTGAGATACTTTGATGGCTCTTTGTTAAAATCATATACAGTCTGTCACGTGATTGCATGGCTGATTAACTAGAGTCACGTGACAATGAAGAGATATGTGATATCTACGACGTAATCATTTTCTTATTTTTTTTAATATAACATACTTTTAGCATCTACAAATATGTGATGTTATATTTTGATATTTTTGGGTTTTCGGCTCAACGGCACAATTTAGGCCATGTCGTGCCCATGCTCCCTCAAGGGTCATTCCCTCTTCATACTTAAGAGCTAAATTCTTTACAGTTAAGTCATTAAAAACAAGGACTATTCACAATTAAGATAGTAAAAATAGTAAAAAATGTATTAATTTATAAAAAATCTGTTGTAAATAATACAAATCAAACCGTTGCAGGAAATTCACCTCCTGGCCAAAGCCCAGTATCTTCCCAAAGTCAACATTATCAAACAGTGATTTGACGTTATATGTTCTAAAGGAAGTGTCTTCAAAAAGAATGAGCGCAACAACTGGCTGAACCTTTTGTAGACATTTTCTATTCCTCTTGAACCAACCTCGTGTTCCATCAGTGAGGCATCGTTCATCATTATACCAACAAACCATTGTAATAGAACAACTACAGACCTTATTAATTACATCCATTTTATCTAAATGTTTACCAAGCTACTTTAGACTAATGGACAACCAAAACCTACAGAAACATAAGATATTTTGCTGATTTTAATACGAGTTGGAATAATATTTTTTTAAGTGCATGATTCATCAATTACGTGCTACAGATCCGACTTCTATTTCTATTTTAAACTAAAATTAGACATTCCTAATAGATAATAGAACTGACATTATAAAAAACAACAATTGTATAAGTAGTTGGGTATTTTCCAGCTAACAGTAAATGAATATTTTCCTAGTTTTCTTTTTATGTTTCACAAAAGAGGAATAACAAAAGGGAAGCATGGTGTCCCCCTGGTATATGTTGGTGGTCATAGTTATGCACTCGTATAAATAGAAACAAGCCGACCCGCGGCGTAGTATACGCCCCCCCCCCTTTTCTGAGCCTCGCTCTCTCACCGCGAAAATTACGTAAGGCAACTTCAGCCCGACTTGCAGAAATAAAAGAGTTATCTTCTATGGCTTCTTTGGTAACATGCTATGCATGGTTAGACCGCGATGAGAAATATATATATATAGAAGTATATGAGTTCAGATTCGAGGGACATCAGGTGATATAATTTAATAAATGATGCAAATGACTAAATGAAATAAAATTGTAGAAAACTAACTTTATAGAGAATGGAAGACATTAATGTGGTGCTTGATCGCAGATGATTTATTGATGAAAGTCGCCACATTTATAGGATTTTGTTTAATTTAATTAAATATGAACTCTTCAAGAGAGAGAAGAAAACATATCAATATACGCATGATTCATTCCCTTTATCTTATAATACTTGAAAATCTTCAATAGTAAGCAACAAGAGATTAGCACTAATTTTCCTGCTATACAAAAATACAGCGACAGAAACACTTTGTCCACTGACAGACAATTGTGTTTTTTTTTAAGTGCCAAACAGCATCCATCCACACGGGAAAAAAAAACTTTAATGTTTTTTTTATACATAGAGATGTAAATCAACATTTGCCCGCCCCCCCCCCTTTTTATATGTTTCTTTTTACATTCATTTACTAAATACGACTGCTTCTGTATCAGTTCATTACTTTCTAACTAATGTATTTTTAATTTTTTAAATGATTTTTGGCCTTGTTAGCCAACACCGATATTAGACATAAGATGTATTTTTTTTTTTGCAGACGATCATAGTCAAATTACATGATTATAGAAGTACTAGTCTGGGCCGGATGTGGAGGCCCTGGGACAGGATTTTTGTTGAAGCCCTTAGACTTAAAAAAAAAAAATCTTTAATAAAGCTCCACCTATCTTATTTCTCAAAGCATGCTATATTTGAGTATATATCTAATATGCATACTTTAAAGAATATATATTTTTGAGTTCGTGGAGGGTAATGCCTGGGATGACGCGACGGTGAAAATCAAGAGGACACTTGTTAACTACGAAAGAGATGCCAACCATAAAATTTAAAGTATTGTCGGTAAAAATATGAAAACAAAAATCCCTTTCGAAATTCGTACATGAATTTGGTTGCATATTATAATTTAGTTCCATCTTACATACAAGACAATATCAAACATCTTCTGTATTTTCAAATAACTTAACAGAATAAGGTTGTAAACAGCAAATAAAACTAAACAGTCGAAATTGAATTGATCATTTTTAAACCACAATAGAATCGCTCAGATTACTGGCAATAGACATACAATTCAAAGAAACTTAAATTATTAATAATGTCACAGATTTCCTATTATATTTATAATAATAACTCGATAGAATCTACCTTAGGTCTCGATACGTCTAGGTGTCCCTGGTTCAGTTCTAGTTAACGAAATAAAACAATGAAACCACTAGATCAAACACATAAACTTTAATCAGCTATACTGCATATCACACACGCTGGTCTCTGTCTAACAACCAACACACTTCCGGTCATTCGCGCAGATTGTAAAAATAAATTATACATACATACACACATTCATCCGTGACAAATAACATACTTCAATCATTAAATGAAAATATTTATTTTACGATTAAATCAACATTTCACAACTTGTCTATAGAAAACTAGTCTATAGAAAACTGAATTTCGTACTTTGTCGGTAATAATTGTATACAAATATAAATATATATATATACACATTTATGAAGTTGTACTCTATGTTTATGTACATATGTATGTAAGTATGTACATATGTATGTAAGTATGTACATATGTATGTAAGTATGTACATATGTATGTATGTATGTATGTATGTATGTATGTATGTATGTATGTATGTATGTATGTATGTATGTATGTATGTATGTATGTATGTATGTATGTATGTATGTATGTATGTATGTATGTATGTATTGTATGTATATTAAACATTGAGAACGACGTCTTCCTGTCCAGATGTTTCCTGATGCAACAAATCAAATAATGTTTGAAATTTTGCTTCTTTGAGACAAATCTTGCATTTTGTGTTCCCATTGCAGCATGAGACACAGTAAGTGATGTGAAGACAAGGTCTGTTCACTAAGCAAGCAGCATCTCTTTGGTGACATGTGGGGCAACTTGGAAGTTCTGAAAAGAATTAAAATGTCGTATAAACAAATTGACTTATGATTCAAGTAAGAATTACATATTAGTTTCAAGTTTAATTGATAATATTAAAAAGAGAATCGAATCGAAATATCTCTGCTCTTACACCTATTGTATGTAGGACTATTTTCTAAGGCGCAGCATTTCAGTGGCAATAGATGTTTGTTTGAGAGGGGTAGCTTTGCAAATCGGGCGATGATATTAAATGTAACAGATACCATCCCCGGTTACTTCATCCCTGGTCTTTATATCCCCGGGGATGAAATGACCGGTCACCGAAATTCAAGTGTTTTGAAAAAGGGGGGGGGGGAGTGATTAGCGCTAGCGAAAAGAGAAGGGGAGCGAAAATTGATATAAAATTCAGAGAACGGAAGTGAGTTTCTTTGGGAGGGTGACTTAATGCTGGCTATTTTAATTCAACTATATATTAGACTACATTGGTCAAGCGGGGGTTGTTGAAATGCGGGCAATTTTTTTAAAGTGAAAATCAACTAAGCCAAAGTATTATGGATTGGGCTCTTTAGTCACACGAGAAGTTACAAAGGGAAAAGATCGTCTCTCGAAACAAGAATATAGATATATCATGAGCGTAGACAGGGAGGGGGTCGGAATTTAGTAACTGATTTATTTTTCGCTTTTATTTTTTATTTTAGGTGAGATTTTAATATTAAACCATCACTTGCCCCAGTGCAGTAAATTGGGTTTTGAGTTTGAAACCACCTAACTGGGGGTTTGCAGTTAAAACTCCTCTTTTATAAAGCAAAAAAATTGCAAATGATAATTTCCAAATTACAAGAGCATAGCTCCAAACCCGAAACAGTGCTCCCCCAGAACACTTGCTGGCAAGGGCGGGGTGTCTAAAATTTTTCCACTAACTCCAGGAAGAGTCTATTGTAGGGTACAATAAACGTCTTCCGAAAGAATGAAGGGTCAGAATGTAATAAAGATTAATTATGTACACACACACACACACACACACACACACACACACACACAAACACACCCACACACACACATATATATATATATATATATATATAGGGCGCGTCAAAAAATGTATACACACTTGAAACTGTCTTAGACAATTTATTTCCCGTTCTACAATGCTAAATTTCTGGACAAGGTAAGCTTAATGTCCAATGAAAAAACTAAATGTGATTAATGCGAGTAATGTTCAAATTGGTGGCCTTCAGGATGATTACGAGTCAACTCTGATTCCGTACATCGTACCAAAGTGTCCACTGAGATTTCTGCTCCCCTGAACCTCACTCCACAGTGTGTCCAGGTGACGTGGTTTACGTTTTTACGCCTCATTTTGAACTGTGCCCCATGCGAAGAAATCCAGCGGCGTGAGGTCTGGAGAACGTGCAAGAAACTCGATTGGTCCCCTTCGTCCAGGCACATTGTGATCCAGGTAGTCTCGTACGTCCCTATGATAGTGCGGCGGGGGGGGGGGGATCTTGTTGGAAATAAAACTCATCATTACCGTGTAATGCACGAATGGCAGGGAATATGGAGTCAGCAAGCTCAGGTCTCCACTGTCTTCGAACCGCAGCTACATTCTCATACTTCCAGTACCACTTAATTAATTGTTTTCCCTCTCCAAAACTCAAACGCACGTCTGCCATGCTGCAGTTACTTCCTTGCCACTGCTGCAACTTGTTGAAGAAACATGACATTACTTTCTCACAGACATTTAACCTTGTAGAACGGGAAATCAATTGTCTATGACAGTTCAAAGTGTGAATTCATATTTTTGACGCACCCTATATATATATATGGCGGGGGGGGGATTTGGCGGGGGTGGATCCCCAAAGCCTCCTTCCCGAAAATAAATCCTTACTACGCCCATGCATATAATGCATTAAATCTACAAGTTGTTTTGAGGTAAAAGAATTATAGTCATGTAGTGACATTTGAATCATCGCGAAGATGAATGATTGTTTGAGAAGCAGATATTTTTTAGGTTCCAAATCCTATTAGAAACAGAACGCAAATGTTTTTACGCTTAGACGTTCATTTAAACTCTGATGTTTACGAAGGAATTTATAAGTCTGACTAAACTTTGTGCGATGTGCGGGATTGTCATTTTTGATGCATTCATTGTAAAACAGCTCATCACTTTAAAGATTAAAGATCTAGGACTATATCTTTGATTTGATTGCGATATTATTTTTTTTATATCAAAACAAGAACATAACGTGAGTAAAACTTATCGATGCGTTGTCTCTCTATTCTCTTACCAACATATTACTTTTACCTAGAATAATGTTGAATAAACATTGAAACTGGTCCCTTATAATCATTGCCATTTCTTCACTTTTCAGAAATCAAATTTTCTCTGTAGAAATAAATTTATATATATATATATATATATATTATTTTATATATATATATATATATTATTTTATATATATATATATATATATTTAGATAGATAGATAGATATAGATCTAGATAGATCTAGATATATATAAAATACACATATGTGTACATATTGTTACGATTCTCTCTCCTAATCAGGCCTTCTGTAAACACTGCTAAACACACAACACATCAACACAAGAACCTGAAAACAAAAGCTCCAAATAATCTGGTACTTTAATAATGGTCTTGAACTGTACTGCCTGAGACACACTGTGTCTCTGGTCCACGCAGGCTTATGTTCAGATGACCATTACACGGGTCATATTCACGTGCAACGTTCATACCAGTACTCCTTGCCCTTCGACATAGCGCACTAAACTGTCTTTCTGGCCTGTGTCACATAAGTCAGTTGATCACACAATTAACCCTATCGCGTCGCCAATAGGGTTACAACGTTACAACAATATATATATATATATATATATATATATATATATATATATATATATATATATATATATATATATATATATTACGATTCTCTCTCCTATCCAGGCCTTCTGTAAACACTGCTAAACACAACACAATGACAACAAGGCTCCAAAATAATCTGGTACTTTAATAATGGTCAAATCAAACAGCCAATACGACACAATTGGCAACACAATCAACTGTTACAACGTTAGACCGTATAACACTGTAATAAACTCATTACTCTACTGTCTCTTCCTGGACTCGTACGTTTCACTGGAGGACTGCACCAGGACCAACTTCATGGTTGACTAACAGTCCCGGTCTCATCGCTCTCCGGTCTTGAACTGCTTTCCTACACACTGTGTCTCTGGTCTGCACAGGATTATGATCAGATGACCATAACACGGGCGCTATTCACGTGCAAAGTTCATGCCAGCACTTTTCCTTGCCTTTCAATATAGCACGATAAACTGTATTACTGGCCTGTGTTACAAATGTCTGCTGATCACACCAGTTATCCCTTTTGCTTCGCGAATAGGGTTATAACAATATATATATATATATATATATATATATATATATATATATATATATATATATATATATATATATATATATATATTGTTATAAACCTGTTGGTGGCACAGATGGGGGTAGTGGTATGTGTGTAGTCAGCCGACACAAATCGTCCCAGCCCTGCGCTAGACGAGCGATCAACCGTAACGAGTTATGATGGTCAGCCGAGACGAGTGTTAACATGACGGTTCGGGAAGGATCGGCGTCGTGAACAGAGCTCAGGAGTGTCACGAGGAATGTAGTCATCTGACCACACAGAATGGTCGAGCGACGTTCTGTCCGTTTCTAGAAGACCATTAGGGACCCTATATAAAGAGCGGAGGTGTCGCAGTCAAGACGGTTCACGACAGGGGTTCAGAACACGGTCGACTACAGCACAGTTCAACGGTGTGATTCTGTACGGAGCATTACGACGGCTCAGTGCGGAGTACTGTCAGGTACAGTTGAGACGACTGGCGTCTTGATCTTGGTCTGCGATCGAGTCCGACACAACAAGCCTAGTGTGTGAATCAGTCCTGAACTGTTGAACCCAGTGCAAGCCCGGAACGAGACGGAGAGGCCAGTGCAAGAATTGATACGGCGGTACGGTGTTATCAGAGAGATATTTGTACAGTGTACGTGTTGCCAATTGTACCATATTGGCTGTTATTTATTCAACTATTTAAGTGTTACGTTACTTTGGAGCCCGGAGTTGTCTAGTTCTTTAAGTTGGTGGTGTATGGTGCAGTATGGCACCAACTAGACCTAATCATGGTAAGACAAAAGTGCTTAAAATTTGTCAAGCTTAACAGGTCCTATCACAGTGCAGACTGCAACACAGATCACTCCTTGGTATGTTGTAAGATCAATCTTCTCCCCCCAAAAATCCACCATACCAAGCAGATTGGAAGACCCCAATCAGATGTAAGCAAGATGTGTCACCCTGATCTCCAGATACAGTTAGCGGAATCTTTTGAACGCGAGTATAAAAATATCTCTGGAAATACAGCAAAAGAAAAATGGGAACACCTAAAGTCCACCATACAAAAGACTTCCCTAAAAATCTTTGGAATAAAAATTACAAAACAAAATGATTGGTTCGACTCTTAAGCAGCTATTTTAGCACCTGTCATCAGAGCAAAGAGAGATGCACTCGCTACTTACAAGGCAAAACCTGCTCAACACAACCTGTTAAGTCTGAAAGAAGCTAGAGCCAATGCACAGAGGACAGCAAGGATCTGTGCCAATGAATACTGGGTAGAGCTCAGTGAGAATATTCAGCTTGCAGCCCAAGTGGGCAACATAAGAGGGATGTAAGAAGGAATCAAAAATGCTCTCGGACCCTTTCAAAACAAGACAGCACCTCTTAAATCAACCACTGGGGAAATTATCACAGACAAGTGCCAACAAATGCACAGGTGGGTTGAACATTAGTCTGAGCTCTACGCCACAACAAGCTCAGTCTCTGACTCAGCCCTTAAGGCCATCATACAATAACCTACAATGAACGAGCTAGTTGAAACACCCACCTTTTCAGAGCTCAACAAAGCCATAGACAACATTGCTGCCCGCAAAGCACCCGGATGCGATGGTATCCCCCCAGATCTTCTAAAACAATGCAAAACTACTCTAATCCAACCTCTACACGAACTGCTTTGTAAATGTTGGCAAGAAGGTGCTGTGCCACAAGACCTGCGGGATGCTAAAATCATTACACTGTATAAGAACAAAGGTGACAGAAGCGACTGCAACAATTACAGGGGAATCTCCCTCCAAGTATTGTAGGCAAAGTCTTTGCTCGAGTGATACTTCCCAGGCTACAAAAACTCGCTGATCGGGTCTATCCAGAATCACAATGTGGCTTTCGCTTCTTGAGATCCACGATTGACATGATTTTCTCCATCCGCCAACTCCAGGAAAAGTTCAGAGAACAAAGGATGCCTTTGTACATTGCGTTTATTGACCTGACAAAGGCCTTCGATCTAGTAAGCAGAGATGGCCTCTTTAAAATTTTACAGATAATAGGCTGTCCACCCAAGCTACTAAATGTAATCATATCTTTCCACCAAAATATGATGGGTACAGTGCAATTCAACGGTGCCAGCTCTGAAAGTTTCAGTATAAACAGCGGAGTTAAACAAGGATGTGTCCTGGCCCCAACCCTCTTTGGAATACTATTTTCACTGCTAATCCACAACGCGTTTGACAAATCCACTGAAGGCATCTATCTCCATTCCAGATTTGATAGCAAACTCCTAAATATTGCCAGACTGAGGGCCAAAACTAAAATCAGAGCCACCCTCGTAAGAGATATGCTATTCGCGGATGACGCAGCGGTAGTGGCACACACCCAAGAGGAACTTCAGTCACTAATGTCCCGCTTCTCTCAGGCCTGTAAAGAATATTGCTTGATTATTAGCACGAAGAAAACAAATGTTATGGGACCACCTGCTACAGCACTACCCTCCATCCTCATTGACGATAACAAGCTGGACGCAGTAAACGAATTCTGCTATCTGGGATCCACAACTACAGATGACCTGTCTCTAGAAGAGGAGATAAAAAAAACGCATAGGGAAGGCTGCCTCGACCTTCGCTAGACTCAGGCCAAGAGTTTGGGAAAACCATAAGCTAACTACGGTGACCAAAATGCATGCGTTATGAGTACACTGCTGTATGGCAGTGAATCATGGACCACCTACGCAAAGCAAGAGAGAAAACTGAACTCATTCCATTTGAGATGTCTCCGTAGGATCTTGAAAGGAAAAGTGTGCAATACTGAGATCCTTGCGCGATCAGGTATTCCCAGCATCTTTACAGCTCTCAGACAACGCCGCTTGCGCTGGCTTGGACATGTTCGCCGGATGGAGGACAAGCGCATCCCAAAAGTCATCCTCTATGGTCAACTCGCGACTGGCACAAGAAAAACTGGTCGCCCCCACCTCCGTTACATAGATGTAATAAAACGTGACCTCAAATCAGTGAACATCAATACTGACAGTTGGGAAGACATAGCTCTAGACAGCTACAGATGGAGAGAGACAGTGACCAAGAAAGCTATGGACAGTGAAAGTACATGGGTCTCAGCTCAGGAAGAAAAACGTACAATCCGAAAAACGGCCAGCTTCTCTACCACCGAAGTAAAAGCCACCTTAACCTGCGCTATCTGTGAACGGGAGTGTCTCTCCAAAATAGGGTTCCACAGCCACATGAGGAAGTGTGCTCTGAGATGAACCATAGTCGTTCTACGACTGAATGAGGCCAATGAATGATATATATATATATATATATATATATATATATATATATATATATATATATATATATATATATATATATATATATATATATATATATATATATATATATATATATATATATTAAAACATATAATCACACAAATCCATATTACATTAAGCCAAAGTGTTGGGTTTTAATCTGATTGTTTCTACTATAAAGTTTTAGTTATTTAAAAAAAGATTATCATAAAAGAAATATCTTACATAATAATAAAATATTTACTCGTGAAAAATGCACAAGGAAATATATCTATTGTCAACAACGCCATTTTCTTTTAAAATCTTTCACATGTTGGGCTGGCTTTACAAGCGCTAAGTTTATTTCATAACCAAAAAAAAAAAAGTTCCACTTACAGATAATGCTTGATAAGGTTGACATACACTTAGTGGCCCGGTTGGGGGGGGCTGGGAGGAGGGAGAAATATAAGAATACTAACAAATTAGAAAATAGTATCCTGGGAGAAAATTTTAATAATAATAAATAAAAAAAAATTTACAGTGATTACACCAGAGTTACGCTTCTTAGCCTTCTTAAAGACAGCATCTTATCAGGACATGGTTGGAAGTGTCTCCAAGATCTCTGACATGAAATAAATACATAGACCATGACGACGTCCTAAATTGGACTACCCCCCCCCCTCTGCCCCTTCTAATCTCACAAAATAACGCAGATCTGTTTTCCTTATTTTACATTGAGCCAAAGTGTTTGGTTTTAATCTAATTGTTTTTCCTTTAAGACTTAGTGGCCCCCGGGGGGGGGGGGGATGTCGAGAAATATAAGAATACGAAAAGATTAGAAAATAGTATACCTATAAAAATTATAATACACATTTTTTCAAATCTTTAACAAAGGTGGGAGTAGCATTTATTGCACCTCCTCCCCCTCACATCCATTCTATTATCAACATCCTTTTTTTTTTCGCTTCCTCCTAATAACTCATAGTTTCGTCATTGTCCAAAAATATTAATCGAAATTTTGTGCGTTACGCGCATTGAAATAAAAAAAAAAAACTGACATCGCGCTAATAACATCAATGTCTAGGCTCAATCCCTGTGCATTTTTTTTTTACTTTTAAATTAAAAATAAACAATATAAATGTTAAATTTTAATAGATTATCTGAACATAAAGAAGGAATATTGTTGTTCAATCATAGAACATGCAAAGTCCGTTATTGTCCTAAAGTCTATTTCGGTGCTAACGAACCTCTGGTCCTGGCTCTAATCTCGATGAAGACTGGAATTTTAAATTTGGGATTTTTATGGCGTTTCTGAGTCCACCCAGCTCTAATGGGTACCTAACATTAGTTGAGGAAAAGTAAAGGCGGATGGTCGTTGTGCCTGCCACATGACACCCTCGTTTACCGTTGGTCAAAGAAACAGATGACCTTTACACATCTGCCCTATATATCGCAAGGTTTGAAATAGGGAGCTTTACTTTTAATGAGTACATGAATTTCTTACCTTGTTTTAGAATGCTTTAAATATTGACAATAGAAGTATATACAATTCATCGCACTAATTTTCCTCTCGCTAGTGGACATTCTAAAGGGCATCTAAGCCAGTGTGTGCCTCATATACGTGCGAGATTGGCGGCTTTCTATCCCGCACAAGTAGGTCATTCCCCCAAACACACATACACATTCGGTTCTGGTAAGACAGCCCACTACCCTTCCCTCGAGGTCGGCCTCTAAATTCCATCCTAAGCAGGTGCCATCCTAGCCGACAGGTGGGGTTGCCATATGGACCCAGATTGATAGCTAGACTAATTTATATTTGTCCTACGGAAATTTCCATAACTGCCTGTAATAGGAATGAAAGTTTAAAAAATGTATTTACATATGAATTAAAGTATTGTACCTAGCCAATACCTTTGAATAAACGCAAATATTCTTTTTAAACAGATTTTCTATTAAGTAATGTACGAACAGTTTTAAATGACATAATGACTATATGTTACCTTCGTGCCAAATGTTAAATAGATCAATTAAAATTTAATTCGTTTTAACCCACAGGGACAACGAAAAACTCGGCATGCTCAGCAAAAATATGGGAACAATTAGCATTTCGTAATAAAATATTATTAAAATAAAGACTTTTAGCTAGCATCTTTTTGTAAAGTTTAAAACTATAATAAACTGTACACATTAAATATTCAAACGCAAAGAATAACTTCTTGATATGAAGAGTAGTATGGTCTAGGAGTCGAATTCCAATTACGACCGCCGCGTCGAGCCTATTTCTTCGATTTGTCTACGATACCCCATAAGAAAAAAAAAATTCTTCCCATTTTCTATGAATTTAAAGTTGAGCAATAATATTTTGATCGTGACACTCTTCTGACCTAATTGCTGAAAGATTGTTTCAATGTTATTGACTTCATTTTATTTCAGATCAAAGACATTACTTACTTACTTACTTGCTTAGGTCCTCCCGCGCCGTTCGGCGCATTGGGCGGCAAGCTGACTCCATAAAGATCTGTCACTGGCAATGTCTGAAGCCTCCTCCCACCTGGTGTCCACTGTTCTGAGGTCCTCCATGAAGGTGTGTCGCCAAGTAATACGAGGACGTCCCTGTTTGCGCTTTCCTCGTTTTGGCTTCCATGTTATCACAACTCTTGGTGTGCGTAGTTCATTTTGACGTAGAACATGTCCCGCAAACCTCATGCGACGCTCAGTCACAACCTCACTAAGTGTTCGACTCCCAGTTCGGCATAGGATTTCCTTGTTTGAGATCCGGTCTGTGTAAGTGACTCCCAAAATCCGTCTCAGCCATTTTTGTTGAGCCACATTTAGTCTTTTCTCAATTTTGACAGATGACTTCCATGTCTCACATGCATATGTAGCAGTTGGAATGACGATTGTGTTGAAAAGGTGTATTTTTGTCTCGAGTTCAATGGCTTGGCTAGTCCAAATAGGCTGCAACCTTTGGTAAATGCTCCCTGCCTTTCCTATTCGGCACGCTACATCATGGTAGGCATCTCCATCATTTGTTATGATGCTGCCAAGGTACGTGAACTTGTCCAGCTCTTCAAGCTTTGACTCGCCAAGTCTGATGGGGGTACCCTTTGCCTTATATCCCACTCGCATAATTTTAGTCTTATCCAAGTTTATGCGGAGGCCAATTTTGGGTGCCTCTCTGTCTAGGCTCTCCGTCATCTCTTGAATACATTTATTTGTAGCCCTGAGTAGTGCAACGTCATCAGCAACGTCCAAGTCCGTCATTCGGTTTTGTTCACGCCATGGAATACCAAAGGCAGTCTGGTTCAATGCTCTCCTCATTATGTAGTTGATGGCTAGGAGGAAAAGGAAAGGAGATAATATCTCAAAGAAATTAAATCAATGATATTTTCTTAGTTAATTTCGCTCAACCTCCTAGTATTCGCGAAATATTTGATAATTTGGATTGAACTACCTTCGATTTTATACAGTTTATCATTATCAATATACAATTTTTACAAAGCTTATATCAACTCTGCCTGTCTGGTAAAAAAAAATTTGTACACTATATTCCTCTGACAAGCTATCTCGGATCAGGCTGAAATTTTTCGATATTATATTTTTACCTGACAAATGAGGAATCAATTAAAAAAATATTAGTTAATAAATTATTGATCATTATTTTTTTTTCGAAAATTCAGTGGGAATTGAATAAAGGAAAGAAATTATACTTGACTGAAGTGGCGGTATAAGCTTTAGTAGTCTCTTTATAGGTCGCAGCTTTAAAGTGCAATTATTAGATTTTTTATCGCGAGGTGTTTTACCTCCACCTGCTAAACCAAGTACAAGGTGCTGTAGATCCATGACCAGTACATCGCTCTTGAAGAAGGGATCAAGCACAACTCAAACATCCTTCTGGAACATTCAACGGAATTGAATTCAGTGGCTTTACTAGGGTGGGTGTGACCCGATGCGGTAAGATTAGTGTGTCACCCCCCCCCCCCAAGCGTTCCAGTTATTCTTCCCAATAAAAAAACTATCGTTGCTTAGTTCTTTTTGCGCAATAATACAGATCCTTGATTGCTGTAACACAATGTTGAAATGATTGTCGATTCTGTTTTATTTATTTTTGTCTCTGACATATTATCGATTATTATTACATACATTACCATTTACGATTTTAAATTAGAAACAAACTAGACATCAAGTGAACATGCTTTTCTAAGTAAACATTTAACAACTCTTAGTGGAAACTTTTTAACATTATAGCAGTAGTTTCCTGAGGACGACTATTGAAAAAAATGCAACTTTACGAAAAAAAAAATATTGACCGGTACAAAAACTTTAAAATAAAATATTTTTTTAACAATTAAAAGTTTACAATAACTTTAGAAAATAAAAATTTAAATTTCCTTTTCAGGATTTCAAATGTGAAAACTTAAAAAAATAACTTTAAACTCAATATATTTTGCGACTTCGTTTTCAATTGACAGCATTTCTTAATTAGAAAATCGTTTTTCAAAAGTTATTAATGGTTGTTAGTTAACTTTAGTTTTGAAAAGCTTCTTTTCCCATGACGCCACGTAGACATTCCACGTAGACATGCATTCGGCAAGAAACAGTTCAAGGTTTAAATCAAAGGCTGGTAGAGATTCGTTGACGTCCTTCAAAACTTTCCTGCATTCCAGTTTTAGTATTTCTGTTCACATATCTTGTCGTCTGGCCCAGTATAAAAGAGATTGATGCACTCAGTATTAACCTCGTGTTCTCTAATTGAATAGTGAAAACGGCATCTTAAGATTTCTCTCCTGATATTTTCATATTGTTAAGACTTATTTTTCTGATGCAATTACATGCTAGTTTGATTTGACAAGATCTCAATAACATTTTGAGCTAAGTTGTCACATATTTCGTAGAGTCAATGTTGAAGTGTGCTCTAGCCACCACTTTGTCAATAATTAACACTTTCATTTGAAGGTACTTTTTTGTTGAGTTGACTTGTCCCTCAGTACATCTGCCAACAAGAAAGTCAAGCAATAAAATGTATGCATGTATTCACAGACAGCTGGCAATCGTCTTTGCGCTGCGCCTCTAGTGTTTGTATTTTCAGAGCGATGGCAAATATTTTCGCCGTCACACTTTCATAAAATCGTTCTTTCATGAGTCTAACAGCAACACGATGAGCACTCCAGCCAGTTGTTCCTATGACACTCTAGCATTCATTCAAATATCTCATCGATTGTTAGAAGGGGCAAAGAAAGAAAAACTTTTTCTAGAAAACCGAGACAATGTATGTTGGAAGTATTTTCTGATTAAGAATTTTGACCACATAGTTTAAGTCAAACGGTGTACACATCCATTCAAGTTTCTTTTATGTCCTTCATTTATTACTGCCTGCACTTCGTCATGAAGCCTTGACATTGTCCCTGCATTGTCCCTGAGCTCATGATCTCATCATATCCATAAGTTAAGCCTATCTCTTTCCAGGCGTTTGAAATTATCAGAACTGATACCATCAGCTTTTGGTCCACTTCAAGAAGAATATCCTACAACATTTCTGTCATTTCAACATTACCATTGCTACTGTTAATATATTTTACAACTTCAGAGATCTATGTTAGATGTGCTGTAATACGTGATACCAGAGTACCTTGCAGCATTTATGTCTCTGATCTCTAATAAGTATATCCCTTTAGTGTTTTGTTAAAACATTTATAAACTCTCTGAGTTTTGGTACAGGCTTGGAAAGTCACTTTGTTTTTTTGGCATCTCTGCGTTGCAATCGTATAAGTGATTATTTCAGCACTGGCTCATATTTAGATATCATTTCCACAATCCCAAGAAAAAAATTCCATTACTCAATGAAAAAGTCTTCTTCAATTCGCCACCATATACCAACTTTTGCTTTGCTAGAAACAATGCGATAGTAAGCAATCTATAAGTGCAAGATGTTCCTCTGTTTTCCCATCTATACGTCAATCATAGCGATGACTTCCCTGTCAATTTTTTTAAAGCCTAAGTCCGGCTGCCAAAATGTTCCAAATTTGAAAGCCTGATAAATGTACTTCACTCTTCTCGCGAGTATCTCATTGTAAACATGTCCACTATTAACAAAACAAGAAAATCTTGCTTTTGATTTTTTCCCCATTAAGAAAAAGTTTATTCCATCTTTCTTATTCTTTATAATCTTGCTTCTGTCACAATTTAGAGTTGGTATTTTTTTTTTGGGGGGGGGAAGTGCATTTGTTACACTCGGGTGTCACCCGGTGCGTACCGCACCCCCCGCATCACCTTAGTGACGCCACTGATGGAATTCACCAATTTATATAAGTTTTGTAGACTATGAGAAGGCGTTTGGCAGTGTTGATAGTTAGGCCCTCAAAACGAGACGAGAATAATAACATTCTAATTTTAATTCATGTTTTAATTTTTCAAAATGATGAAATACATCTATTGATCTTATGCTATGGATGATTTTAGAAAAAGCAGAACCAACATTTTAAATATAGCGATATGGAACGTTTGTAGAAGGTTTAATAACTGATAAATAATATCATTACACTCGCATTGTGGCTACAGTTAAAAATTTTAGAGCATATATATTGCATAAAAATATCTTTTTAATGTGATCTGTTAAATATAATTGATACAATCCCTATTCTTTTTTTTTGTTCTCATAAAACCATTGAAGGCAAACATTTTCATAGATCATTTTTTTTCTATATAGAAAGATACGTATACATCGTTTATGAATAAACGTGTAACCTTGTAAGGTAGAAAACAGCAAAAAAGTCAAACCATAACACGATTATTTCCCTTTTAGTATAACGCAATATCATAGAATGACGCTCAGTGCACGTATAGAACAGATGCAATGTGCCAGCTGTTGATACTCAGTTGTTGGTTGTTGATTTGTTGCTACAAACATCTAGTTCAACTAAACCAGTATAAGTGTATTATAGTTTTAATAAATAAAGTGGAACGTACTTCTTTTTACAACAAAATATTATTTTCAATTTTAAAGATACATCAAGGCACGATGGCTTCAAACCTGGGATCGTGGTTTCAAATCTCGGTTAAGACTGATTTTAAATTTCGTGATCATTTGTAGCGCGCCCCTGAATCCACCCAACCCTAAAGGGTACCCGACACCCTTCTCGTTAACCGTTGGCCATAGCCATGTATGATTTTAACAAGATCTGAAAGAGTGACTTCATTTTTTTTTTTACTTGTAACAATACATGTTTCAAAATCAACATAGACGTATGTAATCCAGAGAGAATATTTTTTAAAAAATTTAAACAAGGCTCAATGGCTGAGTGTTGAAGCGCTTGGCTTCCGAACCGAGGGTCCCTGGTTCGACTTCTAGAAAAGACTTTTTAATTTCGAGATTTGTATGCTGAAACTGACACTTGTTGGGGTGACACTCTCGTTAACCATTTGGCAACAGAAACAGATGACCTTTACATACATCGCAAGATCTGAAAGAGAAACATTACTGTACTTTTTTATTACAAAGTTTGTCTATGTCTGGTAAAAAGTGTGTACGCGTCATTTCTCCCACACCCATTCTCGGATCAAGCTGAAGTTTCGCACAATTATTCATTGACATAGACAAGACATAAATCAATGTAAAAGTAACCACTTAGACTTTTAATTAAAATAAATAAAAACTAAATTAGTCAATTAATTATTGGTAATTATTTTGTTTGATATTGAATAAGGGAAATAACGTCTGCATCTTTGGTAAATATAGTTTTAAGGATGGAGTTTTTCCCTTTAGATAATATTAAAAAAAAAAGATATTTTTATTGGCTTGTTACTTCAAAAAAGATCTAATTCACAAAAAATAAACGTCCTTCTGTCTGTCGTCTGTTGTTCTCCATAGCATCAGAGACAGGGTTTTAAGCTGCCCGTGGTTTGAAACAGTCGCCGGGATTGTATTAAGAGATGTTCTGGACACTTTGTTTTACTGTTCTGCGGTACCCAGAAGGAAAATCTTGGCTTGTGATGCCCAAACCACAGATCTAGTGCCATTTTGGACCCTGGTACTATTCGTACCCTCGAAAATTCTGCCACAGTGTTAATTGAAGCCATAGACGATCGGGTTTACTGGACTCAAAGCTATTGGCAGTAACATGGCTATCGTTTTATTATGATCGGTTAAATATAGTTGATACAAATCCTATTCATTTTTTTCCCATAAAACAATTACAGGAGGAAATTTTTTTAGAGTAATTTCTCTATTTATGAAAATTGCAGTGACTTGGCTACCGACGCGCAATAAGTTCTCAAGTCCAAAAGTTGTACTGATCTTGGTCATTGGATAGGTCTGACAATATGTCTAAAACATCGCAGCTTTCATTTCGTTATTATTGTCCTAATTTCTCAAGGAATTGTAGTTGTAACATGACGGAGTGTGTTTTTGTTTTATCTCTTGAAATCTTTTATCAGACAATCTTCTGTTCTCTTGAAGTCCTGATTTGTTCTTCTAAAGTTATGCTTCAGTATTAGACATTAATGTGTCTTGAGTAGAGTGTAGACTAGGCTAACGCTTTGGGGAAAAAAACATTTTTAATAAAAATAATAACAATATTATTGGACTTGGTTATATTGTATATCATTACTGAATTAAATGCTCAACATTTTTTACACTAAATTTCATTGAAGTTGTTCTACTTGTTAAGTTCCCGACAATATTCATCTTGAATACAAATGAATAGAACACCAGTTGGATACAGTTTCTCTGATTACTTAATGATAAGTTCAGGCCAATAATTTTTTAAACCATTCCTAAGGATGGTCCATTCCTTTTCATGTTCGACCCTTAGACTTTGAATGTGTTGACATTACTTTTGATTACTCCGGATATTACGAATTAGGTGGCCAGTGTCACAGATATGTGTGAGAGAGAGAGAGAAAGGTAATTATTTTGTAAGCTGTTTTCACGGCTCACCCGACAGACTTGACAGAGTACAGACAAAGGGTAGTAATAGTGTGACACATAGATGTATACCTTGTAGGTCGACTTGATACCCTTAGGTCAGGGCAGACACAGAAGATTTAGTAGCGTTAGTTTAGGCGTGGGTTAGGGCCTCAGCCTATAT
Source organism: Biomphalaria glabrata (assembly GCF_947242115.1). Lineage (NCBI taxonomy): Eukaryota > Metazoa > Mollusca > Gastropoda > Planorbidae > Biomphalaria > Biomphalaria glabrata. The sequence continues at coordinate 13,788,767 of NC_074728.1, forward strand.
AGAGTAGAGTTTTGGGGCAGTCGGGACACAGTGCCATGTAGTGTTAGCAGGGGCGTGTGTCGTGTGCTAGACGTTTTCTGCTGAACGACACATACAGACATTGGGAGCAAGTTGCCGAGGCTGGCTCGCGATCTTGGCTCCAAGAGGTGTGAGTTGTTTGCCAGAGACAATATGTAGGAATTAGTTATAACGGAACAGGGTAAGAAGAAATGTTTTTTTAGTTATAGCCTTAGATGCTAGTTGATTGCGAATTGAAAGAACTTCGCCTTAGCTAGTTGTTAGCGATATTTTGGTTCTTTGTTTATTTAGAGTGACAGTCACAGAGTCCGTGAGTCCGAGGCGGTAGATGGCAGTCGGGGTAGCAGTCTTGAATAGATAGATAGAGCTTGACTGGATAGATATACATGGAGAGAGAGCATAAAGGAAGGGTCTCGAATTTCAGATGTCATACACAAAAGAAGCAGAAAGAAGGGTGAAAATGCAACGGCGCCTGGTGATTACATATGCGCAACCTGTCACCGTAGCTGTGTTTCAAGAATTGGCCTCTTTAGTCACACAAGAAGTTGCAAAGGGAAAATACAGTCTCTCGAGGCGTAGAATGCCACAGAAACGATAGACAGCGGGAACATCAATTATAGCCAACCTATTTAAAGCTTGATGGTGCCAAAGCATAGATTAAAAGGATTTCTGTAGGCCGGTTATTGAGATTTAGTTTTAGACCTAGTTATATAGATCTAATAACATTAGGAAAACCAAATATAGAAGAAAAAAACTCATCTAAACCCTACCCAAACAAATAAATATGTATGTTCGACAGATTTTAGCAACCTGTTCAGATGGACGTAGTGGGCCTACAGGTTTAGTCTTAGTGTAGTGTGTATAGTTGATGGTGTTGACCATTAGACGTTTTTTCCCTTGGGCATACACAATAGTGTTGAGTGGTCAGGCAAAAAATAACACATTTGCATGGTCAGTCAAGCATGTAGATCTTCTAAATAAGGAGTAGGGGGTCTGAGCTGGTCGTGTGTTTTACGCTAATATACACACATCTTAGTATTGTACTTTTTTCTACAAAATAATTAGTTACTGGCTCACTGGGCATTGAAATCTCTCGATGTGTGTTCTGTGTAACAAAAGGTCACTCGTTTAGGTGTGTTATATTTATTTCATCTAACTCATTGAGATTTATATCCAAGTAAGCTAACTCGGTACGGTACTCGTGTAGATGTGTGGCTTGTAGCTTACCTACGTGATTTAGATTTTTCTCCAAATAAGCAAACTTTTTGTCCTGTTACCCCTGTAGAGGCGTGGTTTGACATTGCTCCCAGTGAACTACCCCACTGTATGCTCTAGCTAGTGTACCTGCACGTGGTGGGGATGTGAGAAAGGCTTGCTAACCAATCCGAGACCCCCATTGCTTTGTTCCCCAACGGGACCATACGGGTGGTGATGATACCCCCACGGGATCAATGGGACAGTATAAGCATATGGAGGGCCCCCGTGAGCTCGGCCTCGGGCCTCGCATGAGAGGAGGAACTCGTGTCGTTGACTCAATGGAATGTGTTCCCCAGTGGAGACCATTGGGTGGTAATGTTTCCCACACGGGTCAGTGGGACAGTATAGGCATATGGAGGGCCCCCCGTGGGAGGAACTCGTGTCGTTGGCTTAAGGGACCGTGTTCCACGACCATACGGATGTGAATAAATCATCACCTGGTGGACTCCAGACAGAGGGGTTGGTGAAGAGCCGATTTCTCATCCTGGCCACGGGATCCATAAAAGTGATGCGGTCATCTCGAACCATAAATGGACACCTTTACGGTGTGGTTTGAGATCAGGCCCCTAATTAAGATTTACAACCAAGTGAACAAACTCTATTCCCTAGTGTGACTTTTAGAGAGTGCATACGTCTATCGTATTTGGTCACCTGTCTATCAATGAACTCAATGATGGACTAAACAAATAAAAAGGGTGGGAGTTGTTCATCTCTACCTCTGGAAATATACCCGCACAGCTAGACAGACGTCTGGTCACAGGGGCTTAGCTAAGGATTTGGGAGCCCGGGGGTATTGACCTCTTTGGGGGGCATCTTGCATTTTGACATTCGACATCATGACATGAGATAGTGTACTTAATAAATACATAAGCCTACATTCAAATTGGTTCGTTATATCATTACAATTAACAAGAAATAATTAAGTGTCTTTTAATGAATAATATCGTTGTATATTAGCTAAATAATGCACAATAACAAATCTCAATTAATATCGCTGCACGTAGTGCTTTCTGTGCGGCAAAGGCATCTTATAACATCATCTACATCGATAGTGTCTAGTATTTGTGAATCCACTGACATTGCGTCATTGTGCTCCTGAGATAGCTTTTGATGAACTTGAGCTTTGAGAGTAATATCTCATATTACGCAATGGAAGTGGCCTGAGTTAGCAGTGTTCGGATGTAGGTTGCAAGGTTTGAGCACACATCATTACCATATAAAGCCAGCTTCCACAATATGTCGATTGGTGATTGTGTCACTCCTTTATTAATGACTAGTGCTCGTGCAACAAAGACATCATTGAACAAATGATTTGCCTGTGTTTCATCAACGTGTCATCATCCATATACTTCAAGAAGAAACCCAAAGGTTTCCACATAGTTTTGCAGCCTTTAGAATCTGTTCTTCATCTCCATATGAAGTCTGACCAGCACTTCTTTCGCAACACGTTTGAATTGCAGTTTTATTGACAGTCCTACATAAGAACTTAACTCCCCATCAAATCTTTTCTTTCTTTTGGTTAGTTTGATTACAAAAAATCCATAGTATTCACTGTCTTCTTTTACTTTTTTGATGGTATGGGTGATCAGTTTCGTCCGTTTCTCATCATTTTGCGCTAAGCATGAAAGGGTTTTAATTTCTCCAGCAGCTTCCCTATGTGCAGTCCAGACGTTTGTAGTTTCTTCTGAACTTTATTAATTGGGTGCAGGAGATCTGACCGAAATTCCAGATAAGCAAAAAATTTATAATTTTCCACTGCATATGAAGATTCTGTGCACTGCTTCTAGTGTCCATTCTTTCAGTTGTTGATTCAGAAAGTTTCTCCAACAGCTTTATGATTTTGTCAAGATGCAAGGAAACTGCCGACGTAGTTTCTTCTCTTGCAGACTACCTTGTATAACTCTCTTTTTTTTAACTCCAGGCTCCAGATTCTTTCAGTTTGACCCATCTCAGGAGTAAATCGGGAAAAATTTGAACAATTTATGTACAGTTCCAAAAAAAGGTGACAATTACTGGATCAGCAGAATGAAGAGCTCCTAGGTGGAGAGAGTGATCATTACAGTTAAAAAATGTTGCCTTTGGATTTATGTCTAAGAGATGTTTCTGCAAGCCAGACAGACGCCCACTCATTGTGGCTGCGTTATCATAGGTTTGAACTCTGCACAGGTCAAAGTCCAGTCCGATGTCTTTAAGAGTTTTCAGAACAAGTTCTTCATAATGTTGTCCACCAGGTTTCAAAATTTCAAAGTAACCAATAAATGACTCTTTTATTTCGAAATTATCAATATTCAATTAACAAACCATTAGGGATACCTGTTCTTGACGAGAAACATCTGGAGTGGAATCAAGCATCAGAGAAAAGAGAAAACAAACGTGATTAACTTTCCCAACAATGAATTCCCTAACTTTATTGGCCATCAAGTTAATAAACTATTTTGAATGTCTGGTGACAAATAATGTGTCTTCTCATATTCGATTCTATGCAAGTGGTGTTTTGTAACTTCATCAAATTCTGCAAGAAATTTCAAAGATGCTAGGAGGTTCCCAGGATTGGGTGAATTCAGTTTTTCGTTGTGACTGTGACAGGTGGGGAGATGTGACGTGTGTTTGGCACGTTTAATGTCTAGGGGATGATTATTTTTAAAGCTATCACACCCCCCACTTATCAGCATATGAATCGGGAGCAGACACGCAACGAGACAAAGCAATGAAAGATAGATACAAAAGTTAAAAATTAAGAATATTTATTTACATAAATATACATATAAGAATAAAAGGGGGAGGGTTTGCATCTATCTCTAGTATATTCTATGTTTAATCATCACTCTTGCACCTAATAAGAGAGTATGTCACTTTGTCCTCTGACTTAGCTGGTATTCCTGTTGATGTCGCAGCTGGCTGTGTCCTGGCTTGAGGTTCTGCAGCTGGAGGTGGCGCTCTAGCGGATAGAGGGACGCCGGTGATATAGTTCTTGTGGAGTCTCAATCCCCAAAATCTAATATCTGTAGTGGGCACAGTAGGGCGGGTGGCCGGCTACCGTGGGCACAAGGTTACTGCGGGCAGAGCTGATCTGCCGTGGGCAGCGTAGTTGACAGGATATGTCCAGTGAGTTGCAGAGGGTTGGCGTAGCTATGACGTCTCACACAGATCTGAATCTATAGGGACGTCGCACCTAATAGCTTGACAGGTGGGCTGTCGAATAGGCTGGCAATGCCGATAGCGCCAAGTGATAGAGTTGAGTAGATCTCAGTAGGCAAGTGCAGTGCTGAATAGCACTAAGCACAGATGCAGGTAAATAGATCGTTGATCCAATGAATAAATAGGCAGGTAAATAGGCAATAGGTGATTCTTGATAGCGACTAGGCAAGTGCAGCGCTGATTAGCACTAAGCACATAGATAGGCCAGTAGGCAAATAGGCAGGTAAGTGATCCGATAAATAAATAGGCAGACACCTGAGGGAGGCTGCGGATAAATAAAGACAAGTTAGGACATGTCTCTTATGCATCTTATCGATGCCCTCGACTGAGGTGCATTCGTCAGATTGGTAAAATTGCTTTAGAGCACAAAGGGGAAATGATGACAAATGGGATTTGGAAAAATAGATGGCAGATAGTAGCAATATAAAATGTACATAAAAGGGAAAGTAATAATATAAAATGTACATGGAAGGGGAAATAATAATCTCAAATAAACAACACAGGTGGATAGAGAAAGAAAAAGGGGGGGGGGGGGGTTGAATTGGGCGGTGTCAGCGGTCCTGACGGTATGTTTACATATGACCGTCGATCGAGAACAATAGAGCGCGCTTGAATGGAGAGGGTGTCCGTTCAAGGGGCGCAACTCTCGTTAGAGTAAAATGAGTAAAGGGGAGATAATTCATTACAGGGGGGATAACTCATATCTCCTTTCTAAGCGCAGTATTAGTGCGATAGTGAAATTACCAAGGCTGTCAACCGAGATAAAGGAAATAAAATAAGGTGTACAAATATATACATAGTTGCATCAACTATCAATTGAGCAACGTGGCATTAATAGAGTAATGCAATAAACAAATATACATTAGCCATGTTCATGTTTTCTACTTACGACAGTGAGAAATACACAATGCACTAATTAAATATAAATGAAATAATAAACTACACATGATAATGTCCAATGGAAATATACACAGAGTAATCAAGATGGAACTTGTGATTAAGTTCGGCTTACCACCAGGTATTCCTCTAGGAGGGAGAATAAATGATATAGTCCAGACTCAATATCTCAACGACAATGAGAAATAAGAGGGTCTGATTTGATTTGAATCTACTTATATATGCCTGGGAAATGTGGGCGGACACAGGAAACGTCCTAGGCTAAGAATTAGCTTACACGTGGGTGAAGTCCGACAAGCGTCACACCTTGGAGTACCACGCGGTGTATTGACCCGTGTAATCTCTTAGATAAAAGAGAGACGTGGGGGGAAGAGTGACCTACATTCCACCCAAGGGGGGGGGGGGGTCAATCGCGGCGGACATCCGCGGATAAGACTAAAGAGAACGTGTCTATCTTTGCCCCGGTCAAGGGCAGATAAATGAAAGGACGCGCCTTAGCTATCTCCAAGGTGGTCAACTAAATCTAGCCTGGAGCGGAAAAGGTGGCGCGGGTGAAGAAATCAGGGGTAGGATGGGGAAATAATTAAAATAAAATAAATAAATAATGAAAAATAATAATTAATGCTGTGATAATTTAGAGTGACTCTGACAGCGAGTTTTTGACTTGTCACAGTGACCACGTAAGCTTTTGTTTGCTTTTGCTAAGTACTTAATAGCTGCTGCTAGACGCTTCAGAATATCTCTCCAATACTGCTGATTTGTCAAAATTTGTGCATGAAACCTATGTGACAGTTCATCTGGTTCTGCCTTAAGCTTTTCTTCTTCTAACTCCCTCTTCAAAAGAGCTTCCTGTGGTGGATTCCTTCTTCGTGTCCTTTTAGCCTCTCAGGATTCTTCCATTTGGGGAAACCAACTCCAGGCTCGCTCAATGCACTAGATGTCTTTTCTGATGTCTCAGAAAACTGTACATATGAAAAACAAAATAGACATCCCAAGTGTGGAGAGGAGCCAAAATTGGTTGTAATTTTCTCCTGTTGGAAGCATTCTAGTGAACCATGAAGTCAAACTTTGTGATTTATTTTGGGTAAACCCTACTGGAAATAAATACTAATCTTTGTTTTGGAAAAATAAGCTACCCTTTAACACAATTTTTACTCGCAGTTCCTCAGATAAAAATCCAGGGTGGATCTATCCTAAGTCTTTGTACTTAATTACAGCTTCTTCTACTTCTGGAGAAAGTGATTTTGGAAGACCATCACTTGACTCATCATCACTTACTTCAGATGTTTTCTCTGACTGCAATGCGTCCCGAGACATGACGTTAAACTGCGCTCCTCTTTCCTTAGCACTTTTGGAGCTCAAAAGTGCCCTACTTTTTTTCTATCATTGTGTCTGCCTCCTCTTTGTCTCAGTCTGCCTTCATTGACCATCACACTGTCTCCTTATCTTTAAAACCTCCCTATGTCTTAGACCAGTCCGTTTGCCGTTGGCTGCGACGGGTAAGGGGGGATAAAGAGATCCTGGTGTTTGAGTGGGTGTCTATCTGAGGATGGACCACCACAACACAATACTTTGGCTCCAAGTTCCCCTAGACCTGAGACCCAGATGGCCCGCTCAGGGTCAATCGGATGGTCATGCTGAGCTACCAGGGCAGTGGCTGGAAGGTCAATCAGAGAGCTTCTGTATCGGACACTTGTCCGATGCAGCAGCTGACTGAGTATAGCACCTGTGTAGTCCTGGCGGGCTCATTCTGGACATCCGAATGGCCCGTCCCCTTGTTGGAGAGCACAGGTGCCGGACTAACAAGAATATATATATAGATAAAAAAAACAACAATAAACTACTTGCCCCAGACTTCTGTCTGGGCAAGAGACGCCGTATTGAGGCAAAAAAGGAGGAGGCCACAAAAAGCTGTACTACCCGGCCATCATTTTTGTTGGTCAGGTGTACAGAGGAGGGAAAAAGCCTGACAAAGATGAGACCTTTTCTCATCTATAAGGGACTTAAGTCAGTAGTGGGAGAGCCCAAGAGTGTATCTAATCATTCTAACTTCTCGTAGAAGTTGATAGTAAGATACACTCTGATGGGCTTTTACGATGCAGAAGAATCTGTGATCTCCAAATGGAAGTCATGCCACTCAAGAGTTTGAACACCAGCTCTAGAGATCTGCTGGAATGTTCCGAGAAGGAAATAGTGGAGGGTATTGAAGGAGTCACCCATGCCCGGCGAATTACCAGGCGCAGGGATGGTGAGGAGGTCAAAACCGCCACTATTATTCTCACATTCGGAACTAGGACACCTCCAGAGTATGTGAAGGCAGAATACCTACGAGTTCCAGTGAGGCCCTACATACCTAACCAGAGGTAACCGTGCAGGAGTACAAGGCAAGAAATGGATGTACCTTCAGCCAGACGAAATCGGCTGTATTGGCCCTACCCAAGGGCCAATTCGGCTTGACAAAGACCTACGCTAAGGCTGTGGCTAAGATAGGAAGATCCATAGCCACACAGACGGACACATTGACCCCACCACCCCCTCCTCCTCCTCCTCCAACTCGAAGAAAACACCGCCAAAGAACACACCTCTGAAGAAACAAGAAAGCCCTGTTGTCAAGCTAAAGAACAGGTTCTCTGTGCTCGCTGATGAGAGCATGGAGACTGAACAGCATGTCAAAACCAACACTTCAGGAGAACCCGGAGACATCATGTCTGACACAGGTTCTCCTCGGAGAACCCAGACAGACACCCCAACCTCTACTGAATTAGAGGTTGACCAACTCCCTAAGGGGAGAAATCAAAGCGGACAGGATGCCCGAGGTGAGGGAGGAGGAAAAAACCTCCGCTTTAACCAGAAGGATCTCCCCTCTCCAGAGAGAAAGACTTTTCCCAACAGGGGGTTGTCCTCCTCTCCATCCAAACCCAAGAATAAAAATACCAAGGTCACTGGAATAAAGGGAAACCACTCCGGGGGCCTTCCAAGGCCTAATAGCTCCAAGTAGGTCATTTAGAATAAGCCATGTATTTCAGAATTGTACAGTGGAACTGTAGAGGCCACAATGCCAATTACGAGGAAATGCAGCTACTGATGGACTCTGAGACTCCTGTAGCTGTCTGCTTACAGGAAACATTTCTGAAAGATAGCATCAGTTTCCGAAGCTACAGTGCATACAGCAGGAATATTGAGGATGCATGGAGAGCATCAGGTGGAGTCTGTATCCTTGTAAAGGACAGCGTCCCCCATGAGAGGGTAGAACTACAGACCACACTACAGGCCGTAGCAGCTAGGATAACCCTACACAATGTTATCACTTGCTGCAGCCTGTATCTACCACCAGGCGCTCCATTACACCCAACAGACATGGAGGGCCTATTGAAACAACTCCCTCGGCCCAATATAATTCTTGGGGATTTCATTGCCCATAACACTATGTGGAGATCCAAAAACACTGACACAAGAGGTCGTGTGCTGGAGGATATATTCCTCGAAAATGATTTATGCATACTTAATGATGCATCACCGACCTACTTGCACCCAGGAACTGGATCTCTCACGTGCATTGATCTCACCGTATGCGTCCCCGGACTTCTGGACAATTGTAAATGGTCAGTTAGCAATGATCTACGGGGAAGTGATCACTTCCCAATCATCATTACTAACAATCTCCCCTCATTGGGACGACCTCAGCGGTGGAAACTGAATAAGGCCGATTGGGAACATTCCAAAAAAGATGCTCCGAGGATATCACAGAAAATATCCTTGATGAACAGAACCCAGCTGATACCTTTGCTAGCAAGCTACTTAGTATAGCCAGGAAAGTTGTACCCCTAACCTCCGCAAGTCCAGAACAGTAAAACAAAGTGTCCAGAATATATCTTAATACAATCCCGGCGACTGTTTCAAACCACGGGCAGCTTAAAACCCTGTCTCTGATGCTATGGAGTTTATGTGACTGTTTCATGTAGCCACGAGGAAGCCATCGTGCCTTGATGTATCTTTAAAATTGAAAATAATATTTTGTTGTAAAAAGAAGTACGTTCCACTTTATTTATTAAAACTATAATACACTTACACTGGCTTAGTTGAACTAGATGTTTGTAGCTACAAACCAACAACCAACGACTGAGTATCAATGGATTATCTATCTCTTCTATATAATTTACGATCTCATGTTTAATTCATGATGGTTGTCACGTGACAGTTTTTGTCGTTGTTTTATCAATAAGATCACGTGACTAAATGTTGTTTGTTTACGATTGGTGAATGAGGTCCATTGAGACTTGTTGTTTTTAGTTCTTTAAAAGAAAATATCCCTAGTAACTAAGGTTTGAACAATTTTGGACAGACTATCATGAAAAAACTGACATCCTGCTCTGCCACCTCCTAATGCAGTTGTCTTGAATACGAAAATATTTATAGTAGCCAGAAACTTTTGAAATTTTTATTTTATTAGCGCCATATCAACACCTGGAGCCTGGTAGCTTGAGCCACAGAAAGAGACGACCTTGACATCATCTGCCCTATAAACCACAAGGTCTGGAAGGGGAACTTTTTTTTTTTACTTTATATTAACATGTGCTAGTGACACCTCTAACAGACAAGAAGAATAAGTCTGGTCAAGGACAGGGCTCAACATAGTAGCAAAGGGCTGTAGTTCTTATCTCAATTTTATATGTTTCAGAGTACTGGACTTTATATTCCCTACACATCAAAAAGAAATATTACGCGAACAGAACTGCAGAGAAAAATACACTAGTTTCATTGTCAATTTCACGTAATATATGTATATTTTAAAGTTGCAAGAGAAGCGTGAACAGGACATTTATATATAAATTATCTTTTCGTAGCTTTGAGTTTCTACAAAGATGAATAAATATGTAGAAAATACTAATGAAAATGCTGTCACGGTCTTGATCTAGATTTTGTAGATTTTTAAAATCTTATCACAATGAACACAAATAGAAATAATAATAATGAAATGCGACCTGCATATTTTTTTCCACATTTCGTCCAGCCAAAGCTGTTGTCTGCCTGCGGTCTATATAATAAGGGATTATTATTAAATGTATTAATAACGTTTTTAGAAAAGTCTATGAAGATTCAAATTTATTAGATCTCCTTCAGTCGCTCAGCCGGGGGGGGGGGGCTCAGATCTAGATCTACCTATAAGTTTTTTGAGTACTTACAAGTACAAAATGACATTATTAACCATGTTTAACACATTTGAGTATCCTATTAAGTGGCATTAGTAGGACCTTTCCTCGATAGGCTTCTACAACAAGATTTTTTGACAAGGTTATTTTGAAGAAGACATTTCCATACGTCTTAGCCAATGGAATTCTCGAGTCTAGACTCTAGCTGTCTTACTTATGTCAGAACGGTCAAATATTTCCCGAGTGGTCATTCGGTTACGTCTTTTGAGAGACAACGAACAACCCAGGTACTTTAGAAGACGTCTTGCTGAGCACAAGGATAACCTTACGATCAACAAGCCCATTAAACTTACAATATCACTCCACTTTATATGACAATCGATCTTCTAACTAGGAGAAATGATGCGTTGTAGACACCAGGACAATGTATTTACAAAGTTCAAAATGTAGGGCACCAAGAAAACATCTAGCGGGCAATGGGAAGAGACAACAACATAAATTTGTTGGTCTAGTTGGGGCGATCATACGTCAAATTTTGGGACATAATGTCCTATCTATAACTTCGCAGTTACCTTTAAATAATAAATTGTTAAAACTTAAAAATGCCTTTCAGTTTTAGTAAAACAATAATTGTTATACTTTTTTAGAAAAATTATATTTTGTATTACTGAGATGGCTGGGTTCAACAATTTCAATATAATAAATAAATCCATATAGTAATTACGGAGCTAAATAATTATTATTAAGTACCATTCATTATCATTTTCGCTGACAGGCATCACAAAGCTTTGACCTTAACCCCGCGTCAATTCAGATATGATGGAAGACATTAATTAACTTGACTAGGCAAAACAAGACAATATATATATATATATATATATATATATATATATATATATATATATATATATATATATATATATATATATATATATATATATATATATTTGTGTGTGTGTGTGTGTATTACCTTGAGATTGTTAAGAAATAATTAACGTCGTTTTCGAAAAAAAAATACACATATATATAATAATAATAATAAGGCTTGTCTTCGAGTCTGAAGATCAGTGAGGAATGCAGTATTCTCCGTGGCTGCACAGCCCCAACTGTGACCTACATATTTTGCCACACCTAGGGCAAGCATAACTATTGTTCGCAAGTGGTTGGTTTAGATTTTCTTTTCGCCTTCTGCGTCTGTCCTCGGCAGCGATTTTCTTTTAGTCTCAAATGTGCATCCCGCGGCCTTTGTGAGTGTCCTCCAGCAGTCTCGTTCTGAGTACACATGCAACCAAGTGCTCTCTTCTATGTCAGCTATGGCAAGTTGGCACCTAAGCTGGTCTTTGAAGCTTTTCCGTGGGACGCCTCTGTTACGTCGACCACCTTTTAGCTCACCAAATAATACTGCCTTTGGCATACGTTCGTCCCCAATACGGGATACGTGCCCTGCCCAACGTAACTGTCGGACCATAAAGAAGTCCATCTATACTGTCCATACCGGCGTTCGCAAGGACATCGCTGTTTATAGTGCGGTCTTGCCACCGTATGTCCGAGATGGATTTTCGTTGACAGGCGGAGCGATTTATTCCACCAAACTCTCGCCTGAAGGCGTCCAAATGCGCCACTGGCCCTGGCCAGACGGTTATCAACTTCCCTTGAAAGTGAGGCGTCATTTGATACTATACTACCCAGATATGTGAAGTGGTCTACCACGTTAAGGGGATGTCCGTTTACGTTGACCGCGTTCTGGAGATCATTTTCATTGTAAGCTAGCAGGACGCAATCATCGGCATAGAGAAGCTCTGTTATGACCATCTCCTTTGTTTTTGTATGGGATAGTAGGCGTCGAAGATTTAACACATTGCCGTCTAAACGAAACCTGATTTTGATGCTTTCGTGCAGCCGCTACCTCATTTTATCCAGCTTTTTCGCCTAAGAAGATAGCGAATAGAGTATGAGCAAGTACACAGCCCTGCTTCACGCCATTTTCTATTGGGAAGTGATCAGACAGGTCACCATTGTGTCCAATCTGGTCTTTTTGTCCCACGTGAAACTGCTTGAGAATGGATAGGAACGTAGGTGGGCATCCCAGCCTGGCCAAAATCCTCCACAAACCATTGCGACTGACAGTGTCGAAAGCCTTGGTGAGGACAACAAAGGCAGCGTATAGGTTTAGGTTCTGCTCTTTGCATTTTTCTTGTAGTTGTCGTAGGACAATTATCATGTCAGATGTGCCTCTACCGAATCTGAAGCCACACTGGCTCTCAGATAACAGCTCGTCCTCTAAAGAGTGGGTTAGTCGGTTGAGCAATACTCGAGCAACGATCTTTCCTGCTACTGACAGAAGTGTAATGCCTCGATAGTTGAAACAGTTAGACTTGTCACCCTTTTTGTATAGGGATATGATTACGGAGTCTCGAAGCTCAGATGGGATAACGCACTTTTCCCAGCATAGATCGAACAAGTCTGTTAGCCTTTCGGTTTGGGCGATACAACACATACTGTATACATATATGGGATGCGTGGTAGAGAGACTAAGCACGCTTGAACTTTGCTTGGCTACCTACGAAGGGGGCTCGAGGGTCGACACCGAATCAGAAACCCCATTGGTAGCGAACCATGCTAAGAATTACTCCCTTAGAGCACGTGAAAGGAAGCGAACATTGAGTTTTAAGGTCGCCTTGTTCCCGTACAAGGACAGCCCTAATGTCGGACATGTACCAGTTCTCTCTCTATATCAGGTCCTTGTTCCAATCTTCTTTCATGCAGAACTGCATTCATAGAGAACATGTTCTATTGTCTCGTCGTCCTCCATGCAGTGGCGACACCATATGTCGTAATTTTCCCTCCACAGTCCGAAGTAAACATCTATTGGGCAGTGTCCGACTCGGAACTGGGCTAGGATGGCCTGTTCCGCATGATTAAGTTGCCACCACGCATCTATTTTGTCTGGTCTACTCATAGCCCTGTGAAGCTCACGGCCCTTATCCGAAGAATCCCAGCCATCGTACCAAAGCGCCAAAAAACGTTTGTCGCCCAGGGATAGTACACTTTTGTAGGTGCACCCGTTGTAAGGTAACGTTCACACGGATTCGTAGGAGACGCTCCCCGACCGTGAGGACGTCCCATGCATTTAGGACACTTTCTTCTAGCCCCTCTACGGAGGAATTCCAGCTCTCGTCGCCTCATCATGGCACCTCCGTGGAAACGTCCGGCCAGGAAAGTGGATAGGCTAAGAACGGAAGCGAACATGGCTCCCAGTGAGCTACCACTGTATGCTCTAGCGAGTGTACCTGCACGTGGTGGGGATGTGAAAAAGGCTCGCTAACCAGTCCGAAACCCCCAATCGACCACAACGGGGCCCATACGCGTGGTGATGGTTCCCCCACGGGTACGATGGGACAATATAGGCATAAGGATTGGTCCTCACGTGGGGCTTGGCGCCCCGCATGAAAGGAGGAATTTATGTCGGGGCTTGGAGGACCGTGCAACAAGACAAGACGGGTGTAAATACATGATCACTTAGTCGCCGGGTGTCTCCTGAGAGATCGGTGAAGAACCAATTCCTCATCCTGGCCTCGGGATAAAAACCTTTCCCGGGTCACATGGTTCATAAAAGGGATATGCTTGTCTCGAACCATAAAGAACATCTGATTCTAGCCCCTCTAAAGCCTCTTGAGTGGACATTGAGTCTGTAAACAAGACCACGTCGTTGTCTGGCGCAGCCCCACTACGTACTTTTCCTTCCTTCCATTCCAGTGCCTGGAACATTGCTTCCAATTCAGCCTCGTGGCTGCTTTTCCCCTGGCAGGGTCCCATGAGCTCGTCTCTTTTGGGAGTGCCAGAGAGTCGAACTACCGCCCCATACCCAGTGCCCTCGAGCGTCTGCTCAGAGCCGTCTGTGTAGATGGTGGTCACTTCGGCTGGATACGATGCGTGAAGTAGCCGTGTAGGATCACTCTGCCTTGTTACCACTAATCTAAGTTTTAAAATCACTTATGCAAGCAGTTTTTTCATAAAAATACACCACTTTTACAACTATTCATTATTAATAGTAACAAACAAGGGAGGCTCCTTAGTAGAGGAGATAACAATTTACCATATTTTAACAAATTTTTGCAAATAAATAGCCCAGCACTACATGCTGCAGTCTACGCGACAATATGAAAAACTACTTATTAATTGTTGTTTTAAAATATGTCCAACTTACATGCATACTGAATATATTTTTGTGTGTGTAATTGTAGTATTTAATATAACAGAACTTATTTAACTTAACAATACAAATGTAAAAAAAAAACACAAATTTGGCAAAAACTCTAAAACCGTTTGCATTGCATTGTTGCAAACGTTGTACATTTTATAAATATATAAATATACTAGTGATACTAAAAATACACAGTAGATTGTCTTTCTTTGTTAACATATTGTAACTTCATATCCCTTACATCTATGTATTGTTTTAGAATTGGTGTATTTTTTTTAAATCGCTTGCATAATTAATTTTATAAATTCAACGGTTTGCTTTTAATAATGCATCTGAACGCCCTGTCATGCAGTAACAAAGCTCTTGAGCTTGCAGAAACCATCATTGATGATAACTACGACATCGCTTTCCTTAGTGAGACATGGTTTAAAGAAGCTGGTGATGAGTCAAGTGTCAGGTGGGTTTTGTCGCTTGGGTAGGGTATGATATTATGGTCCCGTATCCCCAGCCTGAACAGAGTAACACAAGAACCTAAAGGTAATAGCATGTAAAATGCAAACAGTGAATAATAGTTATTCAACTGAACATTTAGTGAATAACAACAGTTGTCAACATGAACAATTATTTAATAATAATTAATTATAAGTTATCAACATATTTACATATAGGCCTACATCACTATTATTGGAGTCATCATTGAATTAATAATTAGTCTAATATCACGCCAATAAGTTTCCATAACACACCTTCACGCTCACACTCCATCTCGGCGCCCAACCTCAACTCCCTACACCTCAACAACAATAGTTACTGCAAAACTCCAAGGGCGGAAAGGCGACACACTTTCCCATAGCCCAAAGCCTAACACCCTGAAACGACAAGAAGACCTAGATCTAGCGATGCCGCTACAAGAAAGAACTTTTCAATAGCGACACCCATACCGAAAGATCAGCTTACTTAATAAAACTATGTACTTACGTACCCTTACAAGGGGGAACCAACAAAACCAGCTACCTAGCTCACAAAAGAAGCTCTCTCTCTCTCTCTCTCTCTCTCTCTCTCTCTCTCTCTTGCGGGAACTAAAGATGACGTAAACACACACACACACAATATTCTAGAAAACAAAACGCACTAAAAAGAAACTACTTCCTATACGCTAAAACACCAATATTAAATGTAAAGAAAACTTCACGCGCGCACGACACCAAGAACCATTGAGGTAACGCCACTAGGCTTTTATTTTAAAGAGTCTACCTCAGAATTTTAGTTTATGTAGATCTACATCAGTGATTCCCAAAGTGGTCTATATAGACCCCCAGGGGTCTACGAAGACCTCCAAGGGGTCTACGAAAGTAAAAAACTAAATTGGGGGTCCATGAGATGCCCACGGGGGTCTACGATAATAGATCTCGTTTAAGCACATTTAATGTTCACATTCCACTAATGTAATTATTTCATACACTAATAGGGCCTATATGATTTCTACCTTCGTTAATCCTTTCAATATTTATCCTGCTAATTAAACGAAAAATTGTCGTAATCAATTTCAATACTTATTTAAATAGCTTAATTTTGTCTACATGTAACTAATATTTAGAACAAAAAAAAAAAAAAAAAAGGAATGTAGACAGTACAGCATTAATAATTTAAAATTGGGATTCCTTCCTTCCTTGTCGAACAAGCCTAAGTGACTTTTTTATGACGATTTGAACCAGGCTCGCTGAAAGATCATCTGAAACAATGCTACCCTGACAAAAATAAAGATTTGAAAAACTTTCGAACACTCAAAGTTCAAAATAGACCCACAAAATCTCTGTTCGACATCATATAGAGAAGATGATGGTTTGTGAGAGTCTTACAAGATTTCTTTTCTTATAGCAAAATACGGAAAAATGCAAAGGTCAAACACTGATTCTACCAGCCGTTTTGCACAAACCTACATTTGTTATTATTAAAATAATTTCTTTAAGCAACAATACAGTTCAAGGTCGCTTCGGTGGCATGAGTTATAAAATTAAAAGCTTCTTATGCAAATCTTTGCAAAATACATGTATACAGTTTGGTCTGACAAGGTGAAGCGCTGTGTGCTACAAACTGTCTAATGGTCACCATCTCATCTCATCTATGCCTGTAGAAGGGACATATTAATTAATTAATTCATTAATTCATTAATATTTAATGTTGAAAAGACTACTTCATAGAACGACAAATTCGTATAATAAACATAATATCCTAAATTGTGTAGTTTAAAATTACTTTTTCACTCCTCAACTCACTACAGTTAGAAATTTGTTAAAAAAGTGTTCATGAATTTGCAAAAATGTACAAGTTGAGCAGGGGGTCTACCGAAAACCAGAAAACATGGCAAGTGATCTACGAGACAAAAAAGTTTGGTAACCACTGATCTACATCCTTATTCTAGTTCCGTTTAAATGAAAATGTCAATAGCTCTGTTCACTGGCAGATCCAGGGGGGGGGGGTAGTGGCGATCGCCCCCCCCCCCCCCTCAGTCGGCCTACCCCGCGAATTTTAGTATAGAATTCAAGCAATTTGTATACGACTTCATTACTTATGTTAATAATATATACTAATTATTTTTATTTCAACCTATTTTTATATTATTTCGCTCCCCCTCTAGTATGTTGCCCGATTTGGTGGGGTCGGGAGGTGGCAATGGCATCAGTCCCGCCTCCCCCATAAACTTTTGAGTGGGGGGGGGGGGCGGTCCAATTTATTTGTAGAAATCACAGCTTGCTAACAGAATCAATTAAATATCTATATGATTAAAACGTGTTATTGTTGTTTTAACCGATCTTTATATTATGTCGTTCCCCTGTTGGCCGGTTGGGTGGGGGGGGGGGAATACCTCTACTGCCCTTCCCACCTAAACTCTTTGAGTGGGGGTGGCGGTCCTACTTTTATGGGGAAATCATAGTTTGTGAACAAACTTAGTTGAATTAAAATATAATTTTTATGTTATGTTGCTGCCCTTCTGGTATTTTGCCGATTCCATGGGGTAAGGGGGGGGGTTGCATCTACAGCCCTCCCCCTCTAGCCCTCTGAGTGGGGGGGGGCGGTCCTATTTTTATGGAGAAATCATAGTTGGTGAATAAAATTAGTTGAATATTTATATAAGCTACATATTGATATTTGAACCCATTTGTATATTAATCTCAAATTTTATCATTAGTAATATAAAATGAAAAAGGGTTGTACCAGGTGGGACAAACCAATGCTTTTTCTTTTTGAATTATAGTTAAAAAATAACAAAATTAAAAGAAAAATTTGTCACTAATATAATTTATATATGCTTTCAATTAAATTCTAATATCGAGTCGCCCACCCCTATTCTTTAATGCCAAATGCAATCATTAGCAGAAATTATAAAAAGGAGCGAGGATTAATCGTTTTCACTCTACCACCCCTCCCCTTTCCAGACGAAAACGTTTTAAAACAGAATTGTCAAATATGGCGACAGAGTTTATGTAATTTCACATGAATTTATCATAATTTTTTAAAGAAAGACTTTGCTTTGGAAAATTTAGAATTCATACGAAATTTTTCAGTAGAAGAGTAACGATTGAGATGAGTTCTGAACCAAATAATCTTTTCCTAGTCGCCTTTTCCCAACCTTTACTCTATCTGCTGTTTTTCTAGTGAAATAGATTTGGGACTATAGCTCATAATTTATGCTTTAATCCTGAAAATGCAAACAAATTTAGAAAAGAATCTAATTGGTCTACTTAACTTCTCATCCCACTTATTTTTAATAGAGCTTTGAAGTATAGTTCTGTAACAAAACAAAGCTACAAACATGCCTATCGAACAAAATGTATCACTTACAAATGAATCTGTTTTTTTTTTTTTTTTATATTTTTCGGATATTTTTTTTTCGGCGGCGATCTTCAAAGAATTAATCTAAATATGTAGGGTATCCTCAAATCGTTTTATTTGCAATGTATTAAGGGCCTATCTAATTCATATTAGAATATTTTTTAAAAGTAAAACATTATTGAAAAGGTCATTTTTTAAAAGGCTGAATAATGAACTGTAGATGTCAGGAGAATGCGTTTCTGCAGTGAAGAATGCAAAAAAAAAAAAACTTTTGGCGTCGGGGCTTCGCTCCGAACCCCACTGATGAATTATTAGCTGTAAATGTCAGGAGAATGCGTTTCTGCAGTAAAAAAATGCAAGAAAAGGCTTTTGGCTTCGGGGCTGTGACAAGTTGGATTAATATTTGGCCGTTTTGGTGTCTAGGGGATTTTACGATTTGAGAACCCACACTTGCACATATAATCTACAGGTACAGTCGTCAGCAAATAGCAAGTCTCTGATTACTGCTGAATTTGTTTTTTATTTTGCTTTAAGCCGCCTCGGGTTGAATTGGGCACCATCAAATCTGTATGATATATTTATCCCTTTGTTTTCTTTATTTGTGAATGCATCTGTCAGCATAGCGGAGATTATGATACTGAACAGTATAGGTGCTAGGACACAGCCTTGTTTTAACCCGTTTGATGGTTCTCCACTTTCTTGGACACAAGCCTTCATGCCATCATAAAATAGTCTCACAATGGTTATGAATTTTCATGGACAGCCATACTTTGACATAATCTTCCAGAGTCCTTCTCTGCTAACAGTGTCGAATGTCTTTGTTAGGTCGACATATATTGAGAACAGGTCAGCATTTTGTTCTTGGCATTTTTCCTGGAGCTGCCTTGCTGCAAAGATCATGTCAATGGTTCCACGTTCTTTTCTGAAGCCGCACTGACTTTCTGGTAGTAGACCATGTTCCAGGTGTTGCATGAGCCGATACGTGCAAGGGGTTTCCCAGCAATAGAGAGAAGAGATATTCCTCTGTGGTTGTCGCAGATTTGGCGGTTTCCTTTTCGCTTGTATAAATGAACAATTGTGGCATCTTTAAAGTCTTGTGGTATTGACGCTTTTTCCCACATAATTAAGAAGAGCTTATGAAGTCTTTCAATCAGGGCTAATCCACCTTTTTTGTAGACCTCTGCGGGAATGAAGTCAGCTCCTGGGGCTTTTCTGCTGGCGAGCTGTTGAATTCCGACAAAGGCCACATATCAATTCTTTCCATGCTGGACTTGTCCGCAGCCTTTAATACGCTAGACCATGGAATTATGATGGCCAGATTCTCTGCAACTTTTGGTTTAGCAGGAGTCGTCCTAAAGTGGCTTGGATCCTACATACGGAACGCACTCAAAGTGTCGTTGTTAACGAGACAGAATCTACAAGCTTACTTTTGAAGTACGGAGTACCCCCAAGGATCAGTTCTAGGCCCAGTACTGTTCACTATGTATACATATCCACTAAGCGGTGTCATACAGCCAACCAGCATCTTATGCCATTTCTTTGCCGATGACTCACAGTTATACGATTCATCAGTACCCTCAGAGGTGTCGCATCTGGCAGAGAAAATTAGTGGTACCGTTGCAAGGGTGAGCGATTGGATGGTTGAAAATAAACTCAAGATGAACGAACACAAGACAGAAATAATTAAGATTTGCACTAGGAACAATGTCTCAAAAGTTGAAAGCACAGATTCTCTCTTTATCACGAACTGCCATGTTCCTTTTGTCCATGTAGTGCGGAATCTTGGAGTTTTTTTTCGACTCAACACTATCTTTCGACCCAAGTCAGCTCTGCAAAGGTCTTTATCTGCAGCTGCGCAGATTAGGCCAGATCCGACCATATTTAACAACGGAGTCAACAAAAACGCTAGCTGTGGCATCTTGACTACTGCAACGCTGTGCTAGCAGGTATACCTGATGACAAAATAGCCAAGCTGCAACGTATACAGAACAACGCCGCTCGAATAGTCCTTAAAAAAACTAGACAAGATTCTGCTACTACGCTCTTGCGCACGCTCCATTGGCTTCCCGTGAAAGCGAGAATCGATTACAAGGTCACCACAATTTGTCATCAGTGTATATATAACAACGAGATGCCCTTGTACCTTAGCGAACTGATTACTCCATATGTCCCCCAGAGAGCCCTGCGCTCAATGGACTCAACGTTTTTAGTAGTGCCACGTTTCTCCCTCAAAAGCTACGGTCTGCGGGCTTTTTCAGATCAAGGACCAAAGGTTTGGAACTCACTTCCCATTGATCTTAGACAGACAACATGCTACACCACTTTTAAGAAGAACATTAAGACCTATCTGTTTAAAACTTTTTTAGATTAACTGTCATTCTAACTGTCGTCTTTGTGTTTGTAATGTTATTACAGCGCCTTGAGCCTACATTTTGTTTGTTAACAGCGCTTTATAAATAAAATTATTATTATTAATGGCAAGATCGGTTTCCTTTAGCGTAGGGGGTCATCCATTTTTTCATTTATTTCACGAGAAATAATTAAAAGGTGAAAGGCTGTACAGTAGCTTGAATGGGATATATCGTATTTACATGCATAAGTCTATCATAATTAGATTCGAGATCCAAGTGGTCTGAGTGTCATTAGGCTGGTTGCTTAGCTTTAGGTCAGGTGCTGCACTGATAAGACGGGTGTGGCTGGTGCTGACGCTGCCTGCTGATGGGCTGGCGTGGTGGATCCAGGCTCCGGGTGCAGTCCAACGATGTATAGCTGCAGAGCTCAGCTGCGGCTACCATTCAGTCAAGCCAGTGACGAGTCTGTGGCTAGCGTTGTTGCTTGGACACTTATGAAGATAAGTAAGACTGATATCTGCAGATCTGGTGCCAACAAATCTAGTATCAGCGTTATGTTGCTAAGACTTCAGGCGGATGTAGCCTATACATAAAAGCTGCAACGACATGATGTACAAATCGGTTTAACCATAAAGATAACACTGGGAGGTAGATGCCTTTCCGTGAAGAACATCTTCAGAATGATGTAGAGAAACTATAAACTAGTTTCATAAATATTAAAGGGAGCTAACAAATAAATATTGCATCCCATCAAAAGGAAATAACAATAATAGTATGAAACCCCATAAAGGGAAATAACAAAAACAGCGATCATCATCATCAAACTCCATTAGAGTGAGGGCTTGAGAGGCTCAAATCCTCTCTTGCAAAAGCCCTGGGCAGAAACCCTGCTGTCTTGCGTAGTGCATAAATGTCGCCATACAGGTCGAGAATTTTGGGTTTCCAAGACCTGTCGAGACGGAGATCAGCAAGTCTGGGGCAGTCCAACAGAATATGAGGCACGGTTTCCTCTTCTTCCCCGCAGCGGGGGCACCGTGAATCAAAATTTGGCTATAGCCGCGAGAAATATGAGCCAACAGGACAGTGGCCTGTCCTGCACTGTGCTATAATAGCTTGCTCAGGCCTGGACAGCCTCCACCACGGGGAAGTGCGGTCAGGGCGCCTCATGCGCTCCCAGACTCCATGGGCTTTTTGGGACTTGTCCCAGCACTCAAACCACTTTTCCATTTCTGTTTTTTGTATTATAGCCACTGCTTGATGAAAGCTTACAGCCTCATCATTGGGTGGAATTTGCCCTCCCTGGTGGGCCAAAGAGTCTGCAATTGTGTTGCCAGTCACACCTATGTGACTCGGTACCCACTGCATAATTACAGGGGTGCCATATCGTTGTTTAATGTTATGTGAAGCCATGATGACAGTGTTGATATTGGGGGGCCATGGTCCGGGGCTTTGCAAAGCCTGTAGTACAGATTTTGAGTCAGTGACCACAACAATCTGTGTTGCCCTCAAATGTCCCTCGCCGAGTTGAGAATCAATGACTTTTAAGGCTTCACAGACTGCCATGGTCTCCGTATCAAAACTGCAAACACTACCACATGGTCTAAAGATTTTGACTGTGTACGAGCCAAGAAAGTCGATGTAGGCTCCATAGCCTGCTCTTCCAGAATCTATTGATGCTGACCCATCAGTGTATGCAAAAATAGCACTGGGCTTGAAGGTATTAATGGTCTCCAGAGCTAGGATTTGAAGGTCGTTAGATGAACGGCTTTGCTTAGTGGCATTAGGGTCTACTAATTTCAATTTCAAGATAACACTGGGAGGTAGATGCCTTTCCGTGAAGTCGTCCCGAGACATGACGTTAAACTGCGCTCCTCTTTCCTTAGCACTTTTGGAGCTCAAAAGTGCCCTACTTCTTTTCTATCATTGTGTCTGCCTCCTCTTTTCCTCAGTCTGCCTTCATTGATCATCACTCTGTCTCCTTATCTCCAAATATCTTACTACGTCCTAGACCAGTCCGTTTGCCGTGGACTGCGACGGGTAAGGGGGGATAAAGAGATCCTGGTGTTTGAGTGGTGGCTATCTGAGGATAAACCACCACAACACAAAACTTTGGCTCCAAGTTCCCCTAGACCTGAGGCCCAGATGGCCCGCTCTGGGTCAATCGGCTGGTCATGCCGAGCTACCAGCATAGGTCGAAGACCTATGCTGGAGGGCGATGGCTGGAGGGTCAATCAGGGAGCTGCTGTATCGGACACACGTCCGATGCAGCAGCTGACTGAGTATAGCACCTGTGTAGCCCTGGCGGGCTCATTCTGAACTTCCGAATGGCCCGTCCCCTTGTTGGACTCGATGGCGGGTGGGGAGCACAGGTGCCGAATTAACAAGAATATACATGGACAAAAAAAAACCAACAAACTACTTGCCCCAGATTTAAGTCTGGGCAAGAGACGCCGCATTGAGGCAAAAAAGGAGGAGGCCACAAAAAGCTGTACTACCTGGCCATCATTTTTGGTGGTCAGGTGCACAGATAAGGGGAAAATTCTGACAAAGCTGAGCCCTTTCCTTATCTATAAGGGACTCAAGTCAGTAGTGGGAGAGCCCAAGAGTGTGTCTAAGCTACACAAATCAATGAAACTTCTTGTAGAAGTAGATGGCAAGACACACTCTGATGGGCTTTTAAGATGCAGAAGACTCTGTGATCTCCAAGTGGAAGTCATGCCACACAAGAGTCTGAACACCAGCAGAGGTGTAATCAGCTCTAGGGACCTACTGGAATGTTCCGAGAAGGAAATAGTGGAGGGCATTGAAGGAGTAACCCATGCCCGGCGCATTACCAGGCGCAGGGATGGTGAGGAGGTCAAAACCGCCACTATTATCCTCACATTCGAAACTAGGACACCGCCAGAGTATGTGAAGGCAGGATACCTACGAGTTCCAGTGAGGCCCTACATACCTAACCCCATGAGGTGCTTCAAGTGCCAGGGTTATGGACACGGCGCGGCAGTCTGCAAGAGGAACACTGTGTGTGCCAGATGTGCTGGAGAGGGTCATGAGGACAAGGGCTGCACAGCCCAGTTCAAGTGCCCAAACTGTCAAGCTGGCCACTCAGCCTACTCCAAGGACTGCCCTGTGTGGAAACAGGAGGTTGCCGTGCAGGAGTACAAGGCAAGAAATGGATGTACCTTCAGCCAGGCGAAATCGGCTGTATTGGCCCTACCCATGGGCCAATTCGGCTTGACAAAGACCTACGCCCAGGCTGTTGCTAAGATAGGAAGATCCATAGCCACACAGACGGACACATTGACCCCACCACCCCCTCCTCCTCCTCCAACTCAGAAGAAAACACCGCCAAAGAACACACCTCTGAAGAAACAAGAAAGCCCTGTTGTCATGCTAAAGAACAGGTTCTCTGTGCTCGCTGATGAGAGCATGGAGACTGAGCAGCATGTCAAAATCAATACTCCGGGAGAACCCGGAGACATCATGTCTGACACAGGTTCTCCTCAGAGAACCCAGCCAGACACCCCAACCTCTACCGAGTTAGAGGTTGACCAACTCCCTATGGGGAGAAATCAAAGCGGAGAGGATGCCCGAGGCGAGAGAGGAGGAAATGACCTCCGCTCTAACCAGGAGGATCTCCCCTCTCCAGAGAGAAAGACTTTTCCCAACAGGGGGTTGTCCTCCTCTCCATCCAAACCCAAGAATAAAAATACCAAGGTCACTGGAATAAAGGGAAACCCCTCCGGGGCCTGCCAAGGCCAAATAGCTTCAAGTAGGTCATCTAGAATAAGCCATGGATTCCAGAATTGTACAGTGGAATTGTAGAGGCCTCAATGCCAATTACGAGGAAATGCAGCTACTGATGGACTCTGAGACTCCTGTAGCTGTCTGCTTACAGGAAACATTTCTGAAAGATTGCATCAGCTTCCGAAGCTACCGTGCTTATAGCAAGAATGTTGAGGATGCATGGAGAGCATCAGATGGAGTCTGTATCCTTGTGAAGGATAGCATCCCCCATGAGAGGGTAGAACTACAGACCACACTACAGGCCGTAGCAGCTAGGATAACCCTTCACAAGGTTATCACTTGCTGCAGCCTGTATCTACCACCAGGCGCTCCATTAAACCGAACAGACATGGAGGACCTATTGAAACAACTCCCCCGGCCTTATTTAATCCTTGGGGATTTCAATGCCCATAACACCATGTGGGGATCCAACAATACCGACACAAGAGGTCGTATGCTGGAGGTTATCTTCCTCCAACATGATTTATGCATACTTAATGATGCATCACCGACCTTTTTGCACCCAGGAACTGGATCAATCACATGCATTGACCTCACCGTATGCGTCCCCGGACTTCTGGACGATTTTAAATGGTCAGTTAGCAATGATCTACGGGGAAGTGATCATTTCGCAATCATCAATACTAACAATCTCCCTTCATTGGGACGACCTCAGCGGTGGAAACTGAATAAGGCCGATTGGGAACAATTCCAAAAAAGATGCTCCGAGGATATCACAGAAAATATCCTCCATGAACAGAACCCAGCTGATACCTTTGCTAGCAAGCTACTTAGTATAGCCAGGAAAGTTGTACCCCTAACCTCTGCAAATCCAAAACGGCCTAGCAAACCTTGGTTTGATACAGCTTGCAAAAGTGCTATTGGTGATAGGAAAAAACGACTGGCTGCATTTATAAAGAATCCTTCCCAGGAAAACCTAAAGCTATTCAGGATAGCTAGAGCAAAGGCTAGACAAACCATACGATCAGCCAAAAGGAATTCCTGGAGAAGTTTTGTCGGCAGTCTGGATGCCAAAACTTCTGCTAGAGCGGTTTGGAAGGCAGTAAGGCGAATCAAAGGGAAAGTATCAAATGCAATAGGGCATTTGAAAAACCAAGGACGAACTGTCACGTCCCCTAGAGAAATAGCTGACTGTCTTGCATCCTCAATAGCAGAAAAATCATCCACTGCACACTACACGCCAGAGTTCCAAAAAGTCAAAACCAGGGAGGAAAGACACCCCATTGATTTCAGGTCAGAGAACAATGAAGACTACAACAAACCGTTCTCGCTTGAGGAACTGAGGAAATCGCTGGACAAGTCACATGACACAGCGCCTGGAGAAGACGAAATCCATTACCAGTTCCTCAAGCACCTTCCCGAACCCTCATTGGCAGTCCTGCTAGGGGTCTATAACTGTGTGTGGCAAACAGGCGCTTTCCCAAACAGCTGGAGGAAAGCCACAGTTATACCGATACCTAAACCGGGAAGAGACGGCTCTGACCCAGCTAACTATCGACCAATAGCACTAACAAGCTGCATCTGCAAAACCATGGAAAGAATGATTAACAGTAGGCTGGTCTGGTACCTGGAAAGGAATAAAGTGATCTCAAACTACCAGTGCGGATTCCGGCAGGGGCGGACAACAACTGACCACCTGGTAAGGCTGGAAGCTTATATTAGAAATGCATTACTCAGAAGAGAACATCTAGTAGCTGTATTCTTCGATATAGAAAAGGCCTATGACACAACCTGGAAACATGGCATTCTACGTGACCTGGCGCTTATGGGGCTTAAGGGACACCTCCCCCGTTTTGTGGAGGAATTCCTGAAAGATCGAAAATTTCAGGTTCGAGTGGGCAACTCCGCTTCTGACACTCATGACCAGGAAATGGGTGTACCCCAGGGCAGCATTCTGTCAGTCACCCTGTTCAACATTAAAATAAATAGCATCATAAATGCGCTGTCCCCTGGCATAGAGTGCTCTTTGTATGTTGATGACTTTGTCATTCTTACTTATGGGAAAAACATAAACACCTTAGAAAGAAAATTACAGTTATGTTTAAACAAAATTCAGGGTTGGGCAAACTATAATGGTTTCAAATTCTCAGACTCCAAAACAGTTAGTATGCATTTTTGTAATCTAAGGGGACTCCACCCAGACCCTGAACTATTTATACACAAAAAGAAGATCCCTGTCGTGAAAACTACAAAATTTTTAGGCCTCACCTTAGATTCCAAATTTAATTTTCTCCCCCACATTAAGGAACTTAGGAAGAAATGCCAAAAGTCATTAAACATACTAAGAGTACTCAGCCATACGGACTGGGGAGCTGACAGAGATACCTTGCTGCTGCTCTATCGGAGTCTAATTCGATCCAAGCTAGACTACGGATCCATAATATATGGAGCAGCAAGGAAGTCGTACCTAAAAATACTGGAACCAATACAAAATGCTGCCCTGCGTCTCTGTCTCGGCGCGTTTCGTACATCACCTATCCCAAGTCTCCATGTGGAGGCTGGAGAACTCCCCATGGATATAAGAATGAAAAAGCTTGCAATGCAGTATATAGTCAAGCTAAAATCCAACCCCACGAACCCTGCTTTTGACTCCATATTTAACCCCACAGAGGTAGAATTATACAATCGAAGGCCTAACGTCATACAGCCGTTGGGCCTTCGAATGAGAGAACCCATCCAAAATTTAACCCCACCCATTGACCAAATCTCTAAAATAGAAACCCCTCAGAATCCTCCTTGGCTAATGAATAAACCCAAATTAAATTTATCCCTCCTTAATTTCAAAAAAGAAAATACAGACCTAAGCATACTACAAGTCCACTTTAGGGAACTGCAGGAGAGCTACGGAGATTGTGGCACCATCTACACAGACGGATCCAAAATGGAGGGAAAGGTCGCGTGTGCCTGCTCCTTTCGGAACAAAACAATCTCTCGTAGACTCCCCGATGGCTGCTCCATCTTTACGGCCGAATTGCACGCAATATTGCTTGCACTTATGGCCGTAAAAGCATCAGAAAGGAGTAAATTTATAATCTGCTCCGACTCCAAATCTGCATTGCAAGCTTTGGGGCGGATGAAGACTGACATCCCATTGGTACATAAGAGCCTGAAGCTGTTGGACCAAATAACAGCCGACCGTAGGGATGTCACCTTCATCTGGGTCCCCTCCCATGTTGGCATTGAGGGAAACGAAGCCGCAGACAGAGAAGCAAAGAGAGCCCTAAATCATGCGGTGTCAGGAACCCAAATTCCCTACTCGGACCTGAGACAAAGTATTGCCTCTGCCACCTATCGAGAGTGGCAGAACCGATGGGAGGCTGAGACTCACAGTAAACTCAGGCAGATTGTGGCGGATGTCAGGTGGCGGCCCACATCTAAGGGTCTGACAAGGCGTGGTAGCACAACCATGTCCAGACTTAGGATTGGCCACACCTACATCACGCACTCTTTTGTACTGAAGAGAGAGGAGCCCCCACTTTGCGAGTACTGTGACTCTCGCCTCACCGTGGAACATATCCTCGTTGATTGCCCCAGATACCAGGATGTCAGGGCGAAATATTTTAGAGCCACTAATCTAAAAACACTATTTAATAATGTCGACCCTGGGAAGGTACTGGGCTTTATTCGGGAAGTGGGACTATCTACGAAGATCTGATTTCTGAATTTGTGAACATGCACTATTTACATTAGATTTTTACCAAATATTTAAATTTTTACTACCTTTACTATTTTAACTGTGAATAGACCTTGATTTTAATGATATGACTGTATAGAATCTGGCCCTTGTTGTTTAGAGAGAGAGGGATCCTTAAGGGACTGCAGGCACGACATGGCCTAAATTGTGCCGATGTGCCTCAAATCAAAAATCAAATCAAATCAAATCTTTCCGTGAAGAACATCTTCAGAATGATGTAGAGAAACTATAAACTAGTTTCATAAATAGTAAAGGGAGCTAACAAATAAATATTGCATCCCATAAAAGTGGAATAACAATAATAGTATGAAACCCCATAAAGAGAAATAACAAAAATAACAAACAGCGATAAGTAATAATGTAATAAGGTAATACAAGTGATGTTCACCAGTCACGGTGAATAGCAATTATATACATTGCTTAGATAAATGAGATGGAAGGGGAGATCAACGACTGATACTCGCCCATGCTCTCATATAAGTAAACATGAGAATAAGTAAATGGACATGATTTTATCTAATATATTCTGGCCAAAATGGCTGGTAAAATAGAATGCATAAATAATTACGGGATTCCTTACAAAGCAATGAGAGAAATATATACTTGGTAATATGACATGCTGCAGAAATGTTATGATAATTCCCTGCCAAGGAATTAATCAATGATAATATATTAAAGGCTCATGATGAGCGATAATTTATCAGTGATATGATAGCTAAAGAGCTAAATACATGCGGTAAGAATCATCAATGAATTCTAGTCCAGATAAAGGGGATGACTTTGGACATTTTGCCATAAAAGGCATGATATAAAATATTAACATAAAGTAATCTACTTACATTATCCATGATAAGAAATACACAAATATGTACACAAATAATGCAGTAAATAAATGCACAAATATATATATACCCATTACTAAGTAAAATGATTCTCAAGCACTTTACTAAGTTACATACCACCAATCCAAAGTGTAAGAAATAGGGGATGAAAATATGTAGAGCTCAAGCAAGAGACCGATGCGCTCCCTGTCAGCTCTCCAGCGTGAATGAGATCAGACGATGAAATCTTATCCCTATACACGAGGCAAGGGGGGGGGCGCAAATGTGGCCCAGACTATCTGGCGTCTTTCGATCCCCGCTTGACCGTGTCGAAAGTTCAGGAAATTTGCCCAGGTGGTCAGAGGATGTGAAGGGGAGATTATCAGATCTCGGCCAGATCAAGGGAGATTATACCTTTATATTAACTAGCGCTAGACGAACAGCGTTGTCCGAGGCGTTGAGTTGAATGGGCTCTTGGAAGTGACCAGCCGAACAAGCAAGATCCATCTGTTCTTTTTTTTTTTCAATTACAAATCAATGCTGAAAGATTATCTAAAATCGCTCATCTTTCATATTGTAAGCTACATATCCGGTAGATGCCATGCCGTAATGTGTAATATATCTCTTTATCAATAATAGACTATTAGTTTGTAACTAGTTTAATTATTAAGTTAAGAGCAATACCAAGTCGTACGGTTAGAGAAATGAAATTGCGGGCTAAAATTGCCTGTGTATCATAACTCACAAGGTAAATGATGAATAGATCTGTTCTTTATTCTATATTACTTATGAAGCCATTGTACCGTCCAACCACTGATGGTTCCCAATCTGTCGTCATAAGCTACATAACTAGACAATTTTGAACTAATATTTCATCATTAAAAGAAAAAAAAAGTATTTTTGTGTAATATATGTTTTGTTTTTTTAAATTTTAGTTTTAATCAATTTTCAAACAATAACATTAGACTTTAAAAAAGCTATGCATTTTTTAAGAAGTCACTAAAACATATCTTGCTTTGCCGTTTTTTTTTTGTTTTTTGTTTTGTTTTGTTTTGCTTTTATTATTGTTGTAATAGTTGATTTTTATAATTGTTCATGAATATTCTTAAATTATTTGTAGATATTGCTATATGTTCGTGAAGCCGACTTGGTTTCATAACCTCATCTGAAATTGCCCTCATTCAAAGTAGAACATACTTTTTATTTAGTGGCAATCCACTAAAACTCTTAGTAATATCCCATTACATACCAGTGAGTGTTCGTAACAACACTTTATCAATGTTTTTTCATTTTGAAAAAAAGGTTAAATTATTTTCTATTTGGATGTTAGCTTTAAGTTTTTTTTTTCAATTAACATTTACATATCAATATATTAAAATATGTAGATAAATTATAATCTACAAGGCGTATTACCTAATTGGTGTATCAAATCATAAACGTTTACGCGCGTAAGATCTAAGGACACTAGATACCCTCCGATCAAAGCAAAAAAGTAAGAATTTAAAAATAGAAAATGAGATTCCCGAACTCAATTTCTAACGTTGATTCTGTTCTTAAATTATAAGCCAGCTAAGTTTAATTTGTCTACCTTTAGTTTGCCAGCTTAATTTTTAAGAATTTTAAAATTTGTTTTGTTTCAGTGTACTTTTAGTTCCTTTTTACCCCCTTTATGCCTAGCGCCCCCTTACCGCCCCCTTTTGTGCCCAGCGCCCCCCTACCGCCCCTTTGGCTCCCAGCGGCCCCCCCCAAATCTCGAAAACGCCCCCTAGGGGGCGATAGCGCCCCCGTTGAAGACCACTGGTCTAGAGGGTAGCTAGCCTATGTTGCATTCGCGTAAGGTGGCGCGTCGCACGATTGCACCGAGAAATAAAATTAAAAAAAAAAAAGCATGCCTGCTCATTAAAAAAAATTATAACCGACTTTGGCATGCGGTCGTCTCCCATGTGGGATTAGTGTTATTGGCAGCATAAAAATTAATAAATAGGTGATATTTTGTTCAAAATTGCTTCCTCACGCTTCTTTATAAGTATTTTTCTTAGAAGGGACGCTGGCGGATTTTTTAAAAGAAAAAATACAAAAAGGGGGCGGTAGGCCAAAAAAGGGTGAGACCACTGCTCTAGACTAACAATAACTCTGTGCGAGAAGAAATATTTTTACTATTTTTAGCGGCCCCCGTAAGGGGAAAAAGCCGCTATTAAGTTTGTGCAAAATGTTCGTCTGTCCGTCTGTCACACTCAGATCTCGAAAACTAGAAGAGATATGAAAAATATTATTTCATCATTAAATGCGGCTTGAAAAGTTTAGGTGCAACGGCTACTTTTGGTTTTCTAGAAGCAAACCGTTTAATTTATAAAATTAATTATGCAAGCGATGTTTTCATAAAAATAAACCAATTCTAAAACAATTACGTAAATGTAAGGGAGGCAATGTTACAAAATGCTAGCAAAAATAGACGGTAGTCTTGTATTTTCAGTATTACTAATTCAAATATATTTATAAAATGTGCAGGAAATGTTTACTACAAATATAAATAATAGTTAAAGATGTTTTTTCTGGTCAACTAGCTGCTAAAATTAAAAGAAAACATTTCTGTTTGTTTATAAAGGCTAATAATGCACTTTGTATGTAAATATCATGCACATTTTTTAAAATGGACTTTTTGTACAGTGACTTTCGTGCAGTAGCGTAACGTCGCAACATTGGCCACTGATAAACCAATTCCTTAAAGTTTTTAAAAAAATCAGATTTTATTTATTTTTTGTTTAGTGCCCCCATCCGAATAAAAGAAGCTTATTTTTGTGCGTTTTGTCTGTTGGTCGGTCCGTCGGTCACGATCAGATTGACAAATAACACTAGAGGCTATTGTAAATCTGATTTAACCTTTAGTTTTTCATTCAGAAATATTGCAATAGTTTTAAGTATCTATATTAGATTGTTCCGGATGTTTTGTGAAAAATAAATCAATGCCAATGAATATTTGTTTGCTCTTCTAACTTATAGTAGATTTAATTTCCGTGCTTAAACGTTGCAAGAAACACATGATCTTTAATATATTGTTCCGTTTTTTTTTAATGTAAATTGCATATTAACTCGTTTCTGCAGTGAAGAATACAAGAAAATGCTTTTGTCGTCGGGGCTTTGCCCCAAACCCCACTAAGGACCTTATAGCGCTGCCCCACTTTTTCGCCGAAGGTTGAGAAATGCTGCTTTTTTAAATTCTCATATTTATATATATATATATATATATATATATATATATATATATATATATATATATATATATATATATATATATATTGTTACGAATGAACAGTGACAGGTAGAGGTCACTATGTGTGACCCCGGCGAGATGACACAGCACCGAGTGTTATCTGGAATCTATGCATGTAAACAAAGACAGGATGGGACGTGCCTCACGTGTTGTTCCAGAGGACGAACAGATTTACGAAGGGGGGCATTGTGACAAATGAACAGTGACAGTTAGAGGTCACTACGTGTGACCTCGGCGAGATGACACTGCAGCAGGCATCCTCTGGAATCGACATGTATAAACAACAACAGAATGTGATGTTTCCTCCCATGTTGTTCCAGAGGGTACTAGCATTGTTTTTGCAACAATAGACAAGCGATTAGGGACTCTTTATAAACCAGAGATGTTCATGTGAAAAGAGTGAGTACAGTCGTCGATACTGTTCTCTACTGTGCGAGACAGTAGAAGAGAGTGGACTTGAGCCGTTACAGTCGATACAGTCGATGTAAGACGTATACGCTACATGTTACAGTGACGAATTGTTATAGTTATAATTCAATAAAGTTATTTAAAGCTGAAAGTTGAGTCGTCAAGTTCTTTGCAGTGTTTCTTTTATTTGTGTGCCTAGTACATTTAGCCAGAAAATCAGAAATACGTAACAATTGGTGTCAGAAGTGGGATGTTTTCTGGCTGAAATGTCTTCGAGGAAACTACTTAACCAGCTGTTGGTCAAAGAATTAAGGCAAGAACTTCGTGAGAGAGGTCTGCAGCTCAATGGTAACAAAGAAACACTAACAGAACGTCTAAGACAGGCCCTTATTGAGGAAGATCAAGATCCAGATGAATACATATTTGAATTAAACCCAGATATGACAGAGATCCTGAGTAACATGCAGGGCCAGATGGACTTAATGAAGGAGAGCCTCAAGAAAATAAACGCCATGAATGAAAATGTAAATGAACAGATGAGCTCTATGAACGAGAAGATTGACCAGAGAGTCAACACTGTGGAAAAAGAAATGGAAGAGATAAGGACTCATGTCCAAGAACAACTGAGTAAGGAACGGGGTACTAGAACAAAAACATTAGTGCCCGAAATCTCTGGGAAGATAAAGCCGCCTGTGTTTGATGGATCCATCTCATGGACTGTTTACAAAAGACAGTTTGAGGCAGCGGCCAAGGTTAATAACTGGAACACTGAAGAAGAGAAAGCGACTGCTCTGGTGTTAGCTTTAAGAGGGAAGGCAGCAGAACTGCTTCAGTCAATAACAAATCAACAAGATTACGCTGCCATTGTTAAGGCTATGGAGCTCCGTTACGGAGACGAACATTTACAAGAAGTTTATAGAGTTCAGTTGAAAACCCGACAACAACGCTCCGGTGAAACCTTGCAAGAGCTAGAGGCGGACATAGAACGTCTTGCTCATTTGGCATATCCAACAGCAGCACAAGACTTTCTGGACGTCATTATCACTGATGCATTCATTGATGCTATTCGAGATCCAGAACTGAAGAAGGCAATAAGAATCAGTGGTAAGCGCAAATCCAGCGAAGCTCTGGTCTACGCCCTCTCCTATGAAGCCGCCAAAGACGCCTCTAAGAATATCCATCATGGGCGTATGCTGGAAGTCCAAGAAGAAGATCTTACACAACTTCTCAGAAGGGTAACTGAAGTGCTAGAAGAACGCAGACCAAATAAGAAGCAAGAAGGACAGAATAGAACCAGTGTACGTTGTTGGAATTGTGGAGAACCTGGCCATCTACAAAGGAACTGCACGAGAAGATTTCCCCGACAAACAGAGTATCAGCACAGACCGGAGACAGATGCAAGGTCAGGTGCTCATGTCTACCAGGGAAACTAACTTTCGCCGGTTTTATGGGGCAAAAATCGGCGATCAAGAACATGACAGCCCCTGCAACTATAATTCCAGTCGCTGTGTTAGGGAAGAATAAAAGTCTGTACATCAATGGTAGAATTGGATCTCGAAATTACCGTTTTCTTCTAGATACTGGTGCCTCACGTTCAGTCATTCGTCCAGACATTGTCAAAAAGAACGAAATCAAGAGAGTGAACTCTTACTCCTTGAAGACGGCCAGTGGAGAGATGATGCCTATACATGGACTGACAAATATAAACTTTGAGCTCGGGCATCAGTCATTTATACATGAATTTCTGATCGCTAACATTACGGATGACTGTATTATTGGGCTCGATTTTATGCAGAAATGTGAATTCTCTCTGAACATCGGAGGTGGTACTTTGAAATGTGGTGATGTTGAGATTCCCTTGCTCGGGAATGAAGATGAAGAGAATGGTCAAATAAGAAGAATCCTTTTAACAGAAGATACAAGTTTGCCAGCTCAGTCTGAAGCAATTATCTGGGGAAAGTTAGAGCATGGTCAAACTGCAACGATGACGGCGATAGTGGAAGGCATTGAAAATGACAACAGCGGAATGGCAGTAGGAAAAACATTGGTCCTTGTCGGAAAAGATCAAAAGGTGCCCGTCAGAATCATGAACCTCGGCCTACAGGAGAGACATCTAGAGAAAGACAGCCCAATCGCAATATGTAATACTCTTGACCTGATAAGAAACTGTAATAATGATATCACGATCGTTAATTCCACCAAACCTTTCAATCCACAAATTACCAAGCTCCTGACAGAAATGAAAGTGAATTTATCAGATGAGCAGTTCAGCAAAGCGGAACAATTGATCATTGAGTTTGAAGATATTCTGCCATCTGATGAAACAGACTGCGGACGGACAAACATGGTACAACATCGAATAGACACTGGAAACACCAGACCGATTCGACAGCCACCACGTCGCTTGCCGCTAGCAAAGCAACAAGAAGCTATGGACATGATAGAGGGCATGACGCAGCAAGGAATCATTGAGCCCTCAAATAGTCCTTGGTGTTCGCCTATTGTCTTAGTAAAGAAGAAGGATGGATCTATGCGATTTTGTGTAGATTACAGAGCTCTGAATGAAGTCACACATAAAGATAGTTATCCACTTCCTAGAATCGACGATACTTTGGACACGCTTGCAGGGTCCCAGGTATTTTCTACTCTCGACCTAAAGAGTGGGTATTGGCAAGTTGAAATGCATCCCAATGATAGAGAGAAAACCGCCTTCTCTGCTGGCAATGGCCTCTGGCAATTTACTGTGATGCCATTCGGTCTCTGCAACGCACCAGCCACCTTTGAACGATTGATGGAGAGGGTTTTACGAGGACTTCATTGGACTACATGCCTTGTTTACCTTGATGACATTATTGTCATTGGCAAAACGTTTGAAGAGCACCTTGCAAATCTGAAGGAAGTATTTCAACGGATAAGAAGTGCGGGAATGAGACTCAGCCCAAAGAAGTGTTCCTTATTCAGGAAAAACGTTAAGTATCTTGGTCACATTGTGTCAAATGACGGAGTCAGCACTGACCCTGACAAAGTTGAGGCAGTGAAACGATGGCCTACGCCAAGTAATATCCATGAGCTGAGAAGTTTCTTGGGACTCTGTACATACTACCGACGTTTCGTGCCAAATTTCTCAAACATCTGTAAGGTCCTTCATCAACTGACAGAGCAAAAGAGGCCATTTATTTGGACATCTGAATGTCAAGAAGCTTTCGAGAGGCTGAAAAACACACTATCCTCATCACCAGTATTGGCCTACCCCATTCCAGGGAAGACATTCATACTCGACACAGATGCAAGCAACACTGGAATAGGCGCAGTCTTGTCCCAAAAGGTGGATGAAACTGAACGAGTCATCGCATACTTCAGTCGAAGCCTATCGAGAGCTGAAAGGAACTACTGTGTGACGAGACGTGAATTGCTGGCTGCTGTGGATGCAATAAAACATTTCCACAAGTACCTATACGGGCAGAAATTTATCTTAAGGTCAGATCACGCAGCTCTGCAATGGTTGCTTTCGTTTAGGAGCCCTGAAGGTCAGGTGGCAAGGTGGATCGAACGTCTTCAAACCTATGAATTTGAAACTAAGCACCGAAAAGGGCAAATTCACCAAAATGCTGATGCACTGTCTCGACGACCCTGCAAAGCAGAATGTAAGCACTGCAAGAGGGCTGAAGAAAAGGAGGTAGCTGTCAATTGTCTTCGGCTCGGAGTAGATGTTTCCGGACCCTGGTGTGATAAAAGGATTCGAGAGGACCAAATGCAAGATGAAGATCTGGCTCCCATTCTTCTATGGAAAGAAGATGGACAACGGCCAGATTGGAAAAACATCTCTGAGAAGGGGGTAGCCACCAAGGCGTACTGGGCTCAGTGGGACTCGCTGACGTTAGTCAATGGTGTCATCAAAAGAGTTTGGGAATCTGCTGATGGAACATCCAATCGCCTTCAGCTGATGTTACCGAAGGTGAGAGTTGCTGAAGTACTGAAAGAGATGCATAATGGCGCTAGCGGATCTCATCTTGGTGTCAATAAGACTCTGGAAAAGGTTCGTCAGCGGTTCTACTGGTTCAGATATAGAGAGGATGTAGAGGAATGGTGTCGAAGGTGCGACATATGTGCGGCAGCAAAAGGCCCTCGACGCAAAACTAGGGGTCTTTTGCAACAGTATAATGTTGGTGTTCCATTCGAGAGGATCGCAATAGATGTAGCAGGCCCATTTCCTGAAACCAAGAAAGGAAACAAATACATCTTGGTAGTCATGGACTATTTCAGCAAATGGCCAGAAGCTTATGCCATACCAAATCAAGAAGCTATCACAGTGGCCGAAACACTCGTGGATAACTGGATCAGTCGCTTTGGTGTACCTAATGAGTTGCACTCTGACCAGGGCAGGAACTTCGAGTCCAAAGTTTTCCAGGAGATGTGCAAGACACTTGGCATCGAAAAGACTCACACGACAGCTCTCCATCCGCAATCTGATGGGATGGTGGAGCGATTCAACAGAACCCTAGAACAACATCTGTCTAAGGTTACTGATGACCGACAAGACGACTGGGACAGCCATATCCCCATGTTCCTCATGTCATACAGAGGATCCGTTCATAGCACCACAGGATATACCCCAGCGAAGATGTTATTTGGTCGTGAGCTTCGTCTACCATGTGACCTGTTATTTGGGATTCCGAGAGATACGCCAGTGTCTTCAACTGAATATGTCACCAATCTCCGAAGACGATTGGAGAATGCTCATGTATTGGCCCGCAGAAACATCAAGACCAACAGTGACCTGATGAAAACGAGGTATGACAAACGGGCCAATACGTCGGGGTTCCATGAGAATGATCTAGTGTGGCTCTATAACCCACAGAGACGAAAAGGCAGATCCCCGAAACTCCAAAGAGACTGGGAAGGTCCATACCGTGTCGTAAAAAGAATAAACGACGTGGTCTACCGGATACAGAAAAGTCCACGGTCCAAGCTGAAGGTTGTCCACGTTGACCGACTCCATCAGTACCGTGGTGAAATAGAATCTGTTCGGGACGAACAGATCTAAGAAGGGGGCAGTGTTACGAATGAACAGTGACAGGTAGAGGTCACTATGTGTGACCCCGGCGAGATGACACAGCACCGAGTGTTATCTGGAATCTATGCATGTAAACAAAGACAGGATGGGACGTGCCTCACGTGTTGTTCCAGAGGACGAACAGATTTACGAAGGGGGGCATTGTGACAAATGAACAGTGACAGTTAGAGGTCACTACGTGTGACCTCGGCGAGATGACACTGCAGCAGGCATCCTCTGGAATCGACATGTATAAACAACAACAGGATGTGATGTTTCCTCCCATGTTGTTCCAGAGGGTACTAGCAGTGTTTTTGCAACAATAGACAAGCGATTAGGGACTCTTTATAAACCAGAGATGTTCATGTGAAAAGAGTGAGTACAGTCGTCGATACTGTTCTCTACTGTGCGAGACAGTAGAAGAGAGTGGACTTGAGCCGTTACAGTCGATACAGTCGATGTAAGACGTATACGCTACATGTTACAGTGACGAATTGTTATAGTTATAATTCAATAAAGTTATTTAAAGCTGAAAGTTGAGTCGTCAAGTTCTTTGCAGTGTTTCTTTTATTTGTGTGCCTAGTACATTTAGCCAGAAAATCAGAAATACGTAACAATATATATATATATATATATATATATGTCTGTGTGTGTGTGTGTGTGTGTGCGCGCGCGCTGTTCATACGTTTATGCATAGGGTTAGGGTTTACTGGGCGTTAAGGTTAGGGTTTGAAAAAAAATCGCCCCCCCCTCCACTCCAAAGTTCTGGATCCGCTAGTGTCCCCCATCCCGAAAAAAAATCATGGTTATGATAATCTATTAAATCTTTTTAAAAAATATTTTAAAATTATACATACAAAATGCATTCTTTATTTTAAAAACAGTAAAAAAAAAAATAATAATTAAGCTTCTTCGTAAATTGTTACTACATGGACTAACAGAAAACACTTAATTTGGTAATATAATTATTTTTTAACATACTTTTAGAACAGATATATAGATATAGAGATACTGCATGCAGTAGATACTGAGACTGGCGTAGATACGCATTTGACTTTAAAAAATCATCAATACTCTTTTATTGAATAATATCGTTGTTTATTGGCCAGATAATGCACAAGTGACAAATCTCAATTCATATAGCATCACGTAGTGCTTTCTGTGCAACAAAGGCATCCATAACATCATTTAGGATTCTAGATCAATGCTGTCTAGTACTTTTGACTCCACGGGAATAGTAAAATTACATGACAGAGGCGTAATATTTATTGTAAAAAAATATTTAAAAAAATAGGACATTCATTCGAGTTGGGGCCTGGGGGGGGACTTAGAATTTGGACTCCCTTCCTCTAGGTACGCCACTGATTGCATGATAACCTTGCAATCTGCAAAATATCATGAAATTAGATCTTCAATATCTTTTCTAGTTTTTTTTTTTTTAGATCCAAAGTTCTAAGTATGACTGACCGACGGACACGACAGTAGGCCTACATAGATCTATTATACATGCTAAATGGGGTTTTGAATTTGGGGGGGGGGGGCTGGGGGTTATTTTTCGCCCTCTTCCCCCCTCCCCCCATGAAAAAAATATATTTGTGTGTATGTGTGTGTGTTTACATAATCTTTATTACATTCTGACCCTTCATTCTTTCGTAAGACGTTTATTATACCCTCAGAATAGGTTCTTCCTGGAGTTCTTCCATAGCCAGCAAGGGGGTCTGGGGAAGCTCAGCGCGGGGCCAAGCACAATTTCTGGTCTTGAAAGCCAACAAAATGCAAATTCTGAGGTATCTACAGTGCATTTTCCTGCTATTAAAAAGTTTTATTTCAAAAACCTAATGTGCTTTTCTTACTGAATGCGTTCGGCGCATTTGCCGTCAAGCTGTTTCCACAATAATCTGTCATTGGTAATGTGTTGCGCCAAGATGTACTAGTATGTCATCGCAACTCTTATTATGCGTATGTCGGAGAAACCTCTGTCACAATCTTACTAAGGTGTCGACTCCCAGTTCGGCATAGGATTTCCATGATTTAGACCCGATCTCTATAACTTACTCCTTAAATCTGTCTTAGCCATCTTTGTTGAGCCACATTTAGTGTTTTTCAATTTCGGCAGATGACTTTTCACTGCACTTTATTAATGGAGCCCGCCACTGGTAGAATTGTGTAACCTCTCTTGAATACGCTCTTGAAATCAGATGACTGTAGTTTGCTTTAGATTTTATATCGAAAAGGGAAGTTTTATCGTCAAAACCATCTGTTGCGGGTTTTAAACTAAAAAATCTCTGGAGTTGTTTTTTTTTTTTTTTTAAATTCAAAACCCCATTTAGCATCGGTCATAGAATTTGGTAACTGTAGTTTGCTTTAGAATAATATTAAAGATAGAGGTTTTCCACCTCAAAACGCTCTGTAGGGGGATTTTAAACTCAAAACCATCTGGAGGGGTTTTAAAAAGCCATCTGTAGGAGAGGGGTTTAAACTCAAAACCCCAATTGGCTTGGCTACGCTCAAATAGTTTTAGTGTGTAATTTGCTTTTTTTATATTGAAGATGTATTTTTTTTTAGCTTCAAACTCCGCTGGCGGGGGGTTTAAACTAAAATCCCCTTTGGCTACGTTCATAGATTTTAGAGTGTGTAATTTGCTTTTTTTTTATTTATTTTTTTTATTGAAGAGGTATTTTTTAGCTTCAAACTCCACTGGAGGGGAGTTTAAACTCAAAACCCCTTTGACTACACTCATAGAATTTTGAGTGTGTAATTTCCTTTTTTTTATATTGAAGAGCGGGTTTATCGTAAATTTTGGAGGGGGTTTTAAAATCAAAATCTTCCTTAACTGTTCTTTTGGAAATTGGGGAATGTCTTTTGCATTTTTTTGTTTTGTTTTATAGAAGAGGGAAATTTGACCGCAAAAAACCCTGGTAGGGGTTTTAAACTCAAAACAACCTGGAAGGGGGTTTTAAACTCAAAACACCCTGGAAGGGGGTTTTAAACTCAAAACCCTAGGTAGGGGGTTTTAAACTTAAAACCCTAGGTAGGGGGTTTTTAACTCAAAACCCCAGGTAGGGGGTTTTAAATTCAAAACCCCCTGGTAGAGTTTTTTAAACTCAAAACAACCTTGAAGGGGATTTAAACTAAAACCCTAGGTAGGGGTTTTAAACTCAAAACCCCCTGGAATGGTTTTTTAAACTCAAAAATCCCTGGTAGGGGGTTTTGAACTCAAAACCCCAGGTAGGGGTTTTTAAACTCAAAACCCCCTGGTAGGGTTTTTTTTAAATTCAAAACCCCCATTGGCTGTGCTGGGGCAAGTGATTGTTTAGTATTAAAATCTCACCTAAAATAAACAAAATCAAAGCAAAAAAATTTCTCACTAAATTCCGATCCCCCCCCCCCTCTATGGGGGGATTTCATTGGGGGGGGGAGGTTGATCCCCCCCCCCCCGGCTACGCCCATGGATCTATAACAGCGGCTTATCCCTTGGGTGGGGGGGCAGTTTAAAAAAAAAAGCAACAGTGTTTGGCTATTTGGCGGCAGGTGCTTTCGAACAAAGCAACCAATGGCGTGTGTGTTCCGATAGCCTAAATCCTATACGACTATACGTCATTACTGCGTGTGTGTGTGTATAGCAAAATGGCTGTCGAGTGTTTTGAATATACTGAAATAATGTTGTCAAACTAGATAAAAGATTTGATCTTCTAGACCTAGATTTAGACAAGAATCTCGGTATGCATTGTTCTTTCATTATTTTTTACAAGTTTAAAAAATATGGTAGACTAGAGATCTACAGTGGCTACCATAAGTTAATTTTGCTTAAATTTTTTATTTGATCTCTAGAAATAATTATAATAGGCATAGGACTCTTCTACTTCTAGGAGTAGGACTCTAACTCTAGGACTCTAGGACTAGACGAGTAGATCTAGATCTAGTCTAGCACTCTGTCTCTAGCTAGAGTAGTAGAGACAGATAGAGTAGTACTAGTAGAGTCTAGTAGTAGATTAGTCAATTTAGTCTGAGTCTGTGATTTAGATTAGATCTAGTGATTAGTGACTAGTCTAACTTAGACTAACTAGTCTAAGTCTAGGTTTCATTCTAAACTAGATCTCTAGAATCTAGTGACATATCATAATTCTAGTCTAAATTCTAAATGTTTCTAGATCTAGATTGACTAGAATCTAAATCTAGAGTAGTTTATGCTATTCGGACACCTATAGGCCCAAATTTGAAAGTTTGACTTTAACAGCGCATTATTTTACAATGGTTTGACATACTCATAGAAAAGAAAATGACGTATCAAAATTCTTTAGTTAAAGGAGAATAAGGATGACTACTTATATTTGTTCCCCAAACCAATATTTGTTATTATATTTAAGGTCAAAGAGGCAGTGTGTTTTCATTTAATTCGGACACATTTGACACACATTA
This sequence comes from Biomphalaria glabrata, assembly GCF_947242115.1. Classification (NCBI taxonomy): domain Eukaryota; kingdom Metazoa; phylum Mollusca; class Gastropoda; family Planorbidae; genus Biomphalaria; species Biomphalaria glabrata. The sequence continues at coordinate 13,831,149 of NC_074728.1, forward strand.
TTTGATTCCGGACACCATAATTTATTTCGGATAGTCTCTATATTTAGGCATCAATAAACTCAGATTTTAATTCTATATTCTATATTAACATTAACTAAATTGTAAGATCCCTAGGCATAGCCCCTCACATTAAATCATTACGATGTTTTCAAACTATGCATAAATATTGTTACGTATTTCTGAATCTTCTGGCTAGATGTATTAGTTGGCACACAAATAAAAACACAGCAAAGAACTTGACGACTAAACTTTCAGTTTTATATAACTTTAATGACTATTAACTCTAACAATTCGTTACTGTAACATGTAGCGTAGAAGACTGTACAATATCAGTCAGTTTACAGTTAGCTATACTTCGTTGCAATTCATCTCTTCACTTCGTTGCAATTCATCTCTTCTCAACTTTCCTCGAGCCGTATTCCACAGAACAGACCAACGACACACTTCCCAGTGTCGCTCCAGGTCTCCCAAAGCTGAACCAAGTCGTACTCAAGTCTACCGAATCAGAGCCGCACACGTCTTACATCGACTGTATCGACTGTAACGGCTCAAGTCCACTGTAGTTCGCTGTATAGACTTTAACGACAGTAGTCCACTCCAGTTAACTCTACCCTAGTTAACTTGCATCGAGTCGTACACATTTCTCTTCCACAGAGCCGCACACGTCTTACATAGTCTGTCTCGACTGTAACGGCTCACTCACGACTCCATACGACTGACTTTAACATTAACTCTCTGGCTTATATAGAGTCCCTAATCGCTTGTCCAAAGTTGCACAAACACGGCTAGTATCCTCTGAAATAACACGTGAGGAAACGTCACATCCTGTCTTTGTTTATACATGTAGATTCCAGAAAACATCGGCTGCAGTGTCATCAAGTTGGGGTCACACGTAGTGACCTCTATCTGTCACTGTTCATTAGTAACTGTCCCCCTACTTAGATCTGTTCGTCCCCTGGAACAACACGTGTGGACACGTCACATCCTGTCTTTGTTTGTACATGTAGATTCCAGGGAACACTAGCTGCTGTGTCATCTCGCCGGGGTCATACGTTGACCTCTACCTATCACTGTTCATTTGTAACAATATGAACACAACCAATAAAAATATTATTTATTATTCTACCAAAATTAGGTCACTGGAATAGTGATTTCTGCACCGACTTTTAGACTTATTTTATGTTTGTTTATTTTATGTGTGTTGAATGTTTGGGGTTTGCATGATTAGATGTGTGTTGAATGTTTGTGTTTTTTTTTTGTTTATTAATTTAATAAATTTCTAATACAGATGCTCTTTTGTAGTATAGTAGGCCCCTACAGGTTACGATAGCCATTCTTGCCTAACTGAATCCTCTATATTCTCTCTATATTATATATAAATCTAGATCTATCTAGTAGGTCTAGATCTAAGCATTTAACTTCATTCAATGTACCAAGCTCACTCCAAACATTTGCCCATTTATTCTCTATTAAAAAAAAACAACAACAAACGAACAAATATAATATAAGATCATTTTTATTGATGTCCAAAACTGGCTGTCCGAAATAAATTTTGGTAAGAAAATTGTAATTTAATTCGGACACCGTATTAATTTTTTTTTTTGGTATGGAATTAGAAAACTTGGCTTATGAATCAAATAAATTAGCTCCAAAATCAGAATAAATATTGCCGGGCTCATTAGTATAGACTTAGCCAATAAAAAAATATAGTCTTAACTCTAGGAAGAGGTAAAGTCATCCAGGTAACATAGGAAAAAACAACAACCTGACTAACAAATTTGAAATTCGTTTTTCTTACATGGAAGGAAATGGAAGGAAATTGGGTTAGAATCATTGGAAAATGGACAAGCACATTATACAGCGCGCTAGTTTTATAATACATATTAAAATAATTACTTAATGACCACAAAAAACAGCGAATGTCCGAATTCATGTAATGTCTGAAATAAATAAACTACTATAGATCTAGATGATACTTTTTGATAGTAGATCTACTGAGCTACTCTGACTAGATTGTCTAGTCTAGATCTAGAGTCTTCTATCTAAGAAGTTAATTATACTAGATCTAGATCTATCTTAGTATCTAGAATCTAGACTAATCTAGAGTCTAGTAGAGTATTTTATTTAATCCAGATATTGTCACATTACATGAATTATGATGAATTCGGACACTCGCTGTTTTTGTGGTTATCAAATCTTTTACTAAATTTACTTGATATTTAATATGAAACTAGCATGCTGCATAATAATCATAATCATGATAATGTGCTTGTCCATTTTCCAATGATTCTGACCCCATTTCCTTCCATTTAGCTGTCTTTTTTTACTTTTTATGTACACAAGAAATGAAGAATACAAGAAAAAAGAATTTCAAATGTGTAACTAAGTCAGGTTGTTGTTTTTTCCTATGTTACCAGGATGACTTTACTTTTACCTCTTCCTAGGATTAAGACTATATTTTTTGATTCGCCAAGTCTATGCGAATGAGCCTGGCAATATTTATTCTGTTTTTGGAGATGATTTATTTTATTCATAAGCCAAGTTGTTTGATTCCATACAAAAAAAAAATTAATAGGGTGTTTTAATTAAATTATGATTTTCTTACCAAAATTTATTTGAAACAGCTAGTTTTGGACATCAATGTTAATGAACTTATATATTTTTTTTTATAAATGAACAAATGTTTGGAGTGAGTTCGGTACATTGAATGAAGTTAAATGCCCAGATCTAGAACTACTAGATAGAGATAGATCTAGATTTATATCTATAGAGAGAATATAGAGGATTCAGCCATTTAGGCAAGAATGGCTATCCTAACCTGTACTATACTACAAAAGATCATCTGTATTAAAAATGTATTAGATTAATAAACAAAAAACACAAACATTCAACACACATCTAATCTTGCAAACATAAATTTTTGTGTTCGTATTTATGCATAATTTGAAAACATCTTAATGATTTCATGTGAGGAACTATGCCTGGGGATCTTACAATTTAGTTAATGTTAATATAGAATATAGAATTAAAATCTGAGATTATTGATGTCTAAATATAGAGACTGTCTGAAATAAATTATGATGTCCGGAATCAAATAATGTGGGTCAAATTTGTCTGAATTAAATGAAAACACATGGCCTCTTTGACCTTAAATATAATAACAAATATAGGTTAGGGGTACAAATATAAGTAGTCATCCTTATTCTCCAAAAACTAAACAAGATTTTGATACTTCATTTTCTTTTCTATGTCGAACCATTGTCAACTAATGCGCTGTCAAAGTCAAACTTTGAAATTTTGGCCTAAAGGTGTCCGAATAGCAAATTACTTTAGATCTAGTTAATTCTTATAATTCTTGTGACATCAATGATCATCTAGTAATGATCTAGACTAATCACACTAATCAGTCTAAATACTCTAATCAAAGATACCTGTACATTTTTATGTGTATGCCTGCCACATAACTATATTATATATATACTCACCCCTAACAACTATATTCATGATTGAATCATAAAGTTGCAATAATGCATAGCAATAGTTGCCTGGTCGTCCGGTTTGCGCTCTGGACTGTTGTTGTTCGGACTTATTGAAGGTCCCGGGTTTAAACCCAGCCCACTCCCATCATCTGTTGTCCTGCGGGAGGTTTGGACTAGGAAGTAAATTATCTTCAGCTCTGAAGGAACATCCAAAACATGCGTAAAACATTTTACAAACACTCTAACCTATACACTTACACACGCATAATCTCTGAATGAAAAAAAAATGTGGTGCTTAGTTGGACAATTTAAAACAAAACTAAATTCAGCATGACTGTCAATATCACCTTTATAAATCTAGTTTTGATTTTTTTTTTTTTTTTTTTGTGTTTCTTAGATTGATGATCTATTCATTTGAAAAAGACACCAGACTGATTATTGTGAGGTCATGACTAAATTATTATAACTATTAAACTATGTCACAATCTTCTTATGATCAGCTTTTAAAACAGGTCAGTTGTAATTATAGTTTATGTTAAACTATATATTATATATGTTACAATAAGAAACTTGTCTAAGCTAATTTCAAGTATATAATATATAATATTATAGTCACTACTTGTCAAATTAAATACATTGTCCTCTGTTTGATCTGCTGCTGATCTCTAGTTACAGAGTCATCTCTTAGAGGTCCTTCAGCTTCAAAGATAGTACACACACAATATGGAAAGTGTGGGAAAGTCTGAAACAGTCAGTTCAGTCCAAATCCTCTAGTTAGTGGAAGGTGGACTTCGTCATTGGGGGGGGGGGGGGGGGCATTGTCAGAGTGGAGCCACTACCTCTTGAAGGGCACTTGTAGGTGGCGCAAAGTCCATCAAAAATGTTTACTAGGCACTGCTATTACTGTCTTTAAAAATGTGTAGCATAAAAAAGTTTTGAATGATCTCATAAAATAACTAAGGATTCTCACACTGCTTCTTTGATGGAAAAATTATAATTTAGAAAACTTGTATATACCTTATTTTTGAGATCAACTAGTAGAGGCTAAACACAAATAAATAAAGTTCTTTTTGTATCTCAGTTTTTCTATTTCTTTGCAACTATCTTTTGCTGGGATGCTCTTTTATAGCTAATAATTTTATGCTTGTGGTAGATATGCAGTGGGTGTGCATGTATATTTGAGAATGAAACAGTTTCAGATTCATTGACATGACATTACTGTATAAGTGTATGCTTGGGAGTTTCATATCTATTGATTTAATGTAGCTTAATTCTACTAAAGTAGACATATGTCATGGTTAACTTTGAACATTTTGTTGTTTAATTGACAGGTGGCATCCTTAAAGTGTGAAAATGTTCATCTTCGTAGAGAACTGAAAGATAACTCTAGCCACTTAACCAAGCTCGAGAATGACACTTCAAATATGAAAGATGTTTTGTCCCATATACAGGTTAATGTTTGACTCATTCAGATCAAGTACGGAAAAACATTGAGATATAACTCACATTTCATCTTCATCTCATTTTGATAAAGAATTCAAAGATGAAAATAGTTATGGCTAATATGTCTACTACTCAATGCCGAGCATGAAATACATTTTTTTTTATAAAACACACTGAAGTAGTATAAAGTTAAACAATTGTTTCTTTTAGAACTAGCAATATTTGCTGAACAGTTGATTTTCTCATGTGGTATGTTAAAAACTCCACAATCCATATATGCAATGAAAGAATCTGAACATGTTTATTTTATTAAATTAATATATTAAGTTAATCTTTAAACATTTTTGAATTCTTACAAATCATACTCTCATGAATCACCCCATTGTAGTTTTTTGTATCTTACTGATCAAGACAACAATAATGGGATTTATTTAAATTCATGTCAGCTTTCTTGGGACACAACTTATTAGGTTGTGCTTAGAGTTAGTCACAGCATTGCAGTGATGGATATGCTGAAGTAATATTTTTGAGGATCAATCTAACGGCAAATGAATACAACTTTATTGTACTATACCTTATACTTAAAATTTTTGTTCTATAACTTCCGTAGTAGTGAAGCTATCGTGCTATGAAAAGAAATAACCTAAGTTATTATTGTCATATTAGCTATATACTTCTAATTTGTATGTTCCAGTTTTGGAACACTTGGCAAATCCAGTACCACCACTGATAGTGATTCCATTTAAACTGCCCTGGGGGATGAAGAACAAAGGTACATAATAGTGCTGCCATAAGATGTGATCGCTTTGAAGCTATATTTTCAAACTCGCATGTCACTGGCAATGCAAATTTATTTAGCTAAAAGTGCAAATTTGGATCCAATGGACAAGTTTTCAAAGCTGTGTGGTCCCATTAAAGAATTCTATTATAGATACATAAAATTTAATTCAAATAATACATTTCAACATTAATTAATTAATCCAATGTTCCTTAATTCTGTCATCATGGGTGCAGACCATTTATTTGCACCAAGACCATTTGTTTCTGCTTCAAGTCATTGGTGTGATGTCAGTTGTCTGGACTACATTTACTGGTTTCAGCCATAGGAATGATTAGAAATAGAATGTCAAATGCACCTCTTATGCAGTTTAGTGAGACGTTTGTGCAGGCTCACTCTGGACAAAACAATTTTGTGTGCTCATTGTCAAAAGAACAAAACATTTGGATATGTAAAATGTGATGTTGCCTTACTTTTGAAATGCTCTGCTACAAATCACACTGTGTAGCAGGTAATACTTTTATTTGTTGTAGTAGTGGATTTGCCTTGTGTTCAAATTTAGGAACGCCTCATAACTGAACAGTGGAATGGAATACAGTTGTTTTTCTCTTCAAATTCATGTTTCTTATATTTTTCTACATAGCATATTTGCTAAATTGCAACCATCATAAATTTGAAGTGAAGTTATTGTCAGAATTGTATTCTTTGTGTTTAGGTAACACTTGGAGCTACTGATGATCAGGATGACTTTTGTCAAGAAACTGGAGCTGAACATTTTATAGGTCAGTTTTATTTTAAGATTAACAAAGAAATCTTACTAAGAATATAATACTTATGCATACTAAATATAATCCTGCTCATACTTTATCAGAGTGTACAGTGTTGATATTGAATATATTGTTAGGTCTTTTGCTTTTGACAAGGGCTGGATTTTAGTTTTTCTTCTTCTTTATGGGGCTAAGTTTTCTAAATGTAGTTCACATACTTGTGGACAAGTTTATTTGTGAAATAAATCATTCACAAACTTTATTATTTTAAGCATGTTAATTGTAATGTATTTAATAGTTTTCATATTACTTAAAACCATTGTAAGGGTAGTATCTCAATTGATTGTGGAGTCACATTATATATTACAAGAACTGTAGGGCTCTATGGTCAATAGAGAGGCTGGTGTAGTGCAATTCAACATTCAACACTTAAACTTTGGTTTGAAACATAATGACAAAAAACATTGAAGCATGAAATCATTTTTGTTCTTCATATTTTGGATTGGAATTACATAGTCTTTCCAGCCCAAAAGAATTATTTAATAAAATAAACTTAATTTTCATTTTAAAAGTAAAAACTTTCTACCTGTTTATAAATCAAGTTACCATTAGCTTCACAGTTCTATGACCTTTTGTTAATTAACCCAAACATACACTTATTTCTTTATTTTAACAGTTACTAAGTTATTACTACAATAGGTGACGTATATAATACATTTGGCTGTTCAGATAAAAAGTCCTATTGTCATTTCATTTCTTACTCATTTTGTAGTTCATACAAAACAAAACCTGCCCTGAGCATTATAGCTTACAGTGGCCACCATTTGCTTTTTTTTGTTGATATTTAATAAGTACATGTTCTTATTTTGTTATAAGGGCAATTAGATTTAAAATTTTTATATCATCTAATAAATACAGACTTTCCTTATCTAATAAATACAGACTTTCATTTAAAAAAAAAGAAGAAAATTACGTTCTACGACTATCCATGTGTTAATCTAGTCATGCATGCTGATTACAGACTGCTATGTAATTGTTTTTTCTGGCTGATTTGTGCAACCCATTCCATGCTCTAATTATACAAATTTGTCCTAGCAAGGGAATTAGCAATGTGTCTTTATCTTGGTGTCTTTCTGAATATTTTATTAGCTTGTGTTTTTGTATTGAAATAGTTCAGTGTGTTTATTTATTATTGCTATCTTACGTATTACAAAGATTATATCAACTCACTCTGTCTGGTACAAATTTGAGTAAATGTTTGTTATCTCCCACTTCCCATTCTCAGATCAAGTTGAAACTTTACACTTACACTTAAATTATTCATTGTTCATGATAACACAGGAATCAATCAAAGAATTAACCAATTTGTTAATTATTGGTGTTTATAGGAACGGGAAATAAAATCTTGAAGTGTTGAGAGCTTTATCATCAATTGTGTAATTCTTTCTTTTATATATATTTATAATAGTAGTAGTCTTCTGTTCTGCAGTGTCTCAAAATCTAGTGAATTTACTAATGATTTAACTCTTGTTGAATGTCAATATTTATATTCATCTTACAAGCTCTGTTTTGTGTCTGTTCTATGGTTTGTTTGTTTTTACAAAGCTTATATCATCATCAAACTCCATTTGAGTGAGGGCTTGAGAGGCTAAAATCCTCTCTTGACAAAGCTTAAATCAACTCACTCTATCTGTCTGTGTGATCAAAAGTTTGTAAACATTATTTCTCAGAATTTTGCACAATTATTTCTTGTACATGACAAAACAAGAATCAATAAAAAACAAACAAACAATTAGTTAATTAACTATTGGTAATAAATTATTTTGTTTGGTATCTCAAACAAGGGAAAGATATTGTATTGGACTGAAGTGGTGGTATAAGCTCAATTAGTCCCCTTTATAGATTTAAGTCTGAGGGTTAGTGAACAAAAAAACATAAAAGAGAAAAAATAGACTTGAGTGAACAAGTTTTTTTTAAATGCATTTTAAAAGCAATCACTGCAACATTCACCCATATACTTCCCTCTCACATTTCCCAACTGGTCTAGATAAGTGATAGGATCATAGCACATTGAGGAAGCCAAAAGCATGACATTGCGCTAAACAAAAACAATTGCTAAAAATATTTCTTATTGCACAGATTTATTATTGTTAGTCTATAGACTTTATCGTGTGCATTTCCATAGGGCTGCAACCACAACTCTCTATCTAACTTGGTTCTGAGTAGCTTTCTTCATCTGCTCCCTGTCATTCCAGTATCCTCAGCTTCACAGATGATTGACCTCTTCCAGGTTTGCTTTGGTCTGCCCACTTTCCTTTTTCCTTGTGGATTCCAATCAAGTGCCTACCTTGCAACATTGGTAGCTGGTTTTCGCAGGGTGTGTCCTATCCAGCTCCACTTTCGCTTTTTGGTATCTTGGGTTATGGGCTTTTGTCTAGTTCTCTCCCACAAATTGACAGTAGTTATCTTTTCAGGCCACCTAATTCCTAATATATGGTGTAGGCATCTGTTAACAAAGGTCTGGAGTTTTTCCATATTTGTTTTAGTGACTCTCTATGTGTCTGAACCTTATAAAATGACAGATTTAACGTTTGTATTCATATCTTCTTATGTAGAGATAATGCCTTAGAACGCCAGATTGCTTGAAGTCATTGGCAAATAAACAAAACCCATTTGGGCAGCTGTTTGAAAAAACATTCATAAGAAAGCTAAAAAGATTCTAGAAAACTCTTTTGTCCTCCTGGTAATCAAATCATTAAATAAAATTTAACTGATATAAACTTTTTGCATGTAAATTATGAGTGATTCTGGTGTGAATGGATATTTTGGTTTTCTTTAGTTATAATTTTTTGTGTGTGTAATCCACAAATTGTAAGACAAATTTCCTTTTGGATAATAAAGATTATTATTATTAAGAGTGGATAAGGCAAACCTAGTTTTATTGATCCGAATTAGTATATCATCATCAGCTCCACTGTATTTACTAACTTCCCAGATAAGTGAAGTGGTCTGTATTGAGGATGTTCTCTCTCTCTATAGATCTATTACAAATTTAATCACATGACTGATCCAAACTCATATAGTTACACTTAATATAAGCTTTTTTTTTTTTTAAATAAGTATTTTTTGTGTTTTTCTTGTTATTTATTATTGCTCGCAGGAATTTTGAATTTTTAGTTTGTGTAACTGGTTTACCATAGATAAGTAGTTTAATCACTTTTTATTTTTTGTTACATTTAAAAAATGGCATTTGTCTGAGTAAAACATATGCTATAACTTTCACTTCTATCAGAAACTCTTGAATTCGTTGGTGTAATGGACCAGTAATACCAAAATATTTTAATTTAATTTTTAATATGGTGGAGAATATTGTCAAATGCCTAAGCGAAGTCTTAAAAATGGCATATATTTGTTTACAGTAATATTTAAGTCCTATAAAAAGTAATCTTTTAGACCTTTTGTAGAGTTTCACATCACCCAAATTTCTGAAAGCCATGTTGGCATTGAGTAAGGACACTATTTTTATCTTTGTGGCTTATGATGTTGCTAATTATTGTGTTCTAATATTTTACATGTGATGCTTGTGAGTGATACTATTATCATCCTGGTCTACTTTCCTGGATCTTCTTTTCTTCTTCTTCATCGTTCTCATTTTTATGTTGGAGTGTTCATATGACTAGACCAATACATGAGATGAACTGCGCAGTGGTTTCCAAATCAGGGAGCTCTCCATATAGTTTTCTTTCTATTGGGGTGATTTGGGGCCAATGTCTTATACGGGCCTCTTGGTAGAGAGAGCAGTTTTGGAGGACGTGGTCGGCATTTTCTGGTGATACTCCACATGGGCAGATTTCACTGGTTCCAATTTTGAGCTTCCGGAACATGTGTTGTCGCATTCTGTTGTGTCCGGTCCTGAGTCGAAAGATTAGACGTTGGTCTTGTCGGGATAGCTTATAGTAAGCATCATCTTTCTTGTGATTTGGATGGGAGCTCGTCCATTTCTCATTTATTTTATCTACAATTAATTTCTTCATTTCTTCTGGATAGAGTGCAGAGTTTACTTGTGAGTTTGTTCTCCCACTCTTGGCGAGTGTGTCAGCCTTCTCATTTCCTGCTAGTTGTATGTGAGCTGGTATCCATTGAATAACAGTTTTTTTGCTGTTGTGGTTGAGCTTTGTGAGTGCTGTTCTGAGGTTTTTAATATAAGGGGAATCAGAGTTTTGCAGGCTTTGGAGGGTTGTTTTTGCGTCTGTTAGAAAGACAATCTGACTGTGAGGGGAACTTGGATGATTTGCTAGCATGGTAGCAGCTAGTGCTAGTGCTTCCCTTTCTGCTCTGTGACTGTCATAGAGCTCTCCAGTTGCAAAGGATTTTTCTAGTTTTCCTCCATCTGGCCATTCGATAAGTATTCCAGCTCCTCCATTTGTGGTGGCTTTATGGGATGAGCCATCCGTGTAAACTCTGATCCACTGATTGCTAGGGTAATTGGTATGTAGAAAACAGTTCACTATTTCCTTGAGCTCTGTTGGTCTGTAATCAGATTTTCTTTTTATGTTTTCAATATGGTCCCTTATAGTAGGAAGAGGGCTTTCGTCCCAGGGTGGAGATTCATTATAGTGTATCGTGGATTCCAGAGTAATTTTTTCAAGTTGGTGTTTCTTTTTTAGGTTTAGAGATTCCTGTATGAAATTGGTCCTTTTGAGACGGTTTTTTGTGCCAGTTTTGTGGATTTTTGTTCTGAGTGGGTGCCTCTCCAAGGTTTCCAATTTAGTGAATTGGGAAAGGATTTTTATTTCTCTTCTTTCATCCAGAGAGATCAGGGCAGCGGTTTCCTCCATAGCTCTTATGGGTGTTGTTTTGATTGCTCCTGTCATTATCCTTAGACCAATATTTTGAACCTTGTCTATTTTTCTTAGGTTGGTTTGGGCTGCTGAGCCCCATGCTGTGGCACCATATTCTAGTACAGGTCTTACATAACTGGTATAGGTCTTTTTCAGGATGTTGTGATTAGCTCCCCAATCTGTGCCAGCTAATTTTTTCAAGAGGGATAGTCTCTGGATGCCTTTACTCTGTGTTTTATCTATTTGGTTTTTCCAGGTTAGTCTCGGGTCATAGGTGACTCCAAGATAAGTAGGGCTGTCATTTTTTTCTAAAGCTTCCTTATCTAATGTTAATTTTATTGTTTGTTGTTTTGTTGACAGTGAGAATATGGTATATGTTGTCTTTTTTGTGTTAATGGACATGCCCCAGTCTTTGGACCAATTATTGAGTTTATCAAGAGCATCTTGTAATCGAAATTTCGATGTCCCTACATATTCTTCTGTGCTAATTAAGGCAAGGTCATCTGCATACATGCTGCTCTTAACTTTTTTGGGTAAGTTTTGATTTAGATCGTTTATGAATATTAGGAAAAGTGTTGGGGATAGGACTCCTCCTTGGGGGACACCATTTTTTATACCCACTGTGTGGCTTCTTTGTCCTTGCATGCAAACTAAGGCTTTTCTATTATTTAGGTATTCCTTTATCCAGTTGTACATTCTGTGGGATATGTGATGCTGGATTAGCTTGAGCAAGAGACCTTGTTCCCAGACTTTGTCAAATGCTTTTTCTAAGTCAACCCACACAATTGTTGTTGGTTTCTTTTCTTGAAAGCCGTCTTCTATTTCTTGTGTGATGAAGGCAATTTGATCTTCTGTTGATCTGCCTTTTCTAAAGCCAGCCTGGGCTTCAGTGAGTAGGTTATTTGACTCAAGGATCCATGTCAGCCTTCTATTTATCACTCTTTCCATCAGTTTGCAAGTACAGCTAGTGAGGCTGATGGGACGGTAGCTATCCAGTTTATTTCTTGGCTTGCCGTGCTTTAGTATAGGGATCATAATGGCTTTTTTCCAGATGTTTGGAATTCTGCCAGATTTCCAGCTAGCATTGAATAATTGTAGCAGTTTTCTTTTGGCTTGAGGACCCAAGTGAAGAAGCATGTCATTTGATATTTTGTCTGGGCCCGGGGCTTGTTTTGGTTTGAGGACTTTTAGGGATTCATCTAGTTCCTTCATTTTAAGATTAGTGGTCATTCCCAAGGAGTAAGCTGGATTGTTTTCTTTAAATTTATCTTGGATTTCTGAGTTTACATCTTTATTTCTACTTTCATTAATTTGTATTTGTCCTACGCTTTGGAAAAACTTAATGAATTCATTTACTGCTTCTTGGCCTTTCAGGGGTTTGTTGTCCTTTTCTATTACTATAGGAGTTGTTCTGTTTTCTTCCTGGTTGAGACATTTGGCTATACGCCAGAGTTTGTGGCCATCTCTATCTACGTTTAGTTGTTCTGTTTTTTCATGCCAACTTTTCCTCATGGCGGAAAGGTAATTTTTCCTGAAAACTGCATTAGCTGCTTTTAGATTTATGTTATTTTCTATACAAGGGTTATTTTCTACTGTGTTTCTGGCTTCAATAGTGGCATTGTGGAGTTGTTGAAGGTGATCAGACCAGTTGGGGATATAATCTTTTCTTGCTCCTCTAGGAATTGATTCCTTAGCTGCTAGGAGTGTTGCTTTAGAGAAAGCTGAGAATGACTGGATCTGATTCATCGCCTTGTTTAAATTGGGAAGTGCTATTAGCTTCTTTCCAATTGACCTGATTAAGTAAAGCATGGAAAAATGTAAAAAGTATTTTAAACACGCACTAGCTTGTTGCTTATTCTTTGAGTAATCATTGCTGGATACCATCACATCCAATTGCTTTATTTGGTTTTATATTTTTTATCCCTTTTTCTTGTATATTAATGTTTTCGACTTGATTTAAATTAAGCAATACGTCTTTGTCCCCTAAAGTTGACATTGCTGATGCAAAGCATTTATTTAGAATGTTTGCATTAGTTTCATTATCATTATAAGTTTAATTAAGCTCCTGCTAGATTTAAATATGAATGACCATAGATTTTTAATGTTATCCTTAGAGATTACATAGCTATATATTCACCCTTTGCCCAATTAATGAAGAACACTGACAAACTGCAAAGTTGATTATTTTGTGAGACAACAATTTGGAAAAAAAAAGCTAAGATGGATTGAAGTTGTGGTTTCTTGATATTTTCATTGTTTGCTATCCAAACATTTGAACTCCTTTAATGCTATTTTTACAATTCCACTTAATTCTTTATGACTGGAAACTAAAACCTGTGTGGACACAGATCTCAAAAACAGCTCTTACGATTTTTCTTAGACATTTTACAGTCTATATATATTTTTGGGAAAAAAATCTTTTTCAAAAATATTATTCTCTTTTTAAAATGAATCTGGCTTATTTTTATTTTCAACTTGTGTCAGACACATGTATTCAATAAAGAGTTGAAAAAAATAAAGATACATCTTATGAACATTTTGCGCACTGTCTTATTTAGAAATCATTAGCTGGACTGCTAGAATTAATTTGTGACAATGTTTACATATGTATATAATACTTATACAATTTATTAGCACACAATATCAATACTATCTTCTGTATATATAATTCTCTATGTTGCCCAACCATGCTGGACACCATGCATGCATGCTGACTCTATATCATTTAGCTATATTTTTCTATATTCTGAGTAGATTTATACATGGGCGTAACCCTTGCCTTTTTTGTCTCTTTAACAACGCTCCTGGTGTGCTCATCAATGATGGCGACTGTTTGTTTTAAAATTTATTTTTTCAATTCTTTTCTCCTGTGTTAGTTTTTAATTGCTTAAAACTTTTTTTCTTGAATAGTTTCCCTTTGATAATCATGCAGAATTTCCTTCTTTCAATGTGTTTTTACAAAGAAGGATGTTTTTAAATCCGTGGAGCTTAAACAGATTCTATTTTCTTAAGATGTATGTTTCAAATAGTAGAGATATGGGATAAAGAGCTCTAGACAATTACTCAGTATGGTTTTAAATTTGTTTTATAATTTTTGCAAAAATCTGAAAAAATTTCTTTAAAATTTTTTTTTTTTTCAATTCAGATCATAAATTTGTCCTAGATTTGGTTTAGATCTATTATCTGGAGACTTTTCAACATTCAATTAGTTGTTTTATTTTTAATTTTCAGAAATTAATATTGAAATTTTTAAATTATTTTTTTTCTAAAAAATGACTTTGTGTCATATAAAATGTTGATTTAAAGTATTTTTTTAATAATATAAATTTCTCAAAATATTTCTTTTTGCAAGTAATCTAACTAATTTAGTTCTGTTCTTTAAAGTGTGAAGTTAATTTCATTAAGGCTGTGTAAGTGTGAATTTTTTGTAGTACTGCATTGTAGGACTTTTTGTGAAAAAAAAAATGATACCAAAGATGCTTGATTTTTTTGTTGCATGAAAGGTGAAAGAAAGTAGGTCTAGTATGGGATCAGGACAAATATAACTACCAAGAAGAAACCACTTGACTAGATATTGATTTAAAATCTGATATATTATAGAAGTTAAGACATCTCATTTGATTATCATTATATTGATTTTATATTTGTATTTAAAAAGAAACAACAAAAATATTTTTAAAAGATCGGCTTATAAGAGCATTCACCACCTTCACCTGTCCATTAGTGTGTTTGACGTTGGTGTCTTTCCATTGTTTTCTCTGTCTGCCTCTTCTTCTTTTTCCTTATACTGTTCCCTGTAGGAAGGTCTTTGCTAGCCCGAAGACCTTGTAATATGGCCATAGAGTTTTAGTTTGCTTTTTATTTTACAGTAATTAGCATGTCATCGTTGGGTCCAATCGCTGTAGTAACTCTGTCTCTATAAACTCTTCATTTGTGATGCAGTTTTTAAATGTCACACCTAGGATCCTTCTGTAGCATCTCAATTCCATTGCTAGGATCCTCCTCTCTAGCTCTTCAGTCAGCGTCCAAGACTTGCAAGCATATAACAATGTGGCCATGACCAGGGAGTGCATCAGTCTTATTTTGGTGTCTTTGTCTTTCAAGATTGTGTTTTGCAAGTGTTGCTGTGGATTGTGCAATTCTAACCAGCATTTCAGGTTTGGCTCCTTCATATGCGATAGCTTGATGTATTTAAAAGTTAAACTACTGTCACTTGTCTTTCCATATTATTTTGAGTTTTGGAAGTGCTGCTGTGGACTGAGCAGTGCAATTCGGGCCAGTAGTTCAGGTTTCGTTACCTCATCTACTGAGAATTATCAATAACTTTGATCTTCTTTTACTGTTGCATGTATACTTTCCAAAGTATCTTTAAATTTCTCATTTTAGTCTAAAAACTCTAAATTGAAGAAACCAAACAATTTTCTATTTACTAATACATATTATTATTTTAAAAAATGATTAGTTGATTTAAAAATTATTCAAATATTTGAAAATTGAAATTGCACTTATCATAGGGTATAAAGACATGGACCTTCAAAGGTATTTTTATTCTTAAGAAATCACTTGGCTTATGAATCAAATAAATCAGCTCCAAAAACAGAATTAATATTGCCGGGCTCATAAGTATAGACTTAGCCAATCAAAAAATATAGTCTTAACCCTAGGAAGAGGTAAAGTCATCCGGGTAACAAAGGAAAAAACAACCTGACTAACAAATTAGAAATTCGTTTTTCTTACATAAAAAGACAGCTAAATGGAAGGAAATGGGGTCAGAGTCATTGGAAAATGGGGACAAGCACATTATACAGCGCGCTAGTTTTATAATAAATATTAAAATAATTATTTAATGACCACAAAAACAGCGAATGTCCGAATTCATGTAATGTCCGAATTAAAATAAACTACTATATATATATATTTCACTAAAACAGATTGTTTTACTTTTTTTGTTTTCTGCTCCTACCAGGAAGAGTGACTTGTCTGTAAATTGTCTGGATTGTGTTTTCTCTTCAGATGCTTTTGTATCGTACATTGGTCAGACATTCTTAGTTTTCTCTCATGATACCTTTGTATTCAAATCTTGTCAGAATCCTGTTGTATTCTAGCCTCTAGCATTGTTGGTTATCTCAGTATTCAGGACACTTTCATATATTGCTGGTTTTCTTTCATAATTTAGTCATTATGGTTTTCTGTCATAAAACACTTTATTGTATAGTATATGATGTGGCCTTCTCTCATTATGGGTTATAGTAGGAGTGTCACACACATCTCAGAATGTATGTTAACTAGTACTATAGGAGTTTCTTCTTATCATACAAAGTTATGTGTAGTTCTAAAGAAACAAAAAACAATCTAAAAAGAAAAGGAGGGGGGAGGGATGGAGAGGGAGAGTCTGGTGAAAAAAACAAACAAACTAAAAACAGAATAAAAGCTTTGGGATGAACAGGCACTGAGCTGCTTGCTTTAGTAACACAGATAATGACATGTAATTGTCTATAATGCATTATAATTCTGTCAGCGCTTAAACACATGTCCTATTTAACACTGAGTATTACACCTACATTTTCTCTACAAGATTAGCTGAAGAATTGTTTTCATGTACTGACTTCATGTTGGGTACTCTAGTTGAATTTAGTCTCTAGTTGTACTTTGCTGTTTTAAAGTTTGAAAGTAAAAATAAAAGTGTATACTTTTATAAGCACTTCACTGGCACAATGGTTAGTGGTATTGGCTTGAGGAGGCTTGAACACTCGAGTTCGAATTCACATCGTTCAACAGTTGTTTTTTTTATAAATGCATTTTAAAGTGATCACGGTAACATTTACACTCTTCTTTCTCCCCTTTCACAACTGGTCCAGACAAGTGATAGGATCATCGCCTAGTGAGAAAGCTAAAAGCATGACATAGCGCTAACAAAAACAATTGGTAAAACATATATCTAATCGTACAGATTGTTTATTGTTAAGTATAGATTTATTACAAATTGACTGATCCTAACTAATTGATACAACTTCGCTAAAAAGATCTAAAAACTTTTTTAAAAAATATTATTATACTGAACGTTTCAAGCGATGATTGAGTTAAACTCAACCGACACGACTGTTGTTTTTTTTAATCAATTATGAATAATCTGGCTAACTAGACCTGTATTTCGTAGCCAGTTTTCCCACTTGATGCCGTGCCTGGTGGAAGGGATGGGACAGATGTGGTCGCTGCACGCAAATAATTCCCCCGTGTACAAGGGTGGATGGTGACGACTCGTAGCCGCCCCCGCCTGTCCGCTCGCGCTAGTGTGAGGAACAGCTGTGTGATCCGTGCGCGCGCGGCATGTGTACGAGCCTCGGATCATTTGTTTGAATGTGATGCCATGTTAACAGTGTGGTGACGGGGTGGGCTGTTGTATTGTGTTTGATAACACAGCAGCGCGTGCTGTGTAACTCCTGCAGAGACATGGATCACTCATTTTCTTAGTCGGTGTGATTAGTGTGTGTAGAAACTTGTTCTCTTTATCTACAACTGTAAGCTTTTCAGTTTGTTATTATATTTGAAAAAAATGTTTTACTGGTACAAAAAATTCAACCCAAATATTGGTATTATTAGAGAAATATAGAATACATCTCTAGATTTAGAATTTTACATCTACATAATCTCGGTCTAGAATCTACAACTAGGTTTATTTGGTTTATATTTTATGAAAATCAATTTTATTATCATATAGATCTAGATTTTTCTAGATTAATCAAGATGTCTCTTATAAAAACGATTAGATTTGAGATAAAAGAGACTACTATAGATAGACAGTATAGTCTAGTACAAGACAGAAATTGTAATGTGTGGAAAATGTGTTAATCGCTTTCCCTCTACTTAACTCTACTATGTCGACTATGACATCACTAGGACTCTAGTCACAGTCTAGTGTTTGTGAATTGTATGTAGAGTTCGATTCTAGTTGATGTGCACGACTTCTTCAAGGTGTCTGATCGAATAGATTCTACTGCGCAGTGGTGTGCAGTCTTTCGAGGTGTATTGATATCTAGAATCTAGATCTAGTTAATAACATTGACTTGTAGAATCTATTGGAGACTGTTGTTGTTTTTTCTTCAACAATCAGATGTGTGACAAAATTCAATGTAAATAACAGAATTGCTTTAGAATCTTAGATTTGCTTTTTTTTTTTTAAATGTATTGTTAGTACTGTTAGAGACTCAAACTATTTAGTGGGTGTGAGTTTTTGTTTTATCTCCTTGTAGGCCTACGTGTTGGCTTTCTAACTTCTTGTATCCTACTTGAAGTGATTGTGACCAGTGCACACAGCTCCATTGAGTTGTTCGATCAACTTTAGAAAGCATTAGTTGATCTTCAAACTAGAACTACGCGTATCTTGTAGTGGACCTACTAAAAAGCGACTTTTTGTATTAAACATACTTTTAGGTTTAAGGCCTAATCGTAGAACACAATACATCGCCGTATAGAAACTTTGAGTAGTATTGTTCAGTGTCTGAGTGACTATTAGATTTGTAATTTAGAATCTTGTGACCATTGACCCGATAACAGTACCAGTACGAGAGTTGACTACTTATCAACATATTATTACAAGTCTTCCAGTCTTAACATTTCGTTGTGGATATCAAACTGGGTGGTGAAAAAACACAGTATCAACACTTTTGTTCTCTCGTGAAATCAGTTTTAGTTTCACTGGATTTTAAAGTGATGTTAAGTATCAGTTGGTGAACTCATCACTTTCAAAACAAATGATCAGCTTGATGACTAATGTTAAGTCAAGGTCATTTAGTCTTTAGTGATCTGCTCTTCCTCGTCTTACCTGATTGGGTCTGGCAGAAGCGAGATGGAGTTTATAGTCTATTCACATCTATAGGGGGCTGAAAGAAGATTTCAACCCAACACTGAACTCCGCTACACAATGGAGACATGTTATTTAAACACTTAAATACACAGGAAATAGCGACGTTTTTTTCCCGGCTTATATCCATTAGGGTCTCCATGAATGCTTTATTTTTTATATTCAAATATTTATATTGTAGTTTAATGTCTTTCAAAAGTTTACTTATAATTGCTTTATTTATGCTTTGTCACTTTAATAAGAAATCCAATGTAACTGCAGACTGCAGTAGGTCTTCATTGAGTAGGGTCCTCATTGAGTAGGGTCTTCATTGAGTAGGTCTTCATTGAGTAGGGTCTTCATTGAGTAGGTCTTCATTGAGTAGGGTCTTCATTGAGTAGGGTCCTCATTGAGTAGGGTCTTCATTGAGTAGGTCTTCATTGAGTAGGGTTCTCATTGAGTAGGGTCTTCATTGAGTAGGGTCTTCATTGAGTAGGGTCCTCATTGAGTAGGTCTTCATTGAGTAGGGTCTTCATTGAGTAGGTCTTCATTGAGTAGGTCCTCATTGAGTAGGGTCTTCATTGAATGCTTCTTGGTGTCATTTTGGACCTACATGTTATCGAGAGTTATTTTGTACTTTAAGTGCATGACTGCACAAATGTAACGCAGATATTGTGACGTTAAGACTACACAAAAGTAGATAACGCAGATATTGTGACTACACATAGTAGATAACGCAGATATTGTGACTACACATAGTAGATAACGCAGATATTGTGACTACACATAGATAACGCAGATATTGTGACGTTAAGACTACACAAAGTAGATAACGCAGATATTGTGACGTTAAGACTACACAAAAGTAGATAACGCAGATATTGTGACGTTAAGACTACACAAAAGTAGATAAAATGTTTGTTTGTTTGTAAAATGTTTTACATGTTTCGGATGTTCCTTCAGAGTTGAAGATAGTTTACTTCCTAGTCCTAGATGGGAGCGGGCAGGATTTGAACCCTCGACCATCGATAAATCCAAACGACAGTCCAGCGCGCAAACCGCACGACCAGGCAGCCATCCTATAACGCAGATATTGTGACGTTAAGAACTTAAGACTACTCAAAAGTAGATAGCGCAGATATTGTGACTACACAAAGTAGATAACGCAGATATTGTGACACTAGGACTACAGCACACATTTCATTCAGAATATAATTTTCCCAAATAACACGTGACTGTTATCGCCTAGTCAATAGACTACTATGACAGTCCTCCAGTGAAGTGCTTGACCCTGTATTGATAGCTAGATCATCTTCTTGAGCTCCAAGTGTTCATCAACTAGAGTCCCAATGTCTTGGTTTGAAGCACACACTCACACTAGACGATTGCACTGAGTACACCACAGGGCTAGATCCAATACGTCACAGTGCTCTGCTCTTTCTTTACATTTAGACGTTCACAAACTTGGTTTACATTCCAAATAGAGAGAAAAAGAAAAGAAAGTGATATAGAAATAGTTGGGGTGATATAATGCAAAATATTTAACTCATAAATCTGTGCGATTAGAAATAGTTTTACCAATTGTTTTTGTTTAGCTTTTAGCTTTCTCCATTAATCTTATCACTTGTCTGGACCAGTTGTGAAAGTAAGAGGGAAGAAGTGGCTGTCTATGTGAAGAAGTGGCTATCTATGTGAAGAAGTGGTTATCTATGTGAAGAAGTGGCTATCTATGTGAAGAAGTGGTTATCTATGTGAAGAAGTGGCTATCTATGTGAAGAAGTGGTTATCTATGTGAAGAAGTGATTATCTATGTGAAGAAGTGGTTATCTATGTGAAGAAGTGGCTATCTATGTGAAGAAGTGGTTATCTATGTGAAGAAGTGATTATCTATGTGAAGAAGTGGTTATCTATGTGAAGAAGTGATTATCTATGTGAAGAAGTGGTTATCTATGTGAAGAAGTGGCTATCTATGTGAAGAAGTGGCTATCTATGTGAAGAAGTGGCTATCTATGTGAAGAAGTGGTTATCTATGTGAAGAAGTGGTTATCTATGTGAAGAAGTGGCTATCTATGTGAAGAAGTGGCTATCTATGTGAAGAAGTGGTTATCTATGTGAAGAAGTGGTTATCTATGTGAAGAAGTGGCTATCTATGTGAAGAAGTGGATATCTATGTGAAGAAGTGGCTATCTATGTGAATGCTTAAATGATCGTTGTTTTTTTTTTTTTTTTGTTTATGTATACAAAAATGTTTACTCAGGGCTGAGTCACTGTATTCAACTAATACCACCACATCTGCCAAGTACGATTTCTTTCCTTTGTTCAAGATACTTAACAAAATAATTAATTGCCAAGAGTGAGTTCACTAGTTAGATTGGATGTGGGAGAACTAACGTGCACACACTTTGTACCATATACGCTTTCAAATACTAAGCTACAAAACATTTTGGTTGCAATAAGACCAACACACAGATCTTGTCACTTTAATATAGATGTATTTGTTTAGTAAAGTGAAGGCCCCAATATCGATAATTTAGTTGGGGGGTACTTGTGACTGGGCCGTCCCCCACTAAGGAGATTTAGTTGGGGGTACTTGTGACTGGGCCGTCCCCCACTAAGGAGATTTAGTTGGGGGTACTTGTGACTGGGCCGTCCCTCACTAAGGAGATTTAGTTGGGGGTACTTGTGACTGGGCCGTCCCCCACTAAGGAGATTTAGTTGGGGGTACTTGTGACTGGGCCGTCCCCCACTAAGGAGATTTAGTTGGGGGTACTTGTGACTGGGCCGTCCCCCACTAAGGAGATTTAGTTGGGGGTACTTGTGACTGGGCCGTCCCCCACTAAGGAGATTTAGTTGGGGGTACTTGTGACTGGGCCGTCCCCCACTAAGGAGATTTAGTTGGGGGTACTTGTGACTGGGCCGTCCCCCACTAAGGAGATTTAGTTGGGGGTACTTGTGACTGGGCCGTCCCCCACTAAGGAGATTTAGTTGGGGGTACTTGTGACTGGGCCGTCCCCCACTAAGGAGATTTAGTTGGGGGTACTTGTGACTGGGCCGTCCCCCACTAAGGAGATTTAGTTGGGGGTACTTGTGACTGGGCCGTCCCCCACTAAGGAGATTTAGTTGGGGGTACTTGTGACTGGGCCGTCCCCCACTAAGGAGATTTAGTTGGGGGTACTTGTGATGACTCCCCCCAAACCCCAAACCATGTATAGCAGCTGTAGTGAAAAAGCCTTTGATTTCTCGCTTCTTTGACTTATTTTTGTTCTCAAATGACCTCCCCTTCCCCTAAGGCTGTTAAACATTGTCCAACGTAAAAACTCGGTGATTGTGTGTATGTTAATCCAAGTTTATTCTCACCTATCAGTGTGTGTTCTTTATATGGCCTATTCATGTATGCTCTACCATTGGCTAATCCAGTGCCCAGCTATCAGTGAAGCTATGGTCATCTGTTTGCGTGTATGTCTAGCTAGTGTATGTTCATCTAAAGACTGTGTCTCCTGAGACAGTATTGTTTCAACCAGCCGCTACACAGGTCTTGACTAAACCGACCTAGTCTACAGCTTTGATGTCGCAACGTGAGATCGCACTCCAGCGTTGTAATCTTTAAGTGCTGAACTTCAAGGCTACCTCCAGGCGTAGCAACAATAAAACCCTGACCTTCTCAAAGTTTGGAAAACACAGGTGTGATAAGTCATGAGATGAACAGAAGGCCGTTTTGTTTTAAAAATGTAACAGTTCCTGCCTATTTTGTGGGGCACAGATTTACTCATGTACATTTCCTTCTTTTACACGTATCGTCCTTTCTACACATGGCTTTCAGTCAATCACCACCATAGAGCAAAATAGTCAGTAACTTCAAGGTGAACACAAAATGTTGGATGCTTGAAAAAACAAAATCTCAGTGGTACAATAACAGACAGTTGTTTCATATATTCAGTCTTTTTTTTTTTCATCATGCCATCAATCTCATTGTGTGTGTGTGTGTGTGTGAACGTGTTGCACGCGCGAGCTCCAGCACTCCCGTGGTACACGACCTTGCCCACCCCAGACAACTAGATCCAATGGAGCAGTTTTCTGTCTTTCCGTCTGCCCTGTTAGATCGATACTTGGCTCCTGTAAGAAGGTGACTCACAACTCTGTGTCACACAGATGACTTGTTGAGGTCCGCCAGACCGAACAGATCAAACGTCAGACACATTCAGTCCTTGTCGAATGAAAGACACGTTGTTGTCTAAGGATTGTGTGACCTGTCAATACAACAGTTAAACCTAATCATATTTAATGAAGTTTACAAAAGAATAATTCTTCACCCCCCCCCCTTTTTTTTTTTTGTTTTCTTTTTTTTTTCCCGAAATCAATTTTTTTTTAAATGAATGTTTTAATTGAAAATGAATCTCTGAGCTAAACTGAAAGACATTGTAATCTGAAGTGATTTGATATCCACACAAATGGTAACAAGCTCAAGAGTGAGTCATTCATGGGCACGACTAGAGAGTGTTGGTGAGATGCCAGCGAAGTTTCTCTAGGCTAGTTTTTTCCCTTTGCTTGTATTATTAGCACAAAACATTTGACCAGTGTCCAAATATTACGTCAGCATTGGGAATAGACTCTTCTCGAATTTGTGAAATTTGCAACAAACTTTGTCCAAACCATCTGTAGACTTGTTTTTGACTACTATTTGAGTCTTAGTCAATCTTAGTCTTTAGTCTTAGTCAATCTTAGTCTTTAGTCTTAGTCAATCTTAGTCTTTAGTCTTAGTCAGTCTTAGTCTTTAGTCTTAGTCAATCTTAGTCTTTAGTCTTAGTCAATCTTAGTCTTTAGTCTTAGTCAATCTTAGTCTTTAGTCTTAGTCAATCTTAGTCTTTAGTCTTAGTCAATCTAGCATGGCTCTCATTAGTTCTGTATTAATGAGTCGAGACTCAGGTCATGTACCATTCTTTGTATCCAACTCCACAGCATGGAGTCAATGGCAATCCAATATTTGTATTGAGTTAATATCAACTTCAAGAAACTTACTTATGAAAGAGCACAATGAGTGCATGAGTCGATTATTTTAAATCCTTCAGTAATGCTGCCGTATAAATAATAGATTTAACTTACACTGTACAATTTAGTTTGTGCTGAGTATTGGTCATCTCGTATACCGGTAATCCTAATCGAATTGGTAGGTTTGTGATCAATGGTTCAAAGACCCAAACGATTATTTTTCTTACACGGCGTTTCTCATGCTTGTTGTGTGTGTAATACAGTGATGGATGCAGTTGGCTTGCAGTGTGAACTGGTTTCGTTGTGAACTAGCTGTAACTAGTTGGGTGCTGCTAGGGGAGGTAAGGCTGGGACTGAAGGACATGTTCCTCTCCACACAAGTATTTATCTGGCTATCATATTGTTTGTTTATACAACTGAGCGCTGCCGTGGCGGCCTGAACCACGCGCGTCTTTAAAACAACTTCAGAAAGGGACGTACATTTCTGTTCAATACAGCATATAACCCTGATGTTAACAATAACATAGACTCATTGAACCTATCTATAACGCCATCTGTTATGGACCCCTCGCTTGTTGTGCTAACTACGAGACTAGTCATAGGGAACGATTTGTATCTCAATACATTTGTTTAATACAGGCTATCTCGGTTTGTGTCTCAATACATTTGTTTAATACCGGCTATCTCGGTTTGTGTCTAAATACATTTGTTTAATACCGGCTATCTCGGTTTGTGTCTCAATACATTTGTTTAATACCGGCTATCTCGGTTTGTGTCTAAATACATTTGTTTAATACCGGCTATCTCGGTTTGTGTCTCAATACATTTGTTTAATACAGGCATTCTCAGTTTGTATCTAAATACATTTGTTTAATACCGGCTATCTCAGTTTGTGTCTAAATACATTTGTTTAATACAGGCTATCTCAGTTTGTGTCTAAATACATTTGTTTAGTACGGGCTATCTCGGTTTGTGTCTCAATACATTTGTTTAATACGGTCTATCTCGGTTTGTGTCTCATCACATTTGTTTAATACCGGCTATCTCGGTTTGTGTCTAAATACATTTGTTTAGTACGGGCTATCTCAGTTTGTGTCTAAATACATTTGTTTAATACCGGCTATCTCGGTTTGTGTCTAAATACATTTGTTTAGTACGGGCTATCTCAGTTTGTGTCTCAATACATTTGTTTAATACCGGCTATCTCGGTTTGTGTCTAAATACATTTGTTTAGTACGGGCTATCTCAGTTTGTGTCTACTAAATACATTTGTTTAATACCGGCTATCTCGGTTTGTGTCTAAATACATTTGTTTAGTACGGGCTATCTCAGTTTGTGTCTACTAAATACATTTGTTTAGTACGGGCTATCTCAGTTTGTGTCTACTAAATACATTTGTTTAATACCGGCTATCTCGGTTTGTGTCTAAATACATTTGTTTAGTACGGGCTATCTCAGTTTGTGTCTACTAAATACATTTGTTTAGTACGGGCTATCTCAGTTTGTGTCTACTAAATACATTTGTTTAGTACGGGCTATCTCAGTTTGTGTCTACTAAATACATTTGTTTAGTACGGGCTATCTCAGTTTGTGTCTACTAAATACATTTGTTTAGTACGGGCTATCTCAGTTTGTGTCTACTAAATACATTTGTTTAATACCGGCTATCTCGGTTTGTGTCTAAATACATTTGTTTAGTACGGGCTATCTCAGTTTGTGTCTACTAAATACATTTGTTTAGTACGGGCTATCTCAGTTTGTGTCTACTAAATACATTTGTTTAATACCGGCTATCTCGGTTTGTGTCTAAATACATTTGTTTAGTACGGGCTATCTCAGTTTGTGTCTACTAAATACATTTGTTTAGTACGGGCTATCTCAGTTTGTGTCTACTAAATACATTTGTTTAGTACGGGCTATCTCAGTTTGTGTCTACTAAATACATTTGTTTAATACCGGCTATCTCGGTTTGTGTCTAAATACATTTGTTTAGTACGGGCTATCTCAGTTTGTGTCTACTAAATACATTTGTTTAGTACGGGCTATCTCAGTTTGTGTCTACTAAATACATTTGTTTAGTACGGGCTATCTCAGTTTGTGTCTACTAAATACATTTGTTTAGTACGGGCTATCTCAGTTTGTGTCTACTAAATACATTTGTTTAGTACGGGCTATCTCAGTTTGTGTCTACTAAATACATTTGTTTAGTACGGGCTATCTCAGTTTGTGTCTACTAAATACATTTGTTTAGTACGGGCTATCTCAGTTTGTGTCTACTAAATACATTTGTTTAGTACGGGCTATCTCAGTTTGTGTCTACTAAATACATTTGTTTAGTACGGGCTATCTCAGTTTGTGTCTACTAAATACATTTGGTTAGTACGGGCTATCTCAGTTTGTGTCTACTAAATACATTTGGTTAGTACGGGCTATCTCAGTTTGTGTCTACTAAATACATTTGTTTAGTACGGGCTATCTCAGTTTGTGTCTACTAAATACATTTGGTTAGTACGGGCTATCTCAGTTTGTGTCTACTAAATACATTTGGTTAGTACGGGCTATCTCAGTTTGTGTCTACTAAATACATTTGTTTAGTACGGGCTATCTCAGTTTGTGTCTACTAAATACATTTGTTTAGTACGGGCTATCTCAGTTTGTGTCTACTAAATACATTTGGTTAGTACGGGCTATCTCAGTTTGTGTCTACTAAATACATTTGGTTAGTACGGGCTATCTCAGTTTGTGTCTACTAAATACATTTGTTTAGTACGGGCTATCTCAGTTTGTGTCTACTAAATACATTTGGTTAGTACGGGCTATCTCAGTTTGTGTCTACTAAATACATTTGGTTAGTACGGGCTATCTCAGTTTGTGTCTACTAAATACATTTGTTTAGTACGGGCTATCTCAGTTTGTGTCTACTAAATACATTTGGTTAGTACGGGCTATCTCAGTTTGTGTCTACTAAATACATTTGTTTAGTACGGGCTATCTCAGTTTGTGTCTACTAAATACATTTGGTTAGTACGGGCTATCTCAGTTTGTGTCTACTAAATACATTTGTTTAGTACGGGCTATCTCAGTTTGTGTCTACTAAATACATTTGTTTAGTACGGGCTATCTCAGTTTGTGTCTACTAAATACATTTGTTTAGTACGGGCTATCTCAGTTTGTGTCTAAATACATTTGTTTAGTACAGGCTATCTCAGTTTGTGTCTACTAAATACATTTGGTTAGTACGGGCTATCTCAGTTTGTGTCTAAATACATTTGTTTAGTACGGGCTATCTCAGTTTGTGTCTACTAAATACATTTGTTTAGTACGGGCTATCTCGGTTTGTGTCTACTAAATACATTTGTTTAGTACGGGCTATCTCAGTTTGTGTCTACTAAATACATTTGTTTAGTACGGGCTATCTCAGTTTGTGTCTAAATACATTTGTTTAGTACAGGCTATCTCAGTTTGTGTCTACTAAATACATTTGGTTAGTACGGGCTATCTCAGTTATAGTCAGAAATAAGAATAGAATGTTTTTTTTTTTATTTTAATTCAGTGTCGTCCTTTGAAAATAACATTAGGGATGTTGGACTAGTGTAAGGTTTTAGTGAAGGTTTGTGA
Source organism: Biomphalaria glabrata (assembly GCF_947242115.1). Taxonomy (NCBI): domain Eukaryota; kingdom Metazoa; phylum Mollusca; class Gastropoda; family Planorbidae; genus Biomphalaria; species Biomphalaria glabrata. Next base: position 13,858,901 of record NC_074728.1, read on the forward strand.
TAATTTAAAGATACAATGCTTTCAATTTATTTTTGTTGAAACCTGTGTGTTTATGAGTGATAAAACCTAACCGCCTTTGCCTATTTCCTGGCTTACCTCTTGTGATGAGCGCTTCATTTCTGATATAATACCACCAAGCTCTACGAGTCTTATCAATACAAAGTGGATAGAGCCAGACTTAAACGTAATGAAGAGTTTGTGTTTCTTTTGGTTTCTGAGAGTTTTGCTTGTACTTCTAGGTCTAGAGATGAGCTGCTTGGCATTGTATAATAAAATGAAGTGATAACACATTTACATTGTACTAATATAGTGACCTAGATGCAAGATCAGTCACTGAGATATTTCATTATAGAGAATAGGGCTTAAATGCCCTGGCTTCTTTTCGCAAGGATCTATCCAGGCAACTCTCTTTTAATAAAAAAAAAAAATCCGACCTTGTGTGTTCAAACAGATTTACCTGGCTCACCCTGACATTTTGGCTACGATCTTAGGCTACCAAGGTTGATTGCGTCATCAAAACACGTGGGCCTTTTCGAAATGAACCCTTCTTTACCAGCTATTCTAAATCGAGGTCGTTGTCATTGTGCAGTACGTTGTTCACTTGACGCTTTGTCACTGGCACTAGTCGAGGGAAATAAAAGTGTCATTCTACAGTCCAAACCAACAAATACATAGCAGAACTAGATGTTGTGGAGTGAACCCTCAGGTTTTACTTGTCAACCTCTGGGATTGACCTTGTTTAATGTTTTGTTTTGTCATTATCTCCACTATTGATCTAAGCTTTAGTTTTGTAATGTATTGATTTGTTTGTATGCCTAGCAGATGTTGCAATGTGTTCCGGTCTATCATCAGCTTGAGGTGGCTAGAGATAGAATGATAGTCTCCGTGTGTCACTGTGCCCTGGGTAAAAACATGAAATATCCAACAAAACTAAGACTCGTGTTCATAAAGAGATCATGTTGACAACTTTTTCTGAACAGTTATTTACTTTTGTCCTCTCTCTCTCTCTCTCTCTCTCTCTCTCCTCCCCTCCTTGTCTGGAAGTCAATTGCGATGCCTGGCCATGTTTGTTCAGTGCTTCTTTAAGATTGTACTTAGAGATGATGGTTTGTCTTGCCTCTCTCTCTTTCTCTCTCTCTCTCTCTTCTCTCTCTTTCTCTCTCTCTCTCTAGTCCAATCCTGTAGTAGTAGTATTACGTTTCATTTTGCCGTATGTGAATGACAACGTGATGTGGGCAAGGACTAGATGTGTCATCTTAATGTCTCTATCGTAATATTGAAATTCAGCGGATCTCACATTTTAAATTGTTCTCCCCCGTCTGTAAACATTTATAATGTTACTCTCTAGCCATTTAGTGTGTGAAAGTGACATTTAAGCTTGGTAAAGCGTTTGGCTGAGTGGTTAAGCACTTGGATTCTGAACCTGAGGTTCTCGATTCGAATCTCGGTGAAGACTGGGATTTTGAATTTCCGTATTTTTAGGGCGTCCCTGAGTCCACACAACTTTAAGTTGGGGAAAGTAAAGACGGTTGGTCGTTGTGCTGACCACATGACATCCTGATCCCTAACCGTTGGCGCTGAAAAGATGACCTTAACAACATCTGCCCTATACATCGCAAGGTACATTTGGCAATTTTACTTTTTTTTTTTTGGAAACATTATTGATCTGTTCATTTAGAAGTGCTGTGCTCCACGCTACATGTGCTCCATAGAATGGTTGACTCTAATTGTCATTAAGATCCTCGAATATTTCTTAACTTTTGTAGTTCAGTTTAATTAAAATTAAATTGTGTGTTTACTGTTGACAGTCTGTACTAGTTACACTGCTCTTTAAAAGTTTTCACTTTTGTGTATGGGAACAGTGTCCTTGACATTGTGCTTCATCTTGACTGACTAGTTTGGGGAAAAGGGAAAGAACGCGATCTAAAAATAGAACTTGGTGTGAGTCTGAAGGCTAGTGGTGCAAGCATTAAGGTGTGCATGCCTTGTGTTGTTTTTTGCAGGTTCAGCTTAACCTGTAGTGCTGCGTGGGTCAGGTAAAGGTGCGCCAGGGATAGTCAGCTCTAGAGATGTTCATTGATAAGAGCTGTTTAACATCTTTACAACTGGGCTGATTTATCTTTACATCTAAGCCGCTTTGGATTCTGTTTCATTTATTTACTTTACTATTTCTATTTCGAAAACAATAACGACCCCACTAGATAACAATTTTTTTAAAACGGAATATAGTACGAAACTATTACAATTATAGACATGCTATAAAGTTTTATATCTAGTTGATAGTCTGTGTACAGATTATTACGTGTACATTAGAAACAATTAATGGTTAGACTTTAGAGCGTCGTGCTTATGGTCATGCTTATGGTTGTGCTTATGGTTGAGGAACAGGTTGTGATTCTTTGATGCAGCAATTTGTGTTTCTATTTATTGATGATCATTATTTCTTTTGTCCATAAAGTCTCATCATGTAAGAGACATTAAGTTGGAACTATTCGTGTTTAGTGTGCATTGGATTTCACGAGTCCATGCACAACATAATGTGCACGTTGCTCGTCAAGTGCATCTTTCATGGACTGAAACTGAAGATTCTATTATGCTTGGGATCTATCCTAACAAACAGAACTCTTCCCATGGGATACCTGAGATGAAGTAGTGTTGGACTGGCCAAGAATTGTGTCTATAATGTCCTGTTGGCTGATCCAGCCCGTCTCACTAGAGCATCACTTAGAAGGATCTATCGAGGATGAGGAGGAGGATTACAGTGATGAGGATGCACTGAGTGGCACTCCCTCTGAATGCAGTAAAGAGTATGAGGATGATGACGACTTTGACAACAAGAGTCTAGAAATCGACGAGGAAGAAAGGCACAAGATTAGCGCTCAGATCAACGCTGACGACACAGACGAGGAAGCAGACCAAAGGAAGATTGAGCAGGACGACGAGGAGAAGGTTAAAGAAGAGATCCCTGAGAAGGAGGACACTGGTCAAGAGAAAGATCTTTGCTTCAGTAAGTAGTTGGTCTCCTGACCTTTTCTCTTTTTCTTATTACATGTTCTTTGTTCTTTTCCATTTCAGACGAAATTCAGATTGAATGATTTTTTTTGGGCATCTAGTCCTTTGGATGATGTTTAGTTTAATGTATTGTGTGTATGGGCTACAACTACTTTCATTTCAGTGTCAACAGCTTTTCTGTTTTTGTGTGTTTTGTACAAATCTTAAATCCATTCACTCTGTCTGGTCAAAAGTTTGAGCACGTTATTTCTTCCACACCCATTCAAAGTGGAAACTTTGCACAATTATTCATTGGCGTAGAGTCATAGACAATACAGGAATCAATAAAAAAACAAAAACAATTAATACTGGTTACTTATTATTTTATTTGATGCCATCAAGGGAAATAAATCTCAGTATTCAGATATGTTTAAATATGTCGGGTTTTGTCCCCTTAAATGACTTTAGACGTTATTTCTCCCACACCCATTCTCGGATCAGTTTGATACGTGGCACGATTATTCATTAGCGAATAATATACATGAATACATTTTAAAAGAAAACATCAATAAATCAATTAATTATTGATAATTAATTGATTTGTTTGATATCGAAAAAGGAAAATAACTTCTACATTATTGAAAGATACAGTTACAAGTGTGGAGTTCTTTTCCTTAGGTTAGCCTTTTTTTTTTCTCGCCTTTCTCGATCTCTATAACAACAACTTTGGAAAGCGAAATGTTTGGTTTTAAAAATAAATAACTTAAGCGCGCGTACAGCGAAAGAGATTTGCTTGTAGACATTATGCCGTTTTAAAAACAAGATGACTAAGGCACCACCTAGGGTACGTTCGGAGATTGCGTAACGGTCGGGGGGGGGTGTATAAAATTTTGTTACGATTTGCTAGAAGGGGTTGAGAGGGAGGTCTGAAGATTTGTTACATAACAAAACAAAAAAAAAATCAAATGAAATAACAAAACGTTTAAATATCAGTTTGTCATTTTAACTCTCGTGTTTTATGTTTATGTTACCACAGCGCCCTGAGCCTACATTATGCTTGCTAACGCGCTTTAAAAATTAAATAATTACGAACAGATACAGTGGTCCATAGATTTCTGAGGGTCCGACTTGCTCTTACTTCAAAAAATATCAATGGAAAAAATACCCCGCGTTTTTTTTTTTAATACCACGGTCGGCGGCCTCCCGATTTCAATGTACAGTATTGGGGACAAAAACAACAACAATGTAGGTTGTGGCCTTCCAAAGGTCTACTTACTCCTAGATTGAATAGCTCTGTGATCATTGCCTCTATCTCTTAATGTGCTGTCCATGTGTGTATGTGTGATTGTGTGAGAGACATGGCGATCTAGGACCAGTGGCATACGCACGCACACAATTTCATCTTGTAGTGTTGAGGCTGTAGGAATGACTTGACAGTTTAGCCCAAGTTTCTGTTTTTTGGCATGGTGCCCAGTGCCAGACGATTTGTGGGCCATGCCAGGTGTTGTTTTGATGGGAGAGGAGTGGGCGGGGAGCAACTGACGACCTGAAGAAACTACAACAGACGTTTGTTGAAAAGAACACCTTGTGCTGTGGAGATTACAGTCTATGAGCTTTTGTTTAAACCTGATGGGAAGCCTGGTGTTAGCATATGGTCTTACCTTGGAAATGCATGCCTACAACTCAATTTATGGTCATGTTTTGTAGCATATGGCTAGTACACTCTGGACCTGGTCATGTTTCTACCATATGGCTTTTACACTGTCAAGACAAAAGTCGTTTGTTATGTATCACTTTAATGCAGCTATGGCATTGACTTTTATACTGTTTAGACAAGTTTATTTTTGTGGTTAAATTCTTTTACAAGTCAAGACATTGTAGTTTGTGGCATATGATTTTTATACTATCTAGACATGGTCTTGTAGCATATGAGGCTTGCATTCTGACAATATGTAGGCAACATATTCTTTCATTACATGATTCTGAACATTTCTGTTTTATTTTTTTTGGTATTAATGTGTTGGTTGTTGATGTCTCTTGCACCATTAGGAAATTATTATGCTTGTAGTATATGGCTTATAGTCTCTATATGTAAAGCTCATTTTCTTTTTCTTCTTTTATTGTTTTCAGTTGTCTAAACAAGTTGTATCTTTGCATGTAAGGAAAATTAATTGCAGGTCTTCTCTCTATATCTTTCCTCCCCTACCCAAATAATAATAATAATAATACAATAGTTGTTTTTTTTTTGTGTGTGTAGCTTTACCATCTGTTTTATATTTTAAAGTTAGAATCTCCCAATGTTTGTGTGGATCATATCAGGGATTTGGCAGTTGTCCAAGTCTATAATCTTCATCATTCTTTCTTTCTTCTGCTACCTCGTTTACTGACACATCTCTCTTAGTTTTTTTTTTTTTTTTTTTAAACAAAAGTTAATGCAAAGTAGCATAAGAAAGAAAAAAGGCTGTTCTAAGGGGTATAATCAATATACCAGCTGGCAAGAGTTAAGGTTGTTCTATTTAGAGGAGGTAACCCATCCTAGGGATTATTGTGTGTTTATTAACATTTATCTTACCTCTTAGCTTTTCATTTTATTACTGTCAGTTTGCTGTGAATCTATAAGCACATTAAAAGTTTATAAAAAAAAACACTTCAAGAGAAACCATCTTAAACACAATTTTTTTTTTTTTTTTTTTTTTTTTGCTTTTGTGTAAACTTCTATATTAGGCCATGACTAGCCTTAACTATCTGGTCAGCTATGTATTTAGAAATAATGCTCATTTTGACTAAAGTGTGTAGTGTGAACTGTGATTTGAATTGTGAAACAATGTTTCAATCTTCCAACTCTTTTGAATTGACTTTAAAATAAAATATGCTGTGAAATTGAACATGTTCACAAAATGAACTGACAACAATTCTACATAATCAACAGATTTTGTTGTGCTTGACTGTTCTACATAATTAATTAATTTCATTGTAACTGACACAGCTCAATAGAATCAACACATTTCATTATAACTGACACAGTTTGATACAATTAACACATTTCATTGTAACTGACACAGTTTGATACAATTAACACATTTCATTATAACTGACACAGTTTGATACAATTAACACATTTCATTATAACTGACACAGTTTGATACAATTAACACATTTCATTGTAACTGGCATATTTTCAATTACAAATGACAATCAGGCAGCCAGACTTAGGATAGATGTAATAATTAGGACACAAGAAAATCAATGTATGTTCTGACTGATCTGATCATTTGGAGCATTATTCAACTTTTTTCCTTTTCCAGTTTATAGCATGTAATACAGTTTTTGTATAACTAGACAAGCACTTTATTTTTTAGCTTTGTTCAATTTAGTCACTGGTTTCAGCATTGCTCTAGTCTTGTAGTATGGTTTGCAAAGTCTATTGCACATGTTTCAATGTATCTGCATCATAGTACCAGTGTCTTTTTGTAGTCCATAAATCTAGTGCACATTCTGACATTCATGGTAACAAGGAGCTGACAACTTGAAACTTTCACTTTGTTACTCATACACCTTTCCCCCTTTCCCCTATCTATGGTGCTGCAAGCTATTTTAAGGTATACCTGCAGCTATAGATCATGCTATTAACCTTGGCTCTAAATTTATCTTTTTGTTTTTAGAAGTTTTTTTAAGAATGTAAAATCCCTTCTCCATTATAATCTCTACCTCTCTATTTTGTACATGTCTGCATACATTGTAGCTAATTTCTTTGTAAAAAATATTTGCTACTAAATAGTTCATGACAACTCTCTCCTTTCTTTTACTTTCTCTTCCTCTTCCTCACTTAACATAGCTCTACACACTTTTCTTTCTTTTAACTTTCTTTTCTCTACAAGCATCACAGTTTCATGTCCAACAGTTTTAAGTCCTATCTAAAAATCAATAATATTCCAACTTTTGTTTGACTTATTTTTAGATTTGCTCTGCTTGCAACGTTAATGCATTATATCCAAATAGTACAATTTAAAAAAAAAAGGATTTATGAGTGCTTCTTCAGTACTCATATCAAAAAGTGTCACATTAGGCTAAAAATTAAAGTGGAAGTTTTTGTTTTCATTTCAAGTGTATTCATTTCTTCAGCCATTTTACTTCAAGAATTTATCTATAGAAAATGAATTGCAATACGTAATTTCCTCATCAGTGCAGGCAAAAGGGGGTACACCCACTTTTGCATTTCAGGTGCATCACTGGGACACTATTGATGATTAAAGTACAACTAACTGTTTATTTGTTGTTGTTTTTTTAGCATGATTTGAATGTTTCTATTGTATTAGGCAGCTGGATAGAGAAATTGAAGTTTTTGAGTTATAAGTTATGTTTGCGCTCAATTTAAAAAAATGGGCACCACACCGTAGCACATGTAACACACTGGTATAAGTTTTTTAAATAAGATTTTTTTTTTATGAAAGAAAAAGAATTTATGCCATACTTGCATTATAGCTAAATATATAGGCTATTATTTGCTGCAATATGTCAACAATAATTCAAGCATTTATTATAACAATGACTATTATATCACAAGATGTAGCAGGTGTTACAAAGGGACACCAATATGGGCTACAACTACTTTCATTTCAGTTTCAACAGCTTATCTGTTTTTGTGTGTTTTGTACAAATCTTAAATCCATTCACTCTGTCTGGTCAAAAGTTTGAGCACGTTATTTCTTCCACACCCATTCAAAGTGGAAACTTTGCACAATTATTCATTGGCGTAGAGTCATAGACAATACAGGAATCAATAAAAAAAATATATAGTTTTTTTTTTTTCAATACATGCTGAAATACAACCTTTTTTTTAGTCTTTAAATACATTACCAATTATTCTTTTTTTTTTAGTGATTCTCAAAATAGTTTTCTATAACCACAAATTGAGCTACTAGTCCTTTATTTGTGTGTGTTCAGCAATCCTAGGATACACTAAAAGCTGCAGCTTTCTGACTTTCAATGCACCAAGAACAAGGGTTAGAACTAGATTAACATATAGAATGAAATATAGAGTAGAATTAAACCTACACTAGACCTAATCTAGATCAAGATTTGTTCAGTGTCCCGTGAAGCACCACAAACAATGATAAAACAGTGAGGTTTACATTAACTTAGATTTTAAAAAAATTATGCTAAGTATTCCAGATCAAACTTAGCAATTAATTTCCATTGGAGTTGTTTATTTTGTAGGCAGCTATGTAAATATACATATATATATATAAAGTATAATTGACTTACATTATTGAAATACATAGCAGAGCCTTATTCAAATAATGGAAGTATACAAGACCCAGGAAACTACAGACCATTATCACTTACCAGCATCACATGTAAAATTCTAGAACACATAATATGTAGCAACATCATAAACCACTTAGACAAATATAATGTCCTTACTCCATACCTACACGGCTTTAGGAAATATAGATCATGTGAAACACAACAGTGAGCTAATAGATGCTATCTTACTAGATTTTTCCAAAGCTTTTGACAAAGTTTACCACCATAGTTTGCTTAAAAAATTAAAATATTTTGGCATTGATGGTCCATTGCATCAGTGGATTAAAGATTTTCTGATAGGGAGAGAACAAACTGTAATAATAAATGGCTCTAAATCAACACCAATAACAGTTAACTCAGGCGTACCTCAAGGAACAGTCTTAGGTCCTCTACTATTTTTAATTTACATAAACGATTTACCAAATTGCATTAGTCAAAAGTCAGATTATTCACAGACCATTGCAAAATAATAAGAACAATAAAAACAACACAAGATACATAAAATTTTACAAAGAGAATTAGATGAATTACAGAAATGGGAATCATATTGGAGCATGTCTTTCCACCCAGAAAAATGTCAATTATTAAGAAAAACAAAAAAACTAAAACAAACTAATTCCACTTATCTTATTCATGGTAAACCAGTAACACAGACTAAAAACGCAAAATACCTAGGTGTTATAATAAATGAAAAACTGTCATGGAATCCCCATATTGATGAAGCTATCAAAAAATCAAACAAAGGCATTAGGGTTTATTAAAAGAAATTTCTATAAATCAAATAAAAACATAAAACTAAAATGTTATTTAACCTTGGTTAGGCCAATTATAGAATATGCATACTCTGTTTGGGAACCCTCAAGAAAACATTAAGAAACTGGAACAGACACAAAATAGAGCAGTGAGATTCATAACAAACAAATATTCACATTTAACTAGAGTAACACCTTTAGTAAAATCCCTAAATTTAGAAAGACTTCAGGACAGAAAACTCAAAAGTAAAGTAGCAATTATACATAAAACACTGAACCATAATCTTCAAATACAAAAACAAAATTTAATAAAATACTCAGAAAGACACCAAGATAAAGGCACATTCCTCGTTTCATATGCTAGGACAAATTTGTACAAATACTCCTTCTTCCCTAGTGCTAATAGAGCATGGAATGGGTTGCCTGAGCTAGCCAGGAAAACCAGTGACTTGGCAGAATTTAAGTCATTGGTTAATATGCATGACTGAATGCATGACGCGTAGGACGTAATCATCTTTTTTGAAGTAACGTCTATAAAATAAGATAGTCTTGAAGTGGACATTTTTATTATCTTCTTGCCATTTGTTTTTCTCCAATCAGAAGATGAGCCAGCTTTTGCTTCTCACACAAGTTTATGTAATGACAGTTTTGATGATGAATTCTACCAAGGGCAAGCTACTGCTAGTGGATTGGAAGAAGGGGAAACTAGTATGACAGAGAGTGCAGAAACTGTGGATATTTATGAACGAGTACAAAAGTTGGATTCTGAAAGGTCAGTGCTCAGATTGTTTTCATTAGGGATAAAATGTACTAGGAAGAATAGAATGAATAAAGTTACAGACCTTTTTTTTTTAAGAATGCAGTTTGAAACAAATGATTAAGTCTTGTTGTTGTTTTTTTTCTAGGCAGCAGCTCATGCAAGATTTTGAAAGAGATGAAAACCAAAGGAAAAGGTTTTACAACCAACTTAAATCTATCACACAACAAATGGAGAGTCTTCAGCATTCTGAACATGTGAGCATCTTTTGGTTGTAAGAGTGCTCTAAAATGTATCTGAGAGAGTTTTGTTTTCCTTGTTAGTTTAGTGGCTGATCTCCTTTGTTGGAGGGAAAGCCTGGGCATAGAACTGAAGCATTGTAGCTTTAGGTTGGAAATAGCTTGATTATTGTAAGTCTTTATCTGATCCCTCACAGCCTCCCAAATAACTTTTTTAAATAATTAGCTTTTGTCAAGCTGTACTCTTTCATGCAATAGCTCAGTGGACATGTGGATGGGAGTGGGAGGAGTGGCTTTTGGGTGTTCAGAAAACACAACTATCTATAAAGGATACAAATGTTTATGAAGAGATTTCAACTAGAGCTCCCTTACTAGCTAGCTAAGCAGTTTCTGCCTCTCAGTCCCAGAATGCTTATCTTTCAAATATTGTCAGTTTCTGAATCAGCTTTTGAGGCATTATTAATGAAAATGTGCCTTGTCAGTTCTCAGAGCATGCGAGAAGACAGATGGATGTAGAAGCTCACAAGGTGCAAGGAGCCATGCAGGAGAAGTTGGGAACTGGAGAGCAGAGTAAACTGAGACAAGAGGCCAGGCTGGAAAGGATAAAGAATATAGAGAGTGAGATGGGCACACTGATGGCAGCACACAAGAAACTTACATACAGAAATATTGCTACTGCCACCCATTTGAGTTCAGAGGTTTGACTTAGATGAAAATATTAAAATTGTGCTCTATAATGCATACAAAATAAATACAATGAATAATTTCCTTTAATTGGTAATTTTGGTTTTCTTTTAGATGTTTAAATTGAAACCTGATCAAGAAGATGGAGTTGGTGGCTATGTCTGCGACAGAATCTTCATTCCTGGAAGTCATTGTGTTTCACTGGCCACACAGACTGGGGAGGTAGCTTATACAGACATTCCTGATGGTCTAGCTCCTGGAATGCCTATTAACCCAAACCTTTCAGTCATGTATCATGGAGCCTGGCCTATAGAAAAAGGTAAATATTTTGTTCATTTTAACATTGTTAAAATACAAAACATTTTGTCTATACTGTAATAATTATCCATTCAATAGATTCTTAGGGGTGTGGTGGCCGAGTGGTTTAGCACTTTGCTTCCAAATCTCAGTTGAGTCTGCCCAACTGAACCACAACTTTAGTGTGGAAAACAAAGGCGTTTGTTCATTGTGCTGGCCACATGACACTCTGGTCATTAAATTTTGGCCAAAGAAACAGCCATCAACATAAATATGTTTGAGATCTGAATCAAAAGATTAATCCACTAAACAAAATATGTCACTGCACAAATTATGTATGTTAATTTGTTTTAAAGGTTGGAAAAATTAATGCAACTTAAATTTTAAGAATTATGCTGAGAATTTTCTTAACAAAATATAAAATGGAGACAACTCTACTTATCCTCAAATGGATGTTAATGTTTAATGGAAACAATGTATAAGTGTTTAATTGCTAGATAGTCTACAAGAATTACTACAAATATTTTATCAGCTTGTTTGAACTATTGACTATATAAATACAATGACATCAATTCAAATGGATCAAATGATTGATCTGTTCATTCAGTGATGTCCAACAGTGGTGCTTCACTGCCTGCATCCCAGGATTTGGCCAGTGTTATTAGCTTCAACTCCACCAACACAAACAGTGGTGGTAGCAGCAGCAGTGGGGGAGCAGCCAGTGGGTCTACAAGTGACCAACCACAACAACTTGGATCAAAAGTAAGCAAAGTTCATTTCTTGTTTGCTTAATGTCTTCAATGAGAACAGGCTATACTTTGATTTCTCTAAAACATATGTTGAAACTTTTAGATGTTTTTACTATTTACGAAAGTCTTATTTCAATGTTTAATAGTTTTGGTTTAATGGCATAGTTTAGAAGTATGTTTAGAAGTATGTTTTATTTTTATGATTCTAACTTATGTTTATTTTTTCTTTTATCTTTAATGATATATCTGTTCATTTTGTCAACATCAATCTCAAGGATTCATTAAATTAATTCTATATCTAAGCTTTTTTGTACTTCAACTTACACTGCTCTTTGATGTCTGCTTCACTCAATGAACAGGTAGAGATGGTGTACTCACTTCTCAGTATGCTTGGTACTCATGACAAGGATGACATGTCCAGGACTCTGTTTGCCATGTCCCAGTCCCAAGACAGCTGTATTGCCATGAGACAATCAGGTACAGAGTGTTTTTAGTTCATTCACAAAAAAAAGAACAACTGAACTTGTTACCACTCCACTAACTGGAGGTTGGGAATCTTCAGTTGTAAAGGTTGATTTAAAAAAAAAAAAAAAAAAGAGGTCAAGCTATTACTATTTTTAGACAAAAAAAATTTTTTACTTTTGCAACAGTTATAACTGTTTTTGTTAAGGTTTAGACAGGAAGTTTGTTTAAAAAATATTATTTTATGCAGCTGTTAATGTTAATCTTTCCTAGGTCATTAGTCATAAACTCTTTGTTAATGTCTAGTTAAACTCACTGAATCTTTTTTTATAACTTGATATTAACATCACAGTAAAACTTATCTCCAAAACGAAGACATGAATTTATACTCACCAAAACAAAATCACTCTAAAGTGAAATAGAAAATAGGCAAGCTAATAGCCAATAATTAGGTTGTGTTCCAAACTTTGTTTACCTTTAAATCAAAATGTATTGGGTTCATAGAAAAATATGTGAGATTGGTTTTACATTGTTTCATACCTCTATATGTCTGTAATAGAATTGGAAATCTATGCAGCTGTATATAACCCTACATTATTTAACATGATACTCTAACTTTTCTAATATTATGTTAAACAATTTAACCTGTCTGCTTTGATTGAATGAATACATTAATAATTAGAAATATCTTTTACATACATTTGTGATAGTGTGTTATTATAAAGTGCAGACATTTCCCTTTTATTTTCATGTACAAACAATTAAATATTTCGTAGTCAAATTCATTTCTTTAAAAATCAGAAGCAGTAGAATACAAATGTAGTTTCGCTGACCTGATTTACTTCTTAGATGTATCAACATAATAGCAATGTAGAAACATTTCACTTGTCTCCCTCCAACTGAATGCATCAATTAAAACATTTATTTTTGTTCTAAAGGTGCAATTATAAGCAGCTCCTTTGCTTGCACACACATTTCCCTACCCCATGGGCTTCAGTGTGAACCTACTTTTTGGTAACCTAGTATTGTAAGCCCTTTATTATGTCTGATCTATTTCAGGCTGCTTGCCTTTGTTGCTACAACTACTGCATGGAAGTGACAAGGATTCAGGTTTGCTGGGTAAAACAAGGGGCAGTAGGTCTGCCAGGGCCAGAGCAGCAGCAGCTCTCCACAACATAGTACACTGTCACCATGATGACAAGAGAGGAAGACATGAGGCTAGAACACTTCGACTTTTGGAACAGATCAGAGCTCACTGTGACCAACAGAGAGGAGACAGTGAGGAAGAAGAAGATGAATCTGTTAATAGTAAGATTTTAATCCAAATATTAGTCTTTCCATTTCTCCTTTGAAGCTTGCTTCTAAGGATCTTTATTCTTTTTGGAGTCTATTAGATCAGAAAAAAGTCAAATTTTGATACAGTAATTGCAGTAAAACTTTCAAACAATGTTGTATAGGTCATTCAGCATATTAACCTGTGTGAACTCTGTAGCTAGGGTGCAATACTTTTTTCTTCTCTTGTAACTTTTTGAAATTATAATTGACTACTCGTAACAAAGACATGAATAAGTATGTACTTGTAACAAAATGTCTTTGTCTATCTATCACTATACTAGGTTGTTCTGATATGGATCACCATCCAGGATCTGCGATAGCTGCACTGATGAAACTGTCATTTGATGAAGATTACAGGCACGCCATATGTACTTTAGGTGGATTACAAGCAATAGCTGAACTGTTGGAGATTGAAAACAGAGTTGCTGGACCTGCTCATGACTATGAGTAAGACCTGTCTTGTGTCTCAAATGAGATTTTTTAAAAGTCAAAATACCATTGCTGGTGATATATTTAGCTTATACTCAAGTCTTTAGTGTAGCACAGGGTGATGAATTAGACCAATCAGTCAGATCTAATAGATTTGTTAAAAATTCATATCATGGACTCATATATTCATATATTTATACTCCTATAAAATAATATACTCATTAGCACAAAAGATGCTGATTTTATAAAGCTAGTATGAATGTAAGTTTGATTAATACTTATTTTATAGTTTTTCCAAATACTTTTTAAGCATTATTTATTAGTACTATGTTAGTAGACAATATCCTATTTGGACTTATCTTTTGCTAGACTGCTAAATTATTTAAACAAACAACACCTATTGGTTAATTCTCTCATTCATTCCAACTATATTATAAAAAAAATAATTGGATTATAAATCCACACTTGTGACTAATTTTACTTTGATATTCAAATGAATTTAATTTTGATAGTTTATTAAAGGGAAACTCCTATGGTTTTTCAAATTTGAGTTATTGACATATTTAAATTCTGTGTCAAACGTAATAGTAAACATTTTACCATTTTGTATTTAAATGCTTAGAAGAGAAGCATTTATATTTAATAAATTAGACAATAAATTCTTGACATCTCAAAAAGAAAAAACCGGGGTTGTTTGAGATTTTGTTTTTAGGTTAGGCATATGTCACTTCCCTAAACAATACTGAAAGAGAAACTACATTTAACCAATCGTATCGCCTCATTCTTACAGTAGCTGTTAGGCTTAGTGACGGCCTAGTCCAGAGCTATGGTACAGTTATATATATAGAGAGAGATCTAAAAGCATTAGGATAACCAACTCAACTCAATAAAAAAGTAACATTTTCATCTAATCCCCTCCCTATCTTAAATAGTAAATAGATTGTGTGTCTGACTGATTCTAACAAGTGGTCAGTGTAAGGCTAGTCTAGACTATGTGTAGTCGGTCATGACAAGACAACCAAGCAATAGTGTTTGTGTGTATTGAATGGTCAGGCGAGAAAATACACACTGCTGTGGTTACTTTCAACACGCATTTTTTTCTTTGCTTACAAGATATAGATCTAACTGCATAGACAAAGATATATTTCTTTTACGAGAATGTAAACTTTACTGTATGGTCTCTCATTATACAATAAGTCAACATATTAAATTAATAGGTTAGCTTGACGTCACATAGAAACCCGATAAAAATATGATCATTTTGGATGCGCAGAAAAAATATGTCAGAAAAATATCAATTACTAAGTTATTATTGCAAATTTTAAAAAAGAATAATATATTCATTATCTGTAAATCAAAACACATATTATATCAAAAATTGTCAAAACCATCGGAGTTTCCCTTTAAAGCCTGCTTGCTCAGGTCTCCCCAGTTTATTCACCACCCTCAGGCAATGCTGGTTTTGTTGGCTAAGACATCCTCTATGGACAACTTAAAGCTGGTTCCATTATGTTGACAGGAATCTCTCCAGAAGAGGACTCTAAGTCACATGAAAAAGTGCTCCACAATATAAACACCATAGTCCTTTCATGGCTGTAAGAGGCCATGCTTCATCATATGCAAATAATTTGTATTTATCTAGTACATTTAAATGATTATGCTTCATCATTCTTTTTCTTTCTGTACATTTAGCACCACAGTACGCCGGTATGCTTGTATGACACTAACCAACTTGACATTTGGCGATGGCAAAAACAAAGCTTTGTTATGCTCCATGAAAGGAGCCATGGAGGCTCTAGTGGACCAGCTGAGGTCTCCTAATGAGGATCTGATCCAAGCAGCTGCAAGTGTGCTCAGGAATCTCAGTTGGAGAGCAGATCTTGCTAGCAAGAAAACATTGAGAGAGGTATTCACAATTCAAATATTTAGCTCATATCAAACAAAATGTTAATCAAATGTCAAATCCATTAATAATTTTGAAAATGATTCAATTTCCATTACTTAAATTTTATTGATTTTATATAAATAAGATACTTGGTTATAGCTATCTGATCCCAACATGCTACATCAAATTAGTGGCAATAAACTCTCACTGTCTTTAGAATACATAATAAATGGCATGCATTTGAAATACTACAGCACCTAGCTTGTTGGGAGGGTTAGACACCAAGCATGGTAAAACTCTTTTTATTGACAAATGAAGGCATATATCTGCGTTAATGAGTGCTAGGAGCTTAGCTTAGTTAGACTAGAAAGCTTGCATCAATCCTCACTTTCACCTATCCCTAGTCTGTTGAACTGTTTGGGCACCACACATGATTTGTCAATTGTCTTTTTCCATTCCTCTTTGCTTTTGCTTAGGATAGAATCTCTTTCAATATCCATTCTTTGACATCATCTTTACATTGTTTTCTCTGTCTTCTTTTCCCTGGTACTGTTCCCTAAAGAACATCTTTGCAAGCCCTGAGGACCTTGTAATATGTCTATAAAGTTGTAGTTTTTTTTACAGTGGTCAGCAGGTTGTCATTGGGCCCCATAGCCATACTGTTTTGAATTTCCTCATTTGTGATGCGCTCTTTGTAGTAGATACCTAGCATCCTTTCATTGATATGATTCTCCTCTTTAGTTCTGAAGTCAGCATCCAAGACTTGCAAGCATATAAGGATGTGGCCATGACCAGGGAGCGCATCAGTTTGATTTTAGAGTCAAGCAATAGCCATAAATATAGTGTGTTATAATTACATAATGAAAAGTGAAAAAAAAAATATCTTAGAATTAAGAGTTTTTAATTAAGGTATTATGGGTTTGTTTCTTTCTGACTGTTTCAGATTGGTGCTGTGACTACATTAATGAAATCTGCCATGATTGTAAAGAAAGAAACAACTTTAAAAAGTATTCTGTCAGCTCTTTGGAACTTATCATCTCATTGTTCTGAGAACAAGGCTGAAATCTGTGCTGTTGATGGAGCTCTTCAGTTTCTTGTTGGTCTTCTAACTTACAAGAGCGCTGCAAAAACTCTAGCCATTGTAGAAAATGGAGGGGGTATTCTCCGGAATGTTTCTAGTCAAATAGCCATAAGAGAAGATTACCGTCTAATTCTCCGCCAGAGTGGGTGTCTTCAAATCCTTCTCCACCACCTTCGCTCCACCAGCCTAACTATTGTCAGCAATGCATGTGGGACACTGTGGAATTTATCTGCAAGATGTGAAGAAGATCAAAATACTCTGAGAGAAATGGGAGCAGTCAGTATGTTAAAAAATTTAGTTCATTCAAGGCATAAAATGATATCAAGTGGAAGTTCTGCTGCACTTAGGAATTTAGTCTCATCTATTCCTTCTGGAAATCCTGTAGAGAATGAAAAAACTGTTAAAGCAACTCGACCTAGTCTTCATGCTCGTAAGCAGCGAGCTATGGAAGCAGAACTAGACCAAAGCTTGTCTGAAACCTGTGAAAATGTTGATAGTCCTCGAGATTCCCCTACTGATGTAGTCCACAGATCTGAAAGTGAACCTCGCAGGTTTGTCTACAACCATAATCAAGCTTCAGGAGCTTCAGCTGAACAGAGACAAGCTGATGATAGCAGAAAGCATCTAACTCGACGTCAGCAGATGCCTAAAAATAGTGCAGACACTGCCAATCGAATGCTCTCACCACAGCGCGTGGCTCGTGCTGGTAGCCAAGATAGCGTAGGCAGCACTCACTCTGACATATCTCATGACCGTACAAGGGCACGCTCTATGTTGGCCAAATCTTCACACCTACTACACAAACGTCAGGGTGGAAGCCTTGAGAGAAAAGAAGCCTCATCAGCACCTCATGTACAGCATACTGACATGTCCATATCTGAGCACAAACAGGCTAACTATGCAATGCCTGGTATGACACTAGTCAACAACACACCTGCGCATGTCCGACGTCCTGCTGGCAGTTACTATCCTCAAGGTCACAACCAGCCTTGGCAGAATGCCCCTAACAGTCGCATAGTCCAGTACATGCATGAGGTAGCTCTATATAATGGTGTGGAGCCATCACTAAGTATGCATGGGCAGCTGTCACTCACACAATCTGCCCCAAACCAGTCAATGCATTATTTTAATCAACAGTCTTTATTTGAACGTTTGGCTAAATCTTCTTCTGGAATCAACAGCACTAGCCTAAACTTTGATAGCTGTACTGCACACCCTCAAGATGAGGATACTGATCAGCCAGTCAATTATAGTTTGAAATATCAAGATTGTCATGGCAATAATAAGTTAGCATCCAACAGAAACATTAATTCATCATATAATCATACAAATAACTCCTCAAACTTTAGACCTATTACTGGCATGGAGCACAACTATAAAAACAACAGCAATCAAGAGAAAAAGTCTGTAGTCAACAATGTTATACAAAACCCAGCAATTCTTACACCAACTCGCCCAGTGCCAAATTTAGT
This sequence comes from Biomphalaria glabrata, assembly GCF_947242115.1. Lineage (NCBI taxonomy): Eukaryota > Metazoa > Mollusca > Gastropoda > Planorbidae > Biomphalaria > Biomphalaria glabrata. Next base: position 13,877,341 of record NC_074728.1, read on the forward strand.
TCACAACAGATTTCATACTCCACAGATGCACCGGTCAGTTGGTAATGATTTAGGGTATCATCCAGCGCAGTTCATGACTCCTCAGGGAAAGTCTTATTCATCTTCTCATGAGTTTGATTATCATTATCCACCTAGTCACATGTTGCCATCCCAAGGTTCAAATCTTTCACTTACAAATGGCTCTAGCCATCCAGGCTTTACTTCTACTCCAGGAAAGAGGTTTAACAATTCTTCCACACAGTTCCGCACCATGCCTGCTGCCCATCAAAACAAAACACACCATCTTCCAATGCAGCAATTGAGTGTGTATGCAGAAACAGACTTAGATTGTGTAGTAGATCAACCCACAGACTTTAGCCTCCGTTACAATGAGGTGTCTGAAGAGAGTTGTAGTGACAGTTTCCAGGAGCAGCCAATTAACTATTCCATCAGATACAGAGATAATGCAACAGCTGAAGGCCCAGATATTCCTGTGTATCAAGATGAGCGCCACTGTGTAGAATGTAAGTATGCTGAAGCCATGAGAGCTGACTACAGAATGGATAACAGCTCTAATGATGACCAGGTGAGAACATTCTGTACAGAAGGCACTCCTTACCTATCTACAGCAACATCCCTCACGGACCTGACTCAAGCTGGGAAAGCTGATGGGGAAAGAGATGAAGAAGATGAAGATATGAACATGAGTGGCCAAGATAATTATGATGATGGTGCTGCCTCAAAGAATGCTACACTTATTGACCCAGATAGAACTTTGACAGAGTCTGACCGGAGTATGACTAAAGTAAAATGTGAAGCTGACCATGCTGCGGGTAGTTCCGGTAGTCAGACAACGGATAGACGAACAGGTTCTACTGTAGTATGTGGGAGCAGTGGACGCAATAGTGGTAAGATTTATAACATTATTATTGCTTTTACCATGAATGGAATATAGAAACATTAAAAAACAATCTAGTGCACATTTCAGTGGTGTAGAGCCAAACTGTAAATTGACTCTGTCTTGGATCAAGTTGAAACATTGTACAATTATTCATTGCCCCCAACAAAACACGAATCTATAAAGAAAATTGACAAATTATTTTATATTTATATCAATTTGTCATAATTAATTAATTTCGTTTTATATACAGTATAAGCTTTGTGTGGAGACTTAGGTCATTGCCAGAAAAAAAGAAATTAACAATAGATAACTATAATACCTCTTCGATTTTCTAAAGCACTTGGCTGGCTCTGTGGTAGTAAGTTGACTTGATGTTTGAGCCCTCACATTTAAATTCAAGTCAAACACTTTTAAAATTTTAAATAATTTTAAAAAGCCATCATGGAAAAAAATATTTCTTATTGCACAGATTTATTATTATTATTGCTGTTGTATAATATTTGTTTTACAAAAATGACTTATAAGCTATGGTGTTAGTGATGACATTATATGTTTCTATGTAAAGCGCCCATGTCTTCCAAAGCAAGTTCTCAGATGTCGGACATACAAACAGACCAACCTAATTTTCATGCTGATACTAATGAAGGTAATTGCCTTTTATAATTTGTTTTGTTGCTACATTTACAGTGTCTTTAAATTTATATCATTATCTTAATTTCTTAATAGCTTTGTAAAGACCCAATTTAAACCTCATGGCTAACTTAATGGATGCTTTATGATATAATGTCAAAGTTTATTTCGAAAGTGTAGAAATATAGATGTTTTTTTTTTAATTAAATATTTTAATAAGTATTGGCAGTATTAATGGTCTACAAAGGAGATCAGCTACTGAGCACGCTAATAACAGTCTATGTGTGCATTATTAACTTTCTACATAATTGATCAGTTCAATGCAACCCTACTGAAGGTCTCCATGTGTCCTTTATTAACGTTCTAAATAAGGAGTCATCTGTTATTATGGCCGAGGGTTAATGAGGGTATCATGTGGCCAGCACAACTTCCAGACATCTTTACTTTCCCCAACTAATGTCAGGGACCCATTAGAGTTTGGTGGACTCAGGAGTGTCCTAAAGAGCAAGTTAAAAATCGAATTCAAGTGCTTTAACACTGAGCCACTCATGCCCCCATATATATTATATATCTTCTGCACTCTAAGTGCACTGGTATCAAAGGTCCAAGAAATGCTAAATTGACACTATAATAATATAAGTTATGTCAACTAATAGTACCACACAATCTTAGTGAAAGTTTTTTAGTTAGTTTAGAGAGAGCTGTTGATCAAAGTTATAAAGGACCATTAGAGTCCATGGAAAACTGATGACAATATTTCTAAATGAATTTCTACAATAACTTGTTTCCATCTAACATTTAAGTGCTGGTCTGCAACACCTGATATATGAAAAACCAAGCACAGTGCTGAGAACACTTTAATTTTAGGAAACTAAATTACTTCAACAATTCATTCACTCTTTCCGTGCAGCTTCGGGGAGTAACACTTTTTAGGGTTTTTTTTTTGTTTTTTTTTAAATTATTTTCCGGATGTGGGAGTGATTGTTCTTTGTTTTGGTATTAAATCAGATGCAGGAGCAACATGTTTTTAGTTTATTTTACAGGATTTAAATGATACAATTTCTTAGTACGTTTGTTAATCTTTTATATATATATGGAAATTTAATACATACAAAATGTTTAGTCATGTGAATTTTCAATATTTTTGGATTAAATGTATAATTTAAAGTTTAAATCTTCAAGTATATCGATTTTTTAAATGAAGTTTTAAAATATATTTTCTTTTACAGTGCTCATTTTAAATTTAATACAAAAATATTTTCTTGAATAATTTTTTTTCTTTATTACATTTTTGTAGCTAATTAATTTTCTTTAAAATAAAATAAAATATGTTAGATCATATATAATAAAATAAAAAGGTTAGACAATGTGAGTAATTCTAACCCCCCCCCCCCCCCCCTCCTTTTGCAGTTTTTTGTTTGTCAATATAATTTGCACTGAGAGAGTAAAAAAAATAATGAAAAAAAGAGAAAAAAAAAATTACACATATTGTTCTTATCAAGTAACATCCATTCATGTATAAAACCTTTTTATGGCTGATATTGTAGGTGCTTTGGATCAGACAAAGACATACTGTGAGGAAGGGACACCAGTCTGTTTTTCAAGAGTTTCTTCCCTTAGTAGTTTACATAGCAGTGAGGCCAGAGATGGAGATGGACCTTTTAGACTTGTTGGAAACATGACTGAAAAGGTAAGGACATTTGCATGTTAGTTTTAAACAACCAGACTTTCCTTTGACTATCATTCTTATCTGAACAAGTTCTAGGACTTTAATGACTTTTTAAAATATTGATAAGGCTAGATGTCACAAGCGAATGGGCAAGTGCAAAAGGTTTAACATTTTATTGATTTGTATAAATGTAGCAGAGTTTAAGTCACTGATTTAGTATGCATGACTAGATTGACATATGAAATGTGTAGGACATAATTCTCTTCTTTTATAAAGTAATGTCTGTCTGTAATCTATAAGATAAGAAAAAAAAAGTTACTGGAAATGTTCAAGGACTTGAATAGTTTCTTATTGTGTGTATTGACTAGATTGAGCTTGCTAACATAGAAGAGATAGAAACTCCAGAGGCCAGGGTCATTGAAAACAAACAAGCAGCTGCTGCTTCAGGCAAGCCTGGATCAAAACTAAGACGAACTTCTTCCGACCAGGTTACCCGTACTGATAGAGAGGCAAAAACAGTGACTTTTGATGAAAATCATCAGGTGAATATTTTTTTTTCAGCAATTAATTTTTTATTGCCAACATAAACAAAAATACCGGTATTTGCAAGAAGTCTTAATATATGACATTAATATTTTGTATGTAATCTGTCAAAATGTATTATAGATCTGATGTTATTGGTTTTTTAGGTATTAAACAATGGTTAATACCAATTTATTAATACACTTTATTTTTGCTTGTTCAGGTTGAGGAAACTCCATTAATGTTCAGTCGAAGTAGCTCTCCAGAATCTTTGAGCAGTTTTGACACTCAGTCAGTACACAGCTCAGTCATTAGTGAATACAGTCGCAGGGCTAGTGAGGTTGTCTCTCCCAGTGACATCCCAGACTCACCTTCAGAGTCAATGCCTTCCAGTCCCAGGAGGACACACTCACCAACCCGAAGGTTTAAAGATTTTGGATTGGGACCCAAGTCTCTGGCAGCAGCCAAGCAAATATTGGATTTTAGTAAACCAGTAAATCTGTTCAAACCTGAACCCTATTTGAATTTTACCAGCTTTGATGAAGAAGATAAACCCATAAACTTTGCAATCAGAAATGCTGAGAAAAACTTGCCTTTATTGAATACATTTGCTGATTTTGAGGAAGATCAACCTGTCAATTTTTCTGCATATTCCCAGGAAACCCCACCCATTACATTTAGTACTTTTCAGAAAAATATTGCACCTCCAAGTGTATTTCCAAATAATGTTACAAATAGAGCCAAGACATTGCCAACTCTAGTAGAGCATGCCAATGAATCTGAGGTAGCAGTGAGCGGGAAACTTGAAATACCTGCTTCTTATCTTGGATTAAACCCAGCCCCCAAAATGTTTGAAATTCCAGCAAAAGAACAGTCAATAGCAACAAAAACTCAAGCATCAACACAGGCCCAAGAACCTAACTTAACTAAGGTCCAGGAAACAGAAAGTGGTGCAGAGATAGTGACTAAAATGGCCTCAGCTCCCAAAACAGCCACTGTAGCTGTCAATAAGCCCTGGTCTCCAGCCACAGAGCAACTGAAGCAGGAAGACAGAGATTCTTCCATGTCTGAAGTCTCTGAAGGGGAGGAGGACATTTTAGCACAGTGCATTAGTTCTGGAATGCCAACACCGTCTGCCTCATCATCTGCTAGAAAGATGAGACGAGCAACTGTAGAAAACAATGTAAGAAAAAAATCAGCCATTCCAACCAAGGCTTCAGCTATACCAAAGCTGTCAACTCCTTCAGCTGAACATTCTAAGGTCATCACACCAACCCAGCAAAGCTCTACCCCTACTAGCAGCAAACTATTAAGGTCTGGAGTCAATCCAAAGAATGCTAAAATTCCTTTAAAATCTGAGCCTGCCAAAACTCCAATTAAAACTCCAACTTTCAAACTTTCAACAGATGCTGCGACTTCTGCCATAGCTTCAGGATCCTCAACTGCTAACTTCATGGTGCCATCCACAGCTCACACAGCTGCCAGTGTCAAATCTTCTGTTAGTAAAAACTTAACTCCTGCACTCAACAGAGCAGCTCAACTGATGTCTCCAAAGAAAGCTGCTACCAAGAATGTGTGTGACTCTTTCTTACCACACACTCAGAACTTGAACCAGTATGTGGATACCCATGAAGACTGCATCAGGTCTTATGCTACAGAGGGGACTCCCTTAAACTTTTCAGCTGCCACTTCCTTAAGTGATTTAAGTGTGTTAACTCAGAGCTCCAGTCCATCACCCAAAAAATCATCATCTTCCTCCAACAAATCTGTCCCTGATGATGCCAAGAGTGACAACAGCTCAGTCTGTGAGGAGAGTGATGAGCTCCTTTTGTCTCAAGCCATTGAATCTGCCCGGCCCAAAAGTAAATCTGGAAGAAAGTCTGGGGAAGAAGGGACTAATGAAGGCAGGAAATATCATTCTAGTGAAGTAAGTGATATAGCCAGAGACTCTAAAATGTCTGCATTTGTTCCTCGTACTTCCAATGTTGGTGTGGTTGGATTGTTCCATGATTTTATCCCAACTGATACTGTTAAAGTATTTCATCATGAGGGATCTTCAAAAAATTCAACCCTAACACTAAGTGATATAACAATAGATTCGGTGGAAGGCTCTGCCAGTGTCTCGAGCAAAAGTAAATATGTAAAGCAAACAGCAACTCAGAAGTATACTCCACAGCTAACATCTGTTTCACAAAATGGGACCAAGTATTCAGCCAAACCAAATGTACAAGGCTATCCTAATTACAATATGGCTTTTTCTCCTACTTCTAGTGATGTTCTTCATGTGTACCAGGATGAGGGTACACCTGTCACATTTTCCAGGAATGACTCATTGAGTTCACTAGGTGGTGAGGATGATGGCAGAGGAACTGCTAGTGGTCTCAGTGCCAGCCCACACAAAGACAGAAACCGCTCAAATGAGAGAGATGAAAGTGACAGCTCATCTTCCATACCCAAGGAGCGTCATGTCATTGGACAGTCCAGTGAAGACAGTAGTGTGGCTGGGGATAAAGTCGACCGACCAATCAAATTTGTTGTTGAGGATACACCAGTTTGTTTTTCAAGGAACTCATCCCTGAGTTCCATCACAAGTTTAGATAAGCCAGAACAGCCCTATGTGCCAGCAACAAATCAAAATAGTTCTACTGGAATTAAAATGAAGTTAGAAATGAAGCAGAATGAATTTAATGATTCCTTAAACGATGAGTTAGCAGACTGTGATCCGACTCCATCTGAACAGGCCCTGTTAGAACAGTGTATCAACTCAGTGATGCCTAAGTCTAGGCATTCTAGAGGAGAGGACAAAACTAAAAGACACTCTAGGGGCAAGTTCTTTGTCCCTAAAGCTGGGGGCAACATTGTGATGAATGGTGGACTCACAAAGAGTGCCTCACTTGAGATGACCACAGGACTGTCCAATGGCTACCACAGTGGCAGTGACAATGGTTCTCAGGGATCTCTGTCTCATGACCAGAGTAGTTATGAGAACTTGATGACAAGGTCTTGTTCAGACACCACAGAGCTGGACCTTGACCTTCAGGCTACACCATCATCTCGACAGTCTCGCTACTGCAACTGGCGCAGGCAGCGTCACCATTCACAGGGTGAAAACACTAATGTTAGGAGCCACTTTAGATCCCATTCTCAGGACAATGATAATTATCTAAAAGCTCAGAAAGAGATTAGTAACAAACTAGCCAAAGCCAATTGTCATACAGCTCAGCATATGTATCAAGGCTCTCTGGAATCTTTTCAGTATGTTCTTCATGACAGACAGTTAGGCAGCCAGACTAATCCAATGAAGACTAGTAAAGAAATAAGTGACTTTGCTGCTAAAGTTCGTGAGATCTCCAATGACAACATGGGAGGCCTCTTAGCACTGCGTGATGATGTGGACATTGATACAGCTGTGTTTAATGATCACAGTGTTGTTGAACTGACTGCTGATGAGGAGTCTGTGAACCAGACATTAAAGGTAGATTATGATGACAGTGAGGCTGGCAATGTCACAATTAAAGCAGAAAACACTAGTGAACTAAATAGTGATGTGCATTTTTTTATTGATGAGGATGAAGACCCTGACTATGATGAAGTGTATGATGGGAACATTTCATTAGAAGAGGAAGAAAGGCTATTGGCAGAAAATGTTCACCTGATAATGTCTGAGATTCAGACTACAAAAATGAGTGGAAGCACAGTGGATGAAGATCTGTTTATTGAGAATGAAACTATATCCCTGGTATCTAATGACTATGCCTCAGACACAAACTCTGAGATCTCCACCACTTGGTCAGACAAAAATTCTGACTTTTCCTCTGCCACACTAGCTGAGAACAAAAGCCATGGGTCATCAAAAAGTGGCCCAAAGATAGTTAAGCCAGGAATGAACTTGGCTCATGTCCAGAGGTTGCCACAAGAAGACTGTGCAGAGGATGCTAAAGGAATACGAGGAAGAAGGAAGCCCCTGTACCCAGGTAAATCAAACAATGCCAAAGTAAAACCTGGCTCTGTTTCACAAAACACTAAAATTGTTCTGCCACAGAAAAGCGCCAGTGTTCAAGCCAATAAAAAGACACCACCTAAGCAACCAGTGGTTGCTCAGGTGTCTCCAAGAACTAGGCAGCCAGGGCAGAATTCTCAGATTAACAATAGTAACCCCAAAAAGGAACTGCAGAAGAAAACCAGTCCAAGGTCAAGGTCTGCTGGTCCTGCCCCTGGAAAGGTCACCATAAATGGTAAACAATCTAACCCAAGGGCAGCTCAAGGCAACTCTCCAGCTGGTCGTTCCAGCATGACTAAACCAGTTGTAACTAAGAGCTCCAGTTCCCCTCCATCAAGCACAGCTACAAAAAATACCAATGTTGTGAAGCCCACAACGCCTCCTACCAAGCTGCTTGTGAACACTGGAGGTGGCTCTTTTTCTAACACTGTCAATCAGACACTGAGCTCCGAAAATAAAGAAAATAAACAGAGAACAGAGTCCTTGAATATTACATCAGGTGACTCAGGAAATAGACTGTCCAACGGCCTGACTAGTGATTCTTGGAACAAAACATTCAACTCTTCTGACTATATAGAAGAAAATGCGCAAGATAAACCGGTTCAGATGAATTGTAAAGAAGCTCCTGCTGTAAAATGTGCCTTAAAAACACCCAACAAATCCCCAAGTTCTATACCAACTATTGCCAAAGCATCTGTCAGCTGTAATAATGGTCTGAACCAATCCAAATTACCTACTTTAAGCCAAGGAAATAAAGCATTGGCTAATGTGTCCCCAAACCAAACAAATAAAATAGCAGCAACCAGTGCTTCAAGATCAGTCAGTGGGAATTCTCTAAGCCAAACTGCTAGTGAAAAGAAATCAGCAATTACCAAAAATAGTAGTAGCCCTGCCAATGTTGGCACTGTTAAAGGGTTTGCTAGAAGTTTGAGCAATGATACGAAAGCCACCATTGTTAATAGATCCAGTGATAGTTTGAAAGCACCTAATCGACCTTTGACCCCAGTTAGTTCTGGTAACAGTCGCAGATCTTCCCATTCATCTACATCTGGTATTCCTACAAAAGCTTTAGATGGATCAAACTCATCACTTAATACAGAATGCAATAAACGAACACCGCCTGGTGTTTCCAACAAGAAACAAGTGCCTAGCAAGATAGCAACATTGTGGAAAAGAGACGGCAGCCTTGAAAGATCACCTTCAAGAGAAAGCCCTTCATCTTCTGCATCATCTTTGTCCAAACTTCCAGTGTCTACATCTCCTAGTAGCACCAAACCTAGCAGTCTTCCACCCTCTGGGTTTAAGGCAAAGGCAGCAACTCTACCAGCATCCTCCAGCCTTACAGTATCCAAGTCTTCTTCTGATGGCCTCTGTAAAAGTGCAACTTATGAAAAGATTGCTTCTGATGTGAAGGTAGCTAAAAGTAGTAAGCTGAGTCCTAAACCAAGCCAGCCCAGTGTCAAGAAAGCTGCTGATGTCTCCAAGTTGACCAAACAGAAACAAACAAGCTATGAATCTCCAGAGAGTGGTGTGAGGAGGGGGGAAGTGTTTGAGCTGTATGATGACCATGAGGATGACCAAAACCTGTATGACACAAATGACAGTCTAGAGAGCAATGTCTTTGATGACTCCATGCTTAATCATCAAACAACCAATGACCACTCAGAGTCAGCTGACTCTCTTGATCAAAGTTGTGACTCTAGCACTCATATAGACTCCAGCACATTCAGAAAGAAAAGGAGAGACCCAAGTATCTCTAACTTGGAGTTACCCAATGCTGACGAGACTTGCAAGTCAATGTGTTCTTTTAATGATTCCATAGGATTTAACCAGAGCCTTGGGTTCAAACAGAAAACTTCAGTGACTGACAGCAGTTTCATCAGTGACATGAGTATGAGTGACACAACAACATCCAAAAATGACAAGAAAAACAAACAGGAGGAGAAAGGAAAAACTAAGTCCAAAGTAGCTCAAGGACTCAAACGACTTTTCAGTTCCAGCAGACACAAGGATAAGGAATCCAAGAAGAACAATGAACTTCCTAAGTCTAAATCTGCTGATAAAGAACTAAGCAAGGGTAAAAAATGTAGCCACAAAGAAAAGAAAAATCACAAAGATAAAAAGGACTATGATTTTTTTAGTGCTAACATTAAGATTGAACCCTCAACAATGTGTGATATGGATGATAAATTGATCTGTCACCAAGGGACATCAACTTCCATTACACCAAAACCAGGACAATTACGTACTGAACACAAAGTAAGCCCATCTGCCATTGTGGCCCCTTTTAATTATAATCCTCCATCCACTTTGCCAAATGGTAATGCCAGTGGCTTGGTAGCAGAGATTCTCTCCTCCATGCCAGTGTCAACCAGCCAGCAGTGTTCTGATGACCACCTGGGTGAGAACAGGGACAGTGATAGTCTGTCCTCTAATCCTGGAAAACACTTGACAAAAACAGAAATGTTGTTGGCAAGAAGACGACAGAGAAATCTTTCAACAGGTAAAGATGACAGCAAGAGTGATGCAGAACTATTGGCAGCTTGTATGGTGACTACAGTCTAGACCTGTCATATGCACATTGAATCCACTAAGAATAGAATGAATCTATTAACATGAAAACATTTATCTTTGTAGTGGTATTTCATTTGTGGATAGCTGGCATTAGGTCACAATCTATTTATTGAATGACATTTCTTCATATAAGCTCATCAGTTCACATAGAGTAACACAAATCTTTTTTTTTTATTTGTAAATTTTTATCTCCTGTTTGGATTTAGATTTGTCTCAATGTTTGATTTTGTTATGAACAAAAATGTCAAGCCAAAAAAAAAATGTTGGACCTAGAAATAGTTGGCACACTGGTCAAATTCTTTTTGAAAGGAAAGAATTCTCACTTTCTTTCGACTCCATAATGTGGGGAGTAGAAAAACATAGATTTTTCTGTTTGTATTTATATTGCCATTAGTTTTAAACTGGTGGGATTTAAGTGGTGTTTCTACTCCCTACAGGCCAGTGTTTGCACTATTTCAAAGTTCAGCATAAGTTATACTTTTTTTTTGGTTACTGTTGACTGGGAAGTGACCCAACTAGAAAGATATGCATGTTGCAGCTGAACATTTTATTTTGTATCATAAGCTGTATTTCAAAATTGACTTTGTATGTTGTTGACTAGGTCATTTTTGTAAACTGGTCATCCTGTGTACTTGTCCATTCATACAAAGGTAGCTAGTCTAATATTAGCCATAGCATTTAGTGCCTGCTGTGTGGTGCTGCTGCTGTATTAACACCCTTGTCTACTCTACACCTCCCCTCCCCCATTTGACTGACTCAGTTCTGAGTTAATGACAAACTTTTGTAAGTGTGCTAAACTTTCCATTGCCATCCTCCTAATAACATCTTCGCCACCCTAAGGGTTAGATCATTTCATATGTGAGTATTGAATAGTGTACTATGTATATATGTCTTGAATATCCCTTATGTCCTGTGACCAATCTGTTGGAGTCATGATCAGTTTCATAGATCCCACAACTGAGGTTAGCATCACTCACCATCTATGCATTTATTGAAAACAACTGTTGATTTGATAGGCTGACTGTGCATGTGGCATTGGTATGCAATGTGACACATCTATGTAAATGTCAGTTTCTCTTAGTTTTTAGGTTTTTGTGAAGTGTTTGCTTTTATTTGTTCATATTTTCACAAAGTTATTGACACATCTATGCTGATGTCATGAGTCTAGCAATGAGTTTATGTTTTGTGTACAGTATTTTACCTATTGCAATATTTTGCTTTCTAAGGCACTGCTGTACAAACTTCATTATGTATTTTTGGTTGTAACTTACACATTGTCTCCCTTTGAAACAATTTTGTTAGCTATTGTCATTAATGGGTAGGTTGTGTTTTTATTTTGTACTGAAGTTCTGCAGACATAGATAAATAGGCCAGGCCTATATTCTTTTGAGAGTTCTGTCTACACATTTAATTCATTTTTTAATATTTCTTTTTCATTTATTTTTTATTGCAAGCATATGTTAAAAAGCACAAAAAGTGAAAATAATTTCCATTATTCCTAGAATCCAAACCTAGAGCTTATTGTGTGCCAACAATGATTTGTGTAGTCCACAGAGTTCTATTCTGAATTTCATCATTTGAAAGCAATGGATCAAATCATTAAGATATGGATCAAATCTTTTATTTTCTTGTTTCTTAACACAATTTACACAAACAAAAACTTTATCTTTTTGATTATTTTTTATTTTAAAATATACACAAAATGTAAATAATTTTTAAAAAATAAATTGTCAAAATGTCCAATTTGATTTGAATATATTTATTCTAATATATTAAATATATATACAAATATTGTTTTTATAGAAAAGATGAAAGCTATTTATGAATTTGTTATTTGGCTTTTGATGCACATTTAATGGTTAGGGATCTGATTTGATAAATGCTAGCAGTCTATAATAATGTGTCCTATGTTTTTTTTTAAATCTAGGTTGTGCTATTTATCTCCCGGTATTTTTGTTCTTGTGTGCTTGAAGTTCAATAGAGTTGATTTTGTATGGGCCTAGGTGAGAGTTACCCATTTTTATGTCATAGAACGACATGTCCTAATCACCCAAAAGTCAGTGACAAGTTCCATTTCCATGCCTAGGATAATGTTTCCTTTTTATAAAGTCAGTGACAAGTTCCATTTCCTAAGTGTCAAAATGATTGCAAGGTTCAAGTTAGGTATTGATAATGTTGAATAAATACTTAAAAAGAGAATCACTCTCAACCTTAGCTTTATGTACATACATGTGTACTCAAGGAATAAGTTGATTATTTTGTGCCGAACTTAGTTACCTAACACCATCATGTTCAACTAGTTATCTTTGGATCTTGTAGGAAAATACATCAACTTTGTATGCTTGCTTCTATGCCTGTACTATGACGCTAGTCTTTTTGTATTGAACTTGTGTCTAGTAGACCTGCTTTCCTTGTGTACTTTGGGTTTGTACCTCTAGTTTTGGTTTAAAAGTGCAATAACAATTTCTACTTAATGGAATCTACTCTTCAACAACCAGCCCTGACATTGCTTCGCATTAATCCTGCAGCCCTAATGTTTGTAGCTAAGAGTTATGTCTCTTTGTACAAATCATTTGTGTACGTTGTTTTCTATGTTTGTTTGTACTGTACAGATTGTCTCATGAAATAAAACACTTTATTAACAAACGCTTGTCATTGTGTGTGTGTGTGTGTGTCACTTGAAGTCTGGTGAACTGATTCGTGTCTTGAACACAATCCATGCAGCAGAGCAATCAGATGTTGGCCTCCTGATCACTGTAATTTTATAACATGTTATCTCCCTTGTAGCAGGTAAAGATAGAAACAAGTTGTTGTGTGAACACACTGTGCGAGCTAGTTGTATAGTTAGTCTTATTAAATACAACGGACTGAAACAACGTTGTGATTACTTATATTTTTTTTTTCCATATAAATCTATTATGAACAGAAAATAAAGATTTAAGAAAAGCAAATCTTCTTGACTACAAGCACAATCCAGACACATCTTGCTTGTTAAATTATGTTCAGTCCTCGTGACAATTTGGTTCCTTTATTTTGACTTTGTGATGAATTAGAAAGTATCTTGTCAAGCTAAACATATTTCACATTATTTCATGTCACAAGCCATTCATAGCCACACACACACATAGAAATGAGATCTTTTTATGCAGCGGTAACTTCAATGCTTGGCTGATTATTGTTTCGTATAGGAATGGCTTAGCCATCACATAGCATTCACTTTTTGTAATACAGCGCTAGAGGCAAGCCATAAAACAAAAAATGATTAACTAAGTTTCCATCTGCTAATTATTGATCAGCCTATGTTATGGAATCTGCATTTAAATGAGGCCTGGATCAATTAAATGTTTGACTGAGGACGTCTTCGTAATTGTCCTAAGAGTAGAGTCTAAGACTCTGGAGCTCTAGGCCTATGGAAGCTTGTCCTAAGAGTGGAGTCTAAGACTTTGGAACTCTAGGCCTATGGAAGCTTGTCCTAAGAGTGGAGTCTAAGACTCTGGAACTCTAGGCATATGGAAGCTTGTCCTAAGAGTGGAGTCTAAGACTTTGGAGCTCTATGCCTATGGAAGCTTGTCCTAAGAGTGGAGTCTAAGACTCTGGAACTCTAGGCCTAAGGAAGCTTGTCCTATGAGTGGAGTCTAAGACTCTGGAACTCTAGGCCTAAGGAAGCTTGTCCTAAGAGTGGAGTCTAAGACTCTGGAACTCTAGGCCTAAGGAAGCTTGTCCTATGAGTGGAGTCTAAGACTCTGGAACTCTAGGCCTAAGGAAGCTTACCTCTATCTGCCTGTCTGAACAAAGATCCAAACATTTCCCTATTACCGATGGCTCGTATGGCAATACGTTTTGTGTGAGAACCAAGGGTCGAGCACATACGACAAACTTCCCCATATTCCTTTGCGTTTTTTTTTTTAAAGGCTCGTAAACCCCCCTCCCCCCCCCCTCGACTAGTTGTGGATACAAACTTGTAGGATGCACTGAATGCTTAGGATGAAGAGTAATTGGTTTCCCATCAAAGTTTTGAATCGGGGGTGGGGGGGGGGTGGAAGGCGGTAAAACATTATTTCCTCTTCTTCCCAGCAGCAGGGGCACAGTGTCTCACACCGTGACCTCCGTGTCGAAGGCGCCGCTCACACTGAGTAAAGGTTTGTTAGGAATTGTCCCGCCCTGCTCTGGGCAATAGCCATAAAAGGGTTATGTACTTAGTCGGGCGACACATACGCTCAGAGATAATATAGCAACCATTTCTTATGGTGATATTCATAAAACAGAAGAAATACTTTTTAAAATACATTACGATGTAACTCTGCCATGTCATTACATTTGTAATAGATCTGGACTAACAATAAAAAAGCATTTATAAAAATTAAAAAAAAGGGAACGACCTGAATTCGAACTTGCAGGCTAAAGGCATCTCAGGCTATCGCTGTAACCACTCCGCTAGGGTAGAGTCTATGAACATAGAAAGTTGTAGACTTATGTAGTGTTTCTATTTTATGTTTGCGTTCACTTAGCCTGAGACGGCGCGCCTAATATAAAGGGGATTAATTCAGCTTATTCAGCCACTTCAGTCAAGTACTATTTCTTTTTCTTGTTTGAGATACCTCTAACAAAGTGATTTATTACCAATTCAGTTAATTAACTAATTGATTATTTTTTTTATATCGATTCTTGTGTTGTCAGGTAAAAGAAATAATTGTGCAAAATTTCAGTGATATCCGAGATTTGGTATCGGAGAAATTACGTGTACAAACTTTTGCACATTATTCATGGGCATATATACAACATGTATCAATAAAAAAAATTTAACCACTTAGTCAATTAATTATTGATAAATGATTATTTTGTTTCATATCGAATAAGTAAATAAATTCTACATTGCTTAGAGTTATAGTTGTAAGTGCGCAGTTCTTTACCTTCGTTGTTTTTTTTTTTTTATGTTTTTTTTTAATTTGTTTTCACCTTGTTTGTGTGAAGTTGTAAAAAGAAATGTGACCAGAAAGTGACCACTGTAGGGTAAAACAATTGAAAAGTCTTTCACAGCTTTCAATTTAACCTAATTTTTTTTGGTAGGGGTGAGGATTAACTAAAGGAGTTGTCTTCCCACTTCGTACTGAGTTCTCCTCTTGTTTAAAGGTCTCTAGCTGTGAAACTGTACAACACTAAGACATTGGGACTTTTGTCATGGGAATAATTGACAAGGTCAGTTTTTTTTTTTTTTTTTGGTTACTTCCTGGACCTGGTGACCAACACTGCAGGCCTAAGTTAGTGTGTACATAACGATGTAACTGTTATACTATGTGTCTGCTGTTATACCATGTCTGCCGTGATACTATCTGCGTGTGTGTGAGTGGTAAAAGTGAAAGATTGTACATGAGGTACAGAGAGAGAAGAGCGTGCTGTGTTTTAGAACACTTGTCTTACACCAGTTCAACTCAGGTCTAAGCTTTTTACTGAACGGCTTCTTTTTCAATATTTGGATAATAATACAATGTGTTTCAGCTAAATAGCTAGCAGTTAATCATTTTTATACTGCTGTCAAGTGTCATATAACACATATCTTTTTTTTTTTGGGCCTTTACATTCTAATAATCAAGTCTTTAGTTGTGGACATTTACATTACAATTGTCAAATCATTAGTTGTGGACATTTACATTACAATTGTCAAGTCATTAGTTGTGGACATTTACATTACAATAGCCAAGTCATTAGTTGTGGACATTTACATTACAATAGTCATATCATTAATAGTGGACATTTCCATTAGAATAATCAAGTAATTATTTGTGAACATTTAGGCCTACATTCTAGGTCATTAGGAGTGGACATTTCCATTACAATAGTCGTTATTTGTGTGCCTACACATTGGAGCATCCAATCATTAGTTGTGGATCTACCCATCAGCTGACTTCCAATAAGACAAATTGTAGAGCTGCACATGTGAGTCAAGTCATTGAGTGTGTGAGTCTCGCTAGAGGACTTCTGGTTCTACACTTCTAGGTCAATGTGTCCTCCACAGTTGTCCACGTCTGCGGGGCATTGCTGCAAGTATCTCATTCATATCACGGTATATCATTCAAGGAAAACGCATTCAAAGATTTCAAATAGATTCTAAAGGCATCATTAATTAATATTGTTTCCTAGTCAATTCGAAGTATGAACGTCAATCACAAATGCGTGTTTTTTTTTGTTCAACTTAAAAAGAAAGGCGTTGAGCGAAATCAAAAACATGATTGATAGTTGACAGAGTTAGACACTCCTCTTTTCCATTACCGACCATTTCAGTTAATCGTCAGGTGTGAAATTCATTTGCTACTTGCAAGACTTATTTATATGTCAGTGATCTCGTTAGGTTTCTATGCATTCGATTACTTATAATCCATAGCAATATTTATTTCAAGAATTTTAGAAGCAAAAACAAGAACTTTGGAT